>NC_141600.1:38429456-39629456 GCF_047967505.1 Dipteris shenzhenensis | reverse complement strand
GAAGAAGACCAAAGCGGAACAAAATCATAAAAGCCAGCCCTTGACGTGAACGGAACAGAACTCCAACCACACGACACAGAGTCCGTTATACCTGGTGAAGGGAGAGGAGGGGAGGAGAACACAACGGGAAGAGATCTTAGAGGAGTGAGCAGAGATGGGAAGGAGCATAGTTCATTAGAAGGAATGAATCATACACTCGTGAGAGTTACACCAGATGATTGATACACTAGGAGAAGATACACACGAGACGAGCTCTTGACTCCATCCTCTCTCTCTCACGCACGTCCTTCGCCTCCGCTAGAATGCCCCCTTCCTCCCTGTTTGCCCCTCTTCATCTTCTCCTCATGTGCTCCCCTTCGCTGGAAATCCCCTTCCCTCCTTCCTATTGGTTGTCTTTTTGCATCCTTAGCCATTTCGCCATTTGTCGGCCGCTTCGTCCTTGATGGCTTCTGCAACTCTCCAGTCTGTTTTGAGTTGGTGAATCAAGTGCTCCATGTGAACTCCTGTCTATTCCATGTGCTCCTGGCACTAGTTGGTGGTGGCGAGGGTTGGTGCACCACCTATACCTCTTAATTGCTCGACTGCTTCCCATGTGCACCAACATGTGTACCGCCTGTGCACCTGTGCACTCTCGTAATTGTTACAGTCTAGTGCGCCAGTACTTCACTCTAATCAACTTTGACCAAGGTCGGTCGAGGTTGAGGTTTGGTACTCCTCAGTCATGTACTGCTCCCATCATGTCCAAGTCATGTCCAGGTCATGTACAAGTCATGTACTGCCAAGTCATGTCCAAGTCATGTGTAAGTCATGTACTGTCAAGTCATGTCCAAGTCATGCACTGTCAAGTCATGTTGAAGTCATGTACTGGTCGCTCCAGAGTGATCAAGATGTGAACACATGTGACCCAGGTGTGACTCCTGGTGGGAGTCCGTGACCGAGGCCCAGAGTACAACATGGCCGAACCCCCTCCAGCACACAAGGGGCTGTGCACAACCGTATATGGGGGTGCCCCTCTCAGCCTAGGGAGCCGATCCACTAGCTAGGGGACTGAACCCCCTTTGCCCTATATAAAGGCTGCCGCACAAATCCCCATATGAGGGCTGTAGGCTCTACCACGTAGCCCGACTGCCCCTCTCCTAGGGCCGACACCTGCTGCCTTAACATGGGACGACTCCATGGGCCTCCAAGAGAGCCGCCTATGCAGCCATGAGGGGTTGAGCTCTTGCCCCGATTGGGCTGCTCCACCTGCCCTATGCCCCTTACAATGGGGCCTCTCTCTCCTACTCTATTCTCATGGGGGGCGGGCACACCCACAACATAGGCCCTCTCTCATCTACCCGAGCCTCACACTAGGTGGGCACACCCACAAGCAAGGCCCTCTGTCTGTAAGGTGACATCAGGAGAGGTTGACTTCAACAGCTTAGTCTCTATGTGAGTCGGCAATTTTTCGTACGCGCATAATTTTACCAGCTATTGCAGGGGACGTGTGGGAAACTGTGCAGGGCAGCCTCATGGAGGATAATCAGAGCAGATCGATCTTGTAGGAGCAGAATGTCCTTGAGATATGTGAGTAGGGTGGAAAGATGTACTAAATACTCAGGGATAAGCTATGATATCGTGTTTGTGGATGGTATCATGGTGTGTGTAGTGTGGTGGTGGATGGATATAATAAAGAAAGGTAGGTTGAGCCTACCTTCCTCCTCTTCAAAAACCCCTTCCACTCCAACAGCCTCCAGTAACAAAGCCAGATACTCCATAGTGGCAGCCAAGACGCCTTCCCCGTATGCACATATATACGAACGAGGTGGTCTTTTTGACCGACCAATCCTTGGATATCATGAACAAATTTACTTCCTACAGGATCAAGTGAGAGAGCTGAGGATGCAGCTAATGGATGCCATAGCTAGAATTCAAGTCTTGGAAGGACCTGGTAAGAAGGAAGTCATTGACGAGGTTATAAAGTCATGCAATGCTTCCCCCCCTGCCCCCCAACTAGTCTCTGCAGTCAAGAATCTAGTTCATACTGAAATGTAGACAGCCAAGCAAGAAGTGACTGTGGAGTTTGATGCAAAGGTCAACAAAGCTGATATTCAGGAAGAGATTAAAGAACATGCAGCTAGAAAGGATAATGCTTTGAAAATCAGAATTGGGGGGCTTCTAGATGGATGGTATAAAGAAGATGAATCTTTTAGTGATACCTTAGCACATGTCCAAACAGCCATCCCTACTGTTGACTGGACAGCAGATGCCGATGACAATCCTGACAACCCAGATGATGACGGTGAAGCTCGAATAGTTCATATCGGTCAACGTAATGGCCATGCTATCATTACGTTCAACTCACGAGACATACGCATAAAAGTTCTGCGACAATCTCACAAGCTGAAAGGGACGAAGATATGGATAGCCGAGGAACTCACCAAGGCTCAACTGAAGGATAAGGCAAAGGAATTAGCAAAGGTTCGGGCTGCCAGGAAGGATGGTAAATGGGCAGTCTACCGAGACGGGATAGCACTCATTAGAGAGTTTAAATCAAAACCAAAAGACTCTCAGCCTTAAATTTATGTAAGGCCAACTATATATATGTGTGCCCTCCCTAAGCTGATGTACTAGATGGCTTTCATGTTGTCCCATAGACCTCTTGGTCTCCCGTGGACGTTTATAGACTTTCTTTCTTTCTTTCTTTCTTTCTCCACCATTCCCCCAACTCTCTCGATCTTCCCCTCCCTTCCTTCCCCCCCTCGTTATTCCCCTATTCCTCTCCATCCCCCGTCCCTGTCCCCCTTCCCTTTCCCTGCCCTTCTTTTAGCTTGGCACCCCCTTTCCATTCCCTCTCCCTCTCACTTCTATCCCCCACTCTCTCTTTCACACCCACCACCTCTTGCTCAAATTCTATAATTTTTAAAACTTTGGCAAACATTTTAGGGTTTTCCAAAACGTGTTGCAAGAATATATATTTTCCATTCGATGCAAAAAATGAGGGTTTCTAGGGTTTAAGTTTTTTGGGAATCGATGTATTACTTGCATGTTCCAAAGAAATCAATATTAGCAAGGCAAAGGGGGTGAAAACAGATGAAGCTCCCCAAAGGTTTAGCACAAAGGGCCCAAAGAAATGAAGGAGATTGACATATTAGAGACACAAGTTAAATAAAGCAAGCCATGCCATGAATTTATTTCGAAAATGCTTAGAATTTTATGATTATTTGGGATCTTGCATTTCTCACATTTTAGGTCCCAAGCAATGTTCGAAAATTGTTAGCTCTAATGCTTGTGCTAAATAGCCTTTCATTGCATGATGCATCTCTTACTAGAACATTTAATATCTAGTAATCCCACATGTTGCTGCCTTGTTTCCTTAAGTTTCATCTTGCATATGTATGCACTCCCTTTGCATATACTAGTTTTCTTTCTTTTTTCGAGCTTAGCAACTATTTTGGTTTCTTCAGAATTCTATTTCTTAAAAAAATTGTAATCGATTGTGTTTAATCAATAGGAATCCGAGGTTTCAATGGTGAAGTATATTGGATGGAAGGAATATGAGAACGTTTTGAGAAAAAGGGATCTTCATTATGTTCCCTATGAAGTTGATGGAGCATATGGCAGGCTTTTCTCAACTATTCGTCAGAGGTGTGTCAATGCTTGATCTTCCCTATGTAGTCGTAATGAACTCCTATGGTTTCCCCCTATCTATAGTGCCCTTGTAGAGATTTGTATGGGAACTGTAAACATAAAATAGAATGTACGCGTGCATGAGAGCATGTGTAATGTGAAGACTCACCATTGGGAATGTCCCAAGTCAATAGCTAGCTAATATAGGCATGATGGAGTTGATGGTCACATATGGTTATAATAATGATTATGAGATTAGTATTCACAGTCTTGATTCTATTCGTACATGAGGTGTTTGGACAAGCTCAAGGAATCTTCTAGACAGATAAATAGGCATAGGCTCTATCTGCTCATGTATAAACATCAATGGAAGGTGTTATGCAAGATGAGAATGTTAAATGCGTGGCTTTAAAAGCATGATGTCTGTGCGACCTCCTTTTTGATGAGGAAGGCCTCATATTTGATTTTCGTCACATGCCAATGCCTAATATGCTATAACCATAGGACTGTTTTAGGTTTGATCATGCATCCAATATTGGGTCTCTAATCTGCCTTCTATTTTGCGACGTCCTCTTTGGTGAGGAAGCCTGCAGCCCATGCTTGTTTTGCAGCCTGTGTCACTGTTGCAAGTAAGCATGCTGTCAGTTGAAGAGTGTTGTCGTGTTATACTCGCATCTGTTGTTGCTTCTCTTTGATGGTGTGGCGGTAGGTTTACTGCCTTAACTACAATGTTTGCCACCTTTGTGATTTGGTCATGGGCTGTGGCCTAGCCTGCCTCTTGCACATATGCGTTACCTTAATAGGCTTCCGTTTTACCAGTCTTTATGTTTGCTCTGTGGAGACTTTGTTGTTGTTGACTGCTCTAATTGTTGTGACGGCATCAGTTGTGTCTTGATAGAAGGGCTTTCCAAGAGCATTAAATGTGCGAAATTCTCTCAAAAGCCTTTCACGAAAGCCAAAAGACTCAGTGACAAAGCTGAATTTAACAACCTTACTCCTGAACATAATAAAATAGCAATTCACCATATGGAAAGGGATTGAAAGGATAGAATGGAATTGGTTTAGAGTAATGGTGCAGAGCAAAACTTGGCTTTGATACCAAAATAATGGAGACTAGAACTTTGATAATACATCGAAGAATTTAAAAAGCACACAATATATGAAAATCTCTCCATGAATTGTTCCGATCTCCATGAGAATTGTGATTTCTTACATGTCCTTAAAAAGGACTCAAGGGTGCCTTCTTTTCTTTATTTTTGCTCTCATACTTGTCTTTTCCATCTTTGATCCAATGTTACTCCCTTTGGATCTTTCCAGCTTAACCATTCTTTAACATAAATACTATTCTTTTCACAACCCTTCTGCATTCTCTTATTTTTTACATGCATCCTTTATAGAAGCAGCTTTCTTCTGCCTTGCTTTCAACACTCTAAATATAAAAACTGTTAGAATTCGTGGTTAATGCCCACATGTTTTGCCCCCCCATTTATGAGGAGAAGGGCAAGGGGCTTAGGCGGTTAGAAGGGGGGGTGATTGAGAGGGGTTCGCCGACCAGTCAAAGTCAATGGTCGGTGGCCAAGGTCAAAGTCAATGGTCGGTGGTCAATGGCCGGTGGTCAAGGTCAATGGTCGGTGGCCAAGGTCAATGGTGGTTGGTGGCCAAGGTCAATGGTCGGTGGTCAAGGTCAATGGTCGGTGGCCAAGGTCAATGGTCGGTGGTCAATCCACCACCCCTTCGTGGCCTCTCCCCTCTATTATATAAAGCCCCCTTCCCCCTCACTATAAAACAACACTCAAGCCTTCAGCCTCTCAGCACTGAAGCTGATCCAGCAGCGCACACTTAGTAGGGAGAAGGCGACTTGTCTAGCTCACCGTTGGTGGAAGAAGATTGCAGCAACTGCTGCCCTTTGTAGCTGCTCCTGTTGCAGCCTTTTGCCCTTCATTCTAGAAGGAAGAACTTGTTCAGTTTGCCATCTCCTTTGTTACTTTGTTGCTGCACTTTTGTTGAGTTGTTTCCCAACAAGTATTCATCTCTTTTGCTTCCACTGTACCGTGATTTCTAACATGGTATCAGAGCCATGTTCTAGGGCTTAGGAGCTTGAAGGAAGGGACTTCCACGCGAGAATCTTCGTTGAAGACGGTCCCGGTTCAAGTATTACTTGCTGCCCTTGCTGTCTGAACAGTAAGGAAGAAGATTTCTATTTCCAGATATGTCGACAAAAGCCTCATCCACGACAGCCCCCTCTCCCTCTTCTTCTCATCTTCCTTCTTCCTTCATCCCCAACTTTGGAGAACGCGGGAAGCTCAATGGTACCAACTACCTGATATGGAAGGTGGGCCGGAAACTATGGAGGCTCATCACGGGAGGTGATCCAAGGCCGGTAGACACCTTGGACAGCAAAGGAAACATAGTTACCCCGGCAGATCTGGATGATTTCGAGTACTGGGAAGACCGAGATGCTCAAGCTCTTGCCATGCTTATTGGGACGATGGCGCTGATCCAGCAGTGCGCACTTAGTAAGGAGAATGCGACTTGTCTAGCCCAGCGTTGGTGTAAGAAGATGGCAGCAACCACTGCCCTTTGTAGCTGCTCCTCTTGCAGTCTTTTGCCCTTCATTCTAGAAGGAAGAACTTGTTCAGTTTTGCCATCTCCTTTGTTACTTTGTTGCTGCACTTTTGTTGACTTGTTTCCCAGCAAGTATTCATCTCTTTTGCTTCCGTTGAACCGTGATTTCTAACAAAAACATCCTCTCTACATTTCATGCACTCCACTAAATTGATCCAACGGCCTCTCTATAAAGTTCTCTCTATCACTAGGACTCACGAAAGTTTTCATAAACAAAACCTTTAGCATATATATATATGTGAATAAACTCTCATGTTTTTTAGAGCTTATGGAAAGATAGCACCTCTCTCCTAAAAGTTGGGGTAATAGACCACTCTTGAATCTTGCGACAATCGATTCAAGGCACATAACCATGCCACCCATTAATTGTTAGCCTTTCGCTTGCAAATAAACTCCTCTAGACTAATCCTTGATGGGATATCTCAAGGTGTATGCCCCAGGCACACCTTGGTTTCTATGTGTGTGTGCTAGAGGCACAGTTAGGTGCCCATAAGCACTGTTAGGTGGAGGTAGAAGCCACATAGGATGATTGAGAGAATCTAGGAGCAGATTAAGGAGATGATTGTGGAGCTCAGAGGTCATCAGTGATGTCAATGATCATGTAAGAGGTGCGTACTTAAGGACCTCACCTTTCTTCATTCCATAAGCAAGAATTCTCAGTTTGTGTTCACTCCATGCTTTCCTTTCAGTTTACCAACATGGTATCAGAGCCCTTTGATCCTCCTTGAGCCCATTTGTGCCACATCATCTTCTTCTTCTCCATCTTCTTCTTCTTCATCTTCACCATTTCTTCCCTTTCTTCCCAAATCTTGCTAAAGCTTGTTCTCCCTCAGTTCTCCGCCATTCTCCGAGCCCTTCCTGCTGGAGATACCCCTCGAATGGGCGAACCTTCACTTGCAAGGAATTGAAGAATCAACGTTGCTGTTGGTCGCCATTCCACGAAAATCGTCGAATCTCTGTTCTGCGTTTTCTATGTGTCTGCTCCACCCTTCTCTAATTCCTTTCAGGGGAAGCTTCTCCATACCTTGGGCTATCTTGTGTTGAAATCTGAGCAGCAATGGCTGCATATTCAAGGAGAAAACAAGCAAAAACCAGTTGATTTTGACGACGCTCCAGCCAGCAACATCGCGTGAAATTCTGTCTAACCTCTGCACCAGAAATTCGCCTATATGTGAGCTTTCTTTTGCTTCAGAAAGCCCCTTTTTCTTTGCTTTGGAGAGTGAGATACAAGCCCTCCAAGTTCAGGCCTCTGTTTTGGACAGTTTTGACAAGGTTGTGAGTGTGATGCTACATTAGATGCTACTTTAGCATTTCTAATGTTTTAAAGTGTTAAATAGCATCAGTACAACTGTGGCTACAGCTTTGCTTTAGGTTGCTACGCCTGGATTTGCTTGGAAAGCTTTCATTTAGCCACCTCTGTGAAGCATGCAAGTAAAAGCATCATTGATTTGTAGCATGAAATTTGGTCACAAGTCTTTGCTACATTAAATGCTTATACTTTGAAGCTTTTCAGTTGTTTTTCTAGCCTTGTAAGAGAGAAGACACTGCCCAATTCTTGGGTTCGATCCTCTCATGGCTACCAAATTGAATATGGATAAGTTCAATGGTAAGGGCTTTCACACATGGCAGATGAAGGTTAAGTTTACATTGATGAGGGAAAACCTCTGGGGGCTTGTCAAACCGGCTTCAACTTCTTCTTCAACAGCCTCCAATGTTGGAGAATCCTCAGCTCCGACACGCCTGGCAAGAGATCCTGTTAGAGAGGAGAAAGCCTGTGGCATCATTGCTCTTGCCTTAGGAGATGACTATATTCATCACATCTCTGATTTGGAGTCTCCTTCAGAAGCTTGACATTATTTTTGGTGCTAGCTCTCACATCTCAAAATTGTCACTTAAGATTGCTTTCTTTGAATTGAAGATGGTTAGTGGCACTCCTTTGGCTACCCATGTCAATTACATGCGGAGTCTCATGACTCAACTTGCTTCTATCAACTCTCCTATCACTATAGATGATGCAATGGCAGTGTTGCTCAAGAGTATGCTTGAAGATTATGATCATGTTGTTAGCACTTTGAAAAATCTTCCAAATCCTAATTCTGAAGGTCTTATCTCTGCTCTTCAAGAAGAAGAAAGGGACATGGAACTCCGGAAAGGCAATGACACAGCCTATGCCATAAAATTCCAGAAGGGCAAGTTTTCACCTTGCAATCATTGTGGAAAGACTAATCACCTCTCAAGAGACTGCTTCAAGATCAATCCATGCAAACACTGTGGCAAAAACAATCATCATGAAAAGTTTTGTAGAGCCAAAAAGGAAGCAACTTCAAAGTCAGAAACTGCCAATCTACTTTCAGTTGATGTGCCTCCACAAGATAAGGCATCCTATGAAGATTATGCTTTTTGAATCATCTCCATGTATGCTCCAGAGCTCTCTTTTTGTTGAGTCAAGGTACTCAGACTGGATAGTTCTCCAAAATGAATGAAATAAACTATTGTGTGTTTTGTGATGATTGTGGAGCTCAGAGGTCATCAGTGATGTCAATGATCATGTAAGAGGTGCCTACTTAAGGACCTCACCTTTCTTCATTCCATAAGCAAGAATTCTCAGTTTGTGTTCACTCCATGCTTTCCTTTCAGTTTACCAACAATCCTAGTCTCTAGGAGTGCCCCCCCTACAATGCAAACCATTGCACAAATAATTACTCGGGTCAACCCTTCGTGACTATAGTCAAGCCTCCTTGACTGAAGTCAAGTCTTGTCGACCAGTCGACCAGAGCCAACTCTCTGACTGTAGGTAGCATTGTAATACTTAGGTTGATAGTAATCAATGTTCCTTGATCACAATCAAGTCTTCTTGCCTAGGGCCAAGTCTCTTTGACCAAAGTTAAAATAAAGATAAAACTTTATTTATTGTTTGGGATATTACAAATTTGTGACATAAGCTTTTTTCAATTCCAAGAGTAGGATGGCAAGGCAGTGGCCGCTCTACGTAGCCCAATGTGACTCCCTCCCAAAAAGAGAAGGTACTATATAAAACATGCTTTTGCCATGCATGAAGCTCGTTTGTATATCATGAAAGTGACGCGGAACAATGGGCTGCAATGGCAGTTTGATGGATTTGGCCAAAATCTTATAGAAAGTTCCCAAAACAGTGGTGGACCTCCATTGGGAAATGAAATTTTTGTAACCTCCCTTTGTTGTAAGATTGATGAGGCCCTCTATAAGTGAATCATGCATAGTACCAAAGCCCCAAACGCCCTGTAGGGTTGAGGTAACATGGTCCCCAATCATGTTTCAAAAAGCAATAAAGAATGAAGGTGTCACCCCATCTGGATCCGGGTATTTAGCCTTGTGAAGGGCGAGAAGTGCAGTCATGAATTGCAGATTGGTGAAAGGTGCATCAAATGAGACTCTCATTGGTGGTTTCACCAATATTAGAACACACTACCAAACTCTATTTTTGGCATCATCTTTGGTAGGTGTGTCACGATGTGCTTAAAAGAAGGGAGGCATAAACTGTGTAGCTATATGTAAGATGGCATTAACATTTGTTTGCAAAATCCCGATGGAGTCAATAAGTTGAGAAACACTTTCTCTACCATGTCTTGGGCCAAGAGTGGAGAAAATGTGTTTATTGACTCTTCCGCCCATCTAAATCCAAAAGGACTCCTGTGCATGAAAGGCATACTCTACTTTTTGATTTGGCAAAACTTGCTGATGAGCCCTTGCTGAAGCAAGGCACTCTTGAATCTAAGCATCAATATAGGCGTTTTTTGCTCTTCCCTTTGTAGGTTGCTAACTGCCCATGGAGGCCTGTCCCTTATTTGAGAATCTCATGTCTCCTAGTGCTAGCAACATCATGATAAGAATTACGAACACCAAGGATATGAATGATGACACTCCATTTGCAAATGAGATACTCAAATTTGCAAAACATCCTCTAAGAGGCCCTCCTCTGCATACAAGGCATCTAGGATTCTAATAATGGCAGAGCGACGTCTATCATGAGGCTTAGAAATCAAAGGAACCACCGGAAAGTGATCTGAGATGGAAACCCTTGGTGCAAAGCAGTCCGAACCACCTTTGTCTAATGCCCAATCATCAATATACAATGTGTCAATCCGCACATGGATGGGCATATGCAGCCTCTTGTTTGACAATGAGAACAAGAGCGAGTGAGGCAAAGTTTGAAAGACATCTACCCAAGCATCTCTGCTATGGAAGGCATCCCAAGTTCTCTCTCCAAAGAGTGAATGCTACCTTCTCTTCCACCTTTATATCTAAAGGCAACTCCATTATGTTGAAGTCCCCTGCAATAATCCACGAGTCTACACTAGGGCCCAAGAGAGAAGCCCTTCTAGAAAAGAACACGATCCCCTCTATTGTTGGTGGCTTATAGGATGAGAAGACCAACCTTACATCCCCCAATCAACAAGATGATCCACTGTGCTCTGGAGGATATAATGAAATTGTGTCCAACCACAGGGGGAAAAAAGAAATCTGAAGCTGAAATGCATGTTTCCCCCCTAGTGCCAAAAGAAGGAGACTAAAAAATATGACTTGAAAGCAGTTTACCTGACTTTGAGCAATCTCTGGCATCTACTATGTGTTCTCGGAAAAAAGAATGTCAATGGATCCGAGTAATAGCTGGATGAAGCTGATTACGAATAAGCTGCGTACTACGGTGGCGTTAGTCACACCACCAAGGTCCGGTATGGTCTAGCTAACAGCCCTCATCGGCAGAAGGAAGTAGGGTGGAACACCCTAGTCGACTTAGTGGCAGAAAGACTCCCTCCTATGTAGAGGATCTGTTGGAGTAATGGAGAGGAGGGAAATCCACAAGGAAAGAACCCCCACACTTGTGGATGAGGACGCCTGTTGATTTAAATACCAAGAATTGCATAACCAAAAGTAGAGGAACAAACTTCATCTCTCCAAGGTTAGCCAGTGGGAGAGAGAGAGTTTCTCTAAGCCAAGAACAGTGCCCGAGTGCCTACAATTCATGTCTACAAAGATGAAAAAGAGAGATAGGAGCCACACGCTTCCCTCGATCAATGGGGGGAGATTGAAGAGATGAAGTAGAGGGGGTTGCTCAGACAAAGGATCAGGGCCTAGAACTGGATCTGAAGGAACTGCATCAATGGCCTTGTCTAAGGCGGGTTTGGGGCATCATTGGCCGTGACTTGAGTAGGCTCATGGGCATCACTAGTCACGACCAGAATTGGGATGTCAGTGGCCCCGATAGGTGCAAAGTCCGAGGCAAGAGAAGTGTCCTCTCTATCTGTAGGTGGAGGAGCAGCAACTCTAACTACCATCTACGTGATGCGGCTGGTGTGGGACAAGGAATTGGTGCGGTATATGGAGCACGCACAGTTGGTGTCGGACATTTAGGAGATGCCGTAGGAACACTCTTTCGAGGAAAAGGAGGGCTTGCACTAGAAGATTCATTAGGCCTTGTCTTCTGCGTTGGGCACTCTCTAGCAAAATGGCCAAAGGTGCTACAAATCCGACACTGATCTTGTTTGCCCGCTATCTTGACACTTTGCCGAAAATGAGAGCCATCTGGTCACTAAAGCAGGATGTGGTCATCTGAAATGTTAGGATAAGAATTAATGACCTTAACTCTGGGAACCCCATCAGATTTGATTGCCTAAACCTGAGGGAGACAAGGGAATCCGATAAAGAGTGAAGTAAACCGTTTGTCCTCCTCTATGAAGAGAAACCCTCTTGAACCAAGTGCCAAAGGATTAGACTGTAGCATTGTGCTCGTGGCCTTTGGAGAATCAAAAGCCATGTGGAAAAAGCCTTGGCTCAATAAGCGACTATTTGAAAGGCAGGGGGTTGAGGTCAGGAGGTAAAGCAAAAAGCATCCAATCCCTAGCATGTGAAGTAAGAGTGATCTATGTATAGAGTATCATTCAAATACAAATTGATGAAGGGGATATTTATATAACCTGGTCGAGAATGAGGTTTAGGCACTACAAAATCCCCATTCAGGCAATCCTCAGCCACTTCTACCAGCCATGAGAACTATCGTTTTTTCAAAAGACGAGCTCCTGCAGCTCAAAAAGGATGTGGAGGTTGAAAGATCCACCACTCTCTATGCACGTGTCCACCCTGCCAGGCCCTGTACCAGTCACTATACCTGCTGCTGTACTGCCAAAGAGCACAGTGGGATTTTGCTCCAGCTGCTGTTCCTTCTGCTGGACCCATTTAGCTGTGCATTGTTGCAGCTCATGTGTCCTCCACAAGGGTTTTAGTGCCAGCCTCTGATGCTGGCCAGGGAGGCCCTTGAGGTTACCCTAAATACAATTCAATAAGGAGCCATTGGTCTGCCCATCTGGCAGCCCATCTGCTGTCCACATGGGCAGCCCTAATGCTACCCCCTTCCTCGCATATATACCGCAATCATTTCCTCCTCATATGGGGGTTCACAAGTGGGGAGGTGACCCTAATATTCCAACAGTTTATTCATTTGGCACAAGGAATTGCTTCATTATTGGGGCTTGACTTTGATAACTGTTCTCCTTTGGACGTAAGACCTGCACATTCCCCATTCATTAGATCTATGTTTAGCATCTAGGCGGAGATGAGATCAGCATTGAGCTGTTTCTTCCGTCGGGGAGAGATGAGGATCGAAGTTGTTGAATTCTTCTATCTGGATTCATGGTTATCAAATGGGCTATGAGTTGAGTGCTAGATTGGATTTTGGGGAAACATTTGTCTCCTTTTTGGTGGGTGACTGGTGGAGCAGCATATTCATGATTATCCATGATATACATATCTTCCCTCATATGGTCCCTGCTCTTAGGGTTGTCATTCATAGAGCAATCACACACATGTAGAGGCATATATCACCTAGGAAGTTACTTTTTCTTGGTCCGCCTCTTTTTCTCAAGAGCATGTGCCTATGTTCATTGGCTACATGTAGAGGTGGGTTTTGGTATTTATTAGCACTGCCCTGCAGACAGTGCTCTTGTGACATTTTTGAAAAAAAGTGTCCCTCCAGTTATTTTAGGCCATGTTTCCCCACTTTCTATTTTGAGTGATCTCTCTCTCTTTCCTACCCCTTCCCAAATCAACTGTTCCTCCCCCCCGCCCCCCTTCTTCTCTCTCTGTCTCTGTCTCTCTTCCCAAATCAACTCATCCCTCTAAGGGCAGTGCTCACGAGTATTTGTACTCGCTTGTTTTTCATCACTGATGTTACTCTCTGCTGCGCGTGTCAAGTATATGGAGCAAGACAGTCTACAATGCCATCGGATCTGTGGTATTGGTTACTGTAGTGGGCTGTGGGGTCATTGATTTATTGTGGGACCAGCTTCACAGATCTCCTGTTTTTGATCAGAGAGGGGGCTTTGGATTTTTAGGGATTCTCTCTTGCTGGGCTTTGTTGGGGCCTGCCAGAGTGGAGATGACCATCCATAGACACTACTGACTAAAGCACACAAATTTACAGTATACATGAAACTTTGGCATTTTACACATCAGCCAAACAGCTATCTTTACTAGATGGACGAGGGCATTAGGTGGGAGAAGTTATATGCTCACGCATAGGTTGGTTTGTCAATGCTGTTATTATCATTGAGAGAGTGCAAAACATTATTTCTGGGTTCGCAATTAGCCTAGGCATAATTGATTTGGGATTTTCCTGTTGATTTTAGTTCTCTTTAAACTTTGTTCATCACTTGGGGGGGTGCTTTATGGGATTGCACGGTGGAGCAATCATTGCTCTTTGAGGCTGAGAGCCCTTCAGCTAGGCATCTTTGATCCTGATATTTTTAGAGTCCCACTACTGAGAGGCCTCCCTTTTTAAGTGGCATTCTAACTAGCATGTTCATCCTTTTATTGCCAGTGAGCATTGTTTTTATGGTGGATTATGTCCATCGTCTCTCTTGGAGGATCTCGTGTGCTCGTAGTGGGCAGGACATCAGAGGGGGCCAACAGAGGACAGTAGAGTTTGTAAGAGATTTGGTAGGAGATTATACATACTCCATGGAGTCAGTGACATGAATCCATTGGAACTTTTGAGAGCCTGAGACAGCAGTAACTTTCTTCAAGGAGTGGGGTAGTGGCGTCCTTTTATGATGGCACTATCCTTCTCATTGGTTGTTTCTTGATGTTGCTTAGGATCAGGATTCGCTGTTCCTGGCTCTCCCACCTGATGCACCTTACTAATTTCTCACAATCAAGTTAAGTTTCACATCCCGATTATTTATAATGTGGATTTTGTGACAGGATCTTGGTGCTTTGCTCATCTGTTAGGGTTTGATCCAAGATACTATGTGTTCATTTTTGAAAGGAAGAGTGGAAATAAAAACAATCGAAAGTTGAAAGATAAACTGAATGGTTGAAGAACAAAAAAAAGTGCTTAAGACAAATACGAGGGAAGGTACGAATGAATGATAGGGCGGAAAAAGCAGGAAAAAAGGGAAATGACCTGGAATAAGAAGAAATTGAAGTGAAGTATCTATGAAGGCCTGATAGTAAGGAATTGAAAAAAGGTTCTTATCTTTAAGTGCTGAAAATAGGAAAGGGACAGAGTTATTGGTGATGAGTCAAAGGGCAGATGTGGCAGAACAGAGAGACGGGTTCGCTGAGGGAAGCAATGATCTGGAACAGAGAGACAGGGGGTCGCTGAGGGAACAAGGAAGCGATGATCTGGAAAGGGATCAGGGAGGCAGAGATGCTAACATTCGTGGAAGGAAGGGATGGAGGTTTGAAAGGGGTGGCATGCTTGTTTAAAGCAGAGGATTGAAGTGAAGATGAGCAAGAACAGGGACTGGAAAAAGGTGTCAGGCAGGAGCAGAAGATATGGAGGGCATTATGGGTAGCTATGGTGGCAGGTGAAAGCAGGGATGGAGGTGAGGAATGAGGGGAGCATGACATTGGGAAGCAGCCAGAGGGAGGAGCTCAAATAGAAGTGGATTCCATTCATAGTCTTTAAGTGTCTTTAAAGAAACCCTTTTGTCTGTTAACGTGTGTGTTTATGCATCAGGTATGAATCGAATGCTAATGAAAGGCAATTATCCATCCAAAGGAAGCTTGATCGATATGTTCCAGTTGACCTCACAGCAAAGGTAAATTTCACTTTTAGAGGGTCCATTCTGATGCATTCAAAAGTGCAGGTCCATGAGTATACATGGACTTATTCAAGGTTATTCAAGATCAATATCTTGTTTTTTTATAAATAAAATAATACGGTAGATTTGGTTCTCAAAATGCTTCTAAAAAATAATTGCTGTCTATTTCAGATCTCCACAACCTCGTGAAACAAACTTCAGTATCAGAGATTTCTCTATAACTTTCACAGACTGAATGCTCACCTTCCAAAGAGTGAAAGTTTCAGTAATAAGTGGGTTAGGGGCACTTTTTCCTCTTTAGAGGTTTTCCCCTCTAACCACAGTTAGGATCCCTAACTACAGTTAGTGGTTAGGATAAGGTTTTGTCACTTAGACAAAACCTTCTCTCCTTTGTAGTTGTTCTCACTCTCTCTATTCAACTTACGTTTTGCTTGAGCTCTCTTGCTTCCTGAGTTTTCCTTCATTTGGTATCAGAGCCTACCGTACTGCTGTCAGCTCGGATCGTCCGTACTAGCCTACTGTACTTCTGTCAGCTCCAATCGTTCGTACCAGCTTACCATACTACTGTCAACTCCAATCGTCCGTACAGCCACTGTCAGTCTGTACCACCCGTATGGTTGACTTTGTACGAGGGAACGATTTCGCCGCCCGCAATCCCGGCCGTACTAAGTTGTCCGTACGCATGTTGTCAGGCTGTACCACCGTACGACGCATTTCGTACATGCAGTTGTACAACCAGCCGCCATCCTGTCCGTACAGAATACATACAGCCGTACAATTGTATTTTTCGCAGGCCCTGTAGGTGACTTGTTTGTACGATCATCCATACAGCAGTTGCATTAGCAGCGTCGTACACGTTGCAGACTGCCGTCCAGTTGCTCCATCAGCGTACCTGCACCGTACAGATCCATGCGAACCAACCCCCTCCTCGTAGCCTCTCCGCTCCCTCCCGTAGCCTCTCCGCCCCCCCCCCCCTCCCATAGCCCCCCTCCTCCCGTAGCCTCTCTCTCTCCGCGCCCCCCCCCCCCCCCTTCCCGTAGCCTCTCTGCCCCTCCCCTCCCATAGCCCCTCCCCATAGCCTCTCCGCCCCCTCCGGTAGCCTCTCCGCCCCCCCCCCCCGCCCCCCCCCCTTTTCTCGCTCTCCGCCCCCCCTCCCATAGCCTCTTCGCCCCTTCTCCCGGGGTGAACCCCTAGCCCACTAGGGGGCTAGCTCAGCCAGGGGGTAACAGGAAGTATGGTAACCCCGAGTTCGGCTAAACCCCCAACCCAACCTGGGGGTTAGGTTAAGCCAGGGGGGTTCATCATACAGCCAACTATGGATTGGCCTACCCTCTCCTCCAAGTCCCCCTTAACCCCCTCAACTCCTTCAACATCCAAACAGGACTCGGCACTCTACAGTTGCAGCCATGACACCCTCTCCATATGCACGGAATTACCAACAAGAAGGCTCAAAACGGCCCATCCTCGAGCAACAGGATCAGATTTTTTATCTGCAGCAGGCAGTGAGAGAGCTACGATTGGAGCTAGCAGAAGTAAAGGCCCGACTTCACATCTTGGAAGGGCCTGGTAAGCAGGCAGTAATTGATGAGGCTGTAAAATCTTGTAAGGATTCCCCCCCTACCCCATAGCTAGTCTCTACAATCAAAGATCTTGTTCACACTGAAGTACAAACTGCTAGGAAGGAAGTGTTTGTGGAAGTGGACAACAAAGCAAGTAAGTCTGATATCCAAGTAGAGATTAAAGAACACGAAGCTAGATGTGATAATGCGCTGAAGATTAGAATAGGGGGGCTCCCAAAAGATTGGTACAAAGAGGAGGATACATATAGTGAAATATTGACAAAGATCAAATCAAGTTTGCCCAACATCGAATGGGTGAATGATGATGAGCAGGATGATGACGACTCCAGGCCAGCTTCTATTTTACACTATAGAGGTCATGCAATCCTTACACTGAAGTCAAAAGATATGCGGATCAAGCTTCTTCGACAATCTTACAAGCTGAAGGGCACCAAAGTATGGATAGCAGAGGAGCTTACACAAACCCAACTCAAGATTAAGGCAACTGAATTAGCTAAAGTCAGGGCTGCCAGAAAGGATGGAAAATGGGCAGTTTACCGTGAAGGGTAGCACTAATCAGAGAGTTTAAATCATAACGAAAAGACTCTCAGTCTTAAACTGATGTATGGCTGTTTACTCTCCAGAATATCATGTAGGTACTCTAAATAATTGGGATTGCTTTTTGCACTCCTTGGGAGCTGCCATGTGCCCTCTCTAAAGCAGATGTACTAGAGGGTTTCTTGCTGTCCCATAGACCTTTTGGTTTCCAGTGGACGTTAATAGAATTTCTTTCTTTCTTTCTTTCTCCTCTTCCATACAGGTTCTATTTGCTGGGTCTTTTTGTAGGTTCACTCTGCAGACTTTGAAGTGAGCAGGTGCATTTGGGATTCATCGAGAGTTTGGTTGAGATTCAAACAGATTTGTGCACATTTGGTGCAATTTTCGTGAATTGGGCTTTTTGCAAAATTTGGGGCTTTTCGTGGATTTGCCCCAATTTCAGCTCAATTTCCCCCTGCAAATTGGGGTTTTTGGTTTTGCATTGCACTTATCTGCAAATTTGGGGCTTTCAGATAATCTGCCTTCTTTTGGATGCAATTTCCTTGAAGAAATTGGGGCTTTTGGCATTCGGATGCAATTTTGCAGTGTACAAGCTGTTTGGCATCTTTGCAGGCAGTTTTAGACTCAGATTGAGTGACATTGCAGACATTTGCCCATTTTTTTGTAGTGTTATTTTGGTAGATTTTGGCACTTGCAAGACATTTGGGTGCATTTTGAGCCTCTGATGGGGTTGTTACAGCAAGCTGTCATTGTGGACAGATTTTTTGCAAATTTTTGTTGTGCATCTCTAATCCTAGGAAGGGATATTTCTTGTCAGATTTGCAGCATTTTGTTTTCTTTGGCAGTTATGGCTCATAACAATCCCAAGGAAGTGTTTGGCATCCTCACATAGGAAATTGCTCTTTATGGAGTTTTATGGTACACGATCTTTTAGTTGGCAAACATTTGTGGGATTATGTCACTTGAGATGAGACAAGGCCAAAGAATGTGGTTGCACCTGCCACTTCTCCTCAACAAGGTGGAGGAAGGGGTAGACGACAAGCTCAGGGTGTAGGACAAGTGCTAGGTGCAATGGCTGCTGCAGTTGTGACTCCCACACAGGAACAAAAAAGGTGGGATTCAAGTGATGCACAAGCACTTTCAGTAATTTCTCTTTCTGTCAAAAGGTTTATTATCCTGCACATTCGGTCATGCAGGACCTCAAAGGCAGCATGGGGTATTTTGGAAAGTATGTTTGCAGCCCGCAATGATGCCAGGGTCTCTTCTTGAAAAGAGAGTTATCGCATACTCACATGGATGAGGGTGACTCAATGTCTGATCACCTCACCAAGCTTCAAGACTTGAGAGAGCAATTGTTGAATATAGATGAGATTATCCTTGATTCATAGATGATAACCACTACTCTGAATTCTGTTCCTGAGTCATATCTTGGATTTCACACCTCGCTGAATTTGTCATTGAGGGGGGGTAACAACCCTCTCACTTTTCACGAGCATAGCTTGTTGGAATACGAAGCCAAAGCAGTGTCACCAAAAAACGCGTTTCGGGGCACCAAAATGCGAAGAAACGTTTCTAGCAGAAACGAAACGTTTCTTAGAAACGCCCGAAACGGCCATTTAGGGCGAAACGCCTGGCTGTCAAAAATTTCACCGCGACGGGTTTCTTTCCAAATTAGGCCGCCGTTTTCGCTTTTTGGCTCCTCTTCCGCACCGCTCCATTCCTTGCCTTGCTTCTAGTGCCTACCATCTACTCTACCCTCTACTCTACCTTCTACTCTACCCTCTACTCTCCTCTACTCTCTACTCTCTACTCTACCCTCTACCCTCTACTCTCCTCTAGCACTCTACTCTCTACTCTACCCTCTACTCTAGAGTCTAGAGTCTACCCTCTACGGTCTACTCTCTACAATCTACTGTACTCTACTCTCTACTCCCATACCATGGCCTCAAGACGTGCTGGTGGACCGAGTGGAAGCACAAGGCGGGATGTATGGTAGGATACTGTTTTTATAAAGAGATATGGCACATCTGGCACGAGGAGGTTAGTATGCGAGTTTTGTGGTGACACTTTGACGGGATCTGCCCCTCGAGTTCGAGCACATTTTTTATGGATCGGAGGCCAGGGTAAGAGTGCTTGCCATGCCATTCTAGAGCGGATCTTCTTGGCATATCGAGGTACCCCATCCAAATTTGCTGAGATTCGATCCCTCCTCCATCCCGTGATCACAAATCAAGTTCTTCAAGCCAATGTGTTGGTTGAGCAGTAGAAGTTGGGCATAGAGGCAACCGTCACTCTCACATCATCCCAGTTAGATACCGGGAATGTGGAGTGTTCTCACTTACAACAGGAGGGGCATGGGTATACTCCATCTACATGGACATCACAAGTGCATGGGAGTGCCTCTACTCAGCCTCTACATGACACCACTCCATCAACATCCGTATCAGTTGGGCTGTCCGCTATGCCATCAGCTCCTCCACGGCCTCTTGTCAAGAGGCCACATGGTCCAGCAGCTATCACTCCGAGAGTTACTCCTATACAGTGACACGTCCCAGCACTCCTGAAACCCCTGATCTGCAAAAGAACCACACACAACATCAGAACTGAGCAGGCTGCTCACCACCCAACCGTGACATCTACGGGATGTGATCCCGAATCAGAAGATGTCCCCTCCGAGCCACGAGCTGAGCTACTGGCACGAACTCCCAATCAGATCCAAACCAGTCTGGTGTCCCATACCACCAGGTGGCGCTGTGAAGCCCTGGATCTGCCACTGGGCCTTGGGCTACGCTAAGATGCAGGGGCGCGTCTGCGACACAATCCAGGATCAGACCTAGCACCTGGGAACGAGACTTGCTCCCAACTGCACACTGAGAACTGAACCCCCTGGGCCTCTTTTATAGACTCGGGCCCCGGCGCCAAAAATAGCGAAGACCTATAAATAGTTCGTACCCTTGCCACTCAACCCGAGAATCAAGCCTGCCTAGCTCTAAGCCTCCCCAGGCTAACCTGAGCTAGTTCTGTGTACCTAGTACACGTCAGATACCAATCCGTGCACATGACATACTCCCCCTCCTCTAAGAACTCACTCCTGAGTTTGCTAAGAAATCCGGAAATGTTCTTTGGAGGTTTTGTAATGTCTCCCATGTTGCATCCTCCTCAACACGATCCTTCCACTTAATCTTGTATTCCGTGATAGTACGATTTCGAATCTGTCTTTCACGAAATTCAAGAATAGATTCAGGTTCGTGAGGAATAAAAGTCAAATCTGTAACTTCTATAATCTCATGAGGAGAAACAAGTTGATCATCTGCACCCAATACTTCTTTCAGTCTACTGACATGAAAGACTGGATGTACTTTAACATCAGGAGGCAATTCTAGTCGATATGCCACTGGTCCAATTCTTTTAATGACCTTGAATGGGCCACAGTATCTGGGGGATAATTTCGGAACCAAACCAGTACTTAGGCTCTTGGATTCCTTAGGAATTCTCAAATATACCATCGTTCCTTCAGAGAACTCTCTAGGTGAACGATGTCTATTAGCATAAAATCTGTCCCGATCTTGGGCACTTCTAATAGACTCCTTGGGAAACTGCAACATTTCCTGCATGTCTTGCAAGAAGTTCTTAGCAGCATCATTTTGAATCCCTTTTAATCCTACCATAACTGGTGACTTAGGTTGAAACCCGTACATAAGCATAAAAGGACTATAACCTGTACTAGAATGCTTTGCACTGTTGTAAGCAAATTCAATCATGGGTAGATAATCTTCCCATGAAGACTGTCTCTTAGATACATATGCCCGAAGCATGTCTTCAACCAACTGGTTGACCTTCTCTGTACTGCCATTAGATTGTGCATGATCCGAGGAACTCATACTTAGAGTAGTTTCCAACTTCTCAAATACAAGTGTCCAAAAGTTACTTGTAAACTTTGAGTCCCTGTCACTGACTATGTCAGATGGCAAACCATACAGCTTGAACAAGTGGTCCACAAACTTGTGAGCCAACTGAACAGCTGAAATAGTTGTTCTTGTAGGTAAGAATCTAGCCATTTTTGTCAAACGGTCAACTATGACCCTAATAGAGTCATGACCCTTGCGCGTTCGAGGTAAACCAGTAATAAAATCCATGGAAATACTCTCCCATTTATTACCTGGAATCTGTAAAGGCTGTAATAAGCCCGCGCTCCTAAGGCGTTCAGCCTTAGTAACCTGACAAACTCGGCAACCTACTATATAGTTCTCTATAAATGCACGCATCTTAGGCCAATAAAAGGTATGCTTCACAAGAGACAGAGTCCTATGTATACCTGGATGTCCCGCACTAGGAGCATCATGACACTCCCAGAGAATCTTGGATTTAAGGTCCAGAACATCAGGCACACAAATCTTTTCATTCCGGAACAGCAAGCCGTTCCTAATCATCCACTGACCTCCCGCCGCCTGTATCCTAGGTGGCACAATCCCTGAGTCCTGGTCAACCATGGAGCTCCCATCCTGGACTCTCTGCCAATAAGAACTGAAATGACTATCAGTTGCGTATAGCCCTCTCAAGGATTGAAATAGGTCTGAGGATATTTCCGTAAATGACAAAGCATTTACAAACTTAACTCGACTTAAGGCATCCGTCACACTATTCAACGAACCCTTACGATAACGTATTTCGAAATCAAAATCTTGCATTAGCTCTGCCCATCTAGCTTTCCTTCCTCTCAAGTCTGATCCATCACACACATACTTTATTGACTGGTGATACCAACTGACACGTCCCAGCACTCCTGAAACCCCTGATCTGCAAAATAACCACACACAACATCAGAACTGAGCAGGCTGCTCACCACCCAACCGTGACATCTACGGGATGTGATCCCGAATCAGAAGATGTCCCCTCCGAGCCACGAGCTGAGCTACTGGCACGAACTCCCAATCAGATCCAAACCAGTCTGGTGTCCCATACCACCAGGTGGCGCTGTGAAGCCCTGGATGTGCCACTGGGCCTTGGGCTACGCTAAGATGCAGGCGCGCGTCCGCGACACAATCCAAAACGAGACAACAGGCTGTTGGCTCTTACTTGGTGGGAGAAATTTGGAATTTTGAATCCCTCATTGCAGAACTTAGCTCTCCGCATTCTCTTGCAAGATTGCACATCAGGTCCAGCTGAGAGGATATGGAGCATATGTGCAGACATACACACCAGGAAGAGAAACAAGTAAGTTCTAACATCTTAAAGTTCTTATTTATAGGCTATAGTGTCAAGCTTGTAACATTTTGAAAAACAATTCTTAACTCCTGAGAATTGACTTCTTTATGCTTTGTAAACTATGTCAGGTTAAGCGTGGAGCAGCTCAATAGGTTGGTATATGTCAATGCCAACCTATGTCTGCTTGAGAAGTACAGGTCTGCAGATGGTACCGGTAGCATCGAGTGGAAGCCCAAGCAAGTCAATCCTGACAAGATCAAGCTAAAACCTGTCGACATGTCCATCATGCATCACAGTCGAGAGAATAACGATGCTTATGAGTTCCTGCGATAGGATATGCTTTGATTCCGATGTCAGACACGTTCGATGGCTCGAGCTTGTGCACCACGAGTACGTGTTGCTGCTGTTGCAGAGGATACAGGGACACCTTAGATTCGTGGTTATCAACGTCGAGCACGAGCCTCACGAGGGGGATTGCAGGTATCTGTTCTTGCATCGTCATCCCGAGGACGTCGAGGCAGAGATGAGCCAGAGGAGGCATTGGTAGACAGTGCGGACTCAGAGGACTCAGATCAGTTGCGAGCCCTTGCTTGGTTCGAGGGTGGCACTTCCTCTTCCTCCACAGAGGATGCAGATCCATCTGTTGATTCCAGTGCTGATGATGACAGTGATGAGGCAGCAGGTCTTGGAGAGGGCAGCGGTCCCTAGCTCTAGGGAGTCGAGAGTAGAGTGTACTGTGTAGTTGTTAGCAGCTGGCTTGCAGGCGACAAGCTTTGATTATGTATACAGTTTACACCATACAATTACCAGTATATCATTATGGCATGTTACATGTATGATGTAAACAATAATACATAATACATTTTGTTATATTTTGAATCTTGAAATTTGATTATGAAATTTAAATTATAAAGTTAAAAGTTTATTGTTTGAACTATGGGCCATGGGCCATGGCATATGCTAGCAGCCATATGCACTTGCAACTAATTAGTTAATAGTAATTTGTAAACTGTAAGATCTATGTCTTTGTAAACCTCAATCTATAGGCTGTGTGACGTGTCTTTCTACTCTTTCAACTGTATAATATTTGTGTGCATTGTGTGCACAATATGGATATCTGAGAGCTCTTTTGTGTGTGAGAGAGAGAATTTGAAGACAATTATTTATGAATTATATATAACTTCTATAAAATATAGTATTTTTAGGCATTTCTAGACAAAACGCTCGCGTTTCTAGAAACGTTTCTTGTGACACTGAGCCAAAGTGAGTGTTCTAGGTGTGTTTTATAGTCTAGTGAGTCCTAGACATGCCACGTGTCATATTGGGAGTTCTCCCATATACACTATGGCTTTCTAGAGTCTAGTGTCACACTATATAGTGTTGTACTTGTCTATTGTCTATCAACATCAATCAACATCAAGCTCTTTTGGTATCATGTGAGTACTTGTCCATTGCTTTCATTTTCTTTCAATTTCATTTCCATTATGCTTGTTATCTTTCCTTTCCATTCCTAGTGTTAGCTTGCTTCTCTTCCTACCACTATGATCTTTCATGTGTTATTAGAGCCATGTTCCTAGCGCTACTCTCTCTTTCCCTTTCCCTTCCAAGAGGTTGAGGTGAGGGAGGCCAATGAAGCTACTCTACCTCCTCCTCCTTGGAAGGCTGCCCTCTTCTCTCCTTCCTTGAGCTCTCTTCTCCACGCGATGATCTGCCACTTCTCTTCTCCTTCCTTCAGCTACATCTTTCTGTGACCTGCGGACGATTTGGCGCTTCTATCCGGATCTAGAAGCATAATCATGGCTTTGTGTCTTCAGCAAAGTTGTAGAGGATGGAATCAAAATCATGGCTTTGTGTCTTTAGCAAAGTTGTATGTTACGCTCAAGTCGAGGTAACATGACCTCGGAAGGGTCAGTCGGCATTTTCCTTTAAAGGATCAATGTTTGTATTATAATTGTTTGGGCTTCATGTAAATGATAAAAAAGGAATCAAGGTCAAGGTCCTTGGTGAGGGTGACATGGCACTAGACTAGGTGGATCTAATTCTAAGGGACCTAAATGCATGAAATGTGCCAAGGGGCAAATGGTTTTAATGATATCCCAAGAGAGGGGTAAATGATGCATTAAGGAGGGACCCTAAAATAAAGACATGTGGCATACTGGATCCATCTAGGGACATTTGGGGCTTGGTGGAGATTTAGTAAGCAAGAGCTTCAACGTAAGTGAATTCAGATGAGAAAGCTTACGAGCACTGAGATTGGCTGGGAGGTGATTTAATGTGTTAGCGCCCGTGATTCGATGTAACAAGCTAGGAGGAAATAGGTTTTCGTGTAATATCTGGTATCAGAGCGCAGATTTGGGATCTTGTCGAGTTTGGAAGGCTAACAATGAATTAAGGAAGGATTTCCAGCGATTTCCAGTCGGGATCATAGAAAAAGACTACGGTGGTAGATTGTTTGCGTCGTCAGGGAGGCCATCGGGTAGTTCATTGTTTTGGGTGGACGTTGAACATCAGAGCGGTCGTGACTAGGTTGGATCAAGGGACTAGCTGCAGGATTTGGTAAGGTACTGTGGACTTGTGCAACCTGCAGCCCGCCTCCATCGTGGATAGCCACTGCCTCAAGCTTCCTTCAGCACTCTGTCTCTCCTCTTTTCGTTCCCATCCTCTAGAAGTTCCTCTCCTCTCCCTTCATTGGCGGCAGATTACGGGAGGGCGAATGCATTGGATTTTGCAGGCGAAGATTGGGCTCCTCTCTTCGATGCTATGCCAATGTGAACTGCCTTCTCTCAAAAGGCCGTTAGTTATTCTTGTGGACAGCAACATTTTAGCTGTATTTGTATGGCAGCAATTGTGAAGTGTCGAAGGAAGGTTCCATGAAGCCGAAGTAACTCTATACGGTTGCAGTTAGCAGATGATCGCACCACCCATGAGACCAGTTTGGGGGGTGTTGATCGCGTGGAGATATTAGGGGGCTTTCAATTTCTTTTTTCCTTCTGTTCTAATTTTTGGTTAAATTTCTAAAACTTCGAGGTGTGTGAGCTGGATTGGGAGCGAAACTATGCCTTTGGATTGAAGGATTTGAGGTTTTTGAGATCGCAGGAGTTTCCCTAGTATAGGGAAAAGTGGGTTTGGTTACAGTGTGATATATGCCCAGTTTGCTGTGAATTTGGAAGTTGGGCTTTCGATTTGTAAATACAGTTTCAAGCGGTGTTTTATTATTTATTCCCAAAAAAAAAAAAAAAAACTCGCCCATCGACCGAATGGAAGTAGAAGAAGAAGCTTCTAGGATGGATCCCGTAGAGTCGGGAGTCCGGCCGACCCCGCAGGTGTCGCGTCCAGTAGGTCATACACTATCTGGCAGAATTGCAATGTTAGAGGATGCCTTGCAACAGATTTTAGCGCAGCAGCTACAAGCAAACGTAGGGCAATCTGAGCTCAAGAAAATGGTACATAGTATGTCTGCTAGACCATTTCGTGAAGAGAAAGGTAAATCTCCAATGGAACCGGAGTGCAGTGTTCATACGGTCGAGCCTAGGAGGGCTAAGGTACCTAATATTGCCAATTATAGACCAGAAAAGTATTCTGGTCGGATGTCTGACCGTAGTTCTAATATCATTGAGACCTGGTTACACAAATGGGACGAGGCATTCTTTATTTGTGAAATCAGGAATGATATGAAGAAAATCCGCGAGGCCACCCATATGTTTAATGAGGCAGCGGATAGGTGGTGGATAAAACATCAGAAAGATGGAGTGGCATCCACTACTTGGGAGGGGTTTAAAAAAAGAATTCAGAAAACACTTCTTACCTCCTAACGAAGCATCCCGAGCTTGGGATCAGTATCGAAACCTTTGTCAGAGAAATTTATCAGTGGCGGAATACACTGATAAGTTCAGAGAAAGTGTAATGAAGGTTGATGAACCCCTACCTCATTTAATCCAAGTAAATGATTTTATCTTTGGATTGAATGATCGAATCAAGATGGAAGTTCGGGCTAAGTATGCGAACACGTTGAATGAAGCAATTGCCATAGCCCAAGATGCAAAAGGGAACAGACCAAGTTGGTTTGTGCAGGTTGGAACCCAGTATGGGTACCCGAAGAAAACTGGGTTTAAGAAGAAGTGGATTAGTAAAGGGAGTGCCTCACAGCCTAGTGGTCAAGCCAAGCAGGCGACGAAACCAGTTGAGACTCCAAAATCAAGTACCGCCATTGGAATGAAAAGAAAAGTAACACCAATGGCAGCCTGGGCTTGGTCGAAGTCTTCTTTGAACCCAGAGCAAAGGGAAAAAGCGAGGAGAGAAGGCTTGTGTTTTGGATGCCTTCAGTCTCATCAGTGGAAAGATTGTCCACGAAACAAGGATCGTCGGATGGCTGAGATGGTGGTCTCAGAATACGACGTGGAAATGGTGGGAAGTCCCAGAGCAGAACAGATGCAGATTCAGCTAGCGGGATCTTCTCAAAGGTCAGTACCTGTTTTGTTATGTGTGTCTATTGCTAAGTTAGTAACTAGTACACCTGATAATATCCTGTCAAAGCCCGCAGCAACGAGGTATACAGTCTTTAATGATACGGAGTTAATTAAGATGAAAGGGCAAGTAGTTGATCATGATGTCATTGTGTTGTTTGACTGAGTGTCAATGCACAATGTAATTAACTCCAAGCTTGTAAAGAGGCTGAAACTAAAGACTAGTCCATCTGACTATGCATATACAGTCAGAATGACAGATGGAAGTTCAACTGAAGTATGGGACCAAAGGGTTACCCAGTTGGAGCTTCGAATTCAGGACTATGCTAAGAAGTTTGATTTTGAAATGACTAAGCTTGCTCATGCAGACATAGCCCTGGGTAAGGCTTGGCATTCTAGGAAGAATTCAGCCATAGATTGGAAAAAGCACATTTATCAGTTCAAGATGAATGATGTGCTGTTGTCTTACAAGGTGAAAAGGATATACCTCAAGGACCGTTTATTCGAAAAGCTAAAGAAGAGTTTTTGTTTCTTTGTACAGCATCGGTAGAGCCGATTGATGACTCTTCGGCTAGTACTGATGTTGCTCAAAATGGAGAGATGGCCAAGCTGGCTGATCAAATAGCAGAGGAGTTCTCTGATTGTTTTAGGGATGAGCTACCTTATGGGTTACCTCCAGAGCGGAATGCTCAGCATAAGATTGAACTAATCTCGGTGGCAGAACCTGTAAATAGACCTCCCTATAGGTTGAGTTTTATTGAAGAGGCGGAGGTGCCAAGACAACTGGGGGCAGATTCAACCAAGTTTCTTACCTTTTGCTTTGCCAGTGATATTAAAGAAGAAGAAAGATGATACTTTTCGCCTCTGTATAGATTACAGAGCATTGCTTAATATCACTATTAAGCACATGTATCTGATGGCTCCGATCGATGATTTGCTAGATGCATTAGATGGGGCTGTAATTTTCAGTAAGATAGATCTTAAATGTGGCTACCATCAGATCCGTATTAGAGCCGAGGATGTGCATAAAACCGCTTTTAGAAGCAGGTTTGGACATTATGAGTTTTTGGTAATGCCCTTTGGACTTACCAATGCTCCAGCTACATTCGTCATGCTTATGAACGATTTACTACGTCCGTATATCGGAAAGTTTGTAGTACACTTTATTGACGATATTCTGGTATTGAGTAAAAGCATTACTGAGCATCACGAACACTTAAGAATAGTGTTAAGTACTTTGAGGAAAGCCAGTCTTCATGTAAATAAAAAGAAAACTATATTGTGTATGGTAAGACTTGAATATTTAGGATTCATAATTACTAGAAATGGATCCAAAGAAAGTGGCTGCGATACTGACTTGGCCAATCCCTCAGAGTCTGTTGACCGCTTTGTGATCATTCTTGGGATTTGTCCAATTTTATCGAAGGCATATCAAAGGATATTCCGAAATAGTATCGCCATTGACTGATCTGACCTCAGATAAAGTACCTTTTATATGGGGACAGAATCAACAGGAGAGTTTTAACACCATAAAACAAGTTGTGGTCTCAGGACCGGTGTTAAAAATAGTTGATCCCCAGAAACCGTTTTTCCTTGAAACCGATGCAAGTGGCATTGCAGTAGGAGCAGTTCTTCTCCAAGAGGGAAGGCCAGTAGTCTTTGAAAGCAAGAAGCTTTCTCCCTCTCAACGAAATTAGCCAACTCATGAATTAGAGTTGTATGCTGTTGTCCATGCTTTGAAAACATGGAGATATTATTTGTATGGATCAGAGTTTTATGTTGATGTTGATCATGATACTCTGAAACATTTTTGTAAACAGCCTGACTTGAGAGGCCGCCAAGCTAGGTGGGGAGAACTCATGCAGGAGTTTAACTTGACGATTCGGTACCGAAGAGGGAAGGATAATAAAGTTGCTGATGCGTTGTCACGCATTATGCATAATATGAGTTTCACGGTATTAGAGAGTGCTCTAATGACCGAGATTAGAGAAACTCAAAAGGTGGAGGAGTTCGTCATCCAGAGCCTTTGGCCTAAGGCTCACGTATTCAAACTCGAGGAAAAGGATGACTTGGCATCCAAAAAAGGCCAAACTTATGCAAGATATGCCATAAGGGATGGTATTCTGAAAAGAAATGGCAAGGTAGTAGTACCTAATCAGAATGATCTCAGGCAGAGAGTCATTGAATAATGCCATGAGAGCCCATGTGCGGGACATCCAGGAGTCGAGAAGACATATGATCTCGTGAGACGAGATTTCTTTTGGCCAAAGATGAAAAAGCATATTCATGAATATGTGACACGTTGTTTTTCGTGTTAGGTAAGTAAGGCAGAGCGGGTGAAGCCACTCGGACTTTCACAGCCCTTGGAGATACCACTGGGTAGGTGGGAGGGCAATTCCATGGACATTATTATAGGTCTGCCTACGACACAAGGTGGATATGATTCTATCCTTGTGGTGGTTGATCGTCTTATCAAGATGGCTCACTTCATTCCAACTAGAGAGTCTGTTAGTGCCTCGCAAGTGGAGGATTTGTTTATTAGACATATATTTCGTTTGCATGGATTACCCAAATCCATAGTGTCAGACAGAGATGTCAAATTTACCGGTCATTTTTGAACTGCGGTGTTTGAGACACTAAGGACTGGAGTTGGGAATGAGTAGTGGGGATCATCCAGAAACGGATGGTCAGACGGAAAGAATCAACCAAATTTTAGAGGATATGCGCAGAGCATATGTGTCATTGAGACAGCATACATGGGACAAGTGGTTGCCATTGTTAGAGTTTGCCTACAATGATAGAAAACATTCCTCTACAGGGTTCAGTCCTTTTGAGCTGAACTATGGTTATAGACTAGCGAATCCAACTATAGTTGGAATACCTCAGAAAGTGCCTAGTGCCGCAAACTTTGTGATTCAGAGGCGGGAGATGCTAGCACTTGCGAGAGCTAACATCGGCCAAGCTATGGATAGAGCTCAGGCGTATCCGGATGAAAAGCGATCCGCTAGGGAATTTAAGGAAGGAGAAAAAGTTTTTCTCATAGTTCCTTCGCACTCTAAGTCTTTGACTGCAAGAGAGCGTGCTAAGTTATCATCTGGATATTGTGGGCGATGGTTAATTCGAAAAAGAATAGGCAAGGTAGCCTATAAATTAGAATTACCACAGGGTAGGTGCACCCAGTGTTTCATGTTTCTGGTTTAAAGAAATTTTTGCATACAGGCGACTCACTAATCGAGGGTGTTGTTTTGTTTTAGGAGATAGAGGATAATACAAGACGCAAACCAACAGGAATCCTGCTCCGAGAAACAATGCAAGTACGCAATCGGAAGATACCCACGGTGTTGGTTGCATGGCATGGTTTACCTCTATCAGAAGCTACCTGGGAATCTGTATACCAGTTACGAAGAGTGTTCCCAGACTTTATCATCGAGGACGCTGATGCCTGAAGAGGGAAAAAATGTTACGCTCAAGTCCAGGTAACATGACCTCGGAAGGGTCAGTCGGCATTTCCCTTTAAAGGATCAATGTTTTTATTATATTTATTTGGGCTTTATGTAAATGATAAAAAAGGAATCAAGGTCAAGGTCCTTGGTGAGAGTGACATGGCACTAAACTAGGTAGATCTAATTCTAAGGGACATAAATGCATGAAATGTGCCAAGGGGCAAATGGTTTTAATGATATCCCAAGAGAGGGGTAAATGATGCATTAAGGAGGGACCCTAAAATGAAGACATGTGGCATACTAGATCCATCTAGGGAAATTTGAGGCTTGGTGGAGATTTAGTAAGCAAGAGCTTCAACGTAAGTGAATTCAGATGAGAAAGCTTACGACCACTGAGATCGGCTGGGAGGTGATTTAATGTGTCAGCGCCCGTGATTTGATGTAACAAGCTAGGAGTAAACAGGTTTTCGTGTAATATTGTAGAGGACATTGAGTACTACAAATTTCGTTTTTACATCATTGCAATCCGAGTTTTCTATGAAAAGTTACAGCCCTTGCAAGAAGTGACGAAATTCGTTTCTGTGCTCGAATTTTGTTATGGAGCTCAATGATTTGACAGCCCAAGCATGATGCAACCAACTCAACATGGAGCTCTCCATCCTCTTCATCGTTGACCTCTGCTCCAGCCCGCCATTTGCTCCTTCTGCCCGACATTCTCTTGGAGCTGCTCCCCGCAAGGTTGTGTCCGTATTCTGCCTGTCATTCTCTTGGAGCTGCCGTCCATGTTGCCTCTATCTTCTCTGCCCATCACTTGATGTGAGCTCTTGACATTACATTGCGGTGACTCCTTCACGCGACTACTCCAAATTTTAGTGAAGACTTCTCGAGCTAGATGTGAGTTCTCCGATACTACTCCGACACACTTCACTACAGTGATCTTTCTGATTAGTGCATTACATCGAGCTTGATATAGATCACTCTACATTAACAAGTGACTTCTTCAACATTGCTTATTCGATCGGTACCTGAGGTACTTCGCATTGATTGACTTCCCGATTGGTCGTGGTACCTGTGGCTTCTACTTCGACATTGGTGACTCTCCTTCCAACATTTTGAGAGTCATCATGTAATTGCTCCATGTAGCTACCCATGGACTTCACCGACACATATTTTGGGGCATTCCTGCCTAGCGCTTCATCGACATCGTCATCGTGTCGCAGGGATGTGCACACATGTGCATTAGCTACTTGGAGGACATCTCTTACTCAAAGAGATATATTTTTATTATTCCTACAGCTTGATGTATTTTGGGGTCCTCTGTCCTGGGTAGTCCCCCTAAAATGATATGTATTAGTGTTTGGTTTTCATTGAGTCTAAAGGTCCTCTGCCTTGGATAGTCCTCCTAAAAAGATGTATTGGTTTTCCTATTTTGGTGTGTGGCTTCCTAACATGTCCTGTTATGAAGCCAAGGGGGGATGTATTGTGGGAGCCATATGTATTGGCTTTGATAGGTTTAAAGGGGGATGTATTATGGGAGCCATGTATTGGCTTTCATAGGTCTCGTTATCAGGCCTGGCCGAGTTCCAGGATGTTGGTGTATTCCTAGACCTATGAGCTGGTCATGTAGCCATGCTATAACGTGAGCCTCTGAGCGTGTTAAGTCTCAAGTCATGAGAGTGCTTGGATCAACCTCTGAACACGCTCATACTTGAGCCTCTGAGTTACATAGGATGCACAGTTTGATGACCGTCATTGTCATGTTTTGTTCTTGGTTCCATTCCAATAGTCCCTCACCTTAGACCGTCATTGTCATGTTCTGTTCTTGGTTCCATTCCAGTAGTCTCTCACCTTGCCTTCATGGGGGGGTGTTGGAATATGAAGCCAAAGTGAGTGTTCTAGGTGGTCTAGGTGTGTTTTATAGTCTAGTGAGTCCTAGACATGCCACGTGTCATATTTCGGAGTTATTCCATGTACACTATGGCTTTCTAGAGTCTAGTGTCACTCTATATAGCGTTATACTTGTCTATTGTCTATCACATCAGTCAACATCAAGCTCTTTTGGTATCATGTGAGTACTTGTCCATTGCTTTCATTTTCTTTGAATTTCATTTCCATTATGCTTGTTATCTTTCCTTTCCATTCCTAGTGTTAGCTTGCTTCTCTTCCTACCACTATGATCTTTCACAGCTCGCCATCGCTCGTCGTGGTGCTAAGGAGACCAAGCGTCGCTTGAACTTTCAGAAGATGACATGGAATATGGTCTTGCAAAGATGATGACATGGCAGATTTGACACGTGGCAAGCAAGGCAGCCAGCTGACGTGGCACACGTGCGTGACTTGACGTGGCAATGACTCGTGTCAGCTGATGTGGCAAATGACAGAGTGTATGCTGACTTGGCAACCAGCTAAGGTGTCCGTTGAGCTAGCAGACTTGTGGTTAGTGTGACCTTGGTCAAGTTAACTGCTGTTAGTTGACTCTGGTTAGAGATCTGGTCAAAGGACAGCCTAACGAGACTGTCTAATTAACTAGACTAGACTGGTTCAGTTAAGCAGATTCCAATATGATTCAGTTACTCCAGAATCTAGTCAATCTGGTTAGAGGTCATAGTTGCCAGCCGAAATAGGAACAGAAGAAACGGAAGAAATGGAGTTTTTGGCCCCCGTCGAAACAGAAAAGGAAGAAACAGCAATATGATACAATTTATGTATAAAAAATTATTTTTTATACATAATATAATTATCAATAGAGTGCAAATCATACATAATACAATTATCTATACTTGAAGCTTCAAGCATTAATGCATCATGCATGCTCCTATGATTCTAAATTCCTGAATGATGCTTCAATAATCTGAAATCAACATGTATCATGACTAACAAGTTTGACGTTACAAGAATCTGAAATTTAGAAGTTTGAAGTACTTTAAACTTAGCACATAAGTTGAAACTTGAAACTTGAAACTTGAAAGCATCCAATGTCCAAACTCCATAGATGATCATGATTCATGATCCACAAATTCCATGATCATGACTCATGAGTCATGCAAGACTCAAAATAAAAGCACCCATGGATGATATAAAAAAAAGCAGCTGCCACCTGGCACCAAGGTCCAAAGTATACTCAGTAGTAAGTATTGTATCTACTATCATAAAAAAGAAATAACATAATAGTCTAAGAATCAGGATGCATCATGCTGCAGCCTGGATGCACGATGCATCTGAAGTGTCATGACTAGGAGTAGGCTAGCACTGTAGTCTGTACAGTCGTAGTCAAGTGACAAGGACCAAGGTACATCACTACTGATCATCTGCATCATCCATGGACTCCTCGTGATCATCATCCTTTGCCTCCTCAGATGAGCCTAAGGCATCTGTGTCACTGTCTGAAAAAGAATCATCAACATCAGGATCAGGACGATCGGGTGCAGCTGAAGTACTAGCACCATCTTCAGATGGTTGAGTCTATGATCGTGTGTGGTGTGCTGGTGCTGACAGCTCCTCATACAACATGGTGTATATGTCCAGCTCCTCCCGTGGGATATCTGGTAATAGAGGTCTAGTCACAGACTAACCAAACCAGAACCAGTCAGTCAGGTTAGTGTAACCAACTGGTTACTCATTTAGCTACTGTTTAAAAAAAAAAAAGGAAAATTTTTTGTCAGTTTTCTTTGTCCGTTAGAGACAGTTTATGCTGTCAAAAAATCAGGAGAAACACAGCAAAAATCAGAGATTTCAAAAAAAAAGAACATGCATGCCTTTGAGCAGTGAAAAAGGGGAAAAATAGATGCATTGTGAATGTCATTTGCAGTAGCTAGAAAAGGGGCACATAGTTTTGAGTTCATGCCTTGAGTTGACAGCTTGTACTGGCACGTGTGAATGCAATATACCTCTTTTTGAGGTAATTTATCTTTGAAAAGAAAAGGCTGAGTGCATCAGTTGCATACACAGTGTGTGTGAGAGTTTGCAGATGTCAGACAAGTTGCAGAGATGGCTTCACAACAGCAGCATGCCCAATCATCCCATGAGGGAATGGCAGAGTCTGATCAGGTATACAACAGGCTGAGGCTACACAGATAAATAAAGAGAATGCCTACAGAGAGCTGATTACTCAGTTGGGAGAGGCAACAAGCGACCCCTTGTTTCACAGGATGGTACAACCTCTTTTTGAGGAAAAGCCAGAGAAGGCTCCCTCTGGAATAGATCAAGAAGAAGTGGTGGGCACAAAGAGATCTTTGAGTTCTACTCCTCTTTCCACAGATGATACATTGGAAAAGAGTAAGAAGTCTCGCCATAAGGACAACAAAAAGAGGAAAAGAGCAGGTCCTCTTCCCAAGAAGAAAAAGGCGAAGCATCATGTTACGCTCTAGCCGAGGTAGCATGACCTCGGAAGAATCAGTCGACATTTCCCTTAAAGGATCTATGTTTGTAATATATTTGTTTGCGCTTCATGTAAATGATCGAGAGGGAGTTAATGTCAAGGTCCTAGGTGAGGGTTGATAGCACCAGGCTAGGTGGATCTAAGGCTAAGGGCCTAATGCAAGAAATGTGCCTAGGGGCAAAGGAAAATTAAAGTATCCCAAGAGAGGGGTGAAAAGATGCATTAGGAAGGCCCTATGATGATGACATGTGGCATCTAGATCCATCTAGGGAGATGGGGCTTGTTGGAGTTAGTGAGAGAGGGAGAAGGGACTTTTCACGTATGATTTTGGGATTCTGATTTCTCTGTCAGCTTTCACGCTCCAACAGGATTTGGCTGGGAGGATACTCGTGGTACTACTCCCGTGATATGTAGAATAGGAAATAGAGAAAATCTGTTACATTTTGGTATCAGAGCCCAGGCTAGGAAGTTGCGTGTGAAGGAGGGGCAGGTACGGGGCTGTTCGTGGATTTGACGGAGGGGCTTGATCGGCGCTGGCCTACGCAGACATCGTCGAATTGAAAGACCTGCGAATGAATGACGTATCTGTTCGGTGGTCCTCCCGCGTTGGCTAGCAGGAGCTTGCGGTGTGTTAGGTGAGTGTTCGTAATATTTGCTCGTGACCTCCACGCGACGGGCTGATCGACGAATTACGAGGTGTTGCTGCCCGTGGTCTACGACGGATGAAGGCTTAACAGGGGCTCGTGTTACGGGTGGTCTTCGATGAGATTCGTAGATGGGCGACGCGCAGGTAGGATTATGGAGGATCTGGGAGCCTGTGAAAATATGTTTCGTCACATCTCCCGCTCTCTGGCTACGTGACTGGCTGGCCCGTAATAGAATTCGACCTGTTTCCCAACGGACTCACAATCATAGCCTTCCAAGGTCACGTAGACAGTTCGTAGGCTGAGACTGATTCCAGGTAGAGACGTATCATTTACGATAAGAGAGCAGGCTTCGGGAACTCGAATTCCGTGGAGCTTCCAAGGAGCATCAATTTTTCCTTCTATATAAGATTTCAGTTTTCAGTATGCAGCTTATTATTTCTGTGCAGCAGAGTTTGCAGTTTACTATGCCTGTGTATGTGCCTGTGTGCTTCAGTCAGAGTTAGTTTGCAGGAATTTCCCTAGTATAGGGAAAAGCGGGATTTGGATATATGCCTGTGTCAAATGTCTGGTTAGTGTGAAGCTGGGATTGCAGGTATTCCCTAGTATAGGGAATTGTGTCAGAGTGCCAGTACCCTGAATTTCGTTAGTCTGTAAATACAGTGTTCTAGCGGTGTTTATTAAAAAAAAAAAAAAAGCAAAACACCCATTGACCTGAATGGAAGCAGAAGAAGGGGCTTCCAAGGGGACCCTGGTGAATCAGGAGTCCGGCCGACCCAGCAGGTGTCACGCCCAGTAGCTCACACCTTATCTAGCAGGATTGCATTACTTGAGGATGCCTTGTAGCAGTTATTAGCGCAACAGTTACAAAACAATGCAGGGCAGTCTGAACTTAGAAGAGTGATACACAGTATGTCTGCCAGACCTTCTCGAGATGAGAAGGGAAAGGCTCCAATGGAACCGGAGTCTAGTGTCCATACGGTTGAGCCTAGAAAGGCTAAAGTACCTAATATTGCCAATTATAGACCGGAAAAGTATTCTGGTCGGATGAATGACCGTAGTTCTGATGTCATTGAGACCTGCTTACACAAATGGGATGAGGCGTTCGCCATTTGTGAAATCAGAAATGATATCAAGAAGATCTGAAAGGCCACCCACATGTTCAGTGAGGCAGCGGATCGGTGGTGGATTAAACAACAAAAAGATAGTATAGCATCCACTACTTGGGAGGGGTTTAAAAGAGAATTCAGAAAACACTTCTTACCTCCTGATGAAGCATCCCGAGCTTGGGATCAATATAGAAACCTTCGTCAGAGAAATTTGTCTGTGGGAGAGTACACTGATAAATTTCGAGAGAGTGTAATGAAGGTTGATGAACCCCTGCCTCAATCAATCCAAGTGAAGGATTTCATATTTGGATTGACTGATCGGATTAAAATGGCAGTTGGGGCCAAGTATGTGAACATGTTGGATGATGCAATAGCCATAGCCCTGAACTATGAAGATGCCAAGGGCAGCAGGCCAAGTGGGTTTACACAGGTCCGGAACCCAGTATGGATACCAGAAGAAATCTCGGTTTAAGAAGAAGTGGATTAGTAAAGGGAGTGGTTCTCAGCCGAGTGGTCAAGCCAAGCAGGCGAAACCAGCTGAAACTCCTAAATCAAGTACCACCATTGGAGTGAAGAGGAAAGTAACGCCAATGGCAGCACGGGCTTGGTCGAAGTCTCCCTTAAACCCAGAGCAAAGAGAAAAAGCGAGGAGAGAAGGCTTGTGTTTTGGATGCCTTCAGGCTCATCAGTGGAAGGATTGTCCACGGAATAAGGATCGTCGGATGGCGCTGAGATGGTAGTCTCAAAATGCGACGTGGAAATAAAGGAAAGTCCCAGAGCGGAACAGATGCAGATTCAGCTAGCGGGATCTTCTCAGAGGTCAGTACCTTGTTTGTTATGTGTGTCTGCTGCTAAGTTAGTAACGAGTGCACCTGATAACATCCTATCTAAGCCCGCAGCAACGGGGTATACAGCCTTTAATGATACGGAGTTAATTAAGATGAAAGGGGAGGTGGCCAATCATGATGTCATTGTGTTGTTTGACTCGGCGTCAACTCACAATGTAATTAACTCCAAGCTCGTGAAGAGGCTGAAGTTAAAGACTAGGCCATCTCACTATGCGTATACAGTCAGGATGGCAGATGGAAGTTCAACTGAAGTATGGGACCAAAGGGTTACCCAGTTGGAGCTTCGTATTCAGGACTATGCTGAGAAACTTGATTTTGAAATGACTAAGCTTGCTCATGCAGATATAGCCCTGGGTATGGCGTGGCATTCTAAAAAGAATCCAACCATTGATTGGAAAAAGCACGTGTATTAATTCAAGATGAATGACGTGCTTTATGTCTTACAAGGTGAGAAAGATGTACCTCAGGGACCGTTGGTTTCCGTGATGGAAATCCAAAAAGCTCAAGAAGTATTTTTATTCCTTTGCACAACATCGGTAGAGCCGGTTAATGATTCTTCGGCTAGCACTGATGTTACGCAAAGTGGTGAGATGGCCAAGCTGGCTAATCTAATAGCAGAGGAGTTCTCTGAATGTTTAAGGGATGAGTTACCTTATAGGTTACCTCTAGAGCGGAATGTTCAACACAAGATTGAACTGATCCCGGGGGCAGAACCTGTACCTCCCTATAGAATGAGTTTTACTGAAGAGGCGGAGGTGCGTAGACAACTAGAAGAATACCTCAAGTTGGGGCAGATTCAACCAAGTTTCTCACCTTTTGCTTCGCCAGTGATATTAAAGAAGAAAAAGGATGATACGTTTCGCCTCTGTATAGATTACAAAGCATTGAATAATATCACTGTTAAGCACAGGTATCCGATGACTCGGATTGATGATTTGCTAGATGCATTACGTGAAGTTGTGATTTTCAGTAAGATAGATCTTAAGTGTGGCTACCATCAGATCCGGATTAGAGCCGAGGATGTGCACAAAACCGCTTTCAGAAGCAGGTTTGGTCATTATGAGTTTTTGGTAATGCCCTTCGGACTTACCAATGCTCCTGCTACATTCGTCATGCTTATGAACGATTTACTACGTCCGTATATCGGAAAGTTTGTAGTATATTTTATTGACGATATTCTAGTGTTCAGTAAAAGTATTACTGAGCATCGTGAACACTTAAGAATAGTGTTCAGTACTTTGAGGAAAGCCAGTCTTTATGTAAATAAAAAGAAAACTATACTGTGTATGGTTAGGCTTGAATATTTAGGATTCATAATTACTCCAGAGGGGGTAGAAATGGATCCAAAGAAAGTGGCTGCAATACTGACTTTGCTAATTCCTCAGAGTCTGACCACGTTGCGATCATTCTTGGGATTTGTCCAATTTTATAGAAGGCCTATCAAAGGATATTCCGAAATAGTATCGCCATTGACTGATCTGACCTCAGATAAAGTACCTTTTATATTGGGACAGAATCAACAAGAAAGTTATAACACCATAAAACAAGTTGTGGTCACAGGACCGGTGTTAAAAATAGTTGATCCCCAAAAACCGTTGTTCCTGGAAAACGATGCAAGTGGCATTGCGGTTGGAGCAGTTCTCCTTCAAGAGGGAAGGCCAGTAGCCTTTGAAAGCAAGAAGCTTTCTCCCTCTCAAAGGAATTGGCCAACTCATGAATTGGAGTTGTATGCTGTTATCCATGCTTTGAAAACATGGAGGCATTATTTGTATGGTTCAGAGTTTTATGTGGATGTGGATCATGATACTCTGAAACATTTTTGTAAACAGCCTGACTTGAGGGGCCGCCAAGCTAGGTGGGCAGAGCTCATGCAGGAGTTTAATTTGACGATTCGGTACCGAAGGGGGAAAGATAATAAAGTTGCTGATGCGTTGTCTAGCATTATGCACAATATGGGTTTTACGGTATTAGAGAGTGCTCTAATGACCGAGATTAGAGAAACTCAAAAGGTGGACGAGTTTGTCCAGAGTCTATGGCCTAAGGCTCATGTGTTAAAACCCGGGGAAAACGAAAAGGATGACCTGGCATCCAGAAAAGACCAAACATATGCAAGATATACCATAAGGGATGGTATGCTGAAAAGAAACGGCAAGGTTGTAGTACCTAGTCAGAATGATCTCAGACAGAGGGTCATTCGACAGTGCCATGATAGCCCATGTGTGGGACATACAGGAGTCGAGAAGACATATGATCTTGTGAAGCGAGATTTCTTTTGGCCAAAGATGAAAAAGCATATTCATGAATATGTGACACGGTGTTTTTCGTGTCAAGGGAGCAAGGCCCAGCGGGTGAAACCAGCCGGACTTTTACAGCCCTTGGAGATACCACTAAGTAAGTGAGAGAGCATTTCCATGGACTTTATTGTAGAGCTGCCTGCGACACAAGGAGGGTATGATTCTATCCTTGTGGTGGTTGATCGTCTAACCAAGATGGCTCACTTCATTCCAAGTAGAGAGTCTATTAGTGCCCCGCAAGTGGCGGATTTATTTATTAGACATATATTTTGTCTGCATGGATTGCCTAGATCCATAGTGTCAGACCGAGATGTCAGATTTACTGGTCATTTTTGAATAGCGGTATTTGAGACACTAAGGACTGAGTTGGGAATGAGTAGTGGGGATCATCCTGAAAAGGATGGTCAGACGGAGAGAGTCAACCAGACTTTAGAGGATATGCTGAGGGCATATGTGTCATTGAGGCAACATACATGGGACAAGTGGTTGCCATTGTTAGAGTTTGCCTACAATGATAGAAAACATTCCTCTACAGGGTTCAGTCCGTTTGAGCTGAACTATGGTTATAGACCAGCAAATCCAACTATAGTTGGAGTACCTAGTGCCGGGAACTTTGTGATTCAGATGCGGGAGATACTAGCACTTGTGAGAGCTAATATCCGCCAGGCTATGGATAGAGCCAAGGTGTATGCGGATGAAAACCGGTCTATAAGAGTATTTAAGGAAGGAGAAAAAGTTTTTCTCAAAGTTCCTTCGCACTGGAAGTCGTTAACTTCAGGAGAGTGTGCTAAGTTATCACCTCGATCTGTGGGCCGTGGTTAATTCTAAAGAGAATAGGCAAGGTAACCTATAAATTAGAATTGCCACAGGGGTGTAAGGTGCACCCAGTGTTTCATGTTTCGCGCTTAAAGAAATTTTTACATACAGGTGACTCACTAATGGAAGGTGTGGTTTTGTTTCAGGAGATAGAGGATAATGCAAGGCGTAAACCAACAAGAATCCTGGACCGAGGAACAATGCAAATACGAAATCGGAAGATACCCACGGTGTTGGTTGCATGGCATGGTCAGCCTCTATGAGAGTGTTCCCAGATTTTATCATCGAGGACGCTGATGTCTGAAGAGGGAAGGAATGTTACGCTCTAGCCGAGGTAGCATGACCTCGGAAGAATCAGTCGACATTTCCCTTAAAGGATCTATGTTTGTAATATATTTGTTTGCGCTTCATGTAAATGATCGAGAGGGAGTTGATGTTAAGGTCCTAGGTGAGGGTTGATAGCACCAGACTAGGTGGATCTAAGGCTAAGGGCCTAATGCAAGAAATGTGCCTAGGGGCAAAGGAAAATTAAAGTATCCAAAGAGAGGGATGAAAAGATGCATTAGGAAGGCCCTATGATGATGACATGTGGCATCTAGATCCATCTAGGGAGATGGGGGTTGTTGGAGTTAGTGAGAGAGGGAGAAGGGACTTTTCACGTATGATTTTGGGATTCTGATTTCTCTGTCAGCTTTCACGCTCCAACAAGATTTGGCTGGGAGGATACTCGTGGTGCTACTCCCGTGATATGTAGAATAGGACATAGAGAAAATCTGTTACACATCATCACAGTTCATCTAATTCGTCTTCTTCTTCTAGCTCTACCTCTTCATCCTCAACATCATCTTCTTCTTCTGGATCTTCAGAGCCAAACCATAAGAAGAAGTAGAAGAAGAAGAAGAAGTCCGGCAAGAAGGCAGAGACTAGAGAATTCAAAGATGGTGGGAAGTTAGTAAGATTTGCTACTTACAATGGCCAGTATGGCCAAGCTGAAAAGGCAATGCAGTTCATAAGGCTGTTTGATGCTGCCTCCAGCCTGGAAAATTCGTCTTCTTCTTCTAGCTCTACCTCTACATCATCCTCTTCTTCTGGATCTTCAGAGCCAAACCATAAGAAGAAGAAGAAGAAGAAGAAGAAGTCCGGCAAGAAGGCAGAGACTAAAGAATTCAAAGATGGTGGGAAGTTAGTAAGATTTGCTACTTACAATGGCCAGTATGGCCAAGCTGAAAAGGCAATGCAGTTCATAAGGCTGTTTGATGCTGCCTCCAGCCTGGAAAATTTCAGTGAGTCCTCAAAGCTTCGTATGGTTTTTTTGCACTTGACTAGTACAACCAGTGCATGGTGTTAGAAAAGCAATCCTTAAACTGAAAAATAAATTCCGTCCTCTCTTTTTTCAGCTTAGAAAAACTAGAGCTTTCTTCAGCTTGCTGTTTTTCTTGTGCAAAAACTAAGTACGCTGAAAGATGCTTTTTCATTACATTAGAATAGTTGAAGCAGATACAACAGGGATAGACTCCCCTTTTAGTTTTGGCATCCAAGATATAGGTTTTGCCCCTATGAGACAAGGTTAGTGTGCCCACACCCTGTGGTGCCAAAGTATACTCAACAAAACATCGCATCCATTCAAAGCCATGGTATGGAACTGCTCGGTGTCCACATAGCTTTGAATGTGCATGCATAACTTCCCAATTATCGGAGTGACTGACTCACTCTGCCCAAGACAAGCTATGTCTGCATCACAAAGAGGTCCCATCTCTTTGCTTTGATGCCTAACTTTCGAGCCAGCTTTGGAGACTTGAAATTGGCACAGGCTCTTGGATCAAAGAAAAACAAAGCTGTCTGGTCACGGACCTTTCTCCATGCTCTGCATAACTCCATGGCATCTTCATTCTGCTTGTCTCCAATCTCATCCAGCATAAGACCAGTTGTGGGCTTTGGCCTCTTACCCCTCTGGTCATTCTTTCTTTCTTCCCTTTGCTCACTTTGCTCCCTGAGGGGAACTTCCTCTTTCTGTTCAGGTATTCAAATGTTGTGTGGCCCTCTTCCTTGTATATGTATCACTTGTTGGCATCATAAAGTGCCTTCTTCTTCTCTTGTGTTATCTTTTATCGAGGCGGTACTTGCCTCTGTCCTGCAACAAACCGTGCCTGGGAGGGCTGTCCAAACTTCCTGGACTTTTTAGGAGCTTTCTCGCTGCTGCCCCTAAACCCTGATGTCTTTCCTTGCAAGAGGGCATATGCTGTAGTGGCATTTTCAATGAGCTAAGACATGTTAGAAACTTTAGTTTTCGTATAGTAGTCCCGGATTTCTTTTGGCAGTCCACAACAGTACTTTTCGATCTGTTCAGACAGCTCCACATGCCTATAAGAACTCATGGGCAGCAATGTTTCCCAGACCTTGTTATTGTAATCTTCCAGGTTCTTGCAATGTGCCGCATCCATCAAGCTTGTACCAAGCTGTCATAATATCCACCTCAAAGGTGGTTGTGAGCCAAGCAGCTGAGAACACTTGCTTGAATTCCACCCATGTTGTAGGAGCTCTGCCTTGCAAAAGCAAATTGGTTCACCACTGAAGTGCATTGCCTTTGAGAAAGGTGGCTGCCTTTCGGATCTTTGATGACTCTGTAGAATTCCCACTAGCATATGCGGCATCAAACTGCTGCACAAAGGTCAAGGCCTTCAGCCTATCCTGCATTCCAATGAAAGTCTCAAACTTTACTGCAGCCCCACCTTCTTGGAAGTCTTTCAACTTGCCCTTGGGTGCAATATTGACATATGCAATTGGCTGCAAAAATGGCGGTGCCATCATCTGTCCAATGCTCTGTGCATTATTGCCACTTCCCATGGTTGGGTTGACCATTCCAGGTCCCATTCCCTACATCCTTTTTTAGGCATATTCATTGAACCACCCATCATCCCAGACATTCCCATTTGCATTCCGGGTTGCATCCCTATAGTGGCATACATCATGTTGGTATCTCCAGCCTACATACCCCTCATCATAGGTTGCTGAAAATTGTGCATTCCTGGCTGCGTACGTACCAAGTAAGTGCTAGGCATTGCCATTCCTTCAGTAGGCTGTCCAACCGCTTGGAAGACAAAGCTTCCTCCAAAGTACCCTGGATGCATCACTGACGGGAGAAAAGTTTGCTGTCCTCCGTTAACGGACTGAAAATTGTTGGCCTGTTGGTAAAATACCAATTGAAGGCATCACATGTGGCTTTTCACCAGAGGGCGTATGACAAGGTGTATGCTTTTACAACAAGGGCTCACCCCTTGCATTCAGCTTCCTAGCAAAATCCACTGTCCAAGCCGATTCCTGGCTTCAAAAGGCATCCAATCCCAAGTACACACTAGCACACTAGCACCCAAATGCCAAGTACACACTAGCATCCAATCCCAAGTACACAGTAGCCCCTTATTCCAAGGCAAGGCTAAGGCATTTCCCACTATCTGTGTCCAACTGAAAGCTGTCAATGCATTCAACAAGGCATTCGGCTTGCTCTAGAGGGTTTGGCATTCCCATAATCCATTGTCTAGCCTCTCAATGCAACAATGCATCAACACAGATCCCAAATTGCACAAGTGACCTCAAAGCATGAAGAAATCCGCAACATTGTCCCTCTAGCACCAATCTACGCATACCCTCTGTGTCTGGGTGTCTCTTCAGAGCCTGAATGGCCAAGAGAGAACTTCGACAACAAAAGAGCAACAACAAGCGTGAAAAATGACAAATGAAATCCAAATGAAGGTGAGAACAACTGTACCCGCTGTCCATGGACGAGGGGCGAGCTTTGCCCTCGCACCTATCCTCTGTTGAGGCCCCAGCAGCGCATAGTTGACCCTCAGTCACGAACAAATGAAGAAAGAGAAGTAGATGGGCTTGAATCAGCTCCAAATGGTATCCAACCGGCTCCCACATGCTGGGTTAGAACACCTCCAGAGGGCAGCAGATCCACCAAGCAAGAGGCAACAGCAAGGGATTGGCAGCTAGGAGAGAGAGGAAGAGAGAATTTCTAGACTTCGAGAGAGTAGGAGGATCATGGGCAAGAGAGAGATCCGTACAGCCTGCCTCACGGTGTGTGCAAGAGAGAGGAGCAAGATCTCAAAATGCATGATGAAGGGCCGTACAATCAACGGCAAGAGCCTCGGTATGCGTGCAGAAAATTCCGTACAGCCTTGGGAGCTGTGTAGCAGATCCATACGGTCCAAGGACAACCATAAATGCACCTAGAAAGGCGTGCAAATAGGTGCACAACCAGCCAAAATTGCCTCGGGATACGTGCAACAGTCTGTACAGCCAGCAAATCAACCTCGGGTGGCATAATTTCATACAGCAGCAATAGCCTTGATTAACATGCCAAAGGCGATCCGTACAGCCCGTACAGCTAATCCATGCGCCTTGGGAAGGAATTTAGTGCATGTATTTTTCGTGATCCCCGCGTCCAGGAGGTCATTCACTTATACCCTCCTAAACCCTTCCTCTATAAGATTTTAACAAAAGCGGGCCAAGCGCTTGACAAACTTGGGTTCGTCCAAGAATAGATACTTGATGTAATCTATCGGAAGTTGGAACCCATCTTTTCAAAGACTCATCAAGTATATATGCAAAATCAGTGAAATTCTCTTGCATGAAGTTGATGAGATCTGTGACGTCATCCTTGGCTCGCATATATGTGCCTAGGACATCTAAGGTTCTAGCGAAGCTGACTTGAAAAAATCCTTTTAAAAGAGACTCTAGAAATCCCTCAGGAATAGAAAAATCACTCTTTTCTTTTGGCTTTTTGTTCATGGAGGGATATCAGTGAACCGGCGGAGGTCCAAGTTTGGGCAGCCCCTACTTGCCCTCATTGCCTTTTGGTCTGAGGAGTCCATTCAATGGGCTACGGGATTGCAGACATGCGAGGTTTATCTAGAAGAGGATTGCTAGCCTTAAGCACTTTTTTTTCTTTCCTCTTCTTCATGACTTGGGGTTCGGTGGCTTGGCTCTCTCTGTCAGGGCCTTAGGTCTTTTTTGAGAGGCATGACTCTTTTTGGGCTCTTTCGGCTAGATGACATTTAGCTGAGTCATGCTCTCTAGATGATGTTTCCCACTTTCCTTATGTCTACGTCCACTTGCCTTGGTGGATACTTTTTGGGAGATTCTGGTTAAGTATTTCAGTGTGGCGTATTTGGAGATCCAGATGCTTAGAGTCTTTGGATGGCTTGCTTTTATAGCTCTCTCTGATGAGCACATTGTTCGCTCACTTACGGTGTTTTGATTTACTTGCCTTGCATGATGTATTTCTGCCATGAGCTTTGCTCTTGGGGTATTTTTCATACTTAATAGAAGTCTTTTCATCGGAAAAAAAGAAGAGGGTTACATCTATATCTATCATTCTTCTGACTAGTTTATCGATGTTAGTTGATGTTTTGTTACTTTTTTTTGGGTGACGTGTCCATCTAATTATGTGTCTTGCCTATGAGATGCATGGTTCAATAATTTTGTACTTCAACTCGAATGGAGATGATTGTCATATTTAACAATTCTTAAGGGGGAGAGAAAACAATTGTAAAGGGGAGCCAAATGATATCTTTGATAAGCTTTTCAAAACCTTTACATGGTTTACATGTTTATGTTGTCTGTTGTTTCTCTTGCTTGTACAAAGGTTGCCTAGAGAATTGATGAAAGGTTTGTGAACTGGTTGAAACAGCTAACAATACTTAGTCATGAAAACCTCAAGGCTCTGTTATACACAATACAGGCTGCACAAGTCCTTGAAAGGATTTTCCTACAGCAGGTTAGTCTTACTAAATTCATAATATAGCTCTCCATCTTCTTCTCCATTTTGAGATGAAATACCTATTTGGCATACATTGTTGCTTCCTTTTGTGCCTTGTTAGTACTAAGGTTGCCGAATGCGAGGCTACAATGTTCAAAGGGATTCGAATCCAGTGATATTGTCAAGAGGAACACATGGATGCCTAAAAACGATAAATTAAATAGTAATGTTTGTGTAAAATACAGGTTTGGCCTACAAACCCTGCTTTAAAGGATTGGTTAGAAGAGCAACAGGAAGGCTCTGATCTTCAAAGGCTGAAGTTTGCATACTATTTGATAAACAAGAGTCCATGGTACAGTTCTATTTCCATTTCCTTTTGGTATTTAAGATGCTCATTACAGTTGCATGCTCTCAAAGGTTTCCTCACAAGCTACAATTTCCATCTCTTCCCCTAGTTATGTTGCGGGATAGCTACTGGGAAACCATTCTACTTGACAGATATGTCATAACATTGCTCAAAATCACCCCCGAAACTTGAATTCAGGGTGGAGCAAGACCTGGTGTCCACCCCTGCCTACTCACACAACTGCTGTTGAATTCATGGCATTCATATTACATGGTATTCTTAACCACAGTCCCATGTGTATGTTCTGGTCATGCTTTAAGCTTTGAAGCTTGTGACTTGTCAGTTCAAAGTTGCGTCACTTCGCTTACAAGTGTCAAAGTACTCAATTATATTCATCCTGCCACCCATTATGTGTTTCCAGGGAACATATAAGCCTTTCAAATAAAAAAGGTACGATATGGCATGTTGATGTCGTCGTATTCTGGTTACCAGTCTTGGTGTCTATTCCTGTTCTTGTCTTGTAGGGGTCATTCAAATGTGCAGCATTTTTTGTTCCTTATGACTGTAAATTATAGTCCTTTTCTATAAATATGTAGGTGCTTTCTTGGCTGATGAGTCTGAATTTATAAATAATTAATGTTTCAGATAGTCACAGGTATTTGTAATCCATGTGATACATCATGCTATCATGCATGTGAATTGTTTGGTTTAAATGAGCCAGTGTTTCCTTCAAAGATGACACATTTTTGAAATTTACTGCAGGTCGTGTCTTGATGAAAATGAAGCATTCTTGACCACTGCTGATTCAGTTATTTGTGAAGCTCAAGGTGCTGTTAGGTCCGTACCTGGTTGGAAGGGTTTACGGTACAAAGCTGCTTTTCCTGTGCTGAAACCCCCTGGTGCAAACTTTTACCCTGCAGATATGGATCGAACGGTACTCAAGCACCGTTTCTCTATCTTGTTATTTTGCTCAAGGTCTTTTTTACATTCTTGTTTACAAGATATTTTTTAATCTGGCAAATACTAAAAGCCTTTTTTATTCAGTCATCATTTGTATGCAGGCTCACACAAACCATTTTCTCCACAGACTTTGTATTCAATCTTGTTTGAAGTTCCTGTGTGTCAGGTAGCAACAACTGTTATAGGCATTACCGAACTAATCAATTTAGAGGTCAGTTGCGTGCCTCACCTCCTTTCTTCCACTCTTCCCTCTTTCCCCCTTCGGTTGCCCTTGTAGCCCATTTTTTTCCTGTTCATTCCAGCCCTTCTGAGCTTCCTCAAGCTCCCCTCCAGCATCCTCCTGGCTTATGCCAGCCCCTTGACTGCTGGCTTCAGGCTGCCCAAGCCCTTTCTCTTCAAACTCTTTTCCTCTGCCATTTCAGATTCTCCTCATTGCTTTCATAGATTACATTAGAGACCCTTTCCAGAGGGTCAGTGCTTCAGTGGTAGAGGTGGCTGGAGCCCTCTTAGCCTCATGCTTCACAACACATGCCCGTAGAAAGAAAGAAAGAAAGTTAGGTTAAAAGTTTTCGAAAGACTGAAGGTTCTATAAGACTAAAAGAAGCTGATGCAATGAGTTGAAAGGGTGGAGCCTCTAAGCGGGCATCAACACCCAAGACAAATACAACATAGCCATAATCATAGAAACACCAATACATAAAAAGATCTTTGAGCCCATGGGGGGACAGAAACTGTAATGTGGCATTGTTGTGATGGTCATCTGGAAGCTGGTGGAGGGGTCAAGCCTAAGAGGGAGTCTGTTGATGTACAAGGATGTGGTGGCATGAAGCTTGCGATAGATTACTAGTGACGGTTGGTATGTGTGGTCCGCTGTGGTCCCCTAGCCATAGCCCTGCATTGGACAAGAGCCACTGTCATTGGCCATGGCTCTGATCTAGTGAGCATGGAAGGAAGGTTGCCCATTCTGATTTGTGCCTCGACCCGTTGGTGAGTCTGACATGTCTCTCCCTCTGGTCCTCAAATCTGCCCTATCCTTGGGCCTACTGTTCTGTGCTGTGATGTGCAATTTGAGGAGTCGTGTACCAATAAGGAATTGCCAAGGAACTTATGCGAGTTGCCACTGTCAATCAAGATGGTTACTAAGATACCACGGATTGAGCTTTGTAAACAAAGAACGTGTGTGGCCAAGGAATCTTTGTTTTCATAAGAATGGTGTTAGCTATTCAAGGGCTTTGCCTTGTTTTACCTTGTGTTGGAGTTGCATCTTTTGTAGGAGAGAGACGCTAGGCCATAGTTACCATGGAATGGCGTTCCGGCATCCGGCATCCGGAACACTTGGAACGCTGTTCCAGAAAGAAGGGCCGGAAGGTCCCTTGGACACATGTTACCAGGGAACGCCGTTCTAGCGTTCCCGGAATGTGTTCCGACCACTAAACGCTGCGTTTCGGGTTTAGGGAGTGGTAAAAACTGCTGATGGTGCGTGATTTCGCGGCTTCTACTTGTCCCGCTGCCCGCACCGCTCCTACCAAGAATTCCCTCCACCTACTCCAGTCTCCCTCCATCTTCTCCCTTTCTCCAGCCTCGCTCAGGCCTCCATTGCTTCAGCCTCCCTTTGTCCACTCCCTTCCTTCATCTACTCTCTCGATTCAGCCTCCCTTTCTGCACTCCCTTCTACTCCCTTAGCCTCCTTCTCTCCACTCCCTTGTACTCTCTCAGCCCCCTTGGCCTTCTCTCCACTCCTTTCTACTCTCTCAACCCCCTTCTTTCCATCCCTTCTCTCCACTCTCTCCCCCTTCTGTGGAGTCTTCTCAGCCCACTCTCCCCCCCTTCTAATTTCTCTCAGCCCACTCTATCAGCCCCCCCTTCTCTCCACTCTCTCCCTCTTCTCTCAACCCATTCTCTCCCCATTCTCTCAGCCCCCGTTCTCTCAATGGCTCCTCCGTGTGGCCTCGACCAAGACCACAAATCTCTGTGGTGGAAGGAGGTGATACCTGGACCCATCTATGACAAGTCAAAAGGAGGAGCAAGCAAGTACCATTGTATCTATCGTAATGTTTAAAAATCTGGAGGCTCAGACCGAGTGCAGAGTCATTTATTGAAAGTAAAGAAGGGAGGCATTAATTGTTGCCTTGCAAATATTTTTAGATACCGCACGTTTTCAGGAACTTGCAGATAGATTGGACGCCAAGGCAGCACGGCAAAAGATTCTTGATCCTTGTGGTTGAGCATCGGCAGCCCCATTTGCAACAGCTTCTCCTTCTACTTCTATTTCTAGCTCCTTCGAGAGTACAGTTGCACAAACACATACAAGGGCCCCTACTTCATCAGCCCCCAGCCCGAGAGTCGTGTAGGCTAGCCTTGTGGCCTCATGGCATCCTAAGAGGAGGGCATAGGTAGATGCTGTAGTGGGCCGAATCCTTTATGGAGCACAACAGAAGCCCACAATCCTCAATTCATTAAGGAGATTGCAGCCTTTGGACCTAGTTATACTCCTCCCTCATATGAGGCCCTACGCACCACAATTTTAGCAACAGGGAAACCGCCATTGAGTAGGCTTTGGCTCCCATCAAAGACATATGCTGAAATGTGGTATCACATTGATGGTGTTAAAAGAATCATGGTTAGTAGAACACACCCTAGAGTATAAAGGTGAGTGTGCACATGGTTCTCATGAAGGGTCACATGAAAGATCATGGGCCTCATTAATGGTGTCACATGGAGCATGCCTATTGTACTTGTGGTGATGGATGTAAAGAAGTATATGGAGCAAGATGTACACACGTGTGTGAATGTAGATACAACCAAGTGTGTGGCCTTTGACCAAACTTGGTGGAACTCTTGGTCCTATTTGAAGGGACCCAAGAGAGTCTTTTTTTATGGACTGAAATACAATTGTCCTTAACCCTTGGTATACACAAAGTCTCATCACGTGTGGTCTCACACGGCTGATACATTTCCCCGACTAGGTTTCCATTGGGCTCTATCTGATTGAGATGCGGAGACATAGGGATTTTCTTGTGCGACAGGCCAAAGATCAGCTACAGTTGATGCCTCAGGTCACCAAGCTAGACCGAGCACAGACACACGTCACTGATTTTTACGCATCCAAGCCAGCGCCAAATGAGATCAAGGGGGAGGAGCTCGAGGAGACGAGAGCACTATGGATCAACAGTGAGATCCGTCACTAGGATACGGCTGGACACGGCTGGACACGAGAGACACGGAGACCACACACGACACATGGGGCAACCAGAGCACGCACAATTGAGGTCCGACCTATCTTAGCCCTCCTCAGAGGGGACCGCTAGAGACGAGGCATTACTCTCAATGTAGCCCACCAGATACAGAGATCTAGGAGAGCGCCCCCCTTCTCCACCAGCGGGAGGCAGCCCGACAGACACACATACGTGAGCTCTTTGCATCACATCAGAGGGCCATCAGGGAGCCGGGTTATATGGAACCTGCACATGTACTTGGAGCTCTGGCTCTGAGCAGTACTTGATTGCTCTTTTTCCTATTATTTTGTATTAGCTTTTTGCATTCCTAGCACTTAGTACTCAGCAAGGGCCTTAGTGTGCCCTTTGCTTTCAGCTCACAGTGGCTTGTATGGGCTACATATATTTTGTACTTTGTCTCATAGACCCGTGAGCTCCCGAAGACGTTAATACACCTTTCTTTCTTTCTTTCTCCTCTATCTTCTCCATGCTCAAGTCTTGTCTTGCAAGTGTAGCTTCCATTGTCCTACATGCTCTCACTCTCTTTCTAGAGCTCATAGATCCTAGAAATCTTGACAGATGGGAGACTAGGAGCCGCTCTAGTCTAGGCATCATTGCATACTTCAATGGGGCAAGATTTTTCATTAAAGCTATTGATAATTCAGAGGGAAAGTTAGCCAAGAGTTTGGCTAACATTTGGATGGACTCCATTGAGTATGTCGGGGAAGATCAGGTTATTCAGTTTGTTTGTGATGATGAGAACTATGCTCCGATATCCTTAGAAAGTGGTCATGATAGAACTGGGTCTTGTTGGGGAACTCCTGATCCCCCCCACCCCAAGCCCGAGATGTGTGGAGATGCAGAAGGTCTAACCGTATGATACAGTTAACCTCATCATGTGGAATAAGCTTCGGTGGTGCACCCATGCTGTACAGAAAGGGGAGGAGCCTATCCATCTAAATACCATGGCTATCAAAACATGTGGACACCCGCACATACCATACTGTATCAAAGCCTCTCTTTGCCAGTCATCAAGATGACTCCAGTGCCAGTCTTAGTAATCTCCACTGAGGTAGGGCCCAAACTCTCTGGAGAAAAGTCACGGTCTAGAAGAGGGCATCCACCTGGAGAGGTGTGATGGCGATTTCTGCCTGTATGATCTGATGGGGAACTGAAGGCTTACTCGGAATCATCCTAGATCCCATGATCATCTGTAGCCTCTCAAATCCCTTCCAGTCAGTAGCTGAAAGGTCACTCCCTAAAAAAGGTGCTGCATACATGGCAATCGGTCTCACGAGAGTGTCAAAAAGCCAGTCCTTCGTCGATGGATCTTGGAAATGTGCCTGGAAGCACTGTCTCTCTAATCGGGCCAAGGCACCCTTCCCTTCTTGTGAGTCATGCTCTGGCGGCATGGGTCATCATGAAGCCTGGTCTTGTGAATACCGCCCCTAGGTACGTGTAGGACTGCACTATCTCCACTGGCTCTCCACGGTAAGTGAAAATATGTTGACGTCGATGTTGATGAAGCACTGGTTGGGATGTGTTGAAGATCATAATCTTGGTTTTCCCAAGGTTGACTGCAAAGTCCCTTTCTTTGCAGAACATCTCCAGGGCCTGCAAGTGTTTCTGCAAACCCTGGGCTGAGGACAAAATGAGGACTATGTCATCTGCATAAAGTAGTATCTGTACCATCAAATCAGCCAATAGGGAGCCCTCTCCTCCTAGGCGATCAACAAAGGATGTGATCTCATCAATGTATAGCCCGAAGAGAGTCGGTGAGAGGGGGCAGCCTTGCTTCACCCCTATGGTGCTCTCAACCCAATCTGATAGCCCCCTAGGAGCGTGGACTCACCCTCTGACGAACTTGTGTAAACTCATCACTCCCTAGATCATAAGTTTGTAGTACGTGGATTGATGCCTGGATAGGAGCCCTGGAAGGATTTTTTCTCACGCAACATTCAGTCTTGCACCCCTTCTCATGGGGGAGATTGGTTGGACAGCAGCAGATGGATATTTACTTCAGCCCATCTCAAATCCTCCCCTTCCCCTCTCATGGCTGCTATTCTGAAAGCCTGGGGTTGCTTCAGAAACACAGACTTCGCAGAGTTCCACCCACTTCTCGTGAAGAGATTCAAAGGCAGCCAGTCATGGGGAATGACTCGATTTTGGATCATCATGGCAGGCAACTTGGAGTGTCACATTATATGCAGTGGTCTAGATGGGAGAGGGGGCCTGCCTCTACTGTAGGCGCTTAGCAAGCCTTTATGAGACTTCAAGAGGATCATAAACTTTTAGCAGTTGGCCACCTCAGAGGGAGTGCACTCAGGATACAACAAATATAGGCAGTCATTCCGCCAGAGTGGATTGACACAGATGACATGCCCCTTACAAAGTCCACTTGGTGGGGAGCGTTCTCAAGGATGGGCATTCCGTTACGGATCATTGCATTGCAGGATGCACACGAGGATACCCTCGTCTTTGATGTTCAGTCGGGAGGTAGACTTATCAGATCTTCTGATGATATTCTTTTGCAGGTTGCATTTCAGCATGTCTAGATTGCAGGATTCATGGAGTGGGGTAGGGATTTAGAGTGGTATCTTCACCTTGATCCTATTCTCCTTGCGCTGGGGTCTTGGAGACTCTGGTTGTATGGTGGTTCCCCTATTAGGTTCTTGTAGTGGGACTCAGGGGAGTGGGAATGGATTGATGAGGTGCATCGAGAAAAGAGCTTTCCCTTCTTTCGCTACACAATTAGAAATGCTTGGAGGTTTCAGCTCAGCGGTAGAGGTTGGAGGCCCTCCAGAGCGCCACATTGGAATAGTTTTCAGATTTCCAGAGCTGTGCGGAAGAACTTTTGGCGTAGGCTCTGGAAATCCCTTAGGAATAGAAAGATCACTCTTTTCTTTTGGCTTTCTATTCATGGAGGGATTGCAGTGAACCTGTGGAGATCTAGGTTCGGGGCTGACCCTACTTGTCCTCGTTGTCATATGGCAGTTGGGTCAGTACAACATTGCCTTTGGGAGTGCAGACAGGCGAGGATGATCTGGAAAGGTGTTGCTAGGATTTTCAACATCTTTCATACAACACCTTTCTATATGACCTGGGGTTCAGTGGCTTGGTTATCTCTTACTGGCCCACAAGTGTTTTTCGAGGGACATGATCCAGATCTAGCTTTCATTGTATGGCGACACTTAGTGGAGTCTTGTTCCCTCCAGGATGTTCCCCTCACTCCTTTCAAAGCTGCTCATGCCTCAGTAGACACGTCTAGGGAGATTTTGGCTAGCATTGCAGCTTGGCATATTTGGAGAGCCAAGTGTACAGAGGCGATGGAGGGTATCCAGGTTCACTCTTCCTAGACTCTATCCCCAGTATTTGGACTGACACAATACACACTCTAATGGCCATTTGGGCGAGCATGCAGGGATTCTCCAGAGCAGCCACTACCAGGAGAGTTACTTTTTTCAGAGTTTGGAGGGGATCTCCTTTCTTCTCTGAGTTTCCTTTAGGGTTGAGATGGCATTTTTCAGCCTCCGCCTTGGTTCTTTATTAGCTCACTTTGAGCTGTTTTTTCCTCATGCATTGCATGTTGTACTTCCGCATTTGAGCTTGCTCTCGCGGTTTTCATTAATACTTAATTAAGTAATTTTCTTGAGAAAAAAACAAATTTTTTTTTTTGGGAGATGCAGCTCCTATAGTCGCTTGATTAGACGAGAGGGAGGGACTGTGTCAAAAGACTTCCAAAAGTCCACGAAGCAACTGTAGACCTTCTGGGGCCTCGACTTTGCCTCCTCGATGATGGCTCTCAGGGTAAAAATGTGGTCCAATGTGGAGTGCTGTCTTCAAAAGCCTGCTTGCCCAAGAGCCCGCTGTCCATGGCCCTTTGTATGGTTACTGATTGCCCTCTCCAGTACTGATCCATAAATATTTGCCAGAGTGTGGCCAATCATGAGAGTGCGGTAGTTCCCAATATCCATGGGGTCCCTCACCTTATGTATCGGTACAATGGTTGTAGTGCTCCAAGTAGGTGGAAAACCGTGGCATACTGCATGGTTGAACATATGCGCTAGAACCGGGGCCAAAACCTCCTGTCCATGTGCTAAGTGCTGCGTACGTAGCCCCCCGGTGCTCTCCGCTTATGCAGACCAAGGAGGTCATTCCTCACGTTTTGCGCAATGAACAGGTGACAAGTAGTGGGTTTGGGCATAGAGAACATATCTGGTGGCTGCTGACCTGGGATGTCGTATAAGGAGCATGCATATCTGTGCCAAAACTTTGGGTCTGTGATGGAAATGGCCCGTTTCCCCTCTGATAGGAGTCCCTAGCCGATAGTCGGGTCTCCCCCTCTAAAGGATCCGACCACCTCATCAATCCTGCGAGTGAGAAAAGTCCGCTTCTTACATCATGTCATCTGACGTGCTAGCAATGCGCCTCAGATGAGGTCAAGTGTCCCAGGGCCTGCTCACGTGTGACGTGAGCTCTCATCTCTTACATTCATCATCGTACCAGGGGTTGTGATGCATCTTCCCAACTGGGGCATGTGTGGGTCGAGTCGTAGGGAAAGATATGATGCCAGCCTCGTGTACCACTAAAGCCAAAGTGGCTGAAACCTGAGTAAGATCCTCCGCTCCATGTAGGGTCGGAAGTTCTCGAGCTAAGTGACTCACGTAAACTGGATCGAGAGTCCGGTCAAAGTGAACATGGGTCGAGTGGGCGCATGAAGGACTCTCTCTGTGGCTGGCCTAGTAGTGGAAATATAGAATGTCAGGTATGAGTGATTAGCATCGAGTGGGGGAGGGGGTACTGCAAAGTCGTGAATCTGACATGCAAAGGCAAGGGAGCCCATCAGGTAGTCCACTGTGCTTGTCCCCCCCTCATGTGGGAAACAATTGAGTCCACCGGATGATGGCCATCTCTGAAGACCATTGTGTATGATCAGATCATGTACTGCTCCCATCACAAGTAGGTGCCACCCATACCCTGTCATGTGGGGAGCATCTGTTGAGTGTCTCACTATCCCGAGCTCACTTGCATCTAACTCTGGTACTATTAGGGGATTGGATGCAATGTCCCACCTGGTTGTCCCCTGTGCGTGCATTGAAGTCAGCAAGGAGGAGGGTGTCACCCTGTCCAGAGAACTTTGTGATATCATCATGTATACTCTTATATGGGCTGTTCCCCTCTGTGGCAACCTCACGTGCATAGGATGATGTATCCGGAGGAAAGTAGCATACCGCAATGAAGATCGGTCATGCCTCTTGTAGCTGAACTCTAATGCACATGTGCCGTGCATGTATCTCTTTCCTAACCACTGAGAGGAGTGGCTAGAAGCTGATTTGAAGAGGACAGCCACACCTCGAGAGCCTCGTACTCCACTATCCCTCCTCAGGTCCCTCCTATGGGCAGACTCCCATGTGTATCAAGGCACCATTGGAGTGACCAGCATGTGAATGAGGGGGTTTCCTTTAGGTCTGTCCAAGTTGGGATATGATCCGGGGGAAATTGATTGTACCACATGTATGTTGCATCCTCCAAAAGGATGTGTAAAAAGGCATCTTGTTCTCCACGCCTTTAGCTTTGCATGCCGTGAGGAGCTTCTACATCCACATGGAGTTGGCCCTTGAACTTTTGGATTTCACATGGACTTTGTTAAGTAGTCCAAGCAGTCTCCCTCTCTTTGTAGGCCCGAGAACCCCGCCATGGTTGATGTAATGCCTCCACTCAATTCAGGGCCTTAAGTAAAAGCAAGAGTTGAAGGGCCTCTTGTTTGAACAGCAGTAGGTGTAGGCGCCATGGAGACATGGTGGAGATGCCATGGATGAGACAAGGACCCCTGGGGAGGGCCACAGTGGTGAAGTCACTACTGATGTAGCCATAGATGATGAATACATAGAAGGTAATGCAAGTGCTAAAGGCGCTACTGATGCAAATGCAGATGGTGAGAACATAGAGGATGTGGATGTTAATGATGATGATGGAAGAGCGGCTGGGAATGGAAGTCGTGTGTGACGGTAAGCAATAGAAATTGACAGAGAAAGTGGAAAGGGTAATGTCTCCTTGTGGGAGTTTATCTTTCTTTTCATACGTCTCTCAACATAAGGGCTATGCTCAGCAGCAAGGCATTTACTTTGAGGAGACTTTTGCCCCTACTTCCAGGATCACAACTATCTGCATTGTTATTGCCTTTGCTCCTCACTTTCATTGGGAGGTAATTGGCTTGATATAAAGACAGCTTTCCTTCATGGGCATTTGCAAGAAGAGGTCTATGTTTCCTAACCTCTTGGCTTTGAGGTTGAAGGTTCTGGCAGCAAAGTATGCCGCTTAAAAAAAGCCCTCTATGGATTGAAGCAGGCACCCCGGGCTTGGTATTCTAGGATCCATGCTCATTTTCTCACACTTGGCTTTTAGAACAACCCTACAGAGGGTACCCTTTACACATGGAAAATGGGATCCCGCGCAACAGCCAAAGCACTCTGACTATTCGTGAAGATGACAGCAGGAGCGATCTGACATGCCTAAAGATCTGCAAGTATCTTCTGGAGCCAAACACACTCCACTATAGCTGTAAAAGCTGCTTTGTACTCAGCTTCACAGCTAGAAGTAGCGATTGTACTTTGCCTCTTGTTGAACCAAGAAATGCATGAAGTACCAAGCATGAAACAGTTGCCACTATGTGACACACGGGTGTCCAAATAGTCAGCCCAATCACTATCAGTGAATCCATGCATAACAAGTGAAGAATCAGCCTCATAAAGGAGGCCCAAATGCTGAGTGCCTTTGAGATATCTGAAGACACGCTTCACGGCATGCCATGTTGCGTAGGGGGGCTCCGCAAGATTGGGACAAATTTGCTGATTTTAGTGCTCTATGCTTGTGACTGGGACACATGCTGAGCAAATTGCAGCTTTTAAGCTTGACTTGCAGAAGACATTTGCGATGTCTAATCTTAGTCTTTTGCATTACTATCTGGGCATTCAATTTGTTAGCAGTGAGGGGGGCAGGGGCATTTTGATGTCACAATCCAAGTATATCTCGCACAAAGCATATTGAGGCTCACTATCACTAAGGGCGGGGTCTATCCTCTAGTAAGGGTATATCAGTGAGGTCCTCAAGCACAGTAAAAAGGTGGGTGGTATAAGTTGGGGCTACACTATGATCAAAGTGGATCTCTTGGAGAAAGGTGTAGGCGAGCTAGGGTGGGTTGTGCTCAATGGTGTGAGTAGTAAGTTGTAACTAGGCCTACAAGGCACATACCCCTATGGATAGCCCATAAAATGGCCTACAAACCCCCCTCCATGGAATATCTACTGTCATGGTTGCACATGTTCATCCTATAGGGACATAACAACCTGTGTGACTGTACTGAGTACAACATATCAAGTCACAAGAAGTACTAAGTTTAAATCTTGCCGAAAAGCTTCAAACTTAGGTTGAGGTAGAGCCTTTGTAAAAAGATCTGCCAAGTTGTCTTCAGTGGGGACATAAGACAACTGAATATCACTATCATCTCCACCCTACATGACCCCACTCTCTAGCCTTTCCCTCACACTACTAGATCTACTTGCCCACCATCACCCATTGGATCAGTCCCTTGCAATAGCTGGTACAATGATGCATGTAGCGCCGTCAACTCAGAATGGAAACCAAGCAACATGTTCTGACTGAGAAAGAGAGAAAATAGGAGTTCACGGTCTAATCCATCGGAAGAAAAGAGGATTTATTCGTCAAAATGAGGAAGAATTACTAAGCATTCTATTTAATAATAACTCCAAGGAGTTCTGGCAAAAGTTTCTTGAGTGGAGGTTCTCCTCTCCTCTCACAGACCCACTCATTTGCCACAGTTACTCATGCACCCTTTATGATGTCCCCCACTAGCCTACATCAAACCGCCCATGGCTATCTCATCCCACCTCATGTCCCCTTTATGACGTCCCCCACTAGCAAACATGCAACTCTCAATCTACACAATGGCAGTGCCAAACATCATGATGGGCTATGTACTAAATACATTGAACATGGGATCAAGACCCTAGACTTGATCCTTGTGAAGCTATTCAATGGATCCTTAACACTGTTATCTCGATCCATAACGCAAGGGATCCCATGAGCCCAGAAACTATAGGACCATCATGAATGGACATGTTATGTCCAAGATTTATGCATCACTGCTTGACATTTAGATCGATTGGTTTGCAGAGTGTAAGGGATTCCTAGCTATGGTGCAGGCAAGTTTCTAGGCAGATCATGCTATATGACATCACATTTTCATACTAACAGCTATCATTAAGGTGGCCCGTGCTGCACAGAAGCAGTGAGTGCACTGTTGCTTTTTGGATTTCCGCAAAGCCTTTAACACATTGGGACGAGTCCGATGGTTATTGGATGCAAGATACAATCAAGACAGCATTTGGGCAATATGGACACTATATGAGCGGGTATCATGCAAAGTCAAGACTTTGACTGGGTGGTCAGAGGAGATCATGAGTGACTGTCGGGGTCAAACAAGTTTCTTCTTTGTCACCAACTTTTGTTTGGCCTATACATCAACGAGCTCGAGTCCTTCATCACGTCATTGCAAGGAGTAGGTTCATCCTTAGCTAGCTCCCTAATCCGATTCTACTCTCCTCATACAGCCGAAGGTCTCTAACGGCATTTGGATGCACTCCAGTTTTTTAGTGAGACACATGATTTGAAGGTCGACTTACGTAAAACCAAGGTTATGATCTTCATGACACATTGGGCAGCCACACATCGAGAGGAGTTTACCTTAGACAAGAGCGCCAGTGGAGATTGTTGCATTGTATACATATCCGAGGGCTCTCTTCATAGGCAGGATCGTCACAATGTGACCAGCCATGCAGGCTCCGAGTAGAGGGTATGCCACATTAGCTTGACTCGAGGGTCAGTGCTGTCACTCATTTCAAGCTAGGATGTACAACAGTCCCTTCTAGGAAAAGATCTATCAAAGACATACTTGCTCCACATAGACAGACTTCAAGTTCTACTTCTTGCTCATATAATCTGCAGCAAGCCATCGGTCCCACATCATATCATACTGGTAGAGTTTGGGGCTACCTCTCTACAATTCATGCATTCTTCTAGGTGGTCACTTATCTCCATAGAGTCAAGGACTTGGGTACCACGACATGCAGACAGTGCATATATCCATGGCTAGCCTTGACTTCATCTATGGCATTGGAGGTAGAGGGGGATTAGAGGAGCTGTTATGCTCTACCACGCAAATGGTTTGTAGCTTGGGGGTACAGATGGATAAGCTGCCACCTTTTCAGTATAGCCTTGAGACTCCCTCCATCCCGCTCACCTATAAGGAGGTGAACCAGGTCATTAGAGAGGATCTATTGCGACTTCACATAAATAGGACTTGGTTAGCACCTACTGAGCTTTCGGTTAAACTCAACTTCTACAGAGACCATTGTTGACAAATCTCAGAGGAGGGATTTACCGAACCATCAGGCCACACCTAGATTCATCCCCCGCATGCATTGAGGATCTCGATTGCGTAGTTCCAAGTATCCTCACGCAAGCTACGAGTTGAGATAGGGTGATACGCGAAAACTAGTTTGCTCCTAGCTTGTTACGTCGAATCACGGGCGCTGACACATCGATTATCCTCCCAGCCGATTTCAGTGGTCGTAAGCTTTCTTACTGAATTTTTTTTACGTTGAAGCTCTTGCTTATCAAATCTCCACCAAGCCCCAAATTTCCCTAGATGGATCTAGTATGCAACATGTCTTCATTTTATGATCCCTCCTTAATGCATCATTTACCCCTCTCTTGGGATATCATTAAAACTATTTGCCCCTTGGCACATTTCATGCATTTAGGTCCCTTAGCCTTAGATCCACCTAGTCTAGTGTCATGTCACCCTCACCAAGGACCTTGACCTTTATTCCTTTTTGATCATTTACATGAAGCCCAAACAAATATAATACAAACATTCATCCTTTAAAGGAAAATGCCGACTGACCCTTCCGAGGTCATGTTACCTCGACTTGAGCGTAACATTCCTTCCCTCTTCAGGCATCAGCGTCCTCGATGATAAAGTCTGGGAACACTCTCCGTAATTGGTATACGGATTCCCAAGTAGCTTCTGATAGAGGTAGACCATGCCATGCAACCAACACCGTGGGTATCTTTCGATTGCTTACTTGCATTGTTCCTCGGTCCAGGATTCCTGTTGGTTTGCATCTTGCACTATCCTCTATCTCCTGAAACAAAACAACACCCTCGATTAGTGAGTCACCTGTATGCAAAAATTTCTTTAAACGAGAAACATGAAACACTAGGTGCACCTTACAACCCTGTGGCAATTCTAATTTATAGGCTACCTTGCCTATTCTTTTTAGAATTAACCATGGCCCACAATATCGAGGTGATAATTTAGCACACTCTCCTGCAGTCAAAGACTTAGAGTGCGAAGGAACTCTGAGAAAATTTTTTCCTCCTTAAATTCTCTAGCGGATCGGTTTTCATCCGCATACGCCTTAGCTCTATCCGTAGCTTGGCGGATGTTCGCTCTCACAAGTGCTAGCATCTCCCGCATCTGAACCACAAAGTTTGCGGCACTAGGCACTTTCTGAGGTATTCTAACTATAGTTGGATTCGCAGGTCTATAACCATAGTTCTGCTCAAAAGGACTGAACCCTGTAGAGGAATATTTTCTATCATTGTAGGCAAACTCTAACAATGGCAACCACTTCTCGGATGTATGTTGTCTCAATGACACATATGCTTTGAGCATATCCTCTAAAATTTGGTTGATTCTTTCCGTCTGACCATCCGTTTCTGGATGATCCCCACTACTAATTCCCAACTCAGTTCTTAGTGTCTCAAACACTGCAGTCCAAAAATGACCGGTAAATTTGACATCCCTGTCTGATACTATGGATTTGGGTAATCCATGCAAACGAAATATATGTCTAATAAACAAATCCACCACTTGCGGGCACTAATAGACTCTCTAGTTGGAATGAAGTGAGCCATCTTGGTAAGACGATCAACCACCACAAGGATAGAATCATATCCACCTTGTGTCGTAGGCAGACCTACAATAAAGTCCATGGAAATGCTCTCCCACCTACCTAGTGGTATCTCCAAGGGCTGTAAAAGTCCGGGTGGCTTCACCCGCTCTGCTTTACTTACGTGACACAAAAAGCAACGTGTCACATATTCATGAATATGCTTTTTCATCTTTGGCCAAAAGAAATCTCGCTTCACGAGATCATATGTCTTCTCGACTCCTGGATGTCCCGCACATGGGCTCTCATGGCATTGTCGAATGACTCTCTGCCTGAGATCATTCTGATTAGGTACTACTACCTTGCCATTTCTTTTCAGCATACCATCCCTTATGGCATATCTTGCATAAGTTTGGCCTTTTCTGGATGCCAGGTCATCCTTTTCCTAGAGTTTGAATACATGAGCCTTACGCCAAAGGCTCTGGACGAACTCGTCCACCTTTTGAGTTTCTCTAATCTCGGTCATTAGAGCACTCTCTTATACCGTGAAACTCATATTATGCATAATGCATGACAACACATCAGCAACCTTATTATCCTTCCTTCTTCGGTACCGAATCGTCAAGTTAAACTCTTGCATGAGTTCTGCCCACCTAGCTTGGCGGCCTCTCAAGTCAGGTTGTTTATAAAAATGTTTCAGAGTATCATGATCAACATCAACATAAAACTCTGATCCATACAAGTAATGTCTCCATGTTTTCAGAGCATGGACAACAGCATACAACTCCAATTCATGAGTTGGCCAATTTCGTTGAGAGGGCGAAAGCTTCTTGCTTTCAAAGGCTACTGGCCTTCCCTCTTGGAGAAGAACTGCTCCTACCGCAATGCCACTTGCATCGGTTTCAAGGAAAAACAGTTTCTGGGGATCAACTATTTTTAACACCGGTCCTGAGACCACAGCTTGTTTCACGGCGTTAAAACTTTCCTGTTGATTCTGTCCCCATATAAAAGGTACTTTATCTGAGGTCAGATCACACTGTAACCAAAACCACTTTTCCCTATACTAGGGAAACTCTTGCAATCCGAAATAACTGAAACACGGAGACTAATAAACTTAGAAGGCATAGAAAACCCCATGGTCATTTATGTAGCATAGAGAGATCAAGTTGTTCATGCTGTGGCTCAGCTATACCCTCGTTGGAGACGCATTTTGCATTTATAATCTGTCCTGCATAGCTGATGTGGCCAACGACCTTAAGGTCCAACGACCTTAACCAACGTGTCCTCTGTCAATCAAATTATTCCACGCATCCCCAACGTTGACGAGCTATTGTGAACTAAGAAGAGCGTGATCGTTTATCACGTCCGCAGGTCTCTTTATTTCCATGATTTTGCAAAATCCACAGCACTACGTTTGTTTTTTCTCACCCAGCATCGATAACGTTGAAGGACCTCCACGTAACACAGATATCAAAAGCCAGAGTTCCTTTAAGTGATTCGTCGTGGATGTCTAGATCAGTTCCATGGCCCTAAGCTAGCTACAGGTTGACGAACGGAATCATAGTACCTTACCAAATCCTGCGACAGTTAGTTTCGTGACCACACAGTAGCTCTCGTCGCGCGCTGCTCATCAACGCTACCTAGATGGACGAACTGCCAAATCATGATCTGTGTAGAATTTGGGCTCCGTATTGTCCGTCCTCATACGCCCAGCCAGTGCCAGACCTCTCGCGATACCAAATCTGGTACGTCTCTTTTATTCTCCTCTCAAAACAATGAACTACCCGTGGTCTTTTTCTCTGATCTCGACTGGAAATCGTTAAAAATCCTTTCTTAATTTATCGTTAGCCTTCCAAACTCGACAAGATCCCAAATGTGCGCTCTGATACCAAATGATACGTGAAAACTAGTTTGCTCCTAGCTTGTTACGTCGAATCACGGGCGCTGCGCATCGATTATCCTCCCAGCCGATCTCAGTGGTTGTAAGCTTTATCATTGAATTTTTTTTACGTTGAAGCTCTTGCTTACTAAATCTCCACCAAGCCCCAAATTTCCCTAGATGGATCTAGTATGCCACATGTCTTCATTTTTGGGTCCCTCCTTAATGCATCATTTACCCTCTCTTGGGATATCATTAAAACTATTTGACCCTTGGCACATTTCATGCATTTAGGTCCCCTAGCCTTAGATCCACCTAGTCTAGTGCCATGTCACCCTCACCAAGGACCTTGACCTTTATTCCTTTTTGATCATTTACATGAAGCCCAAACAAATATAATACAAACATTGATCCTTTAAAGGAAATGTCGACTGACCCTTCCGAGGTCATGTTACCTCGACTTGAGCGTAACATAGGGCATCCCACGTGAGATACAGAGCTGCACTTTTTGTGATACGCAAGAGACCGAGACAAAGGAACACTTTGCATTCGGCTACCTTGTGTGAAAGAAAACACAAAATGGGAGGCTGGCTAGACTATAGTGCCATCCACACACAGATAGGAATAGATGCACACACACATGAATTGCTGCAAACTGAAATGCCAACACTATCCAGGATGAAAGCGTATAGTGAGAATGAAGTAATTGTACTGCAAATGAACAATGAACCTCAAATAAAGCACACCAATTGAGGAGGTGTGGAGGTGAGGAGGGAGAAGCTTCTTGGTGGCTTCTTGTAGAAGCTAGAGCATCAGCCCCATCCTATGGGGCATTGACACAATGTACCCAATCAGAATGCACCAAACACATGCACTAAATGCAATGCTTGCATCTAATTGGCTACTCGAGAGCGAGTGAGATGTTGAGTGAATGCCTATGTGACACATGGAAAGGCCACATGAGATAGACCAATGGAATGGGCCATGTGGTAACTATCGCCTTCATCCATGTGGGGGCCTGTCACATCATGTGTCCCCTTAAAAATCTATAAACCCCTATCCATGACGTAACGTCATGATGTCCTACCCTAAGACCTAAGGTCTACCTGGTACTCTTTTTTACCTTTTATTAATCCTAGCCCCTAAGTCCATAGTTCATCATTTTTCCAACAATCCCCCTTGACGAAGAATGGATTAAGCTTCATGCCCATCAGTTGGAAAACTTCTGTTGCTTAATTCTAGCAAGTTGGGTTATATATCAGCCACCTCACCTTCTGTCAAGCAATAGAGAAGCTCAATTTTATTGCTTAGTATCTTCGCACGTACAAAGTGGTCTTCTAGGTTTTCCAGAAGGGCTAATTTCCTCAAGGGATCCCCTTTTTTGTAGGAGTCCATCACAGAGGTTTGAGTTGGCATTATCAGCCTCAACCTTGGAGCTTTACTGGCTCTTCTTCATGGGCAGGTTTTTGACCAAGTCAGGATATTTTGTTTTTCATGTATGCATGGTGTACTCTTGCCATGAGCATTTGCTCTTGGTTTTTTTAATCTACTTGATAGAAGTCTTTTCATTGAAAAAAAAGATGTATGGCAGCCATAACGTATCACAGATATATATGTAAACACAAATTTATACATGTGCACATACATACATGCATACATACATATGTGTCCACTGTAGTAGTCCATGTTCAAATCCCCCCCCCCCCCCCACACACACCCACACCCACATAGATATATACATATAATAGAGATTGTAGCAAGCATCTCTATCCAAGAGATTTGGTACATAGGATGCATGTAATTGAGGGAATACCAATATCAATTGTGAGTCTTTGGTGAGTCTTTCACTAAATTCTACATGCCTTTCCTCTAGTGTACTTTGGGCGTATGTATATATATCCCTGGTTAGGATAGGGCTGAAGTTTCTCTAGGAATATGAATTGTAAATGTAGGCCATCTCCTGGTGGTTCTAGTGATGCCCTATAGGCCATGGTATGTGCCTTGTAGGCATAAATATAGGCACTTGTGCCTTTTAGGCCACATAGGACACTTAGTCCTATGTGACACCTAGGACACTTAGTCCTAGGTCTAGGTACTTGTACCTTGTACTCCTTTTTTCATTATCCAAGTTTGACGTGACGCCTAAGACTTGTGCGACGCTTTGCTACTTGCACTCTCTCAATCGATCCTAAAGTGGTATCAGAGCCCACATCTGCTTCCTATCCCCGTACAGTCCGTACAACTGCCCGTACATGTTCGTACCAACTGTCCATACATCTGCCGTACCTACGATCTGTACACTCGTCGTACATTGTTGTACATGCGCTGTCGTACAATGTACCTACGTCGTACGTCCGTACATGCATACAGTACTACGCCGTACTATGCTCCATTGCGTTGCACCTTCCGTATGTCCGTATCTGCATACAGTACTGCGTCGTACAGTTGCCGTACAATGTACCATCACTATACCTGTTCAGTACACCATACTTACCTCGTAACTGCATCCATACTTCCGTACGTTGGATTCAGTTATCTGCTTCGTACTGCATTCAGTACATCATCCGTACAGGCATCGTACAGCCTCTGTACAGGCATCGTATAGCCTCTGTACAGGCATCGTACAGCTTGCGTATAGGCATAGTACCTGTTACCGTACTGGCATCCGTACAGTTGTGTTTACTCCGGGATTTGGTACAGCATTTGGCACGTGTTAAATTTCTTGCAGTCTTTTACTGTTTTTTGACAATTTTTTTACTGTCAAACCCTAATTTCCAACCGAAAAATTTAGGGCTTTTGACATGTGGACCTTCAACCTGTCAATACAATACTTTTGACAAGGTTGACATCTGGAATCCTTCCAAAAATTGAAGTTTTCAGTTGATTTCAGGTTCAGGACTATCACATTGTGCCATGCCATCACGCGGTCAACAATAATTTGGGGCTTTTGTGTTGGGAGCTCAATTTCAACTGGTGTTTGGGAGAGTAACTCATATTTTTGCAGTTTCAAGCCTTGAGGCTATACATTGGGTCACATTTGCAAAAATTTCAGCAAAATTTGGGGCTTTTCTGCATTTGCCCTCTTTTTGGCCTATTTGCCCTCAATAAATTTGGGGCTTTTGCCAGATTTGCTGTTTTTGCAGTGAACATTACCTGCCACAGTCACATTTGGGTCAGATCTACATTTGCCCTTTGATTTGGGTCGAAAATTTGCAGATATTTGCTGTCATTTTTGGACAGCCAGCTTTTTGCAGTGATAGCATTGAGGCTTTTGGGTTTTCAGGTCTCTTTCAGGGTATCACATTTGCTATGGCTGGGAACAATCAAGATCTATTTGGCGTTCTTCGTGAAGATGATAAGTTGGATGGCACCAACTATCCGATGTGGTCTTATCTCATGAAACATATTCTTGTTGCAAAGCATTTGTGGAATATTGTTTCTGGGGTTGATCTGAGGCCAGCCAATGCTAGAGTGGTTGCCTCTACTGTTGGTCCCTCTGCCGGGGGTACTACTCCTAATGCCTCATCTTCTAGCACTCCTACTACTACTCTTCCAACTCAGGAACAGACAAGATGGGATGCAGGAGATGCAAATGCACATTCATTATTCCACACATCCGGTCTTGCAGGACAGCAAAGGATGCTTAAATTGGCTTCTCTCTATCAGATTCGCAATGAGGCACCTGTTGCATATTTGAGAAGGCAATTACAGGAAGTCAGCATGAATGAAGGTGACTCTATGGATGCATACCTGACAAAGGTCAAGGACCTCATGGAACAACTTGCCAACATTGATGAGGTGGTGCCAAATTCATAGCTTGTCAGTACCACATTGAATGGACTGCCAGATACATATCAAGGGTTTGCTACAACCCTTCGATTAGTGGCCATGGGTAATCCAGACCACTATTCTTTTGATCAGCTAGTTACTTTGCTTTTGCAGGAAGAGCAAAGTAGAGCTAATAGACAAGCCATTATTCTTGATCATGGATTTGCTTCACAACAGACAGGAAGAGGCAAGGCTTCCAAGCCTATGGGGAAGCAAAAATCTGCGCATAGCAGCTGCAATTCCTCCCATGCATCTAAAAATACAGCAGATAAGTCCAAGAAGAAAAGATGCAACTATTGTCGCAAGCTTGGACATGACATTTCAGAATGCAGGAAGCGCATTGCTTCGGAGAAAAAGAAAGCAGGATTGACAGTTACTGCCTCTCATGCTATTGAATCCCATGAGCCAAAAGATCCTTCAGGATGATTGGGCATGGGCTGCCCATTGCTCATTTGATTCCTCCAAAGCTGATGCATTCTTTACTGCTAATGATGCTCAATCTTGGTACTTTGATAGTGGTGCTTCCAAGCATGTCACATCTTGCAGACAGTTGTTTCATTCTTTAGCTGATGCACCTCGAGGGGGGACTGTCACATGTGCTAATAATGCTTCCTATGCTGTAAAAGGAATTGGAGATGTGCAGCTCACATCCATTTCAAGCCATCCTGTCACTCTGACAAATGTTCTTTTTGTGCCTAGAATTGAAGTCAACTTGATTTCAATTTCAGCAATTGCCACTTCAAGTTTCAGAGTGATTTTTGATGGCTACAGATGCCTAGTTTATGATCTTCGTGATGACAATGCCATAGTTTTCACTGGCACTCTGCAAAAGGGGCTTTATCACCTTGATCATCACTCAGCTGCACTTTCTATTGAAGCATTTGCAATTTCAGATTCACAGCTTGCTGAAACTCATCTTTGGCATGAGAGATTGGGTCATCTCAATTATAGAGCTCTTGCAAAGCTACATTCACAGTAGATGGCAAATGATGTACCTCAAACTGACACAGTTTCCAAACATGTGTGTGAGGGTTGTCTTTTGGGTAAGATGCATCGGTTTCATTTTTAAAAGAATTGTCCAAAACTCTCACAAAGGAAATTGCAGCTAGTACACAGTGATGTCTGTGGCCCAATGAGGACAAATGCCATTGGGGGGTATAAGTATTTCATGACTCTCATTGCTAATTTCACAAGATATTACTGGATATCTCCTTTAAAAGCCAAATCTGAAGTTTTCTTATGCTTTCAAAGGTGGCTGAATATGGTTGAGAATGAATCAGGATGCAAGCTTGTCACCCTCAAGAAAGATAGGGGGGGAGAGTATATGTCAAAGGAGTTTGATGCATTTCTGTCTTCACGGGGCATTATTCAGTCATGCACTACTCCTTACACTCCTCAGTAGAATCCTGTTTCTGAAAGGAAAAACAGGTCCACAATGGAGATGGGATGCATGCTTAAGGCCAAGTCTTTGCCCAATAAATTTTGGCTTGATGCAATGATGTGTGCCAACTATGTGCTTAATAGATCACCTACACGGGCATTGAAAACTCTTACACCTTATGAAGCATGGAAAGGCAGGAAGTCTTCACTTTCACACATGAGAGTTTTTGGGTCTCTTGCATATGTTCATGTACCATCTCAGCTGAGACATAAGCTTGATGAAAAGGCAATCAAATGCATATTTATTGGTTACAGCTAGGAGAGCAGAGGGTATCGGTTATATCAACCAAATGCTGGGAAGATTATTGTCAGTAGAGATGTAATCTTTGCTGAACATTCAGCTTCTCCTCTTGTGGACTGCAAAGCTAAGCCAGATGTTGACATGTTTGATGCCTTTTAATCTTGGTTACCTCTGGCCATCCTCAGAAGAGGACTTTGACCAGCAACATGAGCCTCTTGCAGGCCCTCCACCAAGCAATAATCAGCCACTACCCCATGCTGATTTGCAGGTTTCTCTTCCAGCATAAAATGATCCCACTATTCATGACACAGTCATTAAAGAAAGAACTGTCAATAGACAGCAAAGGCAAGCTCCCAAATGGCTTCTTGATACATTGAGGGACAACAAACAAGATCAGCCTTTTGCTGCCCGGACAATATCAGGGAATGGACAGATGCATGGTTACTTTCTTGAATTTGCACTCTTTGCTACAGCTTGCAATGAAGAGCCCTTGTGCCATAAAGATGCTTTTGACAGCAAAGAGTGGATGGATGCAATGAGAGCTGAGTTACAATCCATTGCCAAAAATGACACATGGGAATTAGTAGATCTCCCTCCCGGCAAGCATGCCATTGGTACCGGGTGGGTCTACAAATTAAAAAGGAAATCTGATGGCAACATAGATCGATACAAAGCCCGTCTTGTTGCAAAAGGGTATGCTCAACAACAAGGCATTGACTTTGAGGAGACATTTGCTCCCACATCCAGGATTACTACCATTAGATGTGTCATTGCCATTGCAGCCCATCATCATTGGCAAGTGCACCAACTTGACATCAAGACTGCTTTTCTTCATGGGGATCTACAGGAAGAAGTATATGTCACACAACCTCCTGGCTTTGAGGTTGTTAATTCTGAAAATAACATATGCCAGCTTAGAAAAGCCCTTTATGGTTTGAAGCAGGCACCCGAGGCATGGTATGCCAAAATTCATGCACACTTACTATCCCTTGGTTTTCAGAATAGCCCCACAGAACCCACTCTTTATGTCCATGGGAGTGGATCTGCTTTTTTAGTGCTGATTTTATATGTGGATGATATGCTCATCATGGGCCAAGATACTGAGCAAATTGCAGCTTTCAAGGCTGATTTGCAGCAGGTTTTTGAAATGTTAGACATGGGACAGCTCCACTATTATTTGGGCATTCAGTTTGCTCATGTTGAGGGGGGTATCATGATGTCTCAGTCCAAGTATATTGGACAACTCCTTGATCGTTTTCAGTTTGAGGATTGCAAGCCAATTTCTACTCCGGTGGACCCTGACTTCAAATTCTCAGCTCATGATGGGAGCCCACCATGTGATATCACTCTTTATCAGCAGGCTGTTGGATGCCTTATTTATTTATGTCACACCAGACCTGACTTACAGTATGCAGTATCTCAGCTCAGCAGATTCATGCACATGCCCAGTTCACAGCATTGGCAGGCAGTGAAGAGAGTCTTCAGATATCTCAGAGGCACTCAGGATTTAGCCCTCTTCTATTATTGTGATCAGGGTTCACTTACCATGCATGCTTACATGGATAGCGACTGGGCAGGATGTTCCGACACCAGAGTGTCACATACTGGCAATTGTTTTTGCTTGGCAATTCATGTATCTCTTGGCTCAGCAAGAAGCAACCAACAGTTGCCACATCTAGCTGTGAGGCTGAGTACAGGGCAGCTTTCACCGCTACAGTAGAGTTTGTTTGGCTTCGATAGTTACTTAGAGATCTTGGTATTTGCCAGATATCCTCCACTATTGTCTACACCGACAGCTAGAGTGCTTTGGCCATTGCGCGTAACCCAACGTTTCATGCGCGTACCAAGCATATTGAAGTTCATTATCATTATGTTCGGGAGCGGTTGTCAGCAGGAGACATAGAGTTGTCCTATCTTCCCACAGAGGACAACATAGCAGATATGTTTACAAAGGCACTTCCTCGTTCCAAGTTCGAAGTCTTTCGACAGGCTTTACACTTGGTTCCCTTTGTTACATGATCTGACATCCCTTGTACATTCATAGGTGGCTATATCCTTTTGGATGAACATGTGCCACCATGACCAGAAAATACCAGGTATTCTGAGAGATTTCCAGAGTACTTCAGCCCATCCCATGTTGGGGGGTTTATAGGCCATCTCCTGGTGGTTCTAGTGATGCCCTATAGGCCATGGTATGTGCCTTGTAGGCATAAATATAGGCACTTGTAGTGTTAGTGCCTTTTAGGCCACCTAGGACACTTAGTCCTATGTGACACCTAGGACACTTAGTCCTAGGTCTAGGTACTTGTACCTTGTACTCCTTTTTTCATTATCCAAGTTTGACGTGACGGCTAAGACTTGTGCGACGCTTTGCTACCTGCACTCTCTCAATCGATCCTACAGTAAAATGTTCCTCATGATTTCTAAAGGCCAAAAGACTAGGTGCCAATTTGGGTTTTGGCTTGTTATTGTGCTAGCTGGACCTATGTTTTTGCTTGCACCATCCTGTTAAACTGTGATTTCTGGGTCCTTTATAAAATATATAACATATTGTCAAGTAGAGAAATGGCATGTTTGTGCATGCTTGCTTTTGTTAACGATATAGCATAACTTTTTTCCTGGAATGTCAATGTTTAGTGCTTGGGGAATGGGATCATACTCTTACTATTATTAAGAAAGATGGAGTACAATACTTTGACCTCTGTTACTTTTCAGGAATTTGAACTTTGGTCTAAAGGAATTGGTAAAGAAGATCAAGCTGTGGCAATGGGTTTTTATTCTGTTATAAGGCGATCTGCTCAACTGGGTGATGATGATAGTACGACTTGTCAAGGATTCATCCATAAACTTGCAATTCCCGATTGCTCTTCCAAGGCACAGAGTTTGCACATTGTTCCGTACTCAAAGGAATACAACGCCAGTCTTACAAAGGCATCTGAACTCTTGAGAACAGCTGGGAGTTTTGCAGATACATCAAGGTATTGTGAGCCTTCTAATTTGTAGATTTTTCTTTTTCATGTAAGAAAATGTAAAGGCTTATTCTCATTATGAACATATTATAGTACCTTTATGCTAGGATGTCTCCTTTTTGAATTTGATACTAGCAACATGCTAATGAATTTGGGCATTGGTGAGTGGTTCCACGTCATTTTTACCAATGAGAGAACAGAGGTTAATTCCAATGCCTGTTTTCGAACGTTTTTGGTGACTTCTCACATTTCCTCCGATACCCATATCAAAGAGGTTAGTGATTCCGGATCACTTTTACCAGTTAGAACACAGGTCAATTCCAATTTTTGTATCAAATGGTTTTGGTGACCTCTCGCATTTCCTCCGATACCCAAAGATGCTTGGCCTTTCCTTAGGGAGTGGCAAGTTGCTCTTCATTTTTCTCGGACTCTTTCACTAGGGTTGAGGTGGCACTTTCAGCCTCAACCTTGGATTAATTCTAGCTCTCTCGCATGAGCTTGGTTTTGCCCTTTTAGGGTGTTTTTTTCCATGCCTAGCATGATGTGCTCCTTCCATGAGCTTTTCTCTTGGAGCTCCTTTCATACTTAACAACATAAACCCAGACGCCCTTGGCAACTAAATGATGGCGAATCAAAAACTCCAAAGAGGATAGTTGGTGCCATCCAACCGATCCTCCTGGGCAAGCAACTGAGAGACATCATTTGGATTTCGTTATGCCATTTGAGCAAACAAAAAAAGGCAAATAATCTCAACAAGGTTCACTTGCTGTGAATATCTTGTTCAAGTAAGAGATATCACTGGCAAAGCCTATACTAGATTTGAGAATGCTCCTCAAATAGACCAGAAAGATACTGTGCTGGGATATGTGCTGCAATCTCAAAGTTTCCCCTAAAAAACTCGCAGCTCAACAAGGCATAAACCCAACTATACCTGCAAAGGCAAACCCCAGTGGCACGAGGGCCAACAAATGCAAGCAATTGAGAGGGAAAAGAGCTCCCAATGCAAGCAGTAACAGAACTGAAAGTTTACCAAACTAAAACCCAAGTAAATGGGCTGTAAAATGCCTCCAAAAGAGCTCCAAGATGAACTGAAAATAATCTCCCACGAACTATATGTGCTTTCCTTCAAAATTCTTCCCTGACCAAACAATAAATGACTGATTTTTATCTCTGTTTTGGAATAAACAGCAAGTCCCCAACTGTATGGACTGAAAATGGACCTGGAGGTGCAAAATATGATCTGTCCGTGCACAATATTGCCTGAGACAGATTCAAAACAGCAAGGAAAAGGTTCCAGAAGCTCCAAATCAGTCTCGAGAGTGGTAGAAAAGCTTCAAAACAGCAAAACAGTCCTGAAAAACACCTTGGAAAACATGTCCAGCCCTGAAAAACACCTAAAAAAGTGTCCACCCCTCCAAAAATAGGCGCCCACCCTAGGAATGATTGCTGCGCTCGAAAAACAGTAACAAATCCCACAAAATACCGGTTCAGCTGGCTGTTTTGTCAAAAACGGGTCCAAAATTAGGTCACCCAGCCCAGAAGAAGCTCCTAAAGTGCTCAAAAAGAGGTGCCAGGCGCTGGCTGGTCCAAAGTGCTCGAAATCAGCAAAAAAACCTCCAAAATTTGGTCACCCAGGTCTAGAACAGCGCTAGAACTCCTCCAGAAGTGGCGCCCCAGCAAGAGGACCCTGTAGGAGGTGGCTGCCAGCAAAAACGAACTGTTTTGGCCAAATTCTTCACGACAAAAGTGAAGTTTTTCGCCACAGAATCGAAGCTAGAGGGCGTGGGAGGTGCGGGGAGAGGTGTGGGAGCGAAGGGGAACCCGCTCTTATACCAAATGTTGGAAATGGAAGTGAGAGAACGCAACAGAATGGAGCTTAAGCAAGCTGGAATGAAATTGCAGCAACAACAATGAACTAGAATGAACCCTAACTAGGCTTAAAAGATGTGTGGTGACTAACTCACCACAAACTTAACCTCTAACTGAGGTTAGGGGTTAAAAATTTTAATAAAGGGAAAAAGTGCCCCTAGCCCCTTATTACATAACATTGGCCACTGCCTTAGGAAATATATATGTCTTACAATCCCGACTAGTGATAACCTTCTTGGTCACGGGATTATAAAGTCTATATCCCTTGCTTTCACTACTGTAGCCAATAAAGATGCACTTCTATGCGTTGTCATCAAGTTTGCCATGCAACTCTTGAGGCACATGTGCGTACGCTACACAACCAAATGTACGGAAATAGCCCACATCAGGCTTACGACCAAACCATGCTTGATAAGGTGTCATGACCTTAAGAGACTTCGTGGGACACCTATTAAAAATATGATTTGAGCACATGGTGGCTTCCATCCAAAATTTGTGTGGCAACCCTTTTGCTTTTAGCATACATCTCCCCATCTCCGAAAGTGACTGATTTTTTCTTTCACCCTTTCCATTCTGTTGGAGGAGGTCGAACACGATATGAGAAGCATTACATGCAGCGAACGTTTGGGAAATCCTCAAGCTGAGCGCAAAGTGAATCTATTGGAGTAGTTGCCAGAGCTAGCAACTTCATCGAGGCTCTCATTGACTTGGACAAACAACATTCGTGGTGGTCAGATCCAAGTCAGGAAGAAGTTCAAAGTGGAGAGCAAGTGAAGGAGGAAGGCATGAAAGACTCATCAAGATTAAGATGACATCCCTTTTTCTTTCGCAACTGTGTCTTCATCAACAGCCAAATCGACGGGGTTGGTGTTGGCTTCAACATCGGCAAACTGATTAATCTGCTATTTTGTCTGTGATGCACAACTTGGTTTCCTGTCAAGTCTAGCTCCCACATCCATTGCACCTCTTGGTTCTCATTTTGCTTTGGTCATGTCACTAGCACCGCCCATGAATGTTCCACCCCTCTGTCATCTTGAGTACTATTAAGAGAAGAATACTTTCAGATGATAAAGAGGCGATGGCAATTCAAAAGTAAAAGAGAAAGCGTACGCAAGAGAATCCAGAAGAAGACTTCAGCTCATTCAAGTAGGAGGTGTCATGTACACGTCAGATACCAATCCGTTTCATGTGCACGGATTGGTATTTGACGTGTACTAGGTACACAGAACTAGCTCAGGTTAGCGAAGACCTATAAATAGTTCGTACCCTTGCCACTCAACCCGAGAATCAAGCCTGCCTAGCTCTAAGCCTCCCCAGGCTAACCTGAGCTAGTTCTGTGTACCTAGTACACGTCAGATACCAATCACTATCGGTTGCGTATAGCCCTCTCAAATACAAGTGTCCAAAAGTTACTTGTAAACTTTGAGTCCCTGTCACTGACTATGTCAGATGGCAAACCATACAGCTTGAACAAGTGGTCCACAAACTCGTGAGCCAACTGAACAGCTGAAATAGTTGTTCTTGTAGGTAAGAATTTTTTGTCAAACGGTCGACTATGACCCAAATAGAGTCATGACCCTTGCGCGTTCGAGGTAAACCAGTAATAAAATCCATGGAAATACTTTCCCATTTATTACCTGGAATCTGTAATGGCTGTAATAAGCCCGCGCTTCTAAGGCATTCAGCCTTAGTAACCTGACAAACCCGGCAACCTACTACATAGTTCTCTATAAATGCACGCATCTTAGGCCAATAAAAGGTATGCTTCACAAGAGACAGAGTCCTATGTATACCCGGATGTCCAGCACTAGGAGCATCATGACACTCCCAGAGAATCTTGGTTTTAAGGTCCAGAACATCAGGCACACAAATCTTTTCATTCCGGAATAGCAAGCCGTTCCTAATCATCCACTGACCTCCCGCCGCCTGTATCCTAGGTGGCACAATCCCCGAGTCCTGGTCAACCATGGAGCTCCCATCCTGGACTCTCTGCCAATAAGAACTGAAATGACTATCAGTTGCGTATAGCCCTCTCAAGGATTGAAATAGGTCTGAGGATATTTCCGTAAATGACAAAGCATTTACAAGGGTCATGAAATCGATATTCTACCCTCTAATCTCTCCATCGTTTTGTAAGAAAACAATACAACGTCTGTGCTCAACAGATAACAGGATCTCATATGCAAAATTTCAAAAGCCTTGTTCATTGCATCATTTCAAGAGATCGGCTGGGTAGACCTGCGTCCACGACCTTTCAATATGTTGGTCAAGGGTGCCGTGATATGTGAATAATCACGCACTGACTTCCGAAGAAATACCGTAAATCCTAGGAAAGAACGAAGTTGTTTCACAGTCTGAGGGATAGGCCATTCTAAAACCTTCTGGATACGATCCAGATCAATGCTAATACCTTCAGAAGAAATCTTGTGTCCTAAGTAAATGATCTCCTTCATAAAGAAGTCACATTTACTCATCTTGGCATAAAGCTTATGCTGTCTTAGAACAACTAAGACAACCCGGAGGTGTCCTATGTGATCCTCAAGCGTTTTACTATATACCAAGATATCATCTAAGAACACTACAACAAATTTGCCCAGAAAATCCCTGAACAAATCGTTCATCATCTGCTGAAAAGTAGCAGGAGCATTGGTCAAACCAAAAGGTAATACGAGGAACTCGTAATGACCATACCTAGTCCGGATTGCAGTCCTATCTATGTGTTTAGCATAGATACGGATTTGATGATAACCCGTGCGCAAATCAATCTTAGTGAAATACTTCGCTCCGGCCAAACGGTCTATCAAATCATCAGAACGAGGTAAAGGATAGCGGTTCTTAATTGTGACTTTATTTAATCGTTTATAATCTATACACATTCTCCAGGAAGAATCTTTCTTCTTTCTTAAGAGGACAGTTGCACCCCAAGGTGATTTACTTGGGCGGATATAGCCCATATTCAGGTAATCCTGAAGCTGGATAGCTAACTCATCCTCCTCTACCTGGCTCATCCTATAAGGGGGTACACTGATAGGTTGAGCCCCTGGGACTAAGTCTATGCGATGATCTACTGCCCGTTCTGGAGGTAAACCTTCCGGCAGTTGAGCTGGGAATACGTCCTTAAAATTATCTAACAACATTCTCAATTCCCGGTGTTCAAACACACTTAATTCATTCTTGTTAATTACCAAAACTACAAATGAAGAAAGTGGAATCAAAACACACTGATAGACATCATAATGAGAATTGTTTAATATATTCTGAAGCTGCATCGCAGATACAATAGGCCTCTGAGAAGGGGGAATCTTATCACACTGAATACAAAATTGGGTGTCCTTATCTACAAAAGAAAGCGTATGCTCCGTCCATCTGATCTGAATATTGTGGGTTTTAAACCACTCTATCCCGATCAACAAGTCTACATGCTCTAGATGCATAACATAACATGTGAGAGCTCCCGTGTAGGCCTGAATCCGGATAGGAAGCATAACATAACATGTGAGAGCTCCCGTGTAGGCCTGAATCCGGATAGGAAGCGCTTCAACCTTGCGATCCCAAAATTGCTTCCCAGCTGGAAGCTGCACCTCATAGGTGTGGTCGCTAGGTACTGTGGACAGCCCCATCTTCTGCACAAATTTGTAATTAACAAAATTGTGAGAGCTGCCCGGATCAAAGAGAATGTGAACCTGTTGGTTGAAGACATGCTTCGGGCATATGTATCTAAGAGATAGTCTTCATGGGAAGATTATCTCCCTATGATTGAATTTGCTTACAACAGTGCAAAGCATTCTAGTACAGGTTATAGTCCTTTTATGCTTATGTACGGGTTTCAACCTAAGTCACCAGTTATGGTTGGATTAAAAGGGATTCAAAATGATGCTGCTAAGAACTTCTTGCTAGATATGCAGGAAATGTTGCAGTTTGCCAAGGAGTCTATAAAAAGTGCCCAAGATCGGGACAGATTTTATGCTAATAGACATCGTTCACCTAGAGAGTTCTCTGAAGGAACGATGGTATATTTGAGAATTCCTAAGGAATCCAAGAGCCTAAGTACTGGTTTGGTTCCGAAATTATCCCCCAGATACTGTGGGCCATTCAAGGTCATTAAAAGAATTGGACCAGTTGCATATCGACTAGAATTGCCTCCTGATGTTAAAGTACATCCAGTCTTTCATGTCAGTAGACTGAAAGAAGTATTGGGTGCAGATGATCAACTTGTTTCTCCTCATGAGATTATAGAAGTTACAGATTTGACTTTTATTCCTCACGAACCTGAATCTATTCTTGAATTTCGTGAAAGACAGATTCGAAATCGTACTATCACGGAATACAAGATCAAGTGGACGGATCGTGTTGAGGAGGATGCAACATGGGAGACATTACAAAACCTCCAAAGAACATTTCCGGATTTCTTAGCGAACTCAGGAGTGAGTTCTTAGAGGAGGGGAAGTATGTCATGTGCACGGATTGGTATCTGACGTGTACTAGGTACACAGAACTAGCTCAGGTTAGCCTGGGGAGGCTTAGAGCTAGGCAGGCTTGATTCTCGGGTTGAGTGGCAAGGGTACGAACTATTTATAGGTCTTTGCTATTTTTGGCGCCGATGCCCGAGTCTATAAAAGAGGCCCAGGGGGTTCAGTTCTCAGTGTGCAGTTGGGAGCAAGTCCCGTTCCCAGGTGCTAGGTCTGATCCTGGATTGAGTCGCGGACGCGCGCCTGCATCTTAGCGTAGCCCAAGGCCCAGTGGCAGATGCAGGGCTTCACAGCGCCACCTGGTGGTATGGGACACCAGGCTGGTTTGGATCTGATTGGGAGTTCTTGGATTCCTTAGGAATTCTCAAATATACCATTGTTCCTTCAGAGAACTCTCTAGGTGAACGATGTCTATTAGCATAAAATCTGTCCCGATCTTGGGCACTTTTTATAGACTCCTTGGCAAACTGCAACATTTCCTGCATATCTAGCAAGAAGTTCTTAGCAGCATCATTTTGAATCCCTTTTAATCCAACCATAACTGGTGACTTAGGTTGAAACCCGTACATAAGCATAAAAGGACTATAACCTGTACTAGAATGCTTTGCACTGTTGTAAGCAAATTCAATCATAGGGAGATAATCTTCCCATTTTTTGCCGGAGCGAAGTATTTCACTAAGATTGATTTGCGCACGGGTTATCATCAAATCCGTATCTATGCTAAACACATACATAGGACCGCATTCCGGACTAGGTATGGTCATTACGAGTTCCTCGTATTACCTTTTGGTTTGACCAATGCTCCTGCTACTTTTCAGCAGATGATGAACGATTTGTTCAGGGATTTTCTGGGCAAATTTGTTGTAGTGTTCTTAGATGATATCTTGGTATATAGTAAAACGCTTGAGGATCACATAGGACACCTCCGGGTTGTCTTAGTTGTTCTAAGACAGCATAAGCTTTATGCCAAGATGAGTAAATGTGACTTCTTTATGAAGGAGATCATTTACTTAGGACACAAGATTTCTTCTGAAGGTATTAGCATTGATCTGGATCGTATCCAGAAGGTTTTAGAATGGCCTATCCCTCAGACTGTGAAACAACTTCGTTCTTTCCTAGGATTTACGGTATTTCTTCGGAAGTCAGTGCGTGATTATTCACATATCATGGCACCCTTGACCAACATATTGAAAGGTCGTGGACGCAGGTCTACCCAGCCGATCTCTTGGAATGATGCAATGAACAAGGCTTTTGAAACCTTGAAGTTTTCTATCAAGGAAGCACCCGTTCTTGCATTACCCGATCCTACCCGGCCTTATGTTTTAGAGGCCGATGCGAGTGATTATGCGATTGGGGCAACTCTATTCCAAGAGGGCAGACCTGTAGCTTTTGAGAGTAAGAAGCTAGACGACACCCAGTATCGTTGGCCCACACTTGAGAAGGAACTTTATGCTGTAGTGTATGCTCTCAAGGTTTGGAGACACTACTTGTATGGTTCAAAGCTCCTTGTATTGACTGATCACCAGTCAATTAAGTATGTGTGTGATGGATCAGAATTGAGAGGAAGGAAAGCTAGATGGGCAGAGCTAATGCAGGATTTTGATTTTGAAATACGTTATCGTAAGGGTTCGTTGAATAGTGTGGTGGATGCCTTAAGTCGAGTTAAGTTTGTAAATGCTTTGTCATTTACGGAAATATTTCCGGAACGGCTTGCTGTTCCGGAATGAAAAGATTTGTGTGCCTGATGTTCTGGACCTTAAAACCAAGATTCTCTGGGAGTGTCATGATGCTCCTAGTGCTGGACATCCGGGTATACATAGGACTCTGTCTCTTGTGAAGCATACCTTTTATTGGCCTAAGATGCGTGCATTTATAGAGAACTATGTAGTAGGTTACCGGGTTTGTCAGGTTACTAAGGCTGAATGCCTTAGAAGCGCGGGCTTATTACAGCCATTACAGATTCCAGGTAATAAATGGGAAAGTATTTCCATGGATTTTATTACTGGTTTACCTCGAACGCGCAAGGGTCATGACTATATTTGGGTCATAGTCGACCGTTTGACAAAAATGGCTAGATTCTTACCTACAAGAACAACTATTTCAGCTGTTCAGTTGGCTCACGAGTTTGTGGACCACTTGTTCAAGCTGTATGGTTTGCCATCTGACATAGTCAGTGACAGGGACTCAAAGTTTACAAGTAACTTTTGGACACTTGTATTTGAGAAGTTGGAAACTACTCTAAGTATCATTTCCTCGGATCATGCACAATCCGATGGCAGTACAGAGAAGGTCAACCAGTTGGTTGAAGACATGCTTCGGGCATATGTAGTGATTTACTTGGGCGGATATAGCCCATATTCAGGTAATCCTGAAGCTGGATAGCTAACTCATCCTCCTCTACCTGGCTCATCCTATAAGGGGGTACACTGATAGGTTGAGCCCCTGGGACTAAGTCTATGCGATGATCTACTGCCCGTTCTGGAGGTAAACCTTCCGGCAGTTGAGCTGGGAATACGTCCTTAAAATTATCTAATAACATTCTCAATTCCCGGTGTTCAAACACACTTAATTCATTCTTGTTAATTACCGAAACAACAAATGAAGAAAGTGGAATCAAAACACACTGATAGACATCATAATGAGAATTGTTTAATATATTCTGAAGCTGCATCGCAGATACAATAGGCCTCTGAGAAGGGGGAATCTTATCACACTGAATACAAAATTGGGTGCCCTTATCTACAAAAGAAAGCGTATGCTTAGTCCATCCGATCTGAATATTGTGGGTTTTAAACCACTCTATCCCGATCAACAAGTCTACATGCTCTAGATGCATAACATAAGATGTGAGAGCTCCCGTGTAGGCCTGAATCCGGATAGGAAGCGCTTCAACCTTGCGATCCCAAAACTGCTTCCCAGCTGGAAGCTGCACCTCATAGGTGTGGTCGCTAGGTACTGTGGACAGCCCCATCTTCTGCACAAATTTGTAATTAACAAAATTGTGAGCTGCCTGGATCAAAGAGAATGTGAACCTGTTGGTCCCTAACTTCTCCATAAACTCGGAAAAGATCATGGGAACCAAACAACGAAGTATTAAAGGTACAATTACAAGAAAGGGGGCAGGTAATGACATTCACTGAAATACCTGTCATCGTGACTTGGTTGGCTCCCTTGGCTGCGGTACGTGGACCCGCCTGGAGCTTTGGTCCTAGCACCAACTTTTGGTTCTTCCGCTTAGGACACTCATTCTTTGTGTGACCCCGCTCCTCGCAATAGAAACATCGGCCTTCTTTCTTGAGCCTGAGAGTGCGAAGGAAACGGGCCTTACCATTCTTTGCTGGAGTTAAGCTTTTCCTGGAGGCGTTGTCCGTAGACTTCGTCTCCCCAATACCAGTCGTATGCTGAAAGAACTTGCGTTTGTTCTTTCCACTCGTTTCGGTAACTGTGGTTGCCTTGGTACCGGCCATGGTATCATCATATATGCGTGCATATGTCATGGCCTCCTGCAATGTTGTGCACTTGTTGTTCTTGATCTGTAACTTATAGGAGTTTGGCAAACCATCCACGAAGAAACCTAACAAGGTTACTGGATCCATTTTAGTGGCCCTGGTTTGCAGATCCCTAAATCTTTGAAGATAAACTTCAAAGGTCAAATTCAATTTTGACATATCGAGGGCCTTGAGCTTGCCGACAATATCGTAGTCATCTTCCTTCTTCAGGAACTCCTTCCTGAAGATGCCCTCAAAATCTGTCCAAGTATCAGGCTTAGGCTGGAGTTCTTTCCACCAAAGCAAGGCTTTACCTGACATAAACCCTGCTGCAAGATGAATCTTTTTCTCATCTGGATAGGGGTGAAATTGGAAGTGTACTTGCCACTTGTGCAACCAAGTGTCAACTACCTCCTTTGTTCTTGATTTTTGGTCACCTGGAAAAGGATCTGGAGTTATATTTGGGCCTAGCACCGAAGCCATGGCATCCACATGAGTGAGTGCCTGTACAGTGCTAGCCAGAAGAGTGAGAGTTGCTTGTATCCCCTGGAGTTGCTGTGTCAACCCCGATTGATTAGCATTGACCTGCTCGAATTTGCCATCAAGAGCAGTCGTAAATTCACTGAAGGCTTTTTTAGTTATCAGGTCGTCATAAAGACCCTGATCGTCCTCTCCCACTGGAGTGTAATCCAAGTCCTGCTCTCCCATGGTGAACTCGGGATTTTGAGCATCAGACATGGCTGAAATCTGATTTGAATACAAACGGAGAGAAATAACTGACTGCAACAAAGCACAGAGGAGGATGGAGCAGAAGAAAACCGTCTCGAATGATGCTGATGGAAAGAGATGCTGAAATCTGGCGAATCGGAAGCCCGCGAGTCCCGAGGCCTCCTCGAACCCGCAACCCGGATGCACGTGCTGCTGAAATAACTGTACGGTCTGCTGACGCAGGCCGTACAAAGGCTGACGGAGGCCGTACAGTGCTGACGTAACTGTACGGTGTCCGTACAGTGCGTCAGGTACAAGGCGCAGTCATGAATTGATGCAGCAGCAGGTACAGGGGCTGACGAAAACAGTCCGTACAGGCTGTACGGCTGCTGCAGGGCCTTCGTAGGCTGCGCAGGCTGATGCAAGCAGGGATCGGAGGCAGGGGTCTGCACGAAGCAGGGCGATGCTATCGCAGGCAGTGTACGGACGAGGCTGGCTGGCTGGCACAGAATTCGAGGGAAAAACTCGAAGTTTGAGGCTGCTTGTGGGTAGGCTAGCACCCTGCCCTCACCTATATAGGGTGCAGGGCAGCCTTATTTAGAGGCTGGGCTTCCAAAAAAGGCCAAGCCCCTCCAGCTTTGGAGGGGTGCCTTTTCGAAAAAAGCACCCCCCTGCGCAGGCTGCACGCAGCCCTATGCGCAGGCTGTTCGCAGCCTGTTGCGCAGGCTGTTGACAGCCTATTGCGCAGGCTGTCAAGCCTCTACTTGCCCCGTCTACTCCGTACCTTCCTAAGCGCTGCATCCCCGCCTCCCCTGCTGTCTTTTTCCTGCACATCTCTCCTACTTTTTTGCTCTATTTCTCCACCTCTAAACTTCTCTCAGAGGCCTTTAGAAATTTTGATTTTCTCTCTCTCCTATTCTTCTTTCTTTTCCAGATATCTCTTCACCCCTTATATCCCAGGTAGCCAGCAAAAAACGCAGCAGGAAATTTCGAAATTTAGGGCATACCTGGAAGAGAAATCCGTCAAAATTCTTGCATCAGAAGTTCCTACCTCAGGAGTTGGCTCTGATACCAACTGACACGTCCCAGCACTCCTGAAACCCCTGATCTGCAAACAAACCACACACAACATCAGAACTGAGCAGGCTGCTCACCACCCAACCGTGACATCTACGGGATGTGATCCCGAATCAGAAGATGTCCCCTCCGAGCCACGAGCTGAGCTACTAGCACGAACTCCCAATCAGATCCAAACCAGCCTGGTGTCCCATACCACCAGGTGGCGCTGTGAAGCCCTGGATCTGCCACTGGGCCTTGGGCTACGCTAAGATGCAGGCGCGCGTCCGCGACTCAATCCAGGATCAGACCTAGCACCTGGGAACGGGACTTGCTCCCAACTGCACACTGAGAACTGAACCCCCTGGGCCTCTTTTATAGACTCGGGCCCCGGCGCCAAAAATAGCGAAGACCTATAAATAGTTCGTACCCTTGCCACTCAACCCAAGAATCAAGCCCGCCTAGCTCTAAGCCTCCCCAGGCTAACCGAGCTAGTTTTGTGTACCTAGTACACGTCAGATACCAATCCGTGCACATGACAGGAGGAGTGTCATGACAAGAGAAATCACTAATTTGTGATTAATAGACATTAGAAAATTATTACATTATATGCCAATTTAATGGTGTGACATGTATTTATATTTATGATGGACACTGACGAATATTCGTATTGTGGCGGATCATTTAAGTAGATAGGGCTTATCGAGTTGGAGCCACTGCTTTAGATGGTAGAAAATTTGCACATGTAACACTAATTTATAAAGATGTGCACCCACATGTCTAGGTCCTGGGGGCAATAGGAAAGGGAAGGGTGCATTAGAGTGCATTGAATAGTAGATGCATGGGTCATAGGCTAGGGGTAGGTGTAAATGGGAAGATAGAACTTGAGGGATCTCAAGGGACATTAATGAAGAGGTATCCCTCTTCTTTATGAATCTCACGTAGCATTCTCTCTACCATCTTGCATTCATCCTCCATCTCTCTCCCACCTTGCATGTAGGTCAAAAACAAGAAACAAGTACTCTCACGAGGGTGATGTTTCCCCATTGGAGGGCCAATTGGCATTCAAATTCTGCATGCATTGCACACATTTGCATTCTTGTAAAGCTGTTTCTTCACATGGCAGATGGCCTTGTGGGTGCGTCATCCTTTCCCACTTCCCATGCAGCTTCAAAGTTGAGGTTAACCCCCATCTTGGTCATGAGTGCTTCACATCCGCCATCGGGGTGTCACCCATTGCTAGGCCTTTGACTAGCACGTTTAGGGATTCGCTTCTTATTCTTTTCTCCTCCTCTAAAGTATCAGAGATGAATACCTTCTTTGGGGCTGATGCACCTTTCTTTACCACGTCTTTCCACTCTAAGTCTTCTTCTTCTATTATTTGCTGTGTGAACTCTGCATGTTTACTGTGCATATTGTCTTGAATGGCAGCCATCTCCTTCCTAAATGTCTCATTTACTGATTTGAGCTCTTCTAGTGTCTGGGTTCTTTTCTTTTCCTCTTGTGCTTGGGGGGTTTTGACCTACTCTTTAATTGTATTCAGCTTTTCATTTAAAGGTGGCTGGAATTGCCCCTCTTCCCTCTATGTGCATGCTCTCAATGCTGCATTTTTTGGGATGGCAATTTGGGCATGTAGCTCATTGATGAGTAAAGCATGGTGGTTGGTTTGTTCCTCTATTATTTGAGCCATGTCCTCTTGCATTTGGCTTAACTGATTTTTACATTCTATTTGCATCTCCTCTTCCCTCTTGTTCAGATCCTTCTACATATGATTCCTCATCTTATGCATGATCTCATCTCCTTTGTTTTCCCCAATCCTCTTTTGTAGTGACTCAATGTCTACATCGTGCATTTTGAAAATGCCCTTGATTGCAGATATACATATTTTGGCATTAACATCATCAACCTTGCGTTTGTTTGCCCCAATGACACCATATTTCCGTTCCTTTTCTCCTCGTGTTTTCTTGTCTGGAGAACTGTTCATTTTCAGGCTTCAAGTCCAGCACTTTTTGTTACTGTTGTGTGTGGAGAAACTTTGCTGAATCTGAGTGCATACTACTTACATGTGTGGATTATTGCAGTCCAATCCAGAGGGCACCTCTTCCAGGCTGATTTTAATAATGTCTTTAAAAGACCGATGGGTCTATGAGACTGAGAGAAACTTGATACAATAAGCTAAATAGTCATATCATCATCACCATCATCATATTAAAACTATTATCAAGTCTGGTCAGATATATACGATACTTGAATGCAGGTTCCAAAAAGGTGTAAAAGCAAATGGATTCTAGAAAAAATGGGGCAAATTTTGTTTATTTTGATTTTGAGCAAAACAAAGGAGAGCATTTCACCGTGTTTCGAAACGTTTCATTTGTTTCATCGTTTTGAGGTTTTGACAAGACGAAACTATGGGTTTTCATGTGACTATGGTTATGGCAGAGGACTTATCCAATGGGTGGTGGATAGGTAGATTCTATGGTGTTGGGAAAGGACTGAGCGGCATTGTGAAGGCAGTGGGTGATCAAAGCGGCTCTATCTTCTAGTAGGGGGATGTCACCTCAGTGAGCACGCTGAGAGTATGAGTATGCAACCAATTGCACATGCAAGGAGTGTGGAAGTGTTAGGGTGAGGAATGTTTTCTGGGACATGCACGGATGGGTCAAGAACATTGTAGGGGATGTCCATGTAAGCTTTTTAAAAATGAGGGTCCTTGCTAGGAAAAGACGATCTCTTTTCTAGGAGCTACATCCAAAATTACTTGGAGTTACTGCTATACCTGATAATTAGCAGGTCTTGTTCATGGCAAGCAAGAAATCTTGTTTCTTCTAACATACTTAAACATCGAGACTCTTTTCCAGTCTATTTGTGGTTCGGTTGGCCTTATTTGATTTGAGAGTGCCATCATTGCCTAAGCGCTTTGGACTCATCATCATACCAACATTTTTGAGGTTCATACCCTTTGGGAGGCTTTCCTGTGTGCTTAATGCTGTAGGGGAAGGCGAGTTGCGCATAAATATGGAGGGAATAAGTGAGAAGAGCTTTGGCATCTACGTCTGGTTGTTCATCTGTGTGCTCTAAGAGAGTGGCAACATAGCTACAATATATTGATTGGTCTAAGTCATATAGGTGATATGTAGATGAGGGGGCTGTGTGTGTCTTGAGAATAGCTGGGGAGTGAAAGGTCGAAAGATAAGTGGAATTGGTTTGCTCCTGGCATGAGGGTGATGAAGGCTAGGGATTCTATGACGTAGTCCACTACACTATGGCCACCCCCATGAGGGCAGCACACATATCACTCTGAGGTATATTAACATCTATGAAAGGCCAAAGAGGCCTGTGAGACCAATTATTGTAACTCAATCTTGTATTAAATGTAAATATACTATGTGATTAGGTCTTCAAATTATATGTCTGGTTTTGTATTGAGGGTTAGAGTTTAGTCAGCAGGCAAATGCTCTTCTGCAGGATGTGGACTGTGTACCCAGAAAACTTAGCTATGCACCACGTTGCTGTCCCCGGATAAGGGCTTAATGTTACTAGCAGGGAGGTATACATGGTAATATGGACTAAACAATGTGTTGCTACTTGGCATGAGGAGTCAACATGCTGAAAGGCAAACTAGGACAAAGTTTGCATGAGGTGCCCCTAGGTTGGCAAGTGGCCAAAGCAGGCACGGGTGTGGGGAGCCAGGAGCTGAGCTGAACAGAAGCAGACCCAACAATGGGTGAAGATCTGTTTCTTGCATGCCTTTGTTTTGTTCATAATCACCTGAAATACAAGTGGAGTAGCTGTGTGAGTTAAACATTTAACAACAGTTTTTCCTGTTGAACTCTTTCCACTAGTTTGTATTCCCATACTGGGATCATTCCTATTGGAACTTGAAAGAAAATGCAATCTTTAATCTTATCAGGTTTGTCCCCTGAATCTGGATGTTGGAATATAAACGCTGTGAAGGATTCGGCCAATAATGGATACTGATGGAGTAATATGTAGATACACAGTATTTTAAGACAAAAGATCTGTATTTAAGACAAAAATACAAAAAAAACAAAAAGGCCTGTATGATACATGATTTGGAGGGACTGGCCAGGAGGTTGAAATGTTTTGAACATAATAAGTTCTCAAATTACTCCACATGTCCCAACTGCCTAATTCACTGGGATTCTGATAAAATACTTCCTAATGGCTCTGTCTATTGCCTGCAAAGCTGAGCATGCTATGCATATAGTATTCTTTAAACATGGAGGAGTCTACAGTGCAAGTATGGTTCGATATTAAGCGTTTGCATTCAGTTTTCTGTAGACTCCTGCTATGCATGTCCGAAGTTAAGCATAAAATGCTTTATCTTATTTTCATTTGTGTACATAGAAGTGATAGCTTGTTATGTTCGATTCTTGAAACAGTTTGAAAAATTTTCTAGAAGCGAGAGCTGATGCGTTCCTCTCTGATGATTATTTCGACTCAGACATAGCTTGGATGGAGCTGGTATGACTTCAACTTCATCTCTTAGAATTTGAAACCACAATATAATTGAAGGCAGTTTCACTTAGTGGAAAGCCAGAGTTTTTCAATAAAATTTTCCATATTGTAGCTTTGTGTAGCTTCATGGTATACTTCTTCAAGAAACTAATTTTTGCATGTGCATTTTATATACTTGCCATCTAGATAAAACCAGCACTATTGAAATACCCATAATTAAAAGTGCTACATAAAAGCAGAGAAGTAGGTGGTAGACGTTGTCAGTGGAGGGAACTGAAAGGAGATGTTTTATTAAAAGGGTGGGAAGTGTGGAATGTCATCTCACAAAAGTGTGTACAGTACATTAGGTGCCAGCGTTACTGTTGGAATATAGTATTCACCTCCCCATCTGGAGCCCCCAAATGAGAAGATGGGGGAGGATGATCTGTACAGTAGGAAATGGGGTCAGAGGGAAGCCCCCTGGGCTGAGAAAGAGGAAGCCATGGGGGCAAATGTGAGAGAGAAGAAAGAAAGACATATGCCATGTGCAGGAGCTGTCATGTGGGCAGTGGTACGGACTGCTACATGGGCAGAGGTGGAGGGATCTGAGGGAGCAGATCAGGCAGCTTCTGTGGCTGTGACAGGGCCTGGCAGAGGCTGGAATGAGGCCCAGGAGAAGGGGCCAGAAGAGGCCTTGGTCAGGGACTTGAGTAGGCAGCAGACTGCTGCAGCATTGGCAGAGCCTGCTGTGGGCCGGCAGAGGAATGCCATCTCACAAAAGAGAGTACATACATCAGATGACAGGGTTGCTGTTGGAATATATTAGTCACCTTCCCACCTGTGAACCCCCAAATGACGACACGGGGCAGGATGGTCTGCAGTAGGATAGGGGATAAGAGAGAGGGCACCTGGACTGACAAAGGGGAAGCCATGGGGGCAGATGTGAGAGATAAGAAAGAAAGACCTATGCCATGTGCAGGAGCTGTCATGTGGGTAGTGGTACAGAATGGTACATGGGCAGATGTGCAGGGATCTGTGGCAGCAGATCAGGCAGCTTATGTGTAACAGGGCCTGGCAGAGGCTAGAATGGGGCCCAGGAGAAGGGACCAGAAGAGGCCTTGGTCAGGGCCTTGAATAGGCAGCAGACTGTTGCAGCAGGTCAGCAGAGCCTGCAGAGGCAGAAGCAGATGCAAGTCTGTCGCAGAGAGGAGCAGTCTATAATGGCAGGTTGGCAAAACAGCATTAGGCAGGCCGGGGGGGGTCTGCCATGTGGCAGTCTAGTGGCTGGAGCTAGTTGTCAATTAGCAATAGCTCTCCAGACTGGGTCGGCCCGGACTATAGGTCTGGTGGGCTAAGCCTAATCTCGGTTGGCCAGATCTGGAAGGCCTTTACCCTATAAAAGGGCCGCATTGTTGGGGATCTGGGTATTCATTCAGTGCCTCAGTATTGGCTGCATTCAGAGCTGGAAGGAGGCCAAGAATCAGCACTAGGTGTGCTTCATAGTTTGGCTGCGGGAAGAAGAGCAAGGAGGTCTTGAAGGACAGCATCTTGCCCACCCATGGAAGCTCCTTTGGAGTGCGTAGTTTGACAAGTTCGGAGGTGCTCTGCAGATGTAGAAGGTAGCCTATGGGAATGCCTATAGTCCGCACTAGGCAGCACACAGGCTGCTAGATGCTGGTAAATAGTACTTGTATATCTTATATATCCATTTTGGAGCAATTTATCTTATATATTTTGATTATTCTATTTTATGAGCAGGATCTATGTATCTCAGGAGTACTTGTGTGCACAAGGAATGGATCGATTTACCGATTATGTGATTCCTGGGCATATTCTTCTGCTTGCAGGCTTGTTGATCACTTCTGAGAATTAAAAATCATGGAAGCATGGCAGAGTAGGAGAGGCTACAAGGTAAGTTCAATCCTGAGATAGTACACAAACAGCCCATGATGAAGCTTGTATTGCCACATATCTTACTTTTGAAAAGAAAGAGAACGTCACAGTTCCTTACAGAGCAAATCCTGAAATTTTGACAGCAAATCCTGAATAATGCAAAGGCTCTAATTATGATGGCCCCTGAAAAATCTCAGTGACATGCACCTTGGCAGCATCTGACTCATATCCTTTGCCACTAATGGGAGCCCATAGTTATTGACCCAACCTCTGTTTCCATCTCAGATGAAGTATGGTAAACTCAGATCTAAGTAAAGTCTCACCAAGATTGCAAAGCTGTTTGGAAAGAAACTAGTAGACGAAATAAGATGAGTCTTGGCTTCAACCTTCGAAGAGAAATCCCCCAGTACTGCATAAACTTTCAAGGTTAGGGAAGCATGGAGAATATTTGGAGGTATTTTTGAGATGGAAAAAATTTGCAAGCAACATCTTTAGCCCAATTGGCTCTCATCTTCAACTGAAACCACCTTCAGGTTGAATTAGGCACCTATTTTTTTATCTAGTGTTCTATTCTTCCTAGGATCTTAGAGAGAGAGAATGGAAGCCATCAAAGAAGGGGTAGTTGGGACTCAGGAGCTTAGGGATCTTAACACCTGTCCAAAGGCTTCCCTATTATTGTCAAGATGCCGGATAGAGACTTTGGAGGCTTGGAAAGCACAGGGTCAAGACGGTCACCTTCATATCCTCCAACACTGCCTTGGAAGGATAAGAGCTGAAGACACTACCAATGAGCATGTAGTGTGATGTCCTCCTTAAGGTTCACGAGTTTGTCTTCATAGAGAGATGATCTTTTTTTTTTTGCAAGAAAGAGACTTCTATTAAGTAAGAGAAAAAACCCGCGAGAGCAAGCTCAAAGCGGAATACATCATGAAACCATGGGGATAAATAAACCCCCTCAAAATGAGGTGGAAAACAACCAAGGCTGAGGCTGAAAGTGCCAGCTCAACCCTGTAAGAGTCTCAAAGAAGAAGGAGAATTCTTCCATTCCTTGAAGAAAGAAGCCCTCCTAGCTGAGGCTGCACGGGAGTCTCCCTACATACTCGTCCATACGGCCATCAAGGTATGTATGGGGTCTGTCCAGATACTAGCCAATGTGTGCAAGGGATGAACTTGGGTTCCCTCCAATGCCTCTGTGCATCTGGCTCTCCAGATATGCCACGCTGCTACGCTCGCCAGAATCTCCCAAGAGGTATCCATAGAGGCATGTACAGCTGCAAAAGGAAGGTGTGGTACCACATCCAAAGAACAGGACTCAACCTGATGATGTCGGATCGAAATGGCCTGAGAAGAGTCAAGTCTCTCATAGAAGAACCTGAGGCCCTGTAAGGGATGCTCTTCTGTCGATGCCCTGTGTCAATCCACTCCCACTCTCCAGGGTCCCACTGCAAATACCTAATGGGAACTCCCCTGTAGAGCCAAAGTCTCCAAGATCCGGTGGAGAGAAGCCGGGGGTGTGGGTCAAGGAACCACTCTGAATTTGATCCTTGCACCAAAAGACCTACAACCCTGATAGGCTGAAAGGCAGATCAAGCAAGATGTCCTCTGTGGACCTGAACAATCTGCCACCATCATGCACATAAAAAACCAAGGCATCCTCATGTGCATCTCGAAAGGCCAAAACCTGAAGAGGAAGACCCCCTCTCGTAAAAGCACCTGCCCAAGTGGAGCAAGTGAGTGGCATATCATCTGCGCCTCAATCTGCAAGATCCTCCCTGCACTCCCTCTGAGACAACTGAGATTTGGTCTCCTCTGGAAGCGTGCGGAAAGCTTTCCATGACCCCAATGATGAGGCAAGTCCCCTCTCCCATCTAGACCACTGCATGTAGAGTGAAGCACCAAGTGGTCTGCCAAGATCATCCAATATATTGTCATTCCAGATGATCGGTTGCCTATCAATCTCTTCACGAGAGGAAGGGGGAATCCTCCGAAGAGTGCTCCTTAAACTGGCCCATGCTTTCAGGATGGCAACCATGAGAGCGGAGGAAGAAGACCTGAGGTATGCTGCGGTGAAAATCCACCTAATACTGCCCATCCAGTCTCCTCCTGAAGAAGGTGTGCACCTCTGTATGCTGCTAATAAAAAATGCCTTCCACGACTCCTGCCCTAGCATAAGTCCTTGCACCACCATCTTGCAGAGTAAAGCTCTGCACTGTATATCTGGATCAATAATATTGAGACCCCGTTCTTGTGTAGGGAGGATGAGGGTCTCCCAAGCCACCGTGGCTAACGCATCTACTGTGCCATCAAGCCCACTCCAAAGAAATTTTCTGATCGGTCTCTTGAATTGAATGATGCAATCCCTAGAACGGCACCAGCATGAACAAACAAACCAGGCCGTGGCCAAGAGGACCTGGTTGACCACCACAACTCTACAGGCAAGATCCAGCTTGGCTGAGCTCCAAAAAAGGAGCTTGCTCCTGATGCTCTCCAACACGGGAGCAAACTGCTACATGGAAGAAATATCCAAGCCGACGTGGCAGCCCAAATACTTGACTGGCACACCCCTCTGAACCCAAGTGAATCCTATGTCAAGCCCCCAATGTGGAGTGTCCTCGTCATTGATCCAAAAGCCATTGGATTTATGCCGCGCCCCCGCTGCCAAGCAAAATAAATCCAATGCTATCCTGAAAGAAGTGAGCGTATGTGGTGTGGCATCCAAGTAAACTATTGTGTCATCTGCCAACTCACTGTCAAGTAGCTCCTCTTCCCTTCTGATGGGAAGTCTCAGCCCAAAGATGTCAGCTTGAGATCTAATATAGATACTCATAGCTTCAGCCACGAACAAAAAAAGAAAAGGAGCGAGGGGGCATCCCTAACGGATTGATCTGGAAATCTAAAATCTCTCACCTCTTACCTCACCAATAAGTACCTGGCTGTGGGTTGATCTGTACAAAGAGGAAACACCTCTGATCCAAGCACCTGTAAAGCCAAAACGTAGAAGGGTGCCCTCCAAAAAATCCCAATCTACTCTATGATAAGCTTTCTCAAATTCCAAGAGTAGAATGGCTAGATTCTGGCCGCTTTGCATGGCCCACTCTGAAGCTTCCCAAAGGAGAAAATGTTATAAAAAATGCTTCTTCCATGCACAAATCCCGTCTTGAGTTTCATGAATAAGATGTGGGAGAAGGGGCTGCAATCGGAGGCTGCTTGCTTTGGCTAGAATCTTGTAACATGCCCCCAAAAGTGTGATAGGCCTCCACTGGGACACTAAATTTCTGCAACCTCCTTTCGGGATAAGATGGATGAGACCCTCTGTAAGCGACCCAGGCATCTCGCCCGAGTCCCAAATGCCCTGCAGGGCCGATATAATGTAGTCTCCAATCATATCCCAAAATGCAATGAAGAAAGAAGGGGTAAGGACATCCGAACCTGGGCACTTGCCCTTGTGAAGGGCTAAAAGTGCAGTCTTGAACTCTGTGTTGGTGAAAGGTGCCATCAAGCTAAACATGCATATCCGGTTTCACCAACAAAGGGATGCTCTGCCAAATAACCTGTCTAGCATCCTCTCTATCCTGTGTGTTAGGATCTGCAGTAAGAAGGGTGGCATAAAAATCTGAAGCTATGTGCATGATGTCATCTGGATCTGTCTGTAAAACCCCATGTGAGTCAATAAGCTGGGAAACACTCTCTCTACTATGTCTAGGGCCAAGAGTAGAGAAAAAGTGTTTATTGACTTTGCCACCTATCTGAATCCAGAAGGACTCCTGTGCATGAAAGGCATACTTTGCTCTCTGATCAAGCAATATTTGCTGATGAGCCCTTGCTGCAGCAAGGCACTCTTGAATCCAAGCATCTGAAGGCCATTTCTGCTCTTCCCTCTACAAAGCTACCGACTGTTGGCAAACACCAATCTCACGTCTGAGAATATCCTGTCTCCTGGTACTAGCAACTGAGTGGTAAAAGTCACTAATACTAGAAAGGGCAGCAACTACATGTGATGGAGATGGCTGCCCACCCTCGACATGAGAAACCCATATCTGCAGGACTGCCTTTGTAAGGTCCTCCTCTATATACAAGGCATGTGGAATCCTGATGCTGGCAGAGCAGCCTCTCATGTGAGGCTCTGAGATAGCCAGCACAACAGGAAAGTGGTATGAAGTGGAAACCCCAGCAAGAATGCATACATATCCACCTATGTCTAGTGCCGAATCATCTACATAGAATCTGTCAATGCGTGCATGAATAGGCATTTGCTGCCTCTTGTTCGACCAAGAGAACAAGAGGGACTGTGGCTGAATAAGAAAGGCATCGTCCAACCAAGTATCTCTGCCACAGTAGAAGTGAAAAAGGAAGGCATCCCAAGCTGCTCTCTCCAAAGAGTGAAGTCCTCCTCCTCTATCCCCTTTTTTGTCTGACGGTAACTCAACCATATTAAAGTCACCTCCAATCACCCATGAATCCGCAATGGGGGCCCAGGAGAGCAAATCCTTCCACATAATGACACGTTCCCCTCTAATGTTGGAGGCATACAGGTTAAGGAAACCAACCTTATGCCCTCCAATCAAGAGAATAATCCACTGAGCCCTAGAGGGGATAATGACTCCGTGTCCAACAACTAAGGGGAGAACCGATTGTGAAACTGAAATAGAAGTGCCTCCCCTAGTGCCCAAGGCAGGCGACCAAAACGTATGGCCAGAAAGCAACTTGCTTGACTTGGCACAATCTCTAGAATCCAGTTTGTGCTCCTGAATAAATAAGATATCAATGGAACCCCCAGTAACACCTGGATGAAGTTGATCCCGGATCAGCTGTCTGCGGCGGCGATGTGGGACGCCACCTAGGCCCTGTATGTTCCAGCTAACAATCCTCATCGACAGGAGGATGTAGAATGAAACACCTTACCTGACCTAGTGGCAAAAACAAACCCCTCAATAGGGGAAGACCTCCTGCTCGAGGAGCGAGGAATGGAACCAAGTGGCGGAAAATCAACAGGGGAAAGAACCTCGCCACCTGACGAAGGAGCCCTGTTAACAAGAAACCCAATCAGTGGCTCACCAAAAGTAGAGGGCACAAACTCCTCCTCTTGGAAATCTTAAGCATCTGCCAGAGCTGAAAATGAGTTCCTATGAATCAGGCCAGACACTGGAGTGCGAAGGATCCCTTCTGAGGGAAGAGAATCAATAGTGTAAACCATCCCCTTCCCCCTATCCAAGGGAGGAAGTAAGGACTGCTCAAGACGACCTTGTGTTTGCATGGCCGCGGAGATCGCTCCTGCCTCGGGGAGAGTCTCTGGCACTGCTGGGTCCAGGGGAGAAGCTGCAACCGGGGAGGAGGTCGAAGCTGAAGTGTCTCGGATTGTGTGAGATGAGACTGGAGGGACAACTCGAGTTGTGAAGCAGAGTCCACAAGTGTATCCTCATGAACTGAAGGTGGAATCTGCACACGAATCGGAACCCACTGGTATGCGACGAGTGCCCCTGAAGGTCGTGACGCACCGGAGGCAAAAGGCGACAGTACCAAAGGAGCGCTCAGTCGATGAGGAGCACGCTGGCGAGTAGGAGCTGTACCACCACCCTGAGGAGGACCGTCCTGTCGAGGTCGAGGAGCAGGTGTTGGACCTGTACCAACCACCCCCCTGTCGAGGCCGTGGGGCGGTAGCTGTACTAGAGGATTTCTTGGACCTTTTCTTCTTCCTAGGGCAATCCCTGGAAGAGTGTCCAATGGTCCTGTATATCCTGCATTGGTCCTGCCTACCTGCAATCTCTACTCTTTGGTGAAAGAAGAAACCATCTGGGCGTTGGAGCATAACATGGTCCATCGTGAGGTTAGGATCCTTACGGAGGACCCTAACTCTAGGTACCCCATCAGCCTTGGTTGCCTCTGCTGCAGTCAACGGCAACCCAGGGAGGGGTGGGATCTCAACAACCACGCCAAAATGCTCCCCAATAACAGAAAGAAGTCGATGGTAAACCTGGGGAAGCTCGGGAAATCTGATGAAGAGCGAAAAATTTTCCTTATCTGCCTCCACTGGGTCGAAACCATTATCGAAGGCGTCAAAGAAGATCTTCCTGTGTCCCAAGTGTAAAAACTTAGCTTTGAGCACGGTGCTTGCAGCCTCTGGAGTGTCAAAAACAACCTGGAAAAAACCTCCTCCCAAAAGACGAACATCTAAAAGTCGTGGAGTGACGTCTGGGGGAAGAGCCGCAAGCATCCAATCTCTGGCTTGGGATATGGAAGGGTGAGACCCGAAGATGCGTGCGATCAACGTGGTCGATCATTCAATCTCTACGTCCTTCTTGAGCTGCTGCAACTCGTCTTCAGAAAATGTAATAGTCTTCGTGGAGGTGGAATAGAATTGGCTGACGGAACATCCATCGCCAATCGAGGTGAGCAGGCCGATTTGAACACTTTTGAGGATCCATCCACTCCAAATAGCGCTGCGGGAGAAGGGAAGAGGGGGGAGACAGGAAGGAGGGTAGGGAGCTGTGGAGAAGAGAGGGCTGAGGCGGGGGTAGGGAGTGGGGTAGAAGAGAAGGGGGAAGAGGAGAGCAGGGTAGGAAGAGGCGGGGGGGGGGGGGGTAGGGAGCGGAGAAGAGGGGGGGGGGGGGGGGGCTGAGGCGTAGGGAAGGGAGCGGGGAAGAGGGCAGAGTAGGGGGTGGGGTAGAGGGCGAGGTAGAGGGTGGGGTAGGGAGCGGGGTAGAAGGCGGGGGTAGAAGGCGAGGTAGGGGGGTAAGGAGGTGAGGTAGGGAGCGGGGGTAGAAGGCGAGGTAGGGGGGGGGTAGAAGGGAGCGGCTGAGAGGGGAGGGGGTGGCGGGCTGAGAGGGGGTAGAAGGGAGGGGGCTGAGAGGGGAGGGGGCAGGCTGAGAGGCAGGGAGGGGGCAGGCTGAGAGGGAGAGGAGGGGGGCGGGCTGAGAGGCAGGGGGGGCCGGGCTGAGAGGAAGAGGAGGAGGAGGGAGCGGGAGGGGGAGGGGCTGAGGGCAAGGGAGGGAGGGAGGGAGGGGCTGAGGGAGAGGGGGCAGCAAGGGAGCAGGGAGAATCTTTGAGCTGATCTTTTTGGCCAGTGGAGGTGGAAAAAGATCAGCCAATGCTGAAGCCAGTATCCCGATTGAGTTAGGAGGGATCTCAGTTAAAATACCTCCCTGTTGCATCTTTTTCCAGATAAGAACTTTCTCTGAAAGCTTGAACAACCAACCATACAAATCAGCAGCCCGTCGTGAGCCGCTGACATAGTAAAGAAAAACTAGCCGAAAGGAAACCAGCCTGTTTTCAGAGAACCTAGCTCACTGCTTGGGGAATCTCTAGAAGAGGTGCTAACAACCAGCAAGGGGAACTATAGCGAATCCCTCGCGGTGTGAAGATGTAAAATACGTCTGCAGGCCAAGCCTTGCCGAAACAGTTCCGCCTTTTGACAATCGCTCTAGATCCTGATGTCCCACGTTCCCATGTGGCACGTAGGGTGTAGATGATATCTTGCTTGATGGCAATGAGAGTGGCGGCGGGTGAAACATGGTGCTTGCCCATCACCAGGCCGCAACGAGTCACACAGATGTTCGATACCGTAATGCCTGGAGAAGAAAGAAAGAAAGAAAGAAAGAAAGATGTATTAACGTCCGCGGAAGACCTCATGGGTCTATGGGACAAGGTACAAAGTACACCAAAGGATGATCTCATACAAGCCCCAGTGGGCTGGAGCAAAGGGCGCACTAAGGCCCTTGCTGAGTGCTAAGACTGCTAAACTGAAAAACTGAAAAACTGATAGCTCTACAGAGCTCAATGGCTTGAGCAAAATCGGGTATAACCCAGAGACTAGCAACTATCTGAGAGTTGTAGCATGCTGAGATCTGAGACTCAGGCTCAGAAGCCAAAGCCCGGCACCATGGTGGCTCGCCTGTGAGCAGTGAAAATGTCTCGGATCTACGTCTATCGAGTTGTGCCATGCTATGGTGGCGGAGGGGGATGTGGTCCTCTTGATCTCTGAACCCGCTGGGCTATGCTCAAAGTAACCCCTCACCTCAGGCGGTCTCCTCTGAGGAAAGTTGTGATAGGATGGACCTCAATAAGGTGTGCTCTGGTCACTCTCCGTGTTGCAGGTGGTCTCTGCATCCCTCTCTCGGTAATCTAGGCTGCCCGCATGTCAGCTATCTCCTCCACCTCCATCCTGATGTGTCTTGGAGTTGACTCAAACAAATAGAAGTCTGTGATGTGAGGCTGAGCTCTGTCAGCCTCCCTATCCTGTGGTTTGATCGCCTTCTGCTGCTCTCTGACCTATCGTAGTAGGGTCTCCCTGTGCCGGCACATCTCAAGTAGATATAGCCCAATGCAAACCTGATCTTGGAAATGGATCAATCGTGAGAGTAGGCCAAAGCCGCTCGCCTCATGGTAGAGGCAATGGTATTGTCCCCTGATCTCATAGTAGGTTGGGTAGAGACATAAGAAGTGCTCCTCTGTCTCAGTCACTCCTAGTGCGCAAAGCATACATAGCCGCCGCTCCTTGGGTATGCCTGCTACTCTCCCTGTCTCGACCCTCAGCTGATGAGATAAAACATGGATCTGTCCAATGGCAATCCTCAATGCATGCGAGACTCCTCTGTCCTCTAGATACTGGGGTATGATGATGAATCCCTCCTGTGATACTCTCAGGAAGTGGTTGCGGTAGAACTGGGACTTGGTGGGGAGCTTTTGGTCTCCCCCCGAAGTCCGAGACGTATGGAGCTGAAGGAGATCTAACCATATGATACGGTTGATCTCATCTCGCAGGATTGACTCAAGGGGTGCATCCATGATATACTGAAAGGGGGGGATCCTGTCCATCTGGATACTGTGCCTAGTAAACCATGTGGATATCCGTGCATACCATGTGTCTGCTCCGCTCGTCGTTTGGATGACTCGAAGGCCAGTCTCGGTAGTCTCCATTGAGGCAAGTCCCAGACTCTGTGGATGAAAGTCACTGTCTGAAAGATGGCATTGACGAACTCTACCTGTACTATCTCATGTGGAACTGAGGGCTTACTCGGAATCATCCTGGCCCCATAGTCACTTGTAGCCGCTCAAATTTCCTCCACTCGGTCTTCAGTAAGTCACATCCGCAAAAGGTGTTGCATACATGGCCATCAGTCGTACTAGTGTGTCGAAGAGCCAACTCTTCGTTTGTGGGTCTTGAAAGTGTGCCTGGAAGCACTGTCTCTCTAATTGGGCCAAAGCACCCTATCCTCATGTGAGTCATTCTTGGGCTGCGTGTGTCATCATGAAAAGGGGTCCTGTGAAGACTACTCCCATGTATGTGTAGGACTGCACTATCTCCACTGGCTCATCATGATAAATGAAGCTGAGTGGACGAGTCACTGCATGTGAGGTATTGAAGACCATAACCTTGGTCTTCCCAAGGTTGACTGTCTCTCTCTCTGCAAAACACCTCTAGTGCCTCCAGATGTCTCTGCAGCCCTTCCGCTAAGGATGATATGAGGACTATGTCATCAGCGTATAACAATATCTATATCATGAGGTCACCCGAGAGTGAACCCTTGCCTACTAGTCCGAAGAGGGCCGGTGAGAGTGGACAGCCCTGCTTCACTCCAGTTGTGCTCTCGACCCTGTCCGATAGACCACTTGGGACCTGCCTCTGACTGACTCATATAAGCTCACCACACCCCAAATCAGCGTCTTTGGAATGTGCATCTCCTGTAGTCTCCTGACAACGTGGGACTATGTCAAAAGCCTTTCGAAAGTCTACAAAGCATGTGTAGACTTTCTAGTGTCTGGCTCTCGCCTCCTCCATGACAGCTCTCAGGGTGAATATGTGGTCTAAGGTAGAATGCTGCCTCCGGAATCCTGCGTGTCCCAGTGCTTGCTGCCCTCGAGCCCCTGTATGACTGCTGAGCTCCCTCTCTATAACCGATCCATAAATCTTGGCTAGAATATGACCAATCATGAGGGTGCGGTAATTCCCAGTCTCCATAGGGTCGTCGGCTTTGTGAATCGGTACAATAGTGGTGGTGCTCCAGGTGGGTGGGAAGCCCTGACAAACATCCTGGTTGAACATGTGTGCTAGGATCAGAGCTAGGACCTCCTGCCCATGTGCAAAGTGCTCAATCCGTAGACCCTCATGATCCTCTTCCTTTTTTTTTTTTCCCAAGAAAAAGACTTCTATTAAGTAAGAAAAAAAACCCGTGAGAGCAAGCTCAAAGCGGAATACATCATGAAATCATGAGGATAAATAAAAAACCCCTCAGAGTGAGGTGGAAAACAACCAAGGCTGAGGCTGAAAGTGCCATCTCAACCCTGTAGTAGTTTCAGAGAAGAAAGGAGAATCCTTCCATTCCCTGAAGAAAGAAGCCCTCCTAGCTGAGGTTGCACGGGAGTCCCCCTGCATACCCATCCATATGGCCATCAAATTATGTACGATGTCTATCCAGATACTAGCCAATGTGTGCGAGGGATGAACCTGAGTACCCTCCAAAGCCTCTGTGCATCTGGCTCTCCAGATATGCCAGGATGCTATGCTCGCTAGAATCTCCCAAGAAGTATCCACAGAGGCATGTACAGCTGTAAAAGGAAGGTGTGGTACCACATCCAACGAACAGGACTCAATTTGATGACGTCGAACCGAAATTGCCCGAGAGGAGTCAACTCCCTCATAGAAAACCTGATCCTCTTCTTTTTGGTTGTGTAGTAGACAAAGTGCAGCCCGCACACTCTGTGTGGTAAACAAGCCACAAGTGGGGGCCTGGGCATAGAGGACATATCCGGTGGTGTCTGCATCTGGACATCATAGAGAGAGCATGCATATGTGTGCCAGACATCTGGGTCAATGATGGGGATAAGTGACTTCCCTTCAGTTAGGAAACCCCATCCAGTAGTCATGTCTCGTGCTCGAAAAGATCTAACAATCTCATCCATCCTATGTGTGAGAAAGGCCCGCCTGTTGCGGCGTGTCAATCGTCGAAAGATCATCTATGCCTCAGATGTTGTCAGATGCCCTAAGGTCTACTCTTGCCTCTCTGCACTCAGTATCAAACCAAGGGTTTTGAGGTGTCTTCCCATATTAGACTCGCGTGGATCGGGTTGTGGGAAAAGATTTGGTGGCAGCGTCCTGTACCACTAAGACAAGGGCGTCCGAGGCGCGTGCGAGGTCTATGTCATCCTCAAGTAGGGCTGGAAGTGCTCTAGCTAAGTGACTCACGTACACTGGGTCGAGGGCACGGTCAAAATGGATCTGGACACGTGCAGGCGCGATGGGGGCTCTTCCTATGGGTGGCATAGTGGCTGAGACATGGAAGGCTAGGTATGAGTGGTCGGCTCCAAGTGGGGGCAAGGGTACAATGAAATCGTGTATCCGTGATGCAAGGGCTAGTGGGCCTAGTAGGTAGTCCACTGTACTTAACTTCGCTAACCCTAGAGATGCGGTGGATTTTCTAAAGAAGGACACATTCATAGTAGGACTGCATCCCTTGTTGAAAGCAAAAGTAGAAGAATGACGTTATGGTAAGAAGGAGTGAGATCTTTCGAGGTTTTTTATGCCATGCAACCTTTTCAAACAAAACACCCATGTTGTAGAGAATGGTAATCATGAAAGTGCATGCGGGCCCATTTCACATCCCATTTCTTGCAAAGATTGTTATATGCCCAAGCTGAAGTTTACCTATCGAGTGATGTTGGTAGTGGGGGCATGCCTCTAATGTCAAATAGGGACAATGGGCACTTCTGACAGGTACTTTGCTTGCTACATGGCAAGCAACACAAGACTGAGTTTCTGGGAGGGTATGTTATTTTATTGGATACTCCAATAGATTTCTTTTGGGTGGATGGTTGTTTGGCCATCTTTGAAGCCCATTATAGATGATCAAGTCATGGACTGCCCCCAAATCAAGTAGATGTCGCCCATATCCTGTCATCTGTGGAGTATCTATCACCTGTGGAGTGTCTCAGTATCCCTAGCTCAATTGCATCTAGCTCCGGGACTATGTGTGGATCTCTGTCATCTGTGAAGTCAAGCAGACCCACTTATCTATCGCTTGTCCGTGCATTGAAGTCTCCTAGCAGGAGGATGTCTCCTTGCCTAGAGAACTTCGTGATGTCATCATGGATTGTCTCATATAGATTGTGTCCCTATGTAGTGACCTCTCGTGCATAGGAAGACTTGTCTAGAGGAAAGCAGCATATCACCATAAAGATAGGTCGGGCATCCAGTAGCTAAAATCATATCCACACATGTCGTGCATGCTCCTCTTGCCGAACCATAGATATGAGTGGCCTCAAGTGTGATTTGAAGAGCACAGCTAACCCCCCAAAGCCTCGCACTTCACTATCTCTCCTCAACTCCCTCCTATGAGCTGACTCACATGTATATCCTGTCACCGTGGGCGGCCCTCTCTCTGGGCTCTCGTGCGTCTCAGTGTAAAAGATCATGTCCCTGGCAGTGTATGTTTCCAGGAAGCCTCTAGGATCGGATCATAGTGTGCCATTACAATTCCATACTGCTATTGCCAGTCCAGTATGTGTACTCATTCCCTAGGTTCGACACCATCATAATTCGCCCTCTTCCTTCTCTTCCTTGTCTTGTCTCCTCTATCTCGGATGATCACTCTACCATCTCTGTATGCTGCCCATTTCCCTGCTTCTCTTGCTGCCATTAGTTGTACCATTCCTTCCCTTCGATGCTCTTGTTGCAGGAGGGTGACATCATCATCTAGATAGATTTTAGTCCCTTTCAGAGTCGCTCTTTGCTCATGAGAGTCTTCCTATCCATGGCTGTCCTGAATTTCAGAACTAGTGGCCTTGAGGCACTTCGGGTTTCCCTACTCTCCAAGCTCTCTCACATGTGAGATTGATGCCCATTTTTGTGAACAAAACCTAGGCATCTGCCATCGGTGTGTCCCCCATTGTCAAAACCCTCACAAGGACATTTAATGCATTGCTGGCCCTTCTCTTTTTTCCTCCTTAAGTGCCTCTGATATAAATTCTTTCTTTGGGGCTGTTGTGCGCTTTTTGACCACATCCTTCCATTCAAGCATTTTGGCTTCCCCTTTGCTGATTTGTTGCTTCAATTCAGCGTGCGTGCCTTGCATTGTTCTTGCATGGATGCAATCTCCTTCCTAAAAGTGGCATTCTCTGTTTTCATCTCTTCCCATTGCTTTGCAGATGCTTTCTGGGGTCACTTTCATATCCCTCATTTGCTGTACTTCAAACTCCAATGCATTTACTCTATCTTGGAGCTTGTTTTTTTCATATATCCATTCAGCCTTTTCCTTTTCCCATTCTTCTTTTTTGGTCTTTTCTTTTCTCCACTCCTCTTGGATTTTCCCTCTATGTTTTTAAACTCAGCTAGTGTCTTGTCCACATGTGTCTTCTCTGCAAGGAGGGCCACATTTGTGGACTCTAAATTGTCAATTTTGTCAATCAAAGTAAGACATATCTTTTGGAGGCTGGTGAGGACACTAGATGTATTATTTGGAGTTGTCCCTGTTGTGTAAGCTGTCATGGCATTTTCAAGTGCTTGTTTCCCCGAAATGTCCTCTACACATGCTTGTGTAGGCATTGTGCAAAATCACTATTTTGTCCCTGTTTTGTTTGCAGAACCAGTGGGGTTGCCTCATGTAGCTCAATACGGAAGGAGACGTTGCCGAACCAGTGGAGCATCCTCATGTAGCTCAATACGGAAGACGCTGTGACCACGGATCTTGGAAGCAAGGATACCTTGTCAATCTGGAAAGTATGTCCCTCGTCTGCCATGCCCTAAGTAAAATCCCTCTAAATTCTCAGTACTTGGGCCACAATCCGAAGAGCTCCCAACCAATTCTTCTGTGCACTAGGACAGCACCATAAACAGTGAGGTATCCTCTTGAGAACTTTGTCTCTACATTGGAGACACTTTGTACACACGCATTTGTTCTAACCATTGGGGGAAGACCCCCATGGAAAACTGTCCAAAAGAAATATGATATCTTCTGTGGTCGCCGGCTGGACCATAAACGTGTCTAAAATCTAGAGCTGACGTTCTGGGGCACCTGTTGCTCAGCCCTTTTTCAGCCTCTTCTTTCTTCATTGTCCTCTTCCACCACCTCCGTCCATATGGGATCTCTTCCCCTCCATTGTTTTGATGGCTTGCATTGATCTTGTTCGTGTATTAAAATCTCCTGCAATAATAATTGCATTGTCTTTAGAGAACCTGTCTATATCCTCCCCTAAATGCATTAGGAGGTCTTCTCGAGATATGTGGCTATTATTTTTGTAGATGGGTGATTGTGGGGGTGCCAATTAGCATGCTGCCAGCCTGATATTCCCCTCCCTTGCCATTATTTCTGACCAAATATATTGATTATGTTGGGTCTTCTTTTACAACTTTTGCTGTTTTTTCCCACATATATTGTTTGTGTGTGTGTGTGTGTGTGAGAGAGAGAGAGAGAGAGAGAGAGAGAGAGAGAGAGAAAGAGAAAGAAAGATGTATTAACGTCTGCAAGAGGCCTCGCGGACCTATGAGACAAAGTGCAAAACCAAAAGGTAACTCATACAAGCCACTAAGGGCTGAAGCAAAGGGCTCACTAAGGCCCTTGCTGAATGCTAAAGTGCTAAGCTAGTGAGCAAAATAGTAGAGTAGCAAAATATCTCAAAAGAGTATGAGGTGCTCAGAGCTTATTCCCCTAGTAGATGCCCAGGCTCCATATATCCAGGTAACCTGGTGGCTCTCTGATGAGATGTGAGGAGCTCTCGTATCTTGTGTTTGTCGAACTGTCTCTCGATGCGGTGGAGGGCGTGGTCTCCTCGATCTTTGGATCTTGTGGGCTACGTCAAGGGTGACGCCTCGTCTCTGGTGGTCACCTCCGAGGAGGTCAGAAATAGACCGAACCTTGATCGTGTGTGCTCTGGTCCCTCTCCGTGTCGCACATGGAGTGCGTGTCTATCATCTAGCAGCATCGTGGCGGGGAGTCCTACTGCTAATCCATGATGCTCTTATCTCACCAAGCTCCTCTCCCTCAGCCTCAATGGCAGCTAACTCAGATGCATAGAAATCTATAACAAGTGTGTCTGCTCTGTCAATCTCAATGACCTGTGGCAGCAATCCCTGTTGCTCTTTGGTTTTTCGCATCAGTATATCTATCTCTGTCGCCGCATCTCAATCAGATAGAGCCCAACACAAACTTGATCGGGAAAATGGATCAGCCACGTAAGTGGACCAAAGCCATGCCCCTCTTGAAAGAGGCAGTGATATCTCCCTCGGATCTCATAGTAGATTGGGCAGACATAGAAAGTGCTTCTCTTTCTCGATCTACTCCATCCGGCATAGTGTGCAGATCCTCTGCTCTCTGGGTATGCCTGCAGCTCTCCCTGACTCGATCCGCAACTGATGTGATGAGACTCGCAACTACCGATGGCGATCCTCAATGCATGTGAGACTCTCCTATCCTCAAGGTACTGAGGCTTGATGACGAGATACTCTCGGAGGGACCAGGCAAGGCCCCCCGCTCCTTTCTCCGTAATCTGATGAGACACTCTCTATGTCGGACCGCCTCGTGAATGAAAGCGGCCAAGCATCTCTGATCTGGGTATGAAAGGAGTCTGGAGAGGCCCTCGAATCTTTCTCTGAAAAGGTAGTTGTATCATCCACGGATCTCATAATACACTGGGTAACGGAAGACGAAGTGCTCCTTTGATTCCACCTCATGCGGCTTACATAGTGTGCAGATACGACTCTCCTTGGGGATCCCATCTGCTCGCCCGCTCTCAATACGGAGTCAGTACGAGGACACATAGAACTGTCCAACGGCAATCCCGAGTGAGTGTGGTAGGTGGATCTGGGTGTACCCTGGTGGGATAATGAAACCCTCCTCGGAGATGTGCAGGTAGTGGTCCCGATAGAAACTAAGCTTCACATGAAGCTCTGTCTGTGCCAACCGGGTCCTGAATGTATGCAAGTGTAAGAGATCCTTCCGGATGATCGGGTTGAACTCGTTGCCCCGAACCAAGGTAGCCTGCATCGCCTTGTAGTACAAGAACCATAATCTCGCCCTTGGTATAGATAAGTGATAGTCTGGAATGCCGCATCTAAGTGCAATGGAGATGCAGCCTGAAGGATCTGATGAGGAATAGATGGCTTGTTGCAGATCATCCGTGAAAAAAGAGAGCCTGTAAGAGAAAGAAATAGAGAAGAAGAAGAAGAAGAAGAATGTATTACCGTCCTCTGGGGGCCGAGAAACCGACCCATGGGACCCATGAAAATCACAATACAAGTGTCTCCCTTCTTTTATGGAAGGGGTAGGAAAACAACTATTCTGAAATACATTGAGTAATACAACATTCCCGATATTGAAGAATCTTGGCAATAAAATTGCCCAGAGTGGCTATATGGGTATGTGAAAGCAAGCTTGCGAGGGTGTCGTGTTCCTTTGTAATGTTGTTAAAGTCCCTCCTTATGCATGCATATCGTGGGCATGTAAGGAGGACATGTGCCTCTGTCTCTACTTGTTCTTGGTCACATAACTTGCAAAATCTTTGTTCCCTTGAGACATCTCCCCAAGCACCTTTCTCTACCTCCAAAGTGTGTGATCGGGTGCGGATGAGTGCAATACTTCTTCTTGCATTTGCAGGTATGGGTATAGTTATGTACTTTTGTGCATTATCTTCCTCCTTGGAGTAGGTGTCCCAATAAATGGGATTGATATGTGTACAATAGTACTCATACTTAGCCCTTTTCTCAGCTGATTGCCATTTTTGTTGCAATATTCCCAACAAAGCTTTATGAAATGCCTTCTCATCCATTTCCCCGGATGACATCTCAAGGTAGGATGTTACTCTCCATCTTTGGAACCATCTTTGAATGTCTTGCCACCAACCAGATGATAACATCTTGCTTTTGTTTGTCTTTTGAGGCCTTTTACTTGCTTCCCATGCTTTCATTGGTAATCTCTGCCACCCCATGTTCTTGACCTTCTTCACATATTTGAAAACCCTTCGTAGTGCTCTCAGTTCAATGGGCCTTGTACCAGTCTCAATAAGCATGATTGAGTACGGTGTAGTAATTTTGACTCCTAGATGCCGTCTTAGAAATGATTTCTGTATTTTTTCAATATCATTCCATTTTGATGCTGAGATGCTTCCTCCCCATACTTCTACTGCATATAGCACTGTTTGCACCACATATGCATCAAATAGAATCCGTTTGATGCTCCATCTCTTAGTGTCACTATTTCTGCAGTCATTTTCAAAATGATAATACTTTCCCCACCCAGCATCTATCCTTCTATGGACACAATCATTCCATCTATGATTTGCTGGCACATCTATTCCCAAGTATTTGAATGTGTTTACCCTCTCAATTTCCTGCTCATTGAACATAATACTTGGGGTGTTTGCAGGCTGCTTTGTTTTTACTATCATCATTTTAGTTTTGGTGGCATTTACCATGAGTCCACTCTCTGCACAGAACTTGTGTAGAATGGGCATCATCCTCTGCATACTTTCTGCTGTGTATGAGAAAAAGACAACATCATCTGCATATAACAACAGTAGTACGGTGTATGCACATATTTCAGGGCCCTCTAGCTGCTGCTCTTGCATCATTTCTTTGACCAACTCCTCCAATCTGTCAATACATAGTCCAAATAATGTTGGTGACAAAGGGCAACCCTGTTTAACCCCCATATTACTGTGGAATGTATTTGACAATCCGTTTCTGCCTTTGAGTTGGCAAGTTACCCTCTCATATAATCTGAAAACTGCTGTTTTTAAGTGGTTTGGCACTCTTAATTGGTCCATTCTTTCCCCCAACTTGTTTCTAGGCACTGTGTCAAATGCCTTCTTGAAATCTATGAAGCAACAATAGAGAGGCTTTCCTTGCAACCGGCTCTCTTCCATTAGAACCCGTAGTGTGACCAAGTGATCCACAGTGCTATGGTTTCTTCGAAAACCAGCTTGTCCGATGGCCCTCTTACCATTTAGTTCTGCCCATATACTAAGTTCTGTCTCAATGATTGTGCCAAAGAGCTTGGCCATGGTGGATCCCACCATGATGGTTCTATAATTGGAAAGCTGGTTACGATCTCCACCTTTATATATTGGTTTTATCCAATTTTCTTGCCACTCTGGGGGGAAGCCATTGGCAATTGCATCATTAAGCAAAGAGACTAGGCATATTCGTGTGTAGTCCCCTGTCCATTTTAGTAGCTCAGCCTTTATATGCAATGTATCATCTGCTTTTCCATTGGCCATTTTCTTCAAGCCCTCATTCACATCGTCCAAAGAGAAAATATGTGGGCTATTGTAGTGAGCTATGTCTGTGAATATAGGTAAGGCATGTGGATGGGTGTAAAGTTGCTTGGCATATTGGAGCATTTCCTCATCTGTGAAGTCTCCCATGATTTCTTTTGATCTCCCTTTAGTTTGTCTCCATGTTCCTCTCGGGTTCTTAGCAAAATCAATGGCATCTTGCCACTCTTTGTCTAACTGATATTTCCTCTTTTTTCTCCGAGTAAGTGCATGGAAGTGCTTTTCAGCCTCTTTACGTTGCAAGTCATTTGGCATCTGTTTAATTTTCAGCCTGATTTTTATGCATTCACCATCAAACCATTTGTTTTGTGGTAAACCCTTTGTGCTTACTCTCTTGATCTTTTTCTGTCCCATGACTGTATGTGCAGCTGAGAGTAAAGCCTGTTTCATTTCACTCCAGTTCAGCCTGCAAACATTCTTAATAAGAGCATCAGTGGTGTCAGCATACTCCTCCCTCTTGTCTATGTCCATCCGAAAAGACCAATTCTTTGCTGCCTGGGCTGTAGTTTCTGCCGAATGAGGTATGTGCATTTTGAGATAAAGGGGGGTATGATCTGATTCTGGATATTTTGGGCCAATTATATAATCATGTACCAAATGTACTGCATCTAGTGAAATTAAGGCGTAGTCTATCACACTTGACCCTCCACTAGCTGGGAAACATGTTGGAACTTTTGTATGTGGAAAGAGGCCTGATCCATTCAGCACTATCATATTAAGCCCATTCACTAGGCTTGTCAATGCCTCTCCATGTGCATTTACTTCCTTGTCCTCCGAGTATCTCTGCCACTTGGGGTCTATCTCAATTTCTTTATCTTTGTCATATTCATGTCCTGTAAGTGACTGAAACTGGGTGTCCCCAATGCGTGCATTCATGTCTCCTAGAATCAATACTCTCCCCTTGGAATTAAATTCCACCAAATCTGAGCATAAGTCTCCGTTGGATCTGATGCATCTCTATCATATCGTTGATAGTATGTTGACCCCGAGTGCGGTATGTAGCATCCAACTATGAAAAATGGTAGGGGCTCTGCTTTCACCATGATCCAGATGAATCGTTTGTAAGGGTCATCTTTGCATATGCTAATACTATCTTGTAAGTGTTCTTTGTATAAGCATGCAACTCCTCCTTGCCCTCTTGTACCAGTGTGTGTTTGGCATATCGAATGTATTATGTATCCATTGATTGGAGGTAGTCTATGCGTATCCCTCTCCCATGTCTCTGCAAGAAAGACTACATCTGCATCCTCAAGCACATCATTAAGCCCTGCTCCCTTCTGCCAGGGGAAACCTCTGCAGTTCCAAAACATTACTTTGAGTTCTTTCTGGGTCCCATGAGCCGCGTGTCCCTAGAGGGTGGTGTCCCTAGAGAGAGAGAGAGAGAGAGAGAGAGAGTTTCCATTACTATTCTTTATATATCTGTTCTTGGACCGATCAAGCCACATAACCTGTTTGTTTTTGGGAAGGTGGCTTGTATTAGAACAAATAAGGTATACTTCTTTAGGATCTGTGCAAAATCCACAAATCAAATTAGAACACTGATAGACTGGCCTGGGGAAATTTCAAATCGTGGAAAGCAAACAAGTCTTCCTCTGGCATGGCTAGAGAGTTTGTTTTGTCATGAACATCTCAAGAGACTTATGATGCATGAAAATACCTTGTTGACAGTTGATCTTGGCAGTTTAAGTTGAGATTGTGCGACTATCGTAGGTGGCCTTGGCCTTGGGGCTGTGTTTTGTGCAACCAGAAAGTTTTGGGAATGTAGTAGAAAGGATTTTTTGACATCTTTTCCAGTCATGTTAGCGGTGGGGTGAGGAGCAAGGTGTGGGAAGGAAGCTTGTTTATAGCTCAACACTGTTTTTCTTCTGTTGTAAAACAATAGAATGTTAAGGGCACAATTTTTTAACTTCAAACAAACACTAATGTAACCTCCTCACGAGCTTCCAAAGCATTTGGAATGCTTGTCTGTAGACCTGTTTTTAGGGGGGCCCCTTTGCATTTGTAAACAAGTGGAACAAGAGTCCCTGTAGTAGAATGCTACATAGTAGTTGTACATCTAGTTCACAAATCATAGGATTGGTCAAAGTGCAATGATCGACATGCTTTGTCAGGTTCCAATATGCATTCTAATGTATCCTTTCTACATGTTATACTAAAATTGAGAGTCTGTGAGGCCTTTAGAAAGGAGAATGTTTTTGTTTTTTTGGTGCATATTTGATTTTCTTTGGTTTCAATAGTACCATTGAGGACATTTAATCTGCCTATATTGCAGGACTCTCCTATCGATGTGACAATTGGCCCATATGAGACTTATGAAGACTGTTTATTTGGGTATAAGGTATCTCTATCTCTCTCTCTTTCTCTCTCCCTCCCCCCCCTCTCTTTCTCCCTCTTTTCCCCTATTGATATGACCGTTGGCCCTCATGAGACTTATGGAGAAGGTTTATCTAGGTATAAGGAAGCTCTCTCTCTCTCTTTCTTTGTGTATGTGTGTGTGTGTGATAAAGCGCCTTCGTGACTAACCAGTGCCATCTATTATGAGGCAGGATGGTTAGCATCTGCAGCTGCAAACAAAGTTCCACATGTGTGTGTGGGTGTTATTTTCCCCTTCATGTGCTTCAAAATTTGAGGTGTTGGAAAAAACATTGTGATGTTAAAAAGTCTCCCTTATTCACTGTCTCCCCTAATCTTGGGGTCATATATGATTTCAGTCTCTTCCCCTTCTGATTTCATCCCTTTGCTCCTTTTGTGTTTTATATGGTGCTGTTATGTGTTTCAAATTATAGGGATTGCCCTTGAGACAGGAGTAGGAGCTTCTTGACTGTGAGTTGGCTGATGACACTGCTATTTTTATTGAGGCTTCTTCGCAGTCACTTGATTCTTTCCGGACAGCCTTGGATATCTTTTGCTCAACTGCAGGGGCACACATTAACTGGCATAAATCCTTTGGCTTTTGGATCAGTGATGAGGACACTCCAGGCTAGGGAGTTGACATTGGCTTTTTCTGGATTCAGAGGGGTGTTCCTGTTAGATATTTGGGATGCCAGGTAGGATTGGGCATCTCTCCAGCACAGCAGTTTGCCCCAGTACTAGAAAGTATAAGGAAAAAGATCCTTTTTTGGAGCTCAGTCAAACTCGACCTTGCATCTAGAATTATGATAGTGAACCAGGTTCTTTTGGCCACTGCCTGGTTTGTGTGTTCTTGCTGGTGCCGGTCTAGGGATTGCATCACTTAGCTCATTAGACCAGTCATGAATTTTTTATGGAGTGGACTTGATGGCACGGCAGATGTTGCAGCGGGCGTAGCCTGGGAGACCATTATTCTCCCTACATGTGAAGGAGGCCTCAATATCATTGACCCAGACTTACAATGCAGGGCATTGCTTTGTAAGGGGGTGGTGAGGGGACTCATGCCTGGGCAGGAATCTTGGAAGGATTTCTTTTCTGGATGCATTCAGGCTTGCACACCTACCTTGGGAGATGATTGGGTGGACAGCCCTCGCTGGATTTTTACTTCCACCTCTCTCAGATCTCCTGCCTCTCCTCTCATGACTACCATCCTGAAAGCTTGGGGGAGCTTCAGGAACACTCTTCGAAGGGTTCCGCCCTCTACCCTCGAAGAGATTGATAGGCAGCTGATCATTTGGAACGATAGTATACTTGATGAGCATGACAGACCACTGGACACTTCCCATTAAATGCAGTGGTCTAGATGGGAGAGAGGCTCCGCCTGCATAGTAGGCACTTGGAAGGCTTTTATCAGGCTACGTGAGGATCAAAGACTATAGTCCGTGAGTCACCTCAGAGGGGTAGCACGTAAGATTCAGCAGATAGATGCAGCCATCCCGGTGAAATGGACAGTTGAGATGCCCATTACTTCCACTACTTGGATGGGAGCTTTTTGGAGGACAGCAGTTCCTCTACAGGTGATCGCTCTTCGAGGTCTCGGGAAAGATACACTGGTCTTTGACGTTGGGGATGTAGGTATACTCTCTACATCCACAGATGATATTCTTCTAGAGGTTGCCTTTTAGCCTGTCAGGATTGCTGGTTTTGTAGACCATGGACCGGCTTGCAGTGGTACTTAGACCTCGACCCTGTGCTCTTGGCCCTGGGATCCTGGAGGTTGTGGTTATATGGAGGTGCACCTATCAGGTGCTTGCAGTGGGACCCAGGACAATGGGAGTGGATAGATCATGGGCACCGAGAGAGGGGGATTCCCTTCTTTCGTTTCACGGTTAGTAATGCCAAGAGATTTCAGCTGAGCAATAGGGGTTGGATTCCCTCCAGAGCCCCCCATTGGAACAGCTTCTTTATCACCACAGATTTGCGTAGGAATTTCTAGAGGAGGCTCTAGAAATCCCTCAGAGATAGAAAGATCACTCTTTTCTTTTGGCTTTTTATTCATGGAGGGATTGCAGTGAACTTGTGGAGATCACGCTATACAAGGGTTACCTCTTGAGGCTTCGGTAAGTTTCGAGAGATTACTATTTGTCATGCCGTCACTTCCCACAAGTGTTGTGTCACTACGTGTATGTGGCTTCCTACCTTTGGGATTCATGATTTGATTCGTATGTATGATACCATCTATGGGCAAACGGTGAGAGTTACGATAGATAACAGTGCCACACACAACTGCTCGAGTTAGTCAAGATTAAAAATGAAGGAAAGCCCTAGTGATCTCCAGTATGTGGTGTCACTAGTTAATGGTTATGATAAGGACGTGTAGTCTTGAGTCTACCCATCATCATACAAGGTCATGCAATGAAGATAGATTTTCAGGTTGTGCATATAACTTGTGCTGATGTTATTTTAGGTCGAGAGTGGTTGTTTGGTCTAGGCCCCTCCTTGTCACAGAGTTATCTTCATAACTCTTTCCAGTTTGAAATAGATGGTAAGACTATTTTACTCCATGGTGAAAAGGACGTGCCAGCATCTCCTATGATTTGTTCTGCAAAACTACAGACTCTTGTAAAGAATTCTGAAATCGAGTTAGTCAAGATTAAAAATGAAGGAAAGCCCTAGTGATCTCCAGTATGTGGTGTCACTAGTTAATGGTTATGATAAGGACGTGTAGTCTTGAGTGTACCCATCATCATACAAGGTCATGCAATGAAGATAGATTTTCAGGTTGTGCATATAACTTGTGCTGATGTTATTTTAGGTCGAGAGTGGTTGTTTGGTCTAGGCCCCTCCTTGTCACAGAGTTATCTTCATAACTCTTTCCAGTTTGAAATAGATGGTAAGACTATTTTACTCCATGGTGAAAAGGACGTGCCAGCATCTCCTATGATTTGTTCTGCAAAACTACAGACTCTTGTAAAGAATTCTGAAATCGAGTTAGTCAAGATTAAAAATGAAGGAAAGCCCTAGTGATCTCCAGTATGTGGTGTCACTAGTTAATGGTTATGATAAGGACGTGTAGTCTTGAGTGTACCCATCATCATACAAGGTCATGCAATGAAGATAGATTTTCAGGTTGTGCATATAACTTGTGCTGATGTTATTTTAGGTCGAGAGTGGTTGTTTGGTCTAGGCCCCTCCTTGTCACAGAGTTATCTTCATAACTCTTTCCAGTTTGAAATAGATGGTAAGACTATTTTACTCCATGGGGAAAAGGACGTGCCAGCATCTCCTATGATTTGTTCTGCAAAACTACAGACTCTTGTAAAGAATTCTGAAATCGAGTTAGTCAAGATTAAAAATGAAGGAAAGCCCTAGTGATCTCCAGTATGTGGTGTCACTAGTTAATGGTTATGATAAGGACGTGTAGTCTTGAGTGTACCCATCATCATACAAGGTCATGCAATGAAGATAGATTTTCAGGTTGTGCATATAACTTGTGCTGATGTTATTTTAGGTCGAGAGTGGTTGTTTGGTCTAGGCCCCTCCTTGTCACAATGTTATCTTCATAACTCTTTCCAGTTTGAAATAGATGGTAAAACTATTTTACTCCATGGTGAAAAGGACGTGCCAGCATCTCCTATGATTTGTTCTGCAAAACTACAGACTCTTGTAAAGAATTCTGAAATCGAGTTAGTCAAGATTAAAAATGAAGGAAAGCCCTAGTGATCTCCAGTATGTGGTGTCACTAGTTAATGGTTATGATAAGGACGTGTGGTCTTGAGTGTACCCATCATCATACAAGGTCATGCAATGAAGATAGATTTTCAGGTTGTGCATATAACTTGTGCTGATGTTATTTTAGGTCGAGAGTGGTTGTTTGGTCTAGGCCCCTCCTTGTCACAGAGTTATCTTCATAACTCTTTCCAGTTTGAAATAGATGGTAAGACTATTTTACTCCATGGTGAAAAGGACATGCCAGCATCTCCTATGATTTGTTCTGCAAAACTACAGACTCTTGTAAAGAATTCTGAAATAGAAGAGATGTTTTTATGCTATTTATTGTGTGATGATATGGTATGTCTCTGTGAATTGTCTGCTTCTACAAAATTCATCGAGCTGGAGGAGCTCCCGTCTGCAGCTGCCCGCCACCGCCCGTCGCCATCACCCAGCCCCGTGGCAGCGCCTTGCTCCCTTGGCCGCGCCCAGCTCCCTTGGCAGCGCCCTGCTGCCTTGGCCGCGCAGGCTCCCTTGGCAGCGCCCTGCTCAGGTCGCCCCCCCTTCAGCCCATCTGGCCGTGCGTCGCGCCCCCCCCTTCAGCCTGCTGTCTGGCCGCGCCCTGCTGGTCGTGCTCCTTTGCCCTTCAGGTCGCCCCTTCAGGCCGCCATCTAGGCTGCCTTTCAGGCCCCTCCCTTGCTGTTGCCCACCCCTCCCTTGCGTTTCAGGCTGGGCTGCCTTGAAGGCCCTCTCCGGGGCTGTTCTGCTCGTGTTCCAGGGAGCTGAGTTCCTGGGCTGTTTCCAGGCATTGGCGGAGCTTTCTACTTCAGCATTGAGCAGCCTGTTTTTCATCCCTTGCAGGCTGAAGTTCAGGGCATTCATTATACAGGTTTCTGGGGATTTACTTGTGGTTGGTTGCGAGTTCTTGGTGGGTATTTTCAGCAGAGGTAGCTCCTCCCCTCAGGACAGCGCAAGCTAAGACAATGGAGGACATTGATGCCACTCTCGTCGCCGAACCTGAGGAGATTGAAGTCACAGTTTCTTTTCCTCCCGACATTGTGCAGATGATTGAGGTAGCAGAGGAGGGTTTCTGTTTGACGCACATCATTGGCTTTCTACCCGATAGAGGCCAACAGTTACGTGATTGGGTGTACACTAGCATGGCCTCATTGGGTGTCTCAGTTACGGTTTTTCGATTGCTTGGCAGAGGGTACTTTTCTTTAGGCCTTCAGTCTGCACAGCAGGCTCAAAGAGTACTTATGAGCTCACCGATTCAGTTTCAGAGCAGAGTCATCCATTTGTGGCCTTGGCGGAAGCACTTCAGTTCTACTTCCCCGAGACCGCGCCATGTCTCTTTTTGGATGCTTTTCCCTGGACTTCTTGATGAGGTCAGCTCTTGTCGCAGAGCTGTGGAGCATATGGCTAGTGTGGCAGGTACAATCATCCCATCTGACACAAATATTTCCTACTTACTACAGCAGATCACGGGAGTAGCACCACAGGATATCCTCCCAGTCGAATCCTGTTGAAGCATGAGAGCTCTCAAAGAAGTCGAAATCAGCAAAATCACGTAACAATTCATTCTCCTTCTCTCACTAACTCCAACAAGCCCCATCTCCCTAGATGGATCTAGATGCCACATGTCATCATCATAGGGCCTTTCCTAATGCATCTTTTCACCCCTCTCTTGGGATACTTTAATTTCCTTTGCCCCTAGGCACATTGCTTGCATTAGGCCCTTGGCCTTAGATCCACCTAGTCTGGTGCTATCAGCCCTCACCTAGGACCTTGACATTAATTCCCTCTCGATCATTTACATGAAGCACAAACAGATATAATACAAACATAGATCCTTTAAGGGAAATGTCGACTAATCCTTCCGAGGTCATGCTACCTCGGCTAGAGTGTAACATTCCTTCCCTCTTGAGACATCAGTGTCCTCGATGATAAAGTCTGGGAACACTCTCCGCAACTGGTATACGGATTCCCAGGTAGCTTCTGATAGAGGCTGACCATGCCATGCAACCAATACCGTGGGTATCTTCCGATTTCGCACTTGCATTGTTCCTCGGTCCAGGATTCTTGTTGGTTTGCGTCTTGCATTATCCTCTATCTCCTGAAACAAAACCACACCTTCGATTAGTGAGTCACCTGTATGTAAAAATTTCTTTAAGCGCGAAACATGAAAAACTGGGTGCATCTTGCAACCTTGTGGCAATTCTAATTTATAGGCCACCTTGCCTATTCTCTTTAGAATTAACCACGGCCCACAATATCGAGGTGATAACTTAGCACACTCTCCTGAAGTTAACGACTTCGAGTGCGAAGGAACTCTGAGAAAAACTTTTTCTCCTTCCTTAAATTCTCTTATAGGCCGGTTTTTATCCGCATACGCCTTGGCTCTATCCATAGCCTGGCGGATATTAGCTCTCGCAAGTGCTAGCATCTCCCGCATCTGAACCACAAAGTTCGCGGCACTAGGCACTCTCTGAGGTATTCCAATTGTAGTTGGATTTGCTGGTCTATAGCCATAATTCAATTCAAACGGACTAAACTCCGTAGAGGAATGTTTTCTATCATTGTAGGCAAACTCTAACAATGGCAACCACTTGTCCCATGTATGTTGCCTCAATGACACATATGCCCTCAGCATATCCTCTAAAATCTGGTTGACTCTCTCGGTCTGACCATCCGTTTCAGGATGATCCCCACTACTCATTCCTAACTCAGTCCTTAGTGTCTCAAATACCGCTGTCCAAAAATGACCGGTAAATCTGACATCTCTGTCTGACTCTATGGATCTAGGTAATCCATGCAGACGAAATATATGTCTAATAAACAAATCCGACACTTGCGGGCACTAACAGACTCTCTAGTCGGAATGAAGTGAGCCATCTTGGTTAGACGATCAACCATCACAAAGATAGAATCATATCCACCTGGTCTTGTAGGCAGCCCTACAATAAAGTCCATGGAAATGCTCTCCCACTTCGTGGTATCTCCAAGGGCTGTAAAAGTCCGGGTGGCTTCACCCGCTCGGCCTTGCTTACCTGACACAAAAAACACCGTGTCACATATTCATGAATATGCTTTTCATCTTTGGCCAAAAGAAATATCGCTTCACGAGATCATATGTCTTCTCGACTTGTGGGTGTCCCGCACATGGGCTATCATGGCACTGTCGAATGACTCTCTGCATGAGATCAATCTGACTAGGTACTACAACCTTGCCATTTCTTTTTAGCATACCATCCCTTATGGTATATCTTGCATATGTTTGGCCTTTTTTGGATGCCAGGTCATCCTTCTCTTTCCCGGGTCTAAACACATGAGCTTTAGGCCATAACTCGTCCACCTTTTGAGTTTCTCTAATCTCGGTCATTAGAGCACTCTCTAATACCGTAAAACTCATATTGTGCATAATGCGAGACAACGCATCAGCAACCTTATTATTCTTCCCTCTTCCGTACCGAATCGTCAAGTTAAACTCCTGCATGAGCTCTGCCCACCTAGCTTGGCGGCCCCTCAAGTCAAGCTGTTTACAAAAATGTTTCAGAGTATCATGATCCACATCCACATAAAACTCTGAACCATACAAATAATGCCTCCATGTTTTCAAAGCATGGATAATAGCATACAACTCCAATTCATGAGTTGGCCAATTCCTTTGAGAGGGAGAAAGCTTCTTGCTTTCAAAGGCTACTGGCCTTCCCTCTTGAAGGAGAACTACTCCTACTGCAATGCCACTTGCATCGGTTTCCAGGAACAACGGTTTCTGGGGATCAACTATTTTTAACACCGGTCCTGTGACCACAACTTGTTTTATGGTGTTAAAACTTTCTTGTTGATTCTGTCCCCATATAAAAGGTACTTTATCTGAGGTCAGATCAGTCAATGGCGATACTATTTCGGAATATCCTTTGATATGCCTTCTATAAAATTGGACAAATCCCAAGAATGATCGCAAAGCGGTCAGACTCTGAGGGATTGGCCAAGTCAGTATCGCAGCCACTTTCTTTGGATCCATTTCTACCCCCTCTAGAGTAATTATGAATCCTAAATATTCAAGCCTAACCATACACAGTATAGTTTTCTTTTTATTTACATAAAGACTGGCTTTCCTCAAAGTACTGAACACTATTCTTAAGTGTTCACGATGCTCAGTAATACTTTTATTGAACACTAGAATATCGTCAATAAAATGTACTACAAACTTTTCGATATACGGACGTAGTAAATCGTTCATAAGCATGATGAATGTAGCTAGAGCATTGGTAAGTCCAAAGGGCATTACCAAAAACTCATAATGACCAAACCTGCTTCTGAAAGCAGTTTTATGCACATCCTTAGCTCTAATCCGGATCTGATGGTAGCCACACTTAAGATCTATCTTGCTGAAAATCACGGCTCCATGTAATGCATCTAGCAAATCATCAATCCGAGCCATCGGATACCTATGCTTAACAGTGATATCATTCAATGCTCTGTAATCTATACAGAGGCGAAACGTATCATCCTTTTTCTTCTTTATTAAGAAAGTGATATATTCCATTCAAAACGAATAATACAACAGGTGGGAGAGAAAGTACTCTATCCCTAGCCTCAACAATGTGGCAAAAAAGCCATGGTGGTGGTCTAAAATGCCACGACATCCCAAAAGGGGTCAAATGAAAAAATAATGAGCAGTCCCATGTCCTCATGAAGGATAAAAGTCTCCCACGAGCTGCCAAAGAGGTGCCTGTACACCGCTCCCACTGACTCCTGAGAGTGAAGATAATCTCCGTCCAAATCGAAGCAAGAATGTCAGCCTCCGTGCATAAATGACCCCCAAGGACAAAAGAACATCGCGAACACCATATCCGCCATAGGGTAATGCTAGAAATCACCTCCCAGGCTGAACCTGCAGGTGAAGTAGGCGTGTGGTGAAGCAAAAGGTGAGAAACTTGGTTGAATCTGCCCCAACTTGAGGTATTCTTCAGTTGTCTACGCACCTCCGCCTCTTTAGTAAAACTCATTCTATAGGGAGGTCTATTTACAGGTTCTGCCCCTGGGATCAGTTCAATCTTATGTTGAACATTCCGCTCTGGAGGTAACCCATAAGGTAGTTCATCCCTAAAACAGTCAGAGAACTCCTCTGCTATAAGATTAGCCAGCTTGGCCATCTCACCACTTTGCGCAACATCAGTGCTAGCCGAAGAATCATCAACCAGCTCTACCGATATTGTACAAAGGAATAAAAACTCTTCTTGAGCTTTTCAGATTTCCATCACGGAAACCAACGGTCCCTGAGGCACATCTTTCTCACCTCGTAATACATAAAGCACATCATGCATCTTGAATTGATATACGTGCTTTTTCCAATCAATGGCTGGATTCTTTCTAGAATGCCACGCCATACCCAGGGCTATATCTGCATGAGCAAGCTTAGTCATTTCAAAATCAAGCTTCTGAGCATAGTCCTGAATACGAAGCTCCAACTGGGTAACCCTTTGGTCCCATACTTCAGTTGAACTTCCATCTGCCATCTTGACTGTATACGCATAGTCAGATGGGCTAGTCTTTAACTTCAGCCTCTTCACGAGCTTGGAGTTAATCACATTGTGCGTTGACGCCGAGTCAAACAACACAATGACATCATGATTGGCCACTTGCCCTTTCATCTTAATTAACTCCGTATCATTAAAGGCTGTATACCCCGTTGCTGCGGGCCTAGATAGGATGTTATCTCTCCCTAGATGGATCTAGATGCCACATGTCATCATCATAGGGCCTTTCCTAATGCATCTTTTCACCCCTCTCTTGGGATACTTTAATTTCCTTTGCCCCTAGGCACATTGCTTGCATTAGGCCCTTGGCCTTAGATCCACCTAGTCTGGTGCTATCAGCCCTCACCTAGGACCTTGACATTAATTCCCTCTCGATCATTTACATGAAGGGCAAACATATAATACAAACATAGATCCTTTAAGCAAAATGTCGACTAATTCTTCCGAGGTCATGCTACCTTGGCTAGAGCGTAACACCATCAGGTGCTAGACTTTCCTATGCTCAGTCACTTGCTGGTACAGGTGTTACGAGGGTCAGACTCACTTTAGAGTTCCCCCCTCCTCGACCTTTGCCTACTTTGATTTCGTACTCCACGGGAGATGGGATCCAGATGCAGCAGAGGGTTTTGTATGAGGGTCTTCCTGATCAGTGTCTTTTCTCTCGGAAGAGAGGTCACTTTATTAGGGATTGCCCCAGTCGTTGGCCTCGATCAGAGACTCCGGATCCACCTCATCCTACGAGTGACCCAGAACCTACAGCTCAGCCTCCAGGGGTGTCTGAGCCTGCTTCGACTCATTCAGCAGAGCGAGAGGAGACTCCTCCGGGGGAGCCTCCAGTGGACTCAGAGGACTTGGAGGTGCCTCCAGTGGAACAGCTTTCACGGAGAGCTCGGAGGAGACGGAGACAGAGGGAGAGTCAGCAGTACGAGCAGCCCCAGGTACGAGCTCACAGATGGTAGAGAGTTGAGACACATGTGCAGGAGACCCCGGAAAGGGGAGATGCAGAGGACCATCCGGAGGTAGGTCTTGACACTGTGCAGGAGATGGTAGCTCAGGGAGTCGAGACACACGTGCAGGAGACCCCGGAAAGGGGAGATGCGGAGGACCATCCACAGGCAGGTCTTCACACTGTGCAGGAGACAGTAGCTCCGGATTTGATGACTCGTGACACTACTACCCCGGAGGTTCAGATTTTGGTTACTGAGACAGTTATCCAGCAGGAGACTGCTCAGGCTGCAGTTACGATGACGGATGCCTCTTCCGAGCAGTCCATTGAGAGAGTTGTATTTCACGACATAGGTCAGAGTCAGGGCCCGTCCCAGGATCTCATGCGCCTGTATGAGGTTCCCTCGAGACCTCTTTCTCTTCCCCGTCACACAATACCTTCTTTTGTTGCTATGCGAAGTGTCCTTGTAGACACCCCTCCTAGTACAACCTCGTCCTCGTAGCTTTTCACTCTTGGTTTATCCAGATCTTTTGCGAGTGCGGTCACAGATTTCGCTCAATACCCAGACAGGCATGAGGGTTGGGAGATCCTAGCAGATGAGATCGAGCGAGATTATCAGTCACCCATGCTTACAGGCACCTCGTCGCAGATTCTTCCTCTCCCTCTCACCTATTCCAGGAGCAGAGTTAGGACGGCTCAGCCCTTTTCAGCTCTTCTGACTCCTAGACCTAACCCCAGGATGGCAGAGATTTGCCCGTTGAGTTTTGGCCCTTTTTGGCTCGAGGGGTTTCCACAGACTCCCTCACTCGATTGGAACTTCTCTCGGTATTTTGTCGACGGTCAGAGGAGGTAGAGGAGTAGTTGGGATCTGTTACTCTCTCCAGAGAGGGGCACATTCTTCGTTTCTCCACAGGTAGCTTTCGATCTCAGGGGAGCGAAAGCTGGTCAGCTGAGTTACTTGACAGCAAGATTGCTAGACAGCTCATGAGCATGACTCAGTTTCTTCGGTTCACGGTATTGTCGGCTCGCAGATTCATTCTTGCCCTAGGACTCTTCGACCTGGCTTCGGTGGCAGGGCCTTTCTGTTTCTGTTCTTTGAGGTTCAGGGAGACTTTGATTTGCCCAGGACTGCTGGTTGGTTTGACTTTCAGCTCCTCAGTTCGCACCAGAGTACTATTCCCTTGGATGGAGCCATTTTACATGAGTTGGGGCAGATTTGGAGTTTGATCAGAGACCGACTTTGGATTGTGGCGTCAGAGAGAGTGATTTGTGCCGCTGCCACTGGCACCTCCTCACTTCCATCCGATGTCTAGGTTGTCCATCATTTCTTGGAATGTGAGAGGATTGAACGGCCGCAGATTTACCTCAGATGCAGATGGTCGTAGATCGGGAGTTCCTAGATTGCAGTTGCTTAGGGACTCCCTTCGGTTTATTTCCTCAGGGTCCCCTCCAGACATTGTGCTTATCCAGAAGCATAAGCTCTCCCAAGACAGGATTGACAGATGCAGATCCTTACTCAAAGGACAGAGCCGGACATATTGGAGCCCAGCGGATGGCACGAGGGGGGGAGTTTGCATTTCAGTTTAAGCCAGGTGGGCCTCAGAGATCACCCAAGAGGGTACACTAGTGGAGAGCAGGGCATGCTATGTTATTCTTCAGATTGAGAGCACAGCAGTTGGTGTTCTCAATGTGTATGCTCCCACGGATCCAGCCCACAGACGGGCTTTTTGGAGACAGCTCAGAGAGTCCCTTCCTCAAGCAGACACCTGGATTGTTGGAGGAGATTTCAACATGGTTGAATTCTCTGAAGACAAGTCAGGCCAGACAGAGGATGGCCTTTCTGATAGGGAGAGAGTGGAGTGGGATAGTTTTGTTTTGCATGCTAGACTTCATGATGCAGCTCGATTGGACGACTTTCGTCACTTGGCTGACAGTCTTCAGTTCTCTTGGTCCGGGGTTTGCCATGGCTCTCTTTCTTTGGTCAGACTTGACATGTTTTATATTGGCCAATGGGGCCAGGTCAGAGGAGGACAGATTGGGATCCGCCCGGGTTATGTTTTATCTGACCATGCTCCAGTCCTATTACAGATTCTCCCTACCTCTCGATTGGAGAGACAGGCTCTGTGAGAGTTCCGGACTTTGTTTTTCAGGACACAGAGTTCGTGGAACGGTTGAGAGAGGCTTGGTTGTCAGAGGACACTCCTGTGGATCAGCGCTGGTTGATGTGGGTAGAGGGGGCTTTGGCTAGAGTCAACATGGCCTACCAGTTGAGGGCAAAAGAGGAGAAGGAAAAGCTCAGAATCAGAGATCGGAATGCAAGGGCGGAGGTATCTAGACTTCAGAGATTGATTCAGAGTTTCCTCATTCTCTTTTCATTAGAGGGCAGCTTTCGGAGGCTCAGGAGAGACTAGAGGAGATTCAGGGCAGGAGGGCCTAGTTCAGGTTTTACTCCCAGCAGACTTTCTGGATCCAGAAGGGGGATAGATGCTCTAGAGAGTTCTTCAGGGCAGTCGGTCAGAGATACTCTTTGGACAGTCTTCGTAGACTTGTGGATGAGGCCGGGTCTCTTCAGACGGACCCTCACCATCTTATTGAGATCACTTTTGATTTCTATTCGACTCTTTACACCGCCGATCCAGTCACCGAGGAGATGATCAGAGCCAGAGAGGAGATTTGGAGTCATGTCCCCCAGATGGTCTCAGACAGGATGAGTCATGTTTTGGATAGCCCACTATCACTCCTGGAGATCACGGATGCGTTACATGAGCTGCCCAAAGACAGATGCCTAGGGGAGGACGGTTTGTCGCCACTTCTTTTTAGAGCTCTTTGGAATACGATTGGGCCTCATCTACTTTTTGCCTTTTCAGAGGCTCTCGATACAGGATCTTTGGGCGAGACATTATGCACAGGTATGATTTGTCTCATCCCAAAAGGGGGAGACAAGACAGTCCTACGTAATTGGAGACCCATTACACTTCTAGGGACAGCCTACAAGTTCCTAGCGAAGACCTTGGCTCTTCGCTTAAAGCCTATGCTGCCAGATATCATCAGAGCTACTCAGACAGGATTTGTCCAAGATCATAGTATCTTGGATAATATCTTCACTTTTTGGGAGGCCACTCACTGGGCGAAGGAGAGTCAGCAAGAGATTGCAGTTCTCCTTCTCGATTTTGAGAAGGCTTATGACAGGGTGGACTGGGGTTTCTTGGAGGGCACTATAAGGAGGCTAGGCTTCAGTGACAGATGGAATTTATGGGTCTCCTCACTTTACTCTCACTCCTCTAGCAGAATGGTGGTCTGTGGAGGCAGAGGACCGGCTTTTCAGCTATCCAAATCGGTACGATAGGGATGCCCGCTTGCACCTTACCTTTTCCTTTTTGTAGCGGAGGCTATGGGATACTTTATGCAGGCTACTAGTCATGGCACTTTGGGCCTTCATTTGCCTATCCGGCAAGAGCAGGAGCTTCTGGACACTGAGTTTGCTGATGACACGGCACTGACAGTCAGAGGAGATGCATATAGTCTTGCTACTGCTGCGGATTTAATTGACAAGTTCTGCCTAGCCTCAGGGGGACTTGTCAATTGGAACAAATCAAAAGGCATTCGGACTGGAGCTCAACAGGATACCCCAGCATGGGGAGGAGACAAAGGCTTTGTATGGATACCCAGAGGCACCCCCACGAGATATCTAGGCTTCCAGGTTGGCATTGAGGTGTCCCCGACGCAACAGTTTGCCCCAGTTCTTGAGAGTATCCGGAGAAAGCTAGCCTATTGGAGTACGGCTAGACTTTCTTTGGCCGAAAGAGCGCTGGTACTCAACCAGGTTCTACTAGCGACTATGTGGTACGTTGCGTCATGTTGGTGCTTTCATGCTGACTCGATCCGTCAGGTGAGGAGATTGCTTCGGAACTTTGTGTGGAGTGGTGGTGATGGTTCCGAGGACACTAGGGCGAAAGTTTCATGGGATACTATCACTTTATCCTTCTCGAAGGGAGGACTTGGGGTTCTTGATCCGGAGATGCAGAGCAGAGCCCTTTTAGTCAAACTTCTTGTTAGAGGTTTGACTCGAGGAGATTAGCCGTGGAAGCAGTTCCTACTGCATGGGATTCACCAGTGCACCCCCAGAGCAACAGGTCAGTGGGTAGGTAGAGTCAGTTGGATCTTCCTGACAGACCAGCATTCTCAGCCTTCCTCACCACTTGTGAAAAGGCTTATTCAGATATGGGATCATTTTCGACAGCACCTCATCAGAGCAGTTCCCTCCTCCAGAGAGGAAATTGCCAAACAGCCACTTTACCATAATCCCCTGGTATAAAACTTAGGACTCCCTTGGCCAGATGGCATGCTCAGGGGGTTGTGACAGTCGGAGATTGGTTCAGGGGAGGTGTGGAGATGTCAGAGGAGGTGATCAGAGATAGACATGGGCCACTTGGACAGATTGCTGCCACCAGATTACTAATCATGAGAGCTATTCCTCAGGAGTGGAGGGATATACTTACAGATCCAGCCTATGTTCATCCCATCTCTACTTGGTTAGGTTGTTTTAGTGAGGCTAGGCTATGCATTGGAGTTCGTTTAGGACCGCCACCATTTATTTATTTTGAGCGGGACTCCTCTCACAGATTGTATCCCACTCAGCCCCTGGATCGATAGGAGCTCCTTTGGCAGAGAGTCAGGGTCATTGGTTGCCTGGGTAAGGAATGGGCCACAGATACTTCCAGGTTGACCATTGCAGAGGATACTAGATGCAGACTTTGGATTTTTCAGGGTCGACCTCTTGCGGAGCTTGACTGGGACCCAGGTGAGTGGGCATGGCCTGCTCCGGTGGCAGGCGTTCGTCCTCTTTCATTTTTCCAGTACTCGACGAGGGCAGGTTACAGGCTTCAGCAGAGAGACTCTCATCGCCTACCATCTGCTTCCCAGCATTGGCATGCACAGGGACTTACTGCAGAGCTCTTGCAGAGCTACTGGACCCACTTTTGGGGCATCAATAGAGCCAGGAAAGTCTCCTACTTTCTTTGGCTCACTATACATAGGGGCATACCTGTGGGTACTTGGCTTCAGCAGATGGGTAGACCCTCCTTGTGTATGCGTTGTGAGCTTGCAGAGGAATCTAGCAAGCATTGTTTATGGAGTTACACCAGCTCTAGAGTGGTATGGACAGGTATCTTCAGGTTGTTCTCATATGTTACATCTGAGTCCTTTCTGATGACTTGGGGCGCTGCCCTTTGGGGGAGAGGATCTGGAGCCTTTACTCTCTTTAAGTCAGAGCCAGGAGACTACGGTTTCTTCATGCAGCGTCGCCAGAGACGGGGTCCCACAGAGGCCAGCATCATGGAGCCGCAGGATTTACTTTTGGTACCGGTACCAGCTCAGGATTCCATGCCTGCTTCAGCTGCAGGGTCAGCCTGGGAGGTGATTTCCAGCATTACCCTATGGCGGATATGGTGTTCGCGATGTTTTTTTGTCCTTGGGGGCCATTTATGCACGGAGCCTTGCACTCTCGCTTCCATTTGGGCGGAGATTATCTTCTCTCAGGAGTCAGTGGGAGCGGTGTACATGCACCTCTTTGGCAGGTCGTGGGAGACTTATATCCTTCATGAGGACATGGGACTGCTCATTATTTTTTCATTTGACCCCTTTTGGGATGTCGTGGCATTTTAGACTACCTCCATGGCTTTTTTGCCACATTGTTGAGGCTAGGGATAGAGTACTTTCTCTCCCACCTGTTGTATGATTTGTTTTGAATGGAATATATCACCCTTTTCTAATTGTCTACTTCTGATGGAAAAGATAAAATCGCATTGTATTTGACTTCTATGGAACCAAAACATGTGCATTCAAAAACGGCATCTGCTTCTTTGTAGGATCTGTTGCATGAGTTTAGGGATGTGTTTCCGCCAAGTTTACCACCTTCTCGAGAAGTAGAACATGCAATAGATGTTATACCAGGGTCCAAACCAGTCAGTAAACCACCCTATCAGTTCAGCCAAAAAGAGGCTCAAGAGGCAGAATGTCTGTAAATGGACTGTCTAAATAGGGGCTTTATATGGCCCAGTGTGTTCCCTTGGGCTTCACCAATTTTGTTGGTGAAGAAGAAAGATGGGTCTAGACTACCGTGGTCTTAACAACTTAAGAATAAATATCCTTTGCCTCTCATTGATGAGTTATTTGATCAACTTGAGGGTGCCCAATACTTTTGAAAGATTGACTTGCGGTCTGGATATCACTAGGTATGTATACAGGAAGTGGATGTTTCCAAGACGGCTTTTTGTACAAAGATGGGACACTAGGTCTTAGTCATGCCATTCGATTTGGCTTATGCTCTTGCCATGTTTATGACACTTATGGATAGTACAACCTTATCTAGGTAAGTTTGTCGTCTTTTTCTTAGATGATATTCTCATCTTTAGCAAAACTAAAGCTGAGCATATCCAACACTTGCGACAGGTGTTTACAATGCTTTGGAAGAATTTGTTGTTTACTAAAGAAAGAAAATATGAATTCTTTAAAAAAGAAATTTTTTTATTTGGGTCATATTATCTTTGCTAATGAGATACGTTTGGATCTAACTAAAGTTGAGGCTATATTGAATGGCTTGCACAGACAAACCTAGTTGAATTGCAGATTTTTCTCGGCTTATCGAGATTTTTATTGCAAGTATATTAAGGACTATGCAAAGATTGTTGTTCCCATGATAGAGATCTCTTGATAAAAACCCAAATCCTGTAAATGTCTGATAAGGTGGGCTCTCGACAGTGTATCGAAAGCTTTGCGGAAGTCCACAAAGCAACCCTATACCCCGTCTTCGTGCACTGGCCTGCTCAATGACACTCCTAACTGTGAGTATGGAAAGGTGTGGATAGTATTTGGGTGAGAGGCTATGGTCAAAGTATATGCCTTGATAAGTGGTGTAATTGGGCGGTGTCGTGAGACGAGGGGTGGATATACTTCAAAAGAGATAAGTGTGATTCGCTCTTGGAGGGGGTGTTGAGATAGAGAAATCGGTGATATGTGAGGTCAAGGCAAGGGATCCGATACACTAGAGCCCCCCTATTTGGAAAACAAGTGAATACACTTGAGGACGATTTATCCAGACCAAGATGATAAGATCATGTATTCTATCCATGTCCAAGAATGCATGCCCATATGATGTGACTAGGGCTCACCTATCTGTGGGAACTCAAGACATACGTGCCTTATCTAGATCAACATATGGATAGAATCATCGCGCAAATTCAAGAGTGATACCTGAGGCATGCATGTCCTCGCGTTGAAGTCACTAACAAGGGGAGTTCCTTGTTGCGGCTCGAGAAATCCATGATCTCCGGGTATAGGGCTGTGTATGGTGATGCATCCACTTCCTCTTGTAGATCTCTAGCAAAATGAGATGTCTTAAGGGGGGGAGTAGCATATTGCAATAAATAGATCCTTAATGGCTAAAAATAGAAAAGAAATATTCAAAACCCTAATTTAGTTTTGAACCAAAACGACACGATTGTTCTCAATGTCATCATGATGACAACTAAGATCATCATCATTAACATAACAACATAAAAAAGAAAGGACCTTGTTACTATTGCAGGAAGTTTGACCTTTTTTTTTTTCTCCCCAAGAAAGAGACTTCTATTAAGTAAGAGAGAAAACCCGCGAGAGCAAGCTCAAAGCCGAATACATCATGAAATCGTGAGGATAAATAAAAAATCCCCTCAAAGTGAGGTGGAAAACAACCAAGGCTGAGGCTGAAAGTGCCACCTCAATCCTGTAGTAGTCTCAGAGAAGAAAGGAGAATCCTTCCATTTCCTGAAGAAAGGAAGCCCTCCTAGGTGAGGCTGCACGGGAGTCTCCCTGCATACCCGTCCATACGGCCATCAAAGTATGTACGGTGTCTGTCCAGATATGTCTGTCCAGATACTAGCCAATGTGTGCGAGGGATGAACTTGAGTACCCTCCAAAGCCTCTGTGCATATGGCTCTCCAGATATGCCAGGATGCTATGCTCGCTAGAGTCTCCCAAGAAGTATCCACAGAGGCATGTACAGCTGTAAAAGGAAGGTGTGGTACCACATCCAACAAACAGGACTCAGTCCAATGATGTTGAACCGAAATGGCCCGAGAGGAGTCAGATCTCTCATAAAATACCTGAGGCCCTGTAAGAGAAAGCCAAGCCACTGAGCCCCATGCCATAAAAAATGGGGAGTGGGCAAAGTGATTGAAAATCCTGGCTACCCCCATCCAAATCATTCTCGCCTATCTGCAATCCCATAAGCAATGCTGAATAGTCTCCGAAGCAGAGAGGCATCGAGGGCAAGTAGGGTCAGCTCCCAACTTGGACCTCCAAAGGCTCACTGCAATCCCACCATGGATAGAAAGCCAAAAGAAGATAGGCTAAACGCAAGTCTAGATCAAGCAAGTTGTGGCTCTGACTGAGCCAAACAAGTCTGATCTTGTTGACAAGCCGTGGATCATTGTCTTGGGATCATTTCACTCCTCATAAAGAGCAATTTTTGGTGTGCCTAGAGGGTAGTCATTAGTAATGATTCGACCTAGAGATGGGAAAATTGTTTCTTTGGAATTATTGAAATTGGGAGTACGTGGAAAACCAATATGCTTGCATCCTGAATATGCACAATCATAGAATTTGAAATACTAATAGACAGCCGGTACATAGAGAAGCCAAATGAGATGGAGATGCTTCTCAAGCCTTTGAACATGTTGCCAATCATGGAGCAATCGAGTAGAAAAGGGACACCTAGATATAAGACTATGTAGATGCTAGAAAATACCATCTAATATAGCAAGAATCCAATGGCCAAAGGCATCAGTGAAGTGAGGAAATCAAACAGGAGAGAGTGTCAGTGTCCATGGTTGGTGCTGCTCCAAAAAAGAAAGCAAAAGCATGGACTTGCAAGCTATCACCTGAGTGTGAATGTTTAAGATATACAAGCCCCCATGCAAGTTGGACAAACAAACAAAATTGTAAATGATAAGCCAAAGAACCCTACGATCAATTTTAGGCACCAAAGGCATTCCGTAGCCTTGGATATGAATTTCTCAATATCTGAAAAAGATCAAGGGATAAGTGGAGTGTCTGAGGGGAGGGGTTCCTATCCTTCCGAAGGTGTTGCCGGAGGGCAAAGGCCGTTGGCGTGAGAAGCATGAGTGTTGCAATGCTCTAATGCAATGGATCGCATAGAGTGCACTGTGCAGTGGTGTGCAAGTGTCGTATGTTGTACTGCAGTGAACGACGACGTACGAGTGCACTATGCTAAATGACAATCACATGAGAACTCCGCAACATAAGCAAAAGAAGAAAACCTCATCATACAGTAGTGAACAATCCCCATATCGGAAGAGAAGAAAAATGAGAAAGTGACCAAGATGGCCAAAGTACATATCACTGGACGAGCGTCTATAGGTCACAAGTCGCAAGTCACAAGAACACACAGGTCTATCCCCATAGTAGACAGAGGGTACACACAAGTCTCTCCACACTCTCTCCTTGGTGAGCTCGTAGCTCCAGCCTCTATCGTTCCTCACACTCTCCTTTCTCCCGCCCCAGTACCGAACTCCGAATGCTCAATCCTCCATGTCCCCCCCTCCCCTCTCCACCTTTGCCTTCATCCTCATCCCCCACCTTGGAGGGTCCCTTTTTTTGCTGAGAATCTCCCCCTTTCTTTACATTGGTCATCCTCTTATCTCCTTAGCTGTTGAGGATAGCCATTGGGCCGCTCGCTCTCTTGATGGCTACGGCGACTTCTTGACTTCCTGACTCGCCAGCCTCTTCTAGTCAAGATGGTGTAAATTCTCCATGTGCAGGTGAGCTAGATCACCGCACCAGTGAACCATTGAACCATTGTGTAACTATAAATACTCCTGACTGCTTCATGTGCTAAGCTCACTCTCCATGTGCGCAACTCTCGATGAGATCGCCTTAGGCATGATACTCCTGGTTGACATGTGTCGATGCATGGTTACCTCAGATAGTACTCCTAGATGAACCCGTGTGATCAACTTCTCGTGTCGTGTGGTTGACCTGTGTTGACACATGGTCAACACGTGTCATCATGTGGTAAACACATGTCGACATGTGGTCAACGCCTGTTGTCATGTGGTCAGGGTTGTTTCTATTGTAACAGTTTCCCCCACCACTATCATTCACCGTCCCGGTGAATAGAAATGAAGGAGGGAACCCGTCAAAAGAAAAAAGAACTTACAAACCATTGATATGGTGATGGAGTAGGAAAAGAAAATGGTATAGACCATGTGGCTGGCCGTGCGAGTAATTCCAAAATTTGTATCAAAATGAAACTGTGAAAATAAACTGCTGCTTGATGAGGGACAACATGGAAAATTGCAAAAAAAACTGAGTACATCCTGAGATAGAACACCCTGATATTTACATTGAGAGCCAATCAGCCTGGCAAAATCTAACAGTGGAAAAAAAAAACCAAAACCCCATGTATCAAAGTACTGAGGGAAGTCATCAGTAGCCTTCTCCTTTGTCTTCTCCTCTTCCGCCTTCGTATGTAGCTCTGTGGCATTTTGCTCACCCATCTGCTTTGCCCTAGTCATATGTAGCTCTGGATGGTGTGTTTCCTCAGCCTCAATCGTGTCCATCACGTTTCTCAGATTTTCACACTTGGTTTTATACCGGTGGTATCGCCGGTAGTAATGATCCTTTTGCCCTTGCAAGGTGGACTGGGAAGTCTAGAGGGTGGCCAACTGTGTCCGAAGGTCTATGAATTCTTCCTCCATGGATGAACACTTCTTTTCCAATTCAGGCACTCTAGATTCTGATTTTTCCTGGGCAATCTCTGAGGAAGACAACAACTCCTTTAACTATGCGATCTCCAGTTGAAATCTGGTCACCTCTGTGACATGAGCAGGCTTTGCAAAGTTGCTAGAGCTGTTGCATGCTGGCTGCGTACTGTTGTCATTTCTGCTTCCCATTCTTGCTTGTGACTGTGGAGGCGATCCTCAAGGGCAGCCCGCTGAATGTTCCAAGCGATGTCACGCTCATGAATACTGAGTCCTCTTTCTGCCACCTTTCCTCCTGTTGCCGAAGTGTCACCTCTGTGGCGTGCTGCTGGGCTGCTTGAGCTCTCTCGAATTCTAACTTCAAATGTTGCTGCTGGGAGAGGAGCTTATGAGCATAACCTGTGAAATTGAAGACGGCTGTCCCGAGCTGCGTGAAAGTGTCATCCATGATACGCTGAGCAAGATGTAAGGACCTCTTCATCAAGGCGTACCTATTGCTCTAATTCAGCCTGTCAGCCAAATTAATCACGTCCCCCAATTCCTCGAACATGTCAGGAAGAGCTCCCTCTTCCTCCGTAGACAGGTTGCCTGTGGGTGCCAATTGATATAAGTGCACAAAACATGTCAGGGCCCTCGAAGTCTTCTTGTTCTGTGCCCTCGAAGTCTTCCTGTTCTGTGCGAGGCATTCCTGCAAATGAATGGTGAAGATTTGATTCAGATCTTCCTCTTTCCCACATACTGGTGAGCGTTTCCTGTGAAGAACAAATAGTATTTTGTTGTAATCTTCATTTTGTTTTTCCACGAGAAACATTTGAAAGCGGTGGGCCTAATGAAGTAGCTATGTAAGCTGTGAACATATCATCCTGATGAAGGGGTGGGCAATCCACAGACTTGGGCAAACTCCCTCCCTCAAATACCTCCTTTGATGGTGAAGTGGCTGATGGAGGATCTCCCTGGGAGGGGCTCCCACTCCGGTCTCTACTCCTATCTCTGCCCTGTGGTGGTCGTGGTGGGGAGGCCGAAATGTGAAGTACGCCCTGAGAAGACAGCCCCTGAGAAAGCCCGTGGGAGTCAGGGCCCAAAGTAAGATTCAGGTCCAACACAAGTTTAGATGTCGCCTGAACTGTGGTGATGACTACATCAGTAAAAGTGGTGGCGAGCGAAGATGAAACAGCTGCAGTCCTTCACAAAAATATACTTTTCGAGGAAGTCACTGGTACAACACCCGTCGTCACTGGTACAACAAGGGGTGTACCTGGTGCAATCAAACCCACTGAAACTCTGCAGATCCCTGGAGAAGCCTGGACAAGTGTGACTGATGGAGATGCAAGTCCGGGAACGGGCACTGACGAAGTGACTGATGGAGATACGAGACATGTCACGGATGGGGAACTTGTAACAAAATGTATTGAAGAAGCTCCGAGGCAGCAGACTGCATCAGGTTGTGCTCGCCGAGGTGCCCTCCTTGTCAAAAGAGGAGAGGAGGCAGGAACTGGAGAAGTGACAGTGGAAGTGACAGTGGTAGTGATAGTGGAAGTGACAGTGGAAGAGATGGCAGAGGCGGTGACAGGAGGGGAGAGGGATGATGAAGGGAGGCGACCTGTGACAATGGAAGGAGGGTTGGCCTTCCACTGGTGAAGTAAGAAGGTGAGGTGGGCCCCACAGGTAAAGGTATATGTCCCCCGACACTTGCGGACTGTGTTACAGAAGGCAAAGTAGAAGAGTGAGGCGAAATCGTAGGGAGTGATAGAGAGAATGGAGTCTAGGGCAGAATGGATCGCCTTGGTGATGAAGTGTCCCGGGGCAGAGTAGAAGTGAGTGAACAAATACCTCGCTAAAAGTGCCTCTCTGTTGTTTCCCTCGAGAACCTTCTTGCACTCATGTCCCCGGCGATGAGGTTTACACGTAGACAAGAAGGACAGGAATGTGAGTGAGTTGGTGTGAGGTGGCAAAAAGGGAAGTGTGGAAAGATGGAGATATGTGGATACGAGACTAGGAGTGAACATATAACAGGAATTCAAGAATCCAAATGTGCCTCATTCTCCCGGTACTGTCCAAGGGTTGTCACTTCTATTGCAAACCTCACAATTCTGGACTTGCGGGATGGAAACTGAGGTGTGCTACCTTCATCTTCAGAACTTGTTTGAAGATCTCTCGTGACACTCTTTACCACCTCCTGATACCTGAAAGGCATAGAGTGATCACCCGAGGATGAGGCACTTCCGGAGTTAGTGGTTGACCTTAATGGTTGTGTGCCCTTCAAGTTTATTTATGAATCACTATCAGGAGCAAGCATGGGTGGTGTATTCCTGGGCATACTGTGTACCTTGGAGGGGGAGAATGACCTTGGTGGGGAAACACTTGTCGAACTGATTGGTGTTGAGGTCTCCGGTGCTGACTCTGAGTCGTCCTTACATTTGTCACCTTTTGTTTGTGACCGTGTCACAGCGCCCAACACTGCGCCAATCAAATGGGGGCTGTTGCCCTCCCCCGCTACTACTACATCAACCATATTCACTTGGGATGCGGGTTCCACTCTTCCATTGGGACAACCTTTGGTGTGGTGGTCGTTTGTGTTGCACTGTGTACAAGAGGGTCCCCCGAACGGCTGTGTACAATCATCTTGGTAGTGGCCATACTCGCCACAGCTGTAACACATGATGGGTTTTCTAAAGTTTGTACCTCTGCCTGCACCTCCACGTCCACCTCAGAAACCATCCCTTCGACCACGTTGATAAGGGGGTCCATAGCCACCTCCTGACATAGGTGGTTGGTACGGTGCATAGTAAGGCTGAGGATAGAAATAAGAGGCACCAATTGAATTGGGCGCAAGAGCTTGGAGCAAATGGGGAGTCAGAAGCAATAGAGGCGGCATGATAGGAGGAGGAGGTGGCTCAGAGGCTCGCGCCAGAGAGGGAGCAGGAGGTACTGCTGCTAGGCGAGAAGTTATGGGTACCGTTCTATTGACTGTAGCAACTAGAGGTTTGCCCAAGGTATACTCTAGAAGAAGCTTCCTTAATCCTTTGAGGTACCTACACTCAGAGGCATCATGTCCATGGATCTCACAAAATGTACAAAATGAGGTAGAAGTAGGTACCTTACGCTTGGAGGAGCACTCCCAGTAACTATGGTTAGAACCCTTGCATTCTGTGCACCAAAGACCACTTCGAATCTGGGTCTCAAAGGATGACTGGCCATCCACCTTTATTCTATCTTTCAGGCCTTCTTTGATTTCTTCTAACTCCTTCTTGAGTTGTTGCCATGCGGATGATCCCTCCTCTCTTGGGAGTTGGGTGGTCGTAGTCTATGATGAGCAAAACTTAGCTGTGACCGTTCCATCTTGATAGCTTCTTTTAGGAAGTCTTGAAGTGAGGCATGTTCAAGGAGTTTATCAACCAGCCTTATAGCAATGGTAGGGGGTAATGCTTTCAAAAACCACCCCTTCATGACAGCATCATTAGGTGGCACAAACATCTTTGCCGCCAAGACCCTCATCCTTGTGTACATCTCAGAGAGGCTTTCTCCAAGCTTCATGGTATCAATGGATAACTCTTGGACAATCATGTGTTCGAATTTTTTCAACTTGAAAGTGCGTAAGAATTCCTCCCTTAGGCCTGTCCACGTCTGGAAGTGGTCAGGGGGAAATTGACTCTACCATACATCCGCAGCATCCTCCAATGACGAGGGGAAGATGTGAAGGAACGCATGCTCATTCTCCACACCTTTAGCTCTACATGCTGTGAGGAATTTCCTCACATGAGCTTCCGCATCCTCATGGAGGTGGCCTTCGAACTTTTGAGTCTTCACGTGGACCTTGTTGAGTAGCTCGAGAAGTCTAGCTCTGTCTGCAGGATTGAGAACGGCATCCCCACCCGAGAGGTTGGAGTAGATGCAAGAGTTGGAGGAAGTCCCAATGGGGCTGTAATGAGTGTGGGTGCTCCAGAGGAGGAGACCATATCGACAACACCTCTTGTGGAGGACCACAATGGAGAAGTCACTACTGATGTAGCCATAGAGGAAGTGTACATAGATGGTAGTGCATACGCGGAGGGTCTCGGTGTTGTAGAGGGAAAGGGTGAGAACATAGAAGATGTGGGGGTTAAAGAGGATGGGAGAGCATTTGGGAAAGAGAGGAACGGAGTTGAAGTCATGGATGAGTAGGCAGTAGGGAAGGAAGGAGGTGGTGGAAAAGGCAGCACCGGTGTGGATGGAAAGGGAGATGAAATCATCATGGCAGGTAAAGGCATGGCCGGAGCAAAAGTACCCCCCAGTGGGATAGATGTGGAAGAAAGATTAGCTAGGAGCCCAAAGCTATGCATAACAGATGAGGTAGCAGCTTGTCCAGCAGAGGTCGAGGCGGGAGTAGATGGAGTCACCACTCCGGCAGAAGAGGTGGTTAATGAAGACATTGTTAAGAGGAGGAGAGGGCCTGCCTTGACCTTGATGAGTCCCTGAGGAGCCCTCGTCCTTCGTACCCTCTTCTTTCACATGTTCTCCGCTTTGCACTTCTTCTACTCCGGAGTCCGGATCAGACCACCAGGGTTCCTGTTGATCCAAGTCAATGAGAGTGTCGATGAAGTTACTTGCTCTGGCTACTGCTCCAATGGGCTCACTTTGTGCTCGAGCTGAGGACTTCACAAACTTACGTCGCACGTAATGCTTGTACCGAGTTTGGTCTGTCGGAAGTCTTTTCTCCACTCTCCTTAAGTACCTCCTAGTTCTCTCACTAGCTCCTTCAAATGTTTTAGAACTATTTGGCATAAGACCTCTGCCTAGGACCCTAGATCACCACTTCACTTGTGCTACTCAACACCAGTAGTGTCCCACCGTGATCGCCATAAACTGTCTGAGGGGAGGGGTTCCTATCCTTCCGGAGGTGTTATCGGAGGCCAAAGGCCGCTGGCATGAGAAACATGAGTGTTGCAATGCTCTAAATGAGAAAGTGACCAAGATGGCCAAAGTACATATCATTGGACGAGTGTCTATAGGTCACAAGTCGCAAGTCACAAGAACACACAGGTCTATCCCCATAGTAGACAGAGGATACACACAAGTCTCTCCACACTCTCTCTCTCTCTCTCTCTCTCTCTCTCTCTCTCTCCCCCCCCCCGCTGCCTGCCTCCAGCTCCCCCCCGCTGCCTGCCTCCAGCTCCCCCCCCGCTGCCTGCCTCCAGCTCCCCCCCCTGCCTGCCTCCAGCTCCCCCCCCGCTGCCTGCCTCCTGCTCCCCGCCTGCCGCTACCTCCTCCCCGCCCGTCGCTACCTCCCCCCCTGCCTCTACCTCCTCCCCGCTGCCTGCCTCCAACTCCCCCCCGTCGCCAGCCTTTCCAGCCCCCCCCGACTGCTTGCCTCCAGACCCCCCCGCTGCCTGTCTCCTTCCCCCCCGCTGCCTGCCTCCAGCCCCCCCTCATCCCGCTGCCTGTCTCCTCCCCCCTGCTACCTGCCGTCGCATTCCCTCTCCCTCTTCCACGCTGCCTCCTCCTTCGCCTGCGCTGCCTCTTACCTCGCTGCCTGGACCTGCAACACCCGTTGCCCCTGCCTCCTCCTTCGCTGCCCCCTCCCTTGCCTGTTTGGAACTGCATATCCCTGTTAGTCGAGTCTCCCTTGACCTGCTGCTGCTCCTCGGTAGGGACCTGCTGCCTACTCTCGCTTGCACTTGGCTTGCTGCCCTGTGGTCTGAGGGCCCTTGTCAGCTGCAAGCCTTGGCTTGCCACTGGCCCTGCGCAGGCCTGCGCACCCCTACAGCAATGCTAAACAAGATCTGCCTCTGCAGGAAATCGTGCACCTAAACAAGTCCTACAATGGCCCACAAACCCAAACAGTCTCTGAAGCCAATTGTGGGAGACATCGCAAAGCGCATCTCCAGGAGTGGATTAGCAATTGACAGCCAACCAGTCCTGAAAACATCCGGTGCAATGGGCACCAATGCAGTTCTTTCTCCCGCAGCCATCATCTCTACTCCGACCACTGCCTCCCCCACCAGTGTACCAAATACCACCGCCTTCAACCTGCCCCCCACAGGAGAGGGTCACAGTTCCTCACCCCCCACATAGCTCCCTTTTGTCTCCACCACTCTTATGTCCCCCCTTCCCCTCACCCAGCAGCCTTTCTCCACTCCCCTGCCATATACAGCCAGCCTATCTCCCACGCCCTCTTAGCCCTACGCCATGTCCAAGTTCGCACCCCCCCGGGTCCCACTTGAGACGATAGATTACATCTTTATGGAGCTACATCGACTACGGGATCATACCGTAGCACAAGATCAGCTTATTCAGAGCATGCACCAGGAGATCACTCACCTCCGTCAGGAGGTTGTCTCTCTCACTGCTACAGTCACAGCGGCCCCGCGCACTACACCAGAGGTGGAGGAGCGGATCGCTACCATCTAGACTGCTATTGCGGAGACTACCAGATGGGTGGACGTTGCGAGACGGGCACCCAAAGCAGCAGTCTGAGCCACCATCGCCGAGCAGGAACAGAGGGCCAGTAAGGCTCTCAACATCCGAGTACGAGGTATCCCCTGCGCAAATTCACTCACCCCCTTAGCGGACGCGATTGCTTTCGTGACCTCTACCCTCGGCCTCGTCGAACATGGGATCGAGCATGCATGGCGCACAGGACGGGACCCCACGCGCCCACAGCCACTCATCATCCCATTCAGGGATACTCAGGCTCGACTTGCAGCACTCAGGCAGCGTGCTACACTACGGGACCACCCTACTATCTTCATGGATGAGGATCTCACACCTATGCAGGTGGAAGAGCGGCGCGTGTATCATGGAAAAAAATAGTGATGAGAAATTTTACAAGAAAAGTGGTATTATTGAACTGATATAGTTAGACCTTTGTGGTCCATTGAATATTAGACCTGTATAGGATTTTTGGCTTTTAAAAATTAAAATAAAATATCAGATGGTTTTTCTTCCAAAAACATACATGAATCTTAGTTTTTGGATGCTACGGCTTGTTAGGCCTAATTTAGTTCTTCTGAGTGAGTTTAATTTTAACTGACAAGCACTTGGACTGCTCAACTGTATACTGTTTTCCTCTTATAATTAGGCCACATTTGAGGCATTTATAGGAATTCGTGATGAGGTGGCCACATCTCAAGTAAAGCTCTTCAGTCATCATTTACAGGTATGGCAGATCAAATTTCAATTGCTTTTTAGCTAACAGGAATTGCACCACTTTTGCCATATTTTTGTTCCAAATTAATCTAATAGAAGTATAGAAATGGGCTGAGTGTTGCAGGAACTAGAAGATAATTTACCTTTGGATGGTAAATACAAATCCAAGGGTGTCAAGGCTTCCCCCATTCGGGTTATGCAGCTCATATACAATGCAGGGGTAAGTTTCTTCTATATTTCCCTACCCTTTGGTTCTTTCCCACCACTGAATGAAAGTTCAACATTCTGTTTCCATAACCCAAATGTAGATGTTACAAAAGCATGTACGAAGCTCCTCCCCTGCCTTGAGAGACTCTTTGGTAGCTTAATTTGACAACCTCTCCCACCTGCTCCCCGCCCTTCCTGTCTTCTTCCCACACTGTTTTTTGGGGGTGAAATCCATATTTTTTTAATATTACAAAAAACAGTTCTCAAAGAGAGAACTTGCCATTACAAAATATCAGAAGATTTCAATATAAGACAAGTAGATAGAGGAATCTATCTGATGAGCGCTGAGACAATCATAAAAAGATTGCCTTAGTGACATTTGGAAATAGGAAAACTGGGAAAAAGTGGAGTCTCCAAAGACACTATGATTTCTGTCCTTCCATAGAGTCCAGAGGCCCCATATCGAACTCATTCGAAGAAATGATGAAAGTGCAGTCTCAGTGGATAGATGCCGAATATTCGGAAGAGCTTGCCAAAGAAAGCAATAGGGAATCTGGCTCGGAGACGCTGCAGTAAAAGAAGCAGAAAGTCAGGAGTGACAGGGCAGTGCCAAAAGAGATGGATTAGGGATTCCCTAGGAGCCCAATATATGTGACAGACAATAGAAGCAATATGTCATCAGGCTAAGAGTTGACAAAATGGAATAACCCCTGACGTCACCTGCCATAGAAACACCTGTTATAGGGAAAGAGGCAATTTACAGTTCCAAAGCAGTCGCAATCTTTTGCGCCACCACTTGGCATGACAATTTATAGCCCAAATCTAATTTCCCCGATCTGAAATCCAAGGTGGAGGGCATCAAAACCCTATATAAACTGGCCACTGTTATATTAGCCAATGGTAGAGGACAAGTGCCTGAATCCTGGCAATGCAGTGCCCAATCCGTAAGACGACAAGAGAGCTCTAAATGCGACACTGGTAGGAAAGATTGAAGCATATGAGAAAGAGAATGCCAAAAGTGTCTATAATGTAGCCCCAAACCATACTATCTGACTGCCAATGGAAAATATCAATGTACCATCTGGATGTAACACATCACCCACCAATTGTATCCCTTTGGACGAAATTAAGTAAGAGCGCCTGGGTTCTTGCAAAGCAAGGGGAGGATCAAACACCTTCGACCAATGCAAGCTCTCCGAAATGCAAAGAATTGCCCTCTAGGGAGGTGCGGCCTTGCCATTTGTGATGAGAAAGAATTTATTTCCAATCTGAAAGCATTGTAGAGGCAAATGGGCAACCCTTAACTTTGCCATCCATGTATCTCAAATTAAAATCCAATTGATTTGGATGCCAGTGCCCAAAAGTAGTAGTCAAATGTGAAATCAAATGACGCATCATAGCAGCCCAAGGTTGATTACCCTGCAGAAATTCCAGCATCATCTTTCCCCCACGTGCCAAAATGTGAATGAGAATATTTAGAATATTCAGACCACCATGCAATTTTTGTGAGTAGAGACGCTCAATAGAAAGTAATCTGATCCTCTTTTGGCAATGCCTTGAGCACTAGAAGGTGTCCATAAGAGTAGACATAAAAGACTGAATATCCTTCTTAGCAAGCATCATTAGAGGCAAGAAGAACTGTATGTAAGAAACCAAAATGGATTGCACACTACAGAGTGGCCAGGTGGCTAACTTCCAATATTCCAGCTTCTATTGAAGCTTTTCAAACACCCAATCTATTTGTTGCCGACGCCGAGTGACCATCCAACCCAATGGATAACCAAAATGCCGAACAAGCAGGTTGGGCAATACAATTTCCCCAAGCCATAGAGAGGAATGCTAGTCTTTATCATGTAAAGGCAGAAGCTTAGATTTTTGAAAATTTACCTGCAAGCGAGCAGCCAAACCATACAAGGATAGTGCACTCATAAGTTGGGAAAGATCCTGCTCAGTGGTTTTTGGGGTGAAGAAGGAATCATCTGCATAAGCTTGTGCAAGCATGGGCTTTCTGTCATATATTAGTATCCACAAGGTAGTCTATATACTGAAGCATCGGATGAGTAGCTATTGCATTTAGCAGTGTGCTGAGCAGGCATCCTTGTCGCACTGATCGATGCAAAATCCACCGATAAAAAATGTCACCAGATAGGATGGAGGTAGCTTTATTGTCAAAGTATAACCAATATATAGTACTCTGCATTTTATATTTTCAAAACTCAAGCACTGCATGGTTTGATAGATGAAATCCCATTGAACAATATCAAATGCTTTGGTGATGTCTACGTGCAGCAAAAGCACATCTTGTTGAGTGTATTTTGCATATTCTATCCCAATATAAGCATTGGCAATATTATTAGTGATATGACGATGAGGTATGAAGCCATATTGGATCTTTTTTTGCCAGAGCATAGAGATTGCAGGCAGACAAGATCAGTACAAGATATGCAGGACTCACAAGCACTTTGCTAGAGATTCCCCGAGAAGGAATAAAAGACCCAAAAAGTCTTTGGGTGTGGCTTTTCATACTGCTCCCTTGACACCCGTGTTCGTCCTGCAGCGTGTGCTACCAGGCAACCAGCTCCTTCAGCACATCCAGGTCCCTCCTCACGTCCTCGACTTGTCGTCCCCCGTTGGGTTGCGGTTAGGGTTGTTACTCTATCTGCACAGGAGGACACCTCTCATAGCCCGGGGTCTTCTTCGATTGTAGCAGGAGACATTCTTGTTTTGGTTGCGACTGAGGCTCCCATTCCTTCAGTTACAGATCAAGAGAGGTTTTCTGATGGTAGCATTGCAGATCTGGGTTTCTCACGCTCAAGATGGGCAGTCGTCGTCGCCTTCACATGTGGCTCCAACCCTCACTAGTGCCAATGATTTCTACCACTCGGTTGCTAGCACCAGGAGACATGACATTATCAGATGGGAGATTGGCAATTGGCAGTCCTACAGAGGGAAGATAGATGCTTAGATTCAGGAGCACCTTGCTGCAACAACAAGGGCTCATCAGCAAACATTGCTAGGTCAGAGAGCAGTGTATGCCATACATGCATGGGAGTCTTTTTGGACTCAGATGGGAGGTAGAGTCAATAAGCACTTCTTCTCTACTCTTGGCCCTAGACATAGTAGGGAATGTGTTTCATAGCTTATTGACTCAGACAGGGTTTTAGAGACTAATCTTGATGTTGTCATGTACATAGCTACATTTTTTTTTTCCTCCCTTTTGATAGCAGATCCTGACACACAGGCCAGAGATGATGCCAGATATGTTGTATGGCAGTGTATTCCTATGTCGGTGAAACCGGATATGCAAGCTTCACTAAATGCACCTTTCACCAACATAGAGTTCAGGACTGCACTTCTTGCCCTTCATATGGGCAAGTGCCCAGGATCGGATGGCTTACCCCCTCTTTTCTCATTGCTTTTTGGGATATGATTGGGGATTACATTACCTCGGTCCTAGGGCGTTTGGGACTCTAGTGAGATGTTGGAATCGCTTACAAATGGTCTCATTCATCTTATTCTTTTTTTTTTTGCAAAAAAAGTACTTCATTAAGTATGAATAAAAACCGCAGAGCAAGCTCAAGTGCGGGAGTACATCATGTCAAGCATGAGAAAAAATAGCTCAGAATGAGCAAACAAAAATCCCAGGTGGCGGCTGAAAATGCCACCTCATCCCTGAAGGAGAGTCTGAGAAGAAAAGAGAACCCCTCTAGACTCTGAGAAAAGCAAGCCTCCTAGCAGTAGCAGTCCTAGAGGTTCCTTGTATGTTCACCCAAAATGGCCATCAAAGTGTGTATAGTTTCTGCCCAGATACTGGCCATAGTCTGAGAAGGGTGAACCTGGGAGTCCTCCAAAGCCTCTGTACATCTAGCTCTCCAAATATGCCATGCTGTAATACTAACCAGAATCTCCCAAGATGTGTCTACAGAAGCGTGGGGAGCTCTGAATGGAGTAAACGGAACATCAAGGAGGGAGCATGACTCCACAAGGTGTCGTCGAACAAAGAAAGCGGTGTCCGTGTCATGTCTCTTGAAGAAAGCCTATGGACCAGTGAGTGACAACCAAGCAATTGATACCTAGGTCAAGAAGAAGGGTGCTCTATGAAAAATGCAAAGTATCCTAGCAACACCCTTCCAAATCGTCCTCGCCTGAGTGCACTCCCAAAGGCAATGTTGCACTAACTCAACCGCTGAGTGGCACCAAGGACATGTAGGGTCAGCCCCGAACTTGGATCCCCACAAGTTCACTGCAATCCCTCCATGAATAGTAAGCCAAATAAATAACATGATTTTCCTATTTCTGAGGGATTTCCAAAGTCTCCTCCAAAAGTTTTTATGCATCTCTGTAGAAATCTGAAAAGTATCCCAATGAGGAGCTCTAGAGGGCCTCCAACCTCTACAACTAAGCTGGAATGTCCCAGCATTTTTGACTGTGTAATGAAAGAGGGGGATGCTCTTCTCTCGGTGCCCTTCATCTATCCACTCCCATTCCCATGGATTCCACTGCAACGATCTAATACGGGAACCTCCATATAACCAAAGCCTCCAAGATCTAAGAGCCAGGAGAACGGGGTCTGGATCAAGATACCAATGTGAGTCTCTACCCATCTCCATGTATCCTGCAATCCTGACAGGCTGAAAAGGAGCCTCCAAGAGAATGTCCTTTGAAGATCTGTGGAGTCTGCCTCCTGCATGAACCTGAAAGACAAGGGTATCCTCATGTGCATCCCTCAAGGCTATAACCTGCAGAGGGATACCTGTCCTCGTAAAAGCTCCCAACCAGGTGGACTTCGAGATAGGCAAATGGTCTATATCCATCCACTCCACTGGTATGGCTGCATCTATCTGCTGCATCCTGGCTGCACTTCCTCTGAGGTGACTAACTGAACAAACTCTCTGATCCTCTAGAAGCATCCTGAAAGCTTTCCAAGCACCCACCATGGAGGCAGGGCCCAACTCCCATCTAGACCACTGCATGTAGTGTGGCATGCCCAGTGATCTGCCATGCTCATTTAGTATGCAATCATTCCACATGACGGGCTGCCTGTCAATTTCTTCACAAGAGGAGTGTGGAACTCTCCAAAGAGTACTTTTGAAGCTGTCCCAAGCTTTCAGAATGGCAGGCATGAGAGGGGAGGTAGTAGATCTGAGATGGGCTGACGTAAAGATCCATTAAGGGCTGTCCATCCAATCTCCTCCCTGAGAAGGTGTGCATGTCTGTATACTGTGTAAGAAAAAATCCTTCCATGGCTCGTGACCAGGCATCAAACCTCTGACCACCATCTTGCAGAGCAAGGCTCTACACTGCAAGTGTGGATAAATAATATTGAGACCCCCTTCCCCAGTGGGTAGAATAAGAGTCTCCCAAGCCACCCTGGCTATCACATCTGAAGTGCCGTCTAATCCATTGCATAAAAATTTCATGATAGGTCTCTTGAGTTGAGTGATACTACTTGTAGATCGGCACCAGCAAGAGCAAACAAACCAAGTTGTAGCCAACAATACCTGGTTTACAACTACCACTCTGGATGCAAGGTCAAGTCTAGCCGAACTCCAAAATAAGAGTTTCCTTTTGATGCTCTCCAACACGGCACCGAACTGCTGTGCTGGAGAAATGCCCACCCCAACCTGGCATCCAAGATACCTGATGACCTCATTGTCCAGCAACTCTCTTCCTGTCTCAACGGAAGTCTCAGCCCAAGGATATCAGCTTGAGCTCTAATATAGAGGCTCATAGCTTCAGCCACAAATAAGAATAGAAAGGGGGCTAAAGGGCATCCCCGGTGGACTGATCTGGAAATCTGAAACCTGTCTCCCCTGACTCCATCAATGAGTACTCGGCTATGGGCTGACCTGTAAAGAGCAGAAACCCCTCTAATCCACAAAGCTGAAAATCCAAAGCGAAAAAGGGTTCCCTCTAGAAAACCCCAATCTACCTTGTCATATGCTTTTTTGAAGTCTAGGGGTAGAATTGCCAGTCTATGGCCCTCATGCATAGCCCACTTAGAAGCCTCCCAAAATGAGAATATGTTATCAAAAATGCTTCTGCCATGGACAAATCCTGTCTACGTGTCATGTATAAGATCTGGCAGGATGGGCTGCAATGGCAAGCTGATGGCTTTCGCCAAGATCTTATATAAAGTGCCCAATAAGGTTATCGGTCTCCACTAAGACACTAAATTTCTGCAACCTCCTTTTGGGATAAGATGAATGAGACCCTCCGAGCGTGAGTCCGGCATCTCACCCGAGTCCCAAACGTCCTGTAGGGCTGAGGTGATGTAATCCCCAATCTGATCCCAAAAAATAATAAAAAAAGAGGGTGTAAGTCCATCTGACCTTGGACAACTACCCTTATGAAGGGCAGTAAGAGCAGTCGTGAACTCTATGTTGGTGAAGCGTGCATCAAGTGAGGCTCTCATACCTCGATCCACCAACATTGGAATATGTTGCCAAACAACCTCTCTAGCATCATCTCTGGCCTGTGAATCAGGATCTGCAGTCAAAAGGGAGGCATGGTAATCTAAAGCAATCTGCATGACGGCATCTGGATGTGTCTGAAGTACCCCATCTGAGTCAACAAGCTGCGAAACACTCTCTCTACTAGGTCTAGGACCAAGAGTAGAGAAGAACTGCTTGTTGACTCTACCTCCGATCTGCATCCAGAAAGACTCTCTGGCATGAAAGGCATACTCTGCTCTTTGATCTAAAAGTGTTTGCTGATGAGCCCTTGTTGTAGCAAGGCGCTCCTGAATCCAAGCATCTATAGGCCGTTTCTATTCTTCTCTTTGGAGAGCTGCTAGCTGCTGGCGAATGGCAATCTCTCGCCTGCGAATCTCATCTCTCCTGATACCAGCAACAGAATGATAAAAGCTGCTAATGCCAGTGAGGGCTGCAGCCACATTTAACGGGGACGACTACCCACCCTGCAGGTGAGAAACCCAAATCTGTAGCACTGCCTTTGTGAGGCCTCCTCTGCATAGAAGGCATTTGGAATCCTGATACTGGCAAAGTGGCCTCTCGCCCGAGGCTCTGAAACCACCAAAACAACCGGAAAATGATATGAAGTGGACACTCCAGCTCTGATGCATACTATCCCACCTCTGTCCAGTGCCCAATCATCCACATAAAATCTATCAATCCGTGCGTGGATAGGCCTCTGTACTCTCCTGTTCGACCAAGAAAACAGAAGAGACTGTGGTTGAGTGTGAAAAGCATCATCATACCAAACATCTCTGCCACTGAACTGAAAAAGGAAGGCATCCCATGCTGCTCTCTCAAGGGAGTGAATGCCACCTTCCCTACCCCCTCTTTTATCTGAAGGCATCTCAACCATGTTGAAATCGCCCAAGAGAGCAACTCCTTCCAAAGGAGGACACAATCCCCTCTCAAGTTGGGTGCATAAATGTTAAGAAAGCCAACCTTACGCCCGCCAATCAGCAAAATAACCCACTGTGCTCTGGTAGGGACTATGACTTCGTGTCCAATGACCAAGGGGAGCATCGAAGAAGAGATAAAAATGCAAATGCCTCCCCTGGTGCCCAAGGAAGGTGACCAAAAAGTATGGCCAGAAAGAAGCTTACTTTACTTGGCACAATCTCTACCATCCAGCTTATGCTCTTGGAGCATAAGGATATCAATGGGGCCACTTGAAACACCTGGATGGAGTTGGTTACGAATCAGCTGTCTATGGTGGCGATGAAGTATACATTGAGGCCCTGAACGTTCCAACTAACGATCCTCATTGACGGGAGAAGGAGGCCGGGTGAAAGGCCCTACCTGACCTGGTGGTGGAGAAAATCCTCTCTTGTGAAAGAGTCTATTGAAATCGGAGTCCTAGTGTGTGTGGTGCTAGAGTCCTAGGAGTGTCCTATAGTTGTATGTGTGTGAAGAGTCTTGAGGCCACTTGTGCCACCTCATGTGGTAGATGTGATTCCTCACCTAGATTATAGGATCTAGATTCTCTTGTGTGTGACCTCATCTATGAGGTGTTTGTGTGAGAAGATAAGGATTGCCCAACCTATAAAAGAGGCTATGTACTTGCTGTGTTTTCACCCTATCAATCAATCCACATCAGTTCGTGCCTCAGCTCGTCTCCAATCATGTGTCTCTCACCTTCTCCCCATTTTCAACAGTTGGTATCAGAGCCATGCTGAAGCATCCTACCCATCCTTCGCTGCCATGTCTCCACTTTGCTGCGCCACTCTGCTACCGCCTCTGTTCACTGTTCTACTAGCCCACACTGCTGCTCCCGCTTCTACTCTACGCTGCACCATTCTGCCCGCCATCTCCTAGGCTGCGCCATTCTGCCCGCTACCTTTAGCGTCTCTCGCAACTGCTCCCTCACTCAACGCTGATGGTGCCTCGAACTCCGGACCTTCAGTTTACACTACTTCTAGCGGAAGCATGGTGAGCTGCTGGCTGAGAAGATGCCCGCAACTGCATGAAGGAGCTGATCTACATCGACATGTGCTACGGCTGGACTGTTGCGACGTACAACCTGACCTCTGCAACTGTTGTACAATCTGCCGTACGATCTACCGTACTGATGTACGATTTGCCATACAGCAGGCCCGTACCAAACAGCCTCGAAATCCGCGCCACTCGGATGCTACTGCCCTGATTCTCCTCTCCCCGCTCCAAATGCCTCACCAACGGCCAATCCTTTAGTCAGCCTAGAAAACCCTTCATCGACCTACAAGAAGATCACACAGCCCACTGCAAATCAGCCATACAGCCTGTACGGCTTGCCTGCCGTACGACTGTACCTGCAGCATACAATCTTCCATACAACCCTAACCCAAAAATTTAGGGCTTTTCTGTCCTATGTCTTCCTTTAGCATAATTGAAGCTTCTACCATGTAAAATTTGGGCCTTTCTTGAAATTTGAGTAAACATTGTAAGGGATTTAGACACTGGCTGTAATAACAGCTAAGACCTTCCCACCAATGGATAGCATAAAAAACTCCTCGTTCATCGACAGGGAGCAATTTCCCAACTTGGCAGACAAAACTCCGGCTTCTTCTTATGCGAGAAGGCATATGGAATATCACCAATGGCAAGGAGCCAAAACCACAAGGAGATGATGCTAGAATCAGTTGGTGGGAGAACCAAAATGATAAAGCAATGGTTATCATTGGCCTAGCTTTAGCTGACAACCTTATCCACCATGTGGATTTTGATAAGACAGCAAACGACGTTTGGGAAAAGTTAGAGAATTTGTTTGGAAATAAGATCAATAATTCCAAAGTATTTCTCAAACAAAAACTCTTCAAGCTCAATATGAAGGAAAGTGAAACCCTCAATGAACACTTGAGCAATCTTGGGTCAATTCTCCAACAATTATCTGCCATCCGAGCCATTGTTGAAGATGATGATCAAGTTGTTGTACTTCTCTCCAGTATTGAAGACATTTCCAAGTACAATGAGATCCTTGCTGTCCTAAGAGTCAGCCGCAATATGAGCTTTAAGGATATGGTAGCGCATCTCATTGATGAGGACCGCAGGCTTACAGAGAAAGCAGAATCTTCCTTCAAATCTGGCAACGCATTCTTTCTCAAGAATAAGCCCAAGAAGAACGGGAAACCTCTTAAATGTAATTACTATCAAAAACTTGGCCATCCAGAGGATCGTTGCTTCAAGAAAATGGCAAAGGTACAAGCCAAAGAACATGCCAATCTGGTTGCGGAGCAGAGTGAGGACGAAGACGATGAAGCTACACCTTCTGGACCTGAGGAACAAGCCTGCACTGCTGCTATTTCTGGTCTATCCCTCCATGAGGTGATAGATGAAGAGTGGGCTTTCTAGAAGTCATGTGTGTTAGGTACTCTGCCTTGGGTAGTCCCCCTAAAATGATATAATAATTTGTCATTTTGTGTGCCTTGTCCTATAAAAGGCTCCACTTATTTCCATGTACCCAGTTAGGAGACAGGGGGGGTTGTTATGTCTTTCCTTTATCAGGCTTGGCCGAGTTCCAGGATGTTGGTGTACTCCCTAGACCTATGAGTTGGTCATGCATCCATGCTCAGATTTGAGTCTCTGATCACGTTGACACCTAAGCCATGAGAGTGCTTGGTTCAACCTCTGAATTATGCTCAGCTGTTAGCCTCTGAGATTGCCTGGGATGCACAGTATGGATGATGTCATAGTCTCTCACCCTAGCTCTGAAGGGGGGTTTGTTGAAATCGGAGTCCTAGTGTGTGTGGTCCTAGAGTCCTAGGAGTGTCCTATAGTTGTGTGTGTGTGAAGAGTCTTGAGGCCACTTGTGCCACCTCATGTGGTAGATGTGATTCCTCACCTAGATTATAGGATCTAGATTCTCTTGTGTGTGACCTCATCTATGAGGTGTCTGTGTGAGAAGATAAGGCTTGCCCAGCCTATAAAAGAGGCTATGTACTTGCTGTGTTTTCACCCTATCAATCAATCCACATCAGTTCGTGCCTCAGCTCGTCTCCAATCATGTGTCTCTCACCTTCTCCCCATTTTCAACAGAGTCCTTCTATCAAGCGGAGGGAAATCAACTGGTGAAAGAAACCCCACTCCAGCAGAGGGGGAAGCCCTGTCCAACGGAATCCCAATAACTGGCTCTCCCAGGGTAGAGGGTACAAACTCCTCCTCTGTCTCAAACTCTGCCAAATCTGCCAGTATTGCAAAGGAGTTCCTATAAGAGGGAACTGGCATAGGAGTGCGAAGAATCCCTGCACTCCAGGGAGTAGGAGAAATAACCCCTTTACCTCTATCAAGAGGTGAAGTGCGACTAACAGAGGGAGGGGGTTGCTGATGGAGACTGAGAGGCTGATCAGGAACATCAGTGATAGGCCCTGAAGAAATGGGTTGCCCCTCTTGATGAGCAAGCGGGGAGGCTAGGGCAACCACATTTACACCTGAAACAATTACAGAAATATCTCCTGCCTGTAACTTAGAATGGTCCAAGGTGCCTCGTAGAGGTGGCGAAGTGTGAGCAACCCTCACAAGCATCCAACGGGAGACGATAGGAGCAGGACATGCTGATCGTTTTGTGCGTGTTGAAGAAGAGAGTCCCTAGACGGGTCCAGGTCTAGGGACTGGTCCCGAAGGTCCTGGGCGAGAAGGGGGGCTCTAGTAGCGCGTGTAGAAGAAGGACGAGAAGTCGGAATAAACTGTTTGGGCCTTTTCTTCTTCCTTGGGCAATCTCTGGCGAAGTGCCCAAGGGTCCTGCAAATCCTACACTGATCCTGCCTCCCAGCAACCTCAACTCTCTGTTGAAAAAAGGAACCATTTGGTTGCTGAAGCATAATGTGATCATCTGTAATATCAGGGTCAAAGACGATGACCCTGACTCGTGGCACCCCATCCGATTTGACAGCCTCTGCTATGAAGAGGGCATGCCAGGGGGGGGGGGGGGATCTCTATGACCAACCCAAAAGTGGCTCCTATGGACGGTAAGAGTCGATGGTAAACCAGAGGAAGGCCGGGGAATCTGATGAAAAGTGAGGTAACCCTGCTATCTTCCTCTACTGGATCAAAACCCAAAGTGAAGGGTGTCAAAAAGATCCTCCTGGAGCTCAATGCCAAAGGACTAGCCCTAAGTACTGAACCTCCTAAATCTGGAGAATCAAAGACCACCTGAAAGAACCCTCGTCCAAGCAGACGAACATCGGTGAGGTGCCCTGCGAGGACTCCAGGTAAAGCTAAAAGCATCCAATCCCTAGCCTATAGCCTGAAAGGGTGGGAACCGTGGATGCGAGCAAAGAGTGAGGTAGCGTACTTATGCTCTGAATCTATCTTGAGCTGTTGAAGCTCGTCTTTGGAAAAGGTAACTGTTCTTGCGGACGATGGAAGCAGTCGAGGATTGGCTGAATGGGAACCCATTCGTCAATCAAGGTGAAAAGGCCGACGCAAACATGAAGATGCTCTGTCTGTACGAAAACCTGCTGCCGGCGGGAAGAGAGATTCTCTCTCTTTTTCCTAGAGGGGGCTGAAGAGGGGAGGGGGGGAGGGTGGCGGGGGGGGGGGGGGGGGTAGGCAAGGGAGGGGCAGGGTAGGGAATGAGGGGCGGGGGAGGGAAGGAGGGAGGTGTTGAGGCCGGGGGAAGGGCAGAGGAAGGGAGGGAGAGGCAGGAGGTAGGGGCGGGGAAGGGGGAAGGGAGGCGAGGTAGGGGGAGCGGGGGGGCAGCGAGGTAGGGGAAGCGGGGGGTAGGAGGAGCGGCGGGTAAGGAGGGAGGGGCAGCGAGGGGGTAGGGTGAGGCGGGGAGGCGGGGAAAGGGCAGCGGGGGTAGGGAGGGAGGAGTGGGTAGGGGGAGCGGAAGGGCAGCAGGAACTTAGTGTCTCAATGGAGACCAATTACTCTTTTGGGCACTTGCTACAAAATCTTGGCAAAAGCGATTAGCCTAAGCTTGTAGCCCATGCTTCTAGATCTTATACATGATACCCAGGGCTTCATTCATGGTAGGAGCATCTTTGATAATATTGTCTCATTTTGGGAGGCTTCTGAGGGGGTTATGCAGACCAACCAGAGATTGGCCAATCTATTCTTGGATTTTGAAAAGCTTATGACTGGGTAGATTGCGGTTTTTTAGAAGGCATGCTTCTTCGCTTTGGATTTTCACATGCATGGATTCGAGGGGTATCCTCCTTATACAGATCAGCCCATAGCCGAGTGCTTATTGGTGGGGTCAGGAGAGAGAGGTTTTTCTAGATTAGCCCGCCAGGGATGCCCTCTAGCTCCATCGCTCTTTATAATCGTGGCTGAAGCGATAAGCATCTATATTAGATCTTAAGCTGATATCTTCGGGTTGAGACTTCCCCTAAGACGGGATGAAGAACTTCTGGACAGTGAGTTCGCAGATGATACTGCTATTTTTTTGGATGCCATGACATATATGCTCACTGCTTTGAGGATAGCCTTGGATACATTTTGCACTGCTATGGGGGCACATATCAATTGGCATAAATCCAATGGCTTTTGGATTAGCTACTATGAGGACATCCCAAATTGGGGGAATGACATTGGTTTCACTTGGGTTTAGAGGGGTGTTCCACTTGGGTTTAAGAGGGGTGTTCCTATCAAGTATTTGGGGTGCTAGGTTGGCATAGGTATCTCTCCATCACAAGAATGTGTGTCGGTGTTGGAAAGTATAAGGAGATAACTCCTCTTTTAGAGTTCAACCAAGCTTGATCTTGCATCCAAGGTTGTGGTGGTGAATCAGGTTTTGTTGGCCACTGCTTGGTTTATTTGTCCTTGCTGGTGCCGTTCTAGTGAGTGTATTACTAGCTCAAGAGGCCTGCAAGGAATTTTCTATGGAGTGGGCTTGACGGAACAATAGATGTCATAGCCAGGGTGGCTTGGGAAACATTGACCCTCACCCATGTCTTGTTATCCTAGGAGAGTGGAGATTGTGGCTTTATGGTGGTGTTCTGATAAAGTACTTACACTGGTATCTCGGGGAATGGGAATGGATTGATGAAGGGCACTGAGAGAAGAGCCTCCCCTTCTTTTGTTACATTGTTATGCCTAGACATTCTAGTTGAGTTGTTCAAGTTGGATGCCCTCCAGAGCACCCCATTGGGAGTGTTATGAGAAATCAGTTGACATACAAAAGAATTTCTGGAGGATACTTTGGAAATCCTATAGGAATAGAAAAATCACTCTTTTCTTTTGGCTTTCTATTCATGGTGGGATTGCCGTGAACCTTTGGAGGTTTAGGTTTCGAGATGATCCTACTTGTTCTCGATGCCTCTCTGCTATGGACTTAGTTCAGCATTGCCTTTGGGATTGTAGGTAGGCTAGGATTCTTAGTACCTCTATTCCTCGCCCCTTCTTCATGACTTGGGACTCAGTTGTTTGGCTCTCTTTCGGGGCCCCAGGTCTTCTATGAGAGACATGACTCATCTTGGGCTTATCGATCCGTCGCCATTTAGTTGAGCCATCATCTCTGGATGATGTTCTGGCTTCACCTTTCGGACATGTACATGCGTCTGTGGACTCTTCTTGGGAGCTACTGGCGAGTATTACAGTGTGGCATATTTATGAGAGCCAAATGCACAGAGGCTTTGGGTGGATCCCAGGTCCACCCTTCTTACACCTTGGCCAGTATATGGACAGGCACTATAGATACTCTGATGGCCATCTGGGCGACCATGCAGGGGTTCTCACGTGTAGCCTTTGCTAAGAGAGCTATATTTTTCAGAGAATGGGGGTCTCCCCTTTCTTCTCTGAGACTCAACCTTGGTTGTTTTCTACCTCCTTTTGAGGGGAGTTTTCTCATGCACCGCATGATGTATTACCACCTTGAGCTTTTTCTCTCGCGATTTCTATTCTTACTTAATAGAAGTCTTTTTATGGAAAAAAAATGCAAGGATGAATTCCACGGTGAGACCATCTGAACCTGGAGACTTCCATTTGCCACATAATTTTAAAGTATCAGACCACTCCCTCTCTGTGAAGGGTGCATCAAAGTGCAGAGCCTAGACATGAGTGATAATCGAAGGGATATGCCCCCTTCTTCATACACTTTTTTTTTTTTTTTTGGGAAATTGAGTTGCTTTATATTACAAAATCATCATCCCAGGAAAGGACGATGAGAAATACATCAAGAGAAAACCTCAATATAAGACAGATATACATCATTATCTATGCACTTTGTCTACAAGCGCATGTGCACATACACCCACTTTTTTAAAAAATTTTAGTGAAAGCTTTGATTGATTAAATTACAAGAATAGTCACCTAAAAAAAGAGGCGCTAGAAAATACATCAATTGAAGATCTCAGTATAAGCCAAATATACATCCTGATCTATTTGGCGAGTCTGCAAGCAATCAAAGAAAGATTGCTGCAGAGAATGCTTAAAGAAAGCAAACAAATAAAAATTGGAATCACTAAAGACACACACACACACACACATTTTTTTAAAAAGTGAAAAAAACACACTTTTTTAGTGAAAGCTTCGATTGATTATATTACAAGAATAGTCACCTCAGAAAACACACACACACACACTTTTTTTGGTGTGAAATCTTTGATTGATTATATTATATGAGTAGCAACCTCAAACAAGGTGCTACAATTACATCAACTGAAAATTTCAGTATATGCCAAAAAGACCTCATGATCTATGCAGCGGGTCTGCAAGCAATCAAAGAAAGATTGCTGCAGAGAATGCCTGAAAAAGCCAAACAGAGAGAAAGTAGGATCACCAAAGACTTTACAATTCCTATATGTCCATAAAGTAGGATCACCAAAGACTTTACAATTCCTAGAACCCAAATGAAGAAAAGATGAAACTCCGATTTGAATGGATGGAACCCAAATAGCCAGAAGAACTTCCCAAAAGGAACAAATGGGAATCTTGCTCGCAGGTGCTGTCAAAGCAGACCAAAAAACTCATGAGAGCACGGACAATGCCAAAACAAGTGAGGCACAGTCTCCGAAGAAGCATAACATCTGTGGCAAATAGCTGTCCAGATGAGCTAATAGCTGTCCAGATGAGCTAATAGCTGTCCAGATGGAAACACTCCCAAAAGAACTTGCCAAAAGAAAACCTGTTGCCGAAGCGGTACTTTATAGGCCCAAAGTTGCTGTAATCTTTTCCTCCACCACTTGGCTGGGCGATGCATTCGCCAAAGAGAATCACCTCTCTCTGAAACCCAAGGTTGAGGCAAAAGGATTTTATACAATGCAGGCACAGTAATCTGAGATAGCCTCAAAGGATGAGAAGAGGACCCTGGAGAAGTCAAAGTCCAATCTTCCAGCCGGTCCTGGAGTTCCAAAGGAGGAATCAGAACAAAAGGCAAAAGCATAGAAGTAATTTGTTGCCACAAAGGACAATAATGAGAGCCCAATCCATATCTGGTGGCTGCCAGAGAAAAAGGGAGCACAGTACTAGCATCATCTATAACATCAGCAATCGAGGTGATGCCTTTGAACGAGACAAAGTAGGAACGTCGAGGTTCTTGTAAAGCCAAGGGAGGTTGAAAGGCTTTCGACCAGTGAATGCTTTCAGCTCTCAAAGAATTCCCAAGCAAAGACTGCCGTCCATTCCATTCCATATGAGAAAGAACATGCTTCCAGTCAAGAAGCAGGCAGGAGACAAAAGGGCAGGCAGGCAAAGTGCCATTAGTGCAGCCAAAAAAGAAATCCCATTGATCGAGTTGCCAATGACCAAACACAGAAATACTGATATGAGTGACCAGAGTTCTAATCATAAGAGCCCAAGGCTGATCACCTTGCAGATATTGCAGCAACATTTTCCCCCTGTGGGCAAGGATATGCACATGAATATCCATGATGTTCAATCCACCATGCATCTTGGGAGAACAAATGTGATGCATCGAAAGCAATCTGAGACTTTTTCTGCCATGTTTGGATTGCCAGAAGATTTCCATAAAGACAGACATGCAAGATGTAAGATCTGCCTTAGTGAACATGATCAATGGCAAGTAAAATTGAATATATGCCACAAGGATGGACTACACTATTCGAAGACGAACGTGCAAAGGCCAGGTTGCCAGTTTCCAATACTCCACTTTTTCCGAAGCTTAGCCAAAACCCAATCAGTTTATTGTCGGCGAGTGAGTTCCCACCCCAAAGGGTAACCAAGATGACGAACAAACTGAGTGGGTGGAATGATATCCCCGGGCCATAAGAGGCTATGCCAATCTTTGGAATGCAAAGGGAGCAACTTAGACTTCTGAACATTAACATGAAGACCAGCTGCCAAACCATAAACGGAGAGGGCCTGCATCAAGGCACCAAGATCATGGGGCGTATTTTTCGGGGTAAAGAAAGAATCATCAGCATAAGCTTGAGCAACCATGCTACGATTAGCATCCAATTCCAAGCCATGAAGTGATCCTGTAGCTACAAGATGATCAATATATTGCAGCATAGGATGAGTAGCAATGGCGTACAGTAAAGCATTGAGAGGGCATCCCTGGCAGACCGAACAACGAAGAGTCCACTCATCAGAGATATCCCCAGAAAGAATGCAAGCCGCATTGCTATCTCTGTAAAGCCAGTAAATAACCTGCTTCATTTTTTGTCCAAACCCCAAAGCTCGCATAGTTTGCAAACTGCACACACACACACTTTTTTTTTTTTTTTTTGGAATCTTTGAGTCATTATATTACACAGAAGCTATCCCGGAAAGGGAGAGCTATAAAACATCAAGAGAAAATCTCATTGTAGGACAAATATACATCATGATCAAAGACACGAGATTGCAAGCAATCAAAAAGCGATTGTTGCAAAGAGTGTTTGAAGAAAGAGAAAGTGGCAAAAACAGGATCACCAAAGACCCTATGATCACGATCCTTCCTGAGAGTCCAGAGTGCCTAGTACCGAACCCAAACAAAAAAGAAATCAAACTCCTGTCTAGGTGGATGTACACCAAAAAGCCAGAAGAACTTGCCAAAAGCAATCTAAGAAAACCAAGCTCTCAAAATCTGCCCAAGGAAGTCCAAGAAAGCACGAGAGGAAGGACAATGCCAAAAGAGATGAGGCACGGTCTCTCTTGGGGCCAGACATTTGTGACAAATAGAGGAAGTAATACGTCGTCGTGCCAAGAGCTGTCCATGAGGAAGAACACCCAACAAATTTCTCCACAAGAAAACCTACTGATGGAGAGGAATCTTAGAATGCCAAATCTGTCTCAAACGTTTCCGCCACCATTTCACAGGACGATGAAGATGCCAAAGCTGATTTGCCTTTTGCGAGATAAATGGTGGAGGAAGTAGAACTTTATAAAGAGAAGAGATAGTAATATGTGCAAACTGCAGAGGACGGTATGACAAGCCCACAGAAGAAAGTGTCCAGTCTCGAAGACGATCCTGTAGATGCAATGGAGGAACCGGCTGAAAAGGCTGGAGCATCAAAGTAATCTTAGCGCACACACACACTTTTTTTTTTGTGAAACCAAGAAAATTATATTATGTAACATTCATTTACATCAGGGCAGTGCTCGAGAAAAGAGCCAATGCCCTATCCATCAAAAGCAGTAAAAGAAAGGCTGAATACAAGAAACATCCAAATCGTCCTCATGTAAGGCATCATATAAAGACTGCCGCAATGAGGCTCGGAAGAACTCATAAGGGTGCTGAAGGGGAGAATTCAGATATGCATGATTTCGCTGCAGCCAGAGGGTCCATAAGGCCCAGTATCTGATCCAATGAAAGAAAAGAGAATACTGTGACAAAGAAATTGATAATTTGCCATACATCCAAAAAAACCTATAGAACCTGTGTGCAGGAAATCTGAGAGATAAGAAATAGGAGATCTTGTCTAGAAGGTCTCTGGAATATGAACAAAACCACAATAAATGCGGAATACTCTCAGGAGTATGATGACATCTTGGACAAAGAGGTGAGGCAATCCTTCTTTGAGCCAATTTCACTCCCACTGGAAGAATACCAACTATGCATATGCATCTCCATAGAAAGAGTCTCTGCTTCAATGGCATTTTCAACTTCCATATCAATTGCACTTTTCCTTTCCACCAGGCTGATGACTTATTCAGATACCATAGAGAGTTAGCATGATGAGCAATCCAAGGAGGAGGTAATATCAATCGATAAGCCTGTATAGAAGTCAATAAATGCAAAGGCTGAGAGGATATTCCTGGACTTGAAGACTGAAGGTGCCAATCTTGAAGCCTGTCTCTTACATTCAATGTTGGAATCGGAACCAAAGGGAGTAAGAGATCAACAATGGCTTTCCAAATAGTTCTGTGATGCATCCCAAGATTGTATTGTCGACATGCGACCGGAAAAGAGAGAAAATGTCCTTGCGTATCTACCACATCATCAATGAACCAGATGCCCAACTTCATAAGATTGTAAGCTCTGATTGGTTGTTGTACAGCAAGGGGAGAGGAAAACACAGCACTCCAATGAATGCTTTCCATTCTAAGTGAGGAAGCTATAGAAGCAGGATGGGGAGACCATTTAATGTGAGAGAGAACTTGCTTCCAATCCTGAATCAAGGAAGTAGAAAATGGACAACCAGGGATTTTACCTTGAAATTTGCCAAGTACTACTTCCGATGGATCAACAAGCCAATGTCCATAAGCATTTGTGCGCATCTGACCACACAAAATTGCCAACATGATAGACCAAGGCTGCTCTTGTTGAAAAAAAGTCTTGAGCATAGTGATCTTTCTTGCCAACACATGAAATATGATGTTTATTATATTCAAACCACCATGCATTCTTGGTGAGCAAAGCAAGTCCATTTTGAGCAACCTTAAAGCCTTTTTATGAAGCTTAGTTTTCCAGAAAATCTCCATGGCTTGAGACATAAAAAAAGTGAGATCTCGAGATGACCAATGTAATAGAGGAAGGTAGAACTGGACATAAGCTAGAACAATGGACTGAACAATGCGAAGCCGTACATGCAGGGGCCAAGTGGAGATCTTCCAATATTCTAATTTGTCCTGAATTTTGTTTAACACCCATGATATTTGTTGCTTATTCTGATTTTGCAGCCAATAGGATAGCCCAAATGTCTTACTATGTTTTCCGGATAAATAATCTGACCGGGCCACAGGATAGCATGCCAGTCACAATGCTTGAGAGGCAAGAGTTTTGATTTCTGAAAATTAATTTTGAGACCAGCTGTCAACCCAAAATCTGAAAGGGTATTCATCAATAGGCGAAGCTCCAAAGGACTGTTCTTTGGCATGAAGAATGAATCATCTGCATAAGCCTGAGCAATGAAAGGTCGTGAACCAGAAATCTGAAGCCCCACTAACTGTCCAGTATCAACCAGATGATCCATATAAAGAAGCAAAGGATGTGAAGCAATGGCATAGAGCAAAGCACTGAGAGGGCATCCCTGTCGAACTGATCGTTCCAGAGTCCAAGACTCAGACAAATGATTCCCTATAAAGCATTGTGCAGTGGAATCTGAGTAAAGCCAATATATGACATTAACTAGCTTTGGCCCAAAACCAAGTTTAAACATGATTTGAGAGACATAATCCCACTGTACCGTATCAAATGCCTTTGCCACATCCACCTGCATGACCAAAACATCTTGAGCTGAATATTTTGCATATTCCATTGCAATGAGAGTATTAGAGATATTATCATGGATTTGCCTTCTTGGAACAAAACCATATTGCGTGGGATGAAGTCCATCATGAAGGATATCCTTTATCCGATGTACTAACATTTTAGCAATAAGTTTGTATAAAACCGGCATCAAAGTGATGGGCCTCCAGTCATCCATTGTCTCACATAAAGGTTTTTTGGGCACAAGCTTAACCAGACCATGCTTCCAAGCTGAGGGAAGATGTTGATGCTGCCAGGCTACATTAATGAACTTCAAAATTGGACCCTTCAATTCAGCCCAGAAGGCTACAAAAAATTCAACCGTCAAACCATCCCAGCCAGGGGATTTATGTTTACCCAAATGCTTGAGGGCTTCATCCAATTCAATATCTGAAAAAGATATTTCCAGCATTGAAGCTTGTTGCAAAGGAACAATAGCTCAATAAATCTATTCTGAGCCAATACAACCTGAGGTGTAGAAGAAGATGGCTGAGAAAAAAGTAGCTGAAAATGATCTAGACATTGTTTTTCTAGCTGAGATAAAGTCTGGGTCCAAAGACCATCAGGTTTCCTGACCCTCATGATAGATTGACTTTGTCTATGTGCATGTAAATTCCGAAAGAAAGATTTCGAGGAACAACCCTTATCCAGCATAGGTTTAACTCTAGCCCTGGTCTGCCATTTGGAAAGCTTGCGTTTATCATTGGCATCAATTATGGAAGAAGCACAAGACAATAAATGCTGCTCAGAAGCAGATAGAGACCTTTGATGGCTAATCTGTACCAAATACTGCTTGAATAATTTTGCCCACTGGATTTGCTGTCTGGTTTCTGCTATGTACCATCTTCCATATTCCTTAATGACATTTTGTATACGATGGACAAAAGAGTTCCAAGCAAAGTCCAAATCCTCCTGAGCATGGGATAACAATGGCCTGCAAGCCAGTCTGATCATTTGCTGGAATTTTTCATGAGAAAGATATAATTGATTGACCTGTAAATGTCTGACTGAAGAGAGCTGCATGTCATCCAGAGGCATTCCAAATGAAAGGGAGAGCCAAAGGGGAGTATGATCAAATAGTTGCTGAGAATAATCAGTCCACATTTGACATGTATATTCATCATATTGCTGAGCATGAATAAGATAACATCTATCAAGCCTGGCCCAATATTCTGTAAAAGCATTATGATGATATGTAAATCCCATAACTGATGGGTGAGTTGCTGTCCATAAATCTGCAAATTGAAGTGATGAAGTCATATGTTCCCATTGCTGGATTTCAGAGGGCAGCATATGGGATTTATGCGTGGTATTCTCTTTCCAATTAGGAGAATTATTGAAGTCACCACAAAGTAGAGCATTTGAAGACCAAGGATATTGCTTTATGGAGTCCCACATTTGAGCTCTAGAAGCAGAATTTTGAGAGGCATACAAGGAGCCTATTTCAAAAATCTTTCCATTGATTATACATTGGATAATCATCCATCGGCCACCAAGATCATTATATGCTATCAAGGGCTGCAGATCATGTCTGGCTAAAATGCAAAGCTCAGAGAATTGTTCAGATCCGGCATAAAAAATATCATATCCTGAAAAGAACCCATGCTGGCCAGCAAAAGAATGCTGATTATGCTCTTGCAGACACACTACATCTGGATGAGTTTTATTTATATAATGCCATAGGAGCCTCCATTTATTCTGGTTGCAGAGGCCCTGTATATTATAAGAAATACATTTAAGAGAAGCACGCATGAAAATATGTATAAGAGATGAACAGTCCTCAAAAAGAAAGGGAGGCATCAAGCCTCTGCCATTGCCACAGGGTCTTGCTAACCCTCAGAATCCAATTCCCTTACTAGATCATCTTCTTCACAAAGTGGAAGACCCTTCTTGACTGCATTAGCCCATGCCTTTGAAATGGGATTGCTCGAAGAGGTAGAAGGTTGACCCGGAGAAGGAGCAGAAGCATCCCAATTACGAGATTGGAGAGGTCTTTGTTTGAGAGGCACCGTCTTCTTTGCAGTCTGCCATCCCTCATGAGAAGATGAATTATTTTCCACTAACTTGCTTTTTCCTTTATCCTTGTTTTGAGCTGAATTGGCCTGGCTCCCTGTATGAACTGAAAGCTTTACTCCTTTAGCTTCAGTCTTTTCCACATATGTCTTCTGACCGCCTTTATTAGATGGCAGAGGAATAGCTGCTGGAGGAGGCGGATGAAGGATAGAGGGACATTCTGAAGCCAGGTGCCCAAACTTGTGACAAGAGAAACAAGCCCCAGTAAAAATGCCCCATTTTAAAGTGAAATATTTCTTTCCCAAATTAACACCCTCAATCTCCACTACAATAGCAGAGGGGGTTGGTCTATCAGTATCCCATAAGATGCAAAAACGATTTTTATTACCTGTGGGACGAGGGGGACAGATCACTTGTCCCAATGTCATGGCTAAGCTTGGAAGCTCTGTTCTCATGTAAGCTGGAAAATCAACCACTCAACCCATACAGGGCAATGATGCTTGATGAGATTCTGATAGTCCTTATTAGGGGACCAGGGCATGGTGTGCACCATTTGACGACCAAAAAATAAAGGGGACATTTCCAGCATCTTTTGTTTTGTCAAGGCATCCAAAAGATGAACTTCATAAAATCCTCGGGAGGCAAAATAAACTCCTAGCATCCACCTAGGAGAGAATTCACTTATTGTCCCACATCATTAGCCGAGGGTATTTTGCCTGGAAAAAAGATGATAACTGCAGTTTGAGAGAGCTTCTTCAAAGGATGCACAAGAGAAGGCAACTTCATCTTGTAAGTGAGATCCGGAGCAGGTAGAATCCATTCTCTTCTACTTTGTTGAAAATCCTCATTCAACATGTCAAACACATAAGAAGCATCTTCAGATGAAGAAGCTATGGGGGGCGAAGTTTCCCTGGATTGTCTTTTAGGTTCAGGAGAGAGTGCTCTCTTAACATAATACTTGCTTGTTTTTGCCATTGAGGCTAAAGGATTGAACAGGTACCAAATGGAGAGAAGCAAACGGGGCACGAGAAGGACTGACAGGCTGTACGGTAAACCAGAGCAGGGACTGTACGGAGAAACCTGACTGCGTCCGTACAGTTGTACAGAAAACTGTACGACAGAGAAGACAAGAAAAAAGAAAACTGTACGGCTAAACCTACGGAGCTGTACAGAAAGCGAACAGGATCAAACGTATGGAATCTGTACGGCGACCGTACAGATGTACGGAATCTGTACGGATGAAAACAGTGATTCGCACCACGACACACACACAGAAAACGAGGAGCTGCAGGAGGCTGAAGACTAGGTGACAAGAAACCCACGACACATGCAAGAAAGCAAGGTAAATGCGGGGAGAAGCTCTGGATGTACGGCGGAAGGCAGCAGCAAGCCTACGGGGACCTGTACGGTAGGGTGGCAGGATGCGGAATCAGCTGTAGAGGCCATGACACGGGTGGAAGGCTGAAATCGCCATAGCTAGAGCTCTCTCTCTCACACACACACACTCTTCACACACACACACTTTTTTTTTTGTGAGAAGAAATCTTTATTGCTATGGAATAATTACATTCATAGCTGCTTCAAAAAGCGAAGTAGCTACTACTCAAGAAAAGATCTCAGTATAGGCCGTATACACATCCTGATCAATCAAACGAGTCTGAAAACAATCGTAGAATGATTGTTGCAGAGATCGTTTGAAAAAAAGGAAGGATGAAAATAATGGATCACCAAAGACTCTATGATTTCTATCCATCCATAAAGTCCATAGGGTCCAATATCGCACCCATACAAAAAATAAATCAAAACCCTGTCTCTGGGGATGAAATCCAAACAGCCAGAAAAATCTGCCAAAAGTAACAGTAGGAAATCGCTGTCGAAGCCTCTGTCTGATGAGAGCAATGAGATCAGAAGTAGTTGGACAGGACCAAAAGATGTGGAGCACTGATTCAGTAGAGTGCGAGCATCGACAAACAGCTGAAGCAATATGTCTGTGTGCGAGTAACTGTCCAGATGGAAAAATGCCAAGGAGAACTCGCCATAGGAAAAGCTGTTGTCGAAGAGGGACTTTGTAATGCCAAAGGAGACGCAGCCTTTTTCTCCACCACTTCATTGGACGATCCATATGCCAAACAGTATTTGCTCTGTTGGAAATCCAAGGTGGAGGTAATAACACTCTATACAATGATGACACTGTGATATGTGAAAGCTTCAATGGACGGACATGTGAGGAAGGAGCGTAAAATCCAATCCTCAAGCCAATGCTGAATTTCTAAATGAGGTACCGGCAAGTACGGTTGGAGCATTGCTGAAATTTTATGCCATAAAGGACGATAATGAGCTCCCAGGCCATATTTGCGAGCAGCCAAAGAAAAAGATAGAATTGTGCCATCATCTTGAAGTACATCTGCCACAGATGAAATGCCTTTGAAGGAGAGAAAATATGAACGTCGGGGTTCTTGTATGGCCAAAGGTGGGTGGAATACTTTAGACCAAAAGAGATTCTCTTCCCTCAAAGAGTTGCCCAAGAGAGAGTCCCTGCCTTTCCATTCCAAGTGGGAAAGAATGTGTTTCCAATCAAGAAGCAGAGAAGAGACAAAAGGGCATCCTCTGATCTTGCCTTGGATAGAACCAAATAAAAATTCCCACTGAGTAAGCTGCCAATTCCCAAAAGCAGATGTATGAAGATGTAATAAGAGAGAGCGAATCATAAAAGCCCAAGGCTGATCTCCTTGTAGAAACTGCATCATCATTTTCCCCCTGTGAGCAAGTAAATGCATTTGAATATTAAGAATGTTCAGACCCCCGTGCATCTTTGGAGAACAGAGACGATGCATGGAGAGTAATCTGAGACTTTTCTTGCCATGTTTTGAACGCCAGAAAATTTCCATGATAGCTGACATAAATGAAACTAAATCTGCCTTAGTGAACATAGTAAGAGGGAGATAAAATTGTATGTATGCTATCAAAATGGATTGTGTAATTCGCAGACGAACATGTAATGGCCAAGTTGCAAGCTTCCAATATTCAAGTTTTGCCCTCAACTTTACTAGCACCCAATCAGTTTGTTGTGAACGGGTGAGTCCCCAGCCTAAAGGATAACCAAGATGTCGAATGAATTGAGAAGCAGGGACAATTTCCCCAGGCCACAAAAGGTTGTGCCAGTCCTGTTCATGTAAAGGCAACAATTTTGATTTTTGAAAATTTACCCGAAGGCCAGCAGCCAATCCATATGTAGAAAGAGCATGCATGATCATGGACAGATCAGCCCGAGTATTTTTTGGAGTAAAGAATGAATCATCAGCATATGCTTGAGCAATCATGCTGCGACTGCCAAGGATCTCCAAACCGTGCAGCTGGTCAGTGTCCAAGAGGTGATCCAGATATTGAAGCAGTGGATGAGGGGCAAAAAGTAAAGCACTCAGTGGACATCCTTGTCTGACAGAGCAAGCAAGAGTCCAGGATGGAGAAATATCTCCTGAAAGTATGCAGGCAGCTTCACTATCTTGATATAGCCAATTGATGAGTTGCTGCATTTTTGTGCCAAAACCCAAAGCCTGCATAGTTGATGAAATAAAATCCCACTGAACTGTATCAAAAGCTTTGGCAATATCAACTTGCAATAACAAAACATCCTGCTGTGTGTATTTGGCATATTCAATTCCAATGTAGGCATTAGCAATGTTATCGGTGATATGCCTACGCGGAACAAAACCATATTGCGCAGGATGCAACCCATCATGTAAAAACCCCTTTAGCCGAGCTACAATCATTTTAGTAGTGACTTTGTAAATTACGGGCATAAGAGTGATGGGTCTCCAATCAGCCAAAGACTCACAAATTTGTTTTTTAGGAATGAGTTTAACAAGACCTCTCTTCCATGTGTCTGGCATTTTCTGATGTTGCCATGCAACATTTACCATAGATAGTAATGTATGCTTCAAAAGAGGCCAGTATGCTAGAAAAAACTCGACTGTCAAGCCATCCCATCCAGGGGATTTCCATCTGCCACATGATTTGATGGCATCTGACAGTTCCCTCTCAGTAAAGGGTTCCTCCAATTTCAAAGCTTGAGTAGGAGAAATGATTGGAGAAACATTTTGCAACAGTAAATTTCGTGCAAGCAAAACCTGTTGCGAGGGAGGAGCTTCAGAGCCAAATTGCTGAGAGAAGTGATGCACACAAACGGAGGCAAGCTGTGACCGTGAAGTAGTCCATGATCCATCAGGCATAAGCACTCTGCAAATTTCTGTTTTGATTCTCCTCTGATGCAAACTCTTGAAAAATTCTTTGGAAGAGCAACCTTTATTTGTGAAGGCTCTTTGTCTTGCTCTAGTCTCCCATTTTGCCAGTTTCCTGTGATCATTTAGTTTAAGACAATGTCTGGCCTGACATAATGTGGTTTGCTCATGCATGGACAACGAACGATGATGACTGAGTTCAGTGAGGTCTTGACAAGTAGACTTGGCCTGAGCAATGGTTTCCCTCAGCGTCTTCATGTAAGACTTGCCATACGCTCTAATCACCATTTGCATTTTAGAAATAAAAGAAGCCCAGGCATCATCAACATGAAAATGGCTGTTAGATGAAAGACAATGAGCTGCTTCAGTAACCATTGCCTTGAATTCAGCATGTTGCAAATAACTGTTGTTGATGATTAGATGTCGCCTTTGTGGCAATCTATCATCTGGCATCTTATGAAAAGATAATCTCAGCCATAGTGGTGCATGGTCTGAATGCACAAAGGCATAGTCAATCCACATTTTGCATGCGAAATCCCCATTTTGTTGTGGAGCAACACTGTACCAACGATCCAGTCGTGCCTTATAAGCAGAGAGAGCATTATGTTGAAAAGTGTAGCCTGGTGACTGAGGCTGCAATTCCTTCCAGAGGTCAACTAGATCCAAATGCAAAAGTAGTTGAGACTAGGCATGCCTTTCAGGAGATAACATATGATCGTGGTTGGAAGTGTTGTCTCCCTGTTGTGGAGCATTATTGAAATCCCCATATGTAGGCATGAGATCTCCACGGGTATTGTTGCATAGCATCCCAAATTACAGTTCTGTCTCGGGATGACTGAGGTGCATAAACTGAAGCAAATTCAAACACCTCTCCTCTTATAATGCATTGGAGAACAAGCCATCTGCCTTTGTTATCATTTAATGCAATGACTGGTTGAAGCTCATGTTTAATCAGAAGGACAACCCCTGAGAAAGAGTGCTCCCCAGCATAGAAAATGTCATACCCACAGTAGTGTCCCGTCTTGCCTGCATAAATATGTTGGTTGTGCTCTTGTAATGCTACTATGTCAGGCTGAAATCTGTTGATGTACAGCCACACAGATTTCCATTTCCTACTGTCACACATGCCCTGGACATTGAGTGTAAAAGAGGTGATGTGAGCAGTCATATATACAGATATTTATAGTAATGTAACAACTATGTACAGCAGCAAAATGTATGAGGTCAGCCTTGCATTTCTATCTCAGGGTCGAGGCCTCGCCCCTGAGAAGAAGTAGTCGCCTGAGAAGTGGACAGCAAAGCAGCAACGTCTTCTTCAGGGAAGAGCGTTCTGCTGGCTGTTACTGCAGCCCATGTAATTCCAATTCCTGTATTGATCTCTGGGGTGTTTCCGCTAGAAGAGGCACCATTCCAAGTGCGGGGGGGTGGAATTCTTCGAGCAGATATAACCTTTCTTGGGCTCTGCCAGCCATCAGTTGAAGGTTGCTTTCCTTTGGACAAAGATTGAGTAGCAGGAGGCGAATGTAAAGTAAGATTCGCATTGGTGGCTATTGAATCTTTGCCTTTATCTTGACTCCCAATATGCTGTCTACTGCTTTTATTTTTGTTGGCAACTGGAGTAGGAGCATCTTTAGTGGGCATGTGGACTGGCAAGGAGGCATGATGTATTTTATGTTGGTTCAGTGGGCACTGTGAAGCCATGTGTCCAAACTTTTTGCATTCAAAGCAGGCCCCTGCAAATAAACCCCATTTGAGTTTATAAAATGCACTCCCCATGTTCACATTATTCACCGTGACTGAGTAAGAGTCCGGTGTGGGGTTATCAGTATCCCAAAGAATGCAAAATCTGTTTGAATTACCATTTGGCCGTGGTGGGCAGACCACTTTACCTAAAGAGGCTGCGATTTTGGGCAGAAGTGAAGCCATGCATTGGGGAAAATCAACAACTTCAACCCAGACTGGGCATCTATGTCGGATTAGAGCCTGAAAGTCCCTTGTGGGAGACCATGGCAAGACATGCACCATTTGCTGCCCAAAAAAGAGAGGTGAATGTTCCAAAAGCATTTGTCTGTGGATCTCATCCACCATGATAACCTCAAAAAAACCCCTGGCTGCATAATGTACTTTACGAACAAAAGAGCCAGCCAATGCGTGTCAGCCAGTTGCCTATTTCTGCAGCAGGTGGCATCCGGCCTGGAAAGAATAATATGACTGCATTCTTGGCATACTCTCTGACTGGATCCACAATTTCATCGACCTCAACCATGAGGCCAACTAAAGGAACCGAGTCTTTCCACTCTTTTCTCGTATCTGCAAATCCTTCATGCATTACATCATATACTAGTTGAGCCTCAATCGTGTCATGCAGCGGGTCATGCTGACCCTCAACCTGCTTTTGTTTCTTGCAGGGAGCCGAACGCTCCTTTTGAAAGGTTTTTTCATATGAATACTCTGCCATGACTTAGTAAGAAAAGGAGCTCGAGGATGAAGTACGAAAGGGATTGAGCAGGTTATGCTGTACAGACCACCAACGGGGTTGTACAGAGAAGTCTGTACGGACGATGATGAATTGCAGAAAAATACCCAAGGAAATTTGTACGTAGGCTGAACTGTATAGAGAAACTGACGAAAACTAGGAGAGAATGAACGAAAGTGGTACGGTACAGGCTGGGCGTACGGAAACTGATGAAGGGCTAGGCTGTACGGAAACTGACAAGGAGACTAGGCTGTACGGAGAGGCTGACGAAATCTGTACGGAAAGGTTAGAGTATTTCTGCGTTGTACGAAAGAGGACGGAGAGCAGGGAGACAGTACGGCCTGCACACAGATCTGCGCAGGGACGAAGACCGTACGGACGTACGGAACGTACGGGGAAGAAAAACCTGCAGGGGGATCAAGGCGAGGCGCTCCTCCGCTCAGCTCTGTTACCTCTCACGAGACGTGCAAAACAGCGTTCCAAAGGAGACGCACACCAACGCTACCACACTCTCTCTCTCACGACAGGATCGAACCTCTCTCATGCTCACGCACAGGCGGCCTCACTCTCTCTCTCACACACACACACACACACACACCCAAGTTATACACACACACAGCAAATTCTCTCTCTCACACACACACACACTTTTTTTTTTTTGTAAAACCAAGATACTTATATTATAAAACATTCATTTACATCCAGGCCATGCTCAAAATAGAGCTACAGCCCTATCCATCAGAAGCAGTAAAAGAAAAGTTGAATACAAGAAACATCCAAATCTTCCTCATGTAAGGCATCATATAAAGACTGCCTTAATGAGGCTCTGAAAAACTCATAAGGATGCTGAAGAGGAGAATTCAGGTATGCTTGAATGCGCTGCAGCCAGAGGGTCCATAAGGCCCAGTATCTGATCCAGTGGAAGAAGAGAGAATACTGTGACAAAGAAGCTGATAGTTTGCCATACATCCAGAAAAACCTGTAGAATCTGTGTGCTGGAAATCTGAGAGATAAAAAATAGGAGATTCTATCTAGAAGGTCTCTGGAATATGAGCAAAACCACAATAAATGCGGAATACTCTCCGATGCAAGGTGACATCTTGGACAGAGAGATGAAGCTATTTGTCGATTAGCCAATTTCACTCCCACTGGGAGAATACCAACAATACATCTCCATAAGAATAGTCTTTGCTTCAATGGCATTTTCAACTTCCATATCATTTGCAATCTTCCTTTCCACCAGGCTGATGATTTGTTCAGATGCCATAAAGAATTAGCATGATGGGCAATCCAAGGAGGAGGTAAAATTAATCTATAAGCCTGTATAGATGTCAATGACTGCAAAGGCTTAGAAGAAATGCTTGAACATGAAGACTGAAGGTGCCAATCTTGAAGCCTGTCACTGCCATTCAATGTCGGAATCGGAACCAGAGGAAGTAGGAGATCAGCAATAGCTTTCCAAATAGATCTATGATGCATTGCCAGGTTGTATTGTCTACATGCTGCTGGAAAAAGGAGAAGATTTCCTTGCATATCTACAACATCATCAATGAACCGAATACCCATTTTCATAAGATTGTAAGCTCTAATGGGTTGTTGAACAGCAAGGGGAGAGGAAAACACAGCACTCCAATGAATACTCTCCAATCTGAGTGATGAAGCTAGAGAAGCAGGATGAGGAGACCATTTGATGTGAGAGAGTACTTGCTTCCAATCCTGAATCAAGGAATTGGAAAATGGACAAGCAGGGATTTTACCTTGAAATTTTCCAAGTACTACTTCCGATGGATCTACTATCCAATGTCCATAAGCTTGTGTGCGCATCTGACCACACAAAATTGCTAGCATAATAGACCAAGGCTGCTCTTGTTGAAAGAATGTTTTGAGCATAGTGATCTTTCTTGCCAACACATGATATTTGATGTTTATTATATTCAAACCACCATGCATTCTGGGTGAGCAAAGCAAGTCCATTTTGAGCAACCGTAAAGCTTTTTTATGAAGCTTGGTTTTCCAAAAAATCTCCATGGCTTGAGACATAAAGGATGAGAGATCTCGAGATGACCAATGTAATAGAGGAAGGTAGAACTGGACATAAGCTAGAACAATAGACTGGACAATTCGAAGCCGTACATGCAGAGGCCATGTGGAAATCTTCCAATATTGTAATTTGTCCTGAATTTTGTTGAACACCCATAACATTTGTTGCTTATTACTGATTTTCCAGCCAATAGGATAACCCAAATGTCTGACTATATTTTCCGGTTGAATAATCTGGCCTGGCCACAGAATAGCATGCCAATCACAAAGCTTGAGAGGCATGAGTTTTGATTTCTGAAAATTAATTTTAAGACCAGCTGCCAACCCAAAATCTGAAAGGGTATCCATCAATAGTCGAATCTCCAATGGGCTGTTCTTTAGCATGAAAAATGAATCATCTGCATAGGCCTGCGCTATGAAGGGTCGTGAACCAGAAATCTGAAGCCCCTCTAGCTGTCCAGTATCAACCATGTGATCCATATAAAGAAGCAATGGATGTGAAGCGATGGCATAAAGCAAGGCACTGAGAGGACATCCTTGTCGAACCGAACGTTCGAGAGTCCAAGACTCAGACAAATGTTTCCCTATAAAGCATTGTGCAGTAGAATTTGAATAAAGCCAATATATGACATTAGATAGCTTTGGCCCAAAACCAAGTTTTTGCATGATTTGAGAGACATAATCCCACTGTACTGTATCAAACGCCTTTGCCACATCCACCTGCATGACCAACACATCTTGATCTGAATATTTAGCATATTCCATTGCAATAAGAGTGTTAGTGATATTGTCATGTATATGCCGTCTTGGAACAAAACCATATTGCCTGGGATGAAGTCCATCATGAAGGATATCCTTTATCCGATGTACCAACATTTTGGCAATCAGTTTGTATATCACCGGCATCAAAGTAATTGGTCTCCAGTCATCCATAGTCTCACAAAGAATCTTTTTGGGCACAAGCCTCACCAGACCATGCTTCCAAGCTGAGGGAAGATGTTGGTGCTGCCATGCTGCATTAATAAACTGCAGAACTGGACCCTTCATTTCTTGCCAAAAGGCTTCAAAAAATTCAACCGTCAGACCATCCCAGCCAGGGGATTTATGTTTACCCAAATGCTTAAGGGCTTCCTCCAGTTCATAATCTGAAAAAGACATTTCCAGCATTAAGGCTTTTTGCGAGGAGACAATGGGAGAAACAAGCTCAGTAAATCTGTTACGAGCCAATGCAACCTGAGGTGCAGAAGAAGAAGGCTGAGAATACAGGAGCTGAAAGTGATCCAGACATTGTTTTTCAAGCTGAGAGAGAGATTGGGTCCAGAGACCATCTGATTTCCTTACCCTCATGATAGATTGGCTTTGCCTATGTGCATGTAAGTTCCGGAAAAAAGATTTAGAGGAACAGCCCTTATCTAGCATGGGTTTAACTCTGGCCCTAATCTGCCATTTAGACAGCTTGCGTTTGTCATTGGCATCAATTATAGAGGAGGCACAAGATAATAAATGCTGTTCAGAATCAGATAGAGATCTTTGATGACTAATCTGTACAAGATACTGCTTGTATGATTTTGCCCACTGGATATGCTGTCTAGTTTCTGCCAAGTACCATCTTCCATATTCCTTGATGACATTTTGAATACGATTTATGAAAGAGATCCAAGCAAATTCCAGATCCTCCTGAGCATGGGATAGCAATGGCCTGCAAGCCAGTCTGATCATATGCTGAAATTTTTCATGAGAAAGATAGAATTGATTAACCTGTAAATTTCTGACTGAGGAGAGCTGCAAATCATCCAGAGGCATACCAAAAGAAAGGGTGAGCCAAAGTGGAGTGTGATCAGATAGTTGTTGTGAATAATCAGTCCACATCTGACATGTATATTCATCATATTGCTGAGCATGAATGAGATAAAATCTATCAAGCCTGGCCCAATAATCTGTGAAAGCATTATGATGATATGTAAATCCCATCACTGAAGGATGAGTTGCTGTCCATAAATCTGCAAATCGAAGTGATGATGTCATGTGTTCCCATTGCTGGATTTCAGAGGGCAGCATATGTGAATTATGCGTGGTATTGTCCTTCCAGTGAGGAGAATTGTTGAAATCCCCACAAAGTAGAGCATTAGAGGACCAAGGATATTGCTTTATGGAATTCCACATTTGAGCTCTGGAAGCTGAATTTTGAGAGGCATACAAAGATCCTATTTCAAAAATCTCTCCATTGATCATACATTGAATAATCATCCATCTTCCACCTAGATCATTATGTGCTATCAAGGGTTGCAGATCATGTCTGGCTAAAATGCACAGCCCAGAGAATTGTTTCGATCCTGAATAGAATATATCATATCCTGAAAAAAACCCATGCTGTCCAGCAAAAAAATGCTGATTATGCTCTTGGAGACATACAACATCCGGATGAGTTGTATTTATATAATGCCAGAGAAGCCTCCATTTATTCTGGTTGCAGAGGCCCTGTATATTATAGGAAAAGCATTTAAGAGAAACACTCATGAAAATATATACAAGATAATGTTTGGTCTTCCAAAAGAGCGGGAGGCCTCAAGCCTCTGCCATTGCCACAGGGTCATGCTGACCCTCAGCTTCCAATTCCCTGATAATATCCTCTTCTTCACAAAGGGGAAGACCCTTCTTGACTGCATTGACCCAAGCCTTTGTGATGGGGCTGCTTAAAGAGGTAGAAGATTGACCTGGAGAAGGAGCAGAGGCATCCCAATTACGAGATTGGAGAGGTCTTTGTTTGAGAGGCACCGTCTTCTTTGCAGTCTGCCAACCCTCATGAGAAGGTGAAATATTTTCTCCTAACTTGCTTTTACCTTTATCCTTATTTTGAGCTGAATTGGCCTGACTCCCTGTATGAACTGAAGGCTTTGGTCCTTTAGCTTCAATCTTTTCCACATATGTCTTCTGACCTCCTTTATTAGATGGCAAAGGAATAGCAGCTGGAGGAGGTGGATGAAGGATAGAAGGACATTCCGAAGCAAGATGCCCAAATTTGTGACAAGAAAAACAAGCTCCAGCAAAAATGCCCCATTTTAAGGTGAAATATTTCTTGCCCAAATTAACACCCTCAATCTCAACTGCAATAGAAGAAGGGGTCGGTCTATCAGTATCCCATAATATGCAAAAACGATTTTTATTACCTGTTGGACGAGGGGGACAGATCACTTGCCCCAATGTCATAGCTAACCCTGGAAGCTTTGTTCTCATATAATCTGGAAAATCAACCACTTCAACCCATACAGGGCAGTGATGCTTGATGAGGTTCTGATAGTCCTTATTAGGGGACCAGGGCATGATATGCACCATCTGGCGACCAAAAAATAACGGAGACATTTCCAGCATCTTTTGTTTTGTCAAAGCATCCAAAAGATGAACTTCATAAAATCCTCGGGAGGCAAAATAGACTCCTTCTACAAAGCATCCACCTAGGAGAGAATTCACCCATTGTCCCACATCATTAGCAGAGGGAATTTTGCCTGGGAAAAAGATGATAACTGCAGTTTGAGAGAGCTTCTTCAAAGGTTGCACAAGAGATGGCAGCTTCATTTTGTAAGTGAGTTCCGGAGCAGGTTGAATCCATTCCCTTCTGCTTTGTTGAAAATCATCATTCAGCATATCAAACACATAAGAAGCATCTTCAGAAGAAGGAGCTATGGGAGAAGAGGCTTCCCTTGATTGTCTTTTGGGTTCAGGAGAGAGGGCTCTCTTGACATAGTACTTATTTGCTTCTGCCATGGAGGCTAAGGGATTTAACAGATATCAAACAAGGAGATTCGGATAGGAACGAAGAAAGGCTCGCAGGCTGTACGGACGCTAAGATGAAGCACTGTACGGTCAGATTGGGGAAATACAGGAAAGGACTGGGAAAATGTACGGAATCACCGACGGGCTGTACGGGACAAAGGATAGTCTGTACAGAAGAGTTGAAGGGCTGTACGGAATAAATAAAGGGGGGAAAACACGAACGGAATGTAAGGGCTTTGGGAAGGAAGACTGCAGGTAAGAAATGACGAGCAGGGTCAAACGGAGCAGCGATGGAAAGGTAAGCAACAAACAGCGAAGGATGGTACTGACGAAGCGACGGGCGCCAAAGACGACGATGAACGACGCTCACCGTACGTCCGTCGCACACCCTCTCTCACACACACGCTCACCGTACGTGCACAACGGCCGTCGCACCACACCCACGCTCCTCTCGCACACACACACCTCGTTTCACACACACACACACACACTCACCACACCTCACACACACACACACACACACACGTGCGCGCAGCACACACATAACCATCCACCTTCAGTTTATTTACACTAGTTTACAGAGGTATATATACATAGCTTTATTGTTGAGTAGGAGAGATTCTCTGAGAAATTATTCCTGATTGCATTTCCTAAGGCCTTATTGAATGTTTCTTAGATTTCTTAATCTAGATAGATGAGCTTTTAGTAAGCATGCAGAAAATGTGCACACATGCATGTATGCACAAGCATCATTGGTGTAACATTCTGAAGAATCAGTGATGTTGATGAGATCATCAAAGACAAAAAATATGTTTTTTCTTATTAAGGACAAGATTTTATATAGGAATCATCATGCATATTTTCCTCCTAGCAGGATGTGAAGGGTCCACAAACAATTGCATTCAATCTTCCCAATGACGAGCGTATTTTGAAAGAACATGGGAGTGCAATGGTCCTGATGAAGAATATCTCCGAAGCAAAGTACAGTCCATCTCTTTAAATGTTTCAATTTCTGTAACCAATGCCCTGGCGCCTGTGTGCACTTTGAACCAAGAATGATCACTTTTATTACTTGTGCAGATTCCACAGCATCTTGCACCCTATTGCACAAGTTTGTCTTTCTGAGTTGCAACAAAAAGAGGTGGACTTCGAGTCATTTTTCATCCACACAATTTGCCATGAATGCTGCCATGGAATTGGACCACACTCAATCATTCTTCCAAATGGGAGAGAGACAACAGTTCGCCTTGTATGTCGATGGAATCCAGTAACTCATCATTCTTAGCTTTTACTTGACAAATAAATGTGGAATGAGAATAAGTACAATAGTAAAGGACAGGATATGAATGAAGAACTGGTTTAAAATTTCATCCTGTCTGTAATCAATTTAAAGATTGACAGCCTTTTATTTGTTACAGTTGTACCTTCCTTCAGATTTCTTTGTATATCTGATTAGCAGATCTTTTGCAGGAGCTTCAAGAGCTTCATTCTTCCCTAGAAGAGGCCAAAGCTGATATTGTGGGCCTTTGGGCACTTCATTACTTGGTTGATCAGGTGGGTAGAATATGGATATTCTAGCATGTGCATTTCAGCGTCCTTAGATTCCAATGGCTCTGTACCATCTGTCAAAGAGAATTAAGTATGAAAAATTAAAACTTCTTCACTGCTCAGAGTAGGCAGCATCCAAAAGCTGCATATTTCACAGAGAAGCATAATAGTCAAGAGTAATTGAACATGTACATTTGGTGTTTGTTTAACATGTTCCATAGATAAGTATTGAATTTTATTTTGCAGAATCTACTTCCAAAGCAATTAGAGAGAACCATGTATGTTTCCTTTCTCGCTGGATGCTTTCGGTCCATCCGTTTTGGGCTCAAGGAGGCTCACGGGTACTAATTCTAAAAACAGTGTCCCTTTGAAACTTACCACCATTAGCCATCAATTAGCCATTTGTAATTTCTTACATTTTCAATAGATCTTGCTTGGATGTACTTGTGATGCTTATAACTTAGAGTTATATTCATGGTTGCCTGTTCTCAAATAAAGCTGCAAATTTGCAGGAAGGGACAAGCCTTACAGTTCAATTGGATATTAGAGAAAGGTGGTTTTGTGGTCTGTCCTGATGGTACATTTATGGTTGATTTTGCCAAGGTGATTACTCCAGTACAGACTGAATTTCGGTGGTCGAGAGATTTTTTACATTTTTAATGTCATCCATGCCTCACAAGACCCTTGTTGGCTAACTTGCTTTGCCAATGCAGGTGAGAGCGGCTGTAGAAAGCCTTAGCAAAGAGATACTCACTATCCAGGCACAAGGCAATAAGGATGCTGCTAGAAGGATTATTGAAGAATATGCAACTATTACTCCACCATTGGAAAGAGCATTAGACCATTTACAAAGTGTTTCAGTCAGTACTCCAAACCCATCACAAAAGTCTCGACAAATTGTTGCACAACGAGGAAGGAATGCTTCTCTGGTCTCATACGTTTTTGTGTATCAAATAGGGCACTTAGTTTCTATAGTAGACTAGTACCCAACCTTAGGATCAGAACCGTAGAATCTTATTGTTATTTTCTTGGAAATGATCCTTCTGGACCAATGCCCATCAGCTGGCACCATCTGTCCTATAGCACTGTTCTCACCTATATTTGGGACAAGATGGCTACGTGAAAAGCTACCCCACTGCGATGCTATGTTTGTCTAATGAATAACCAGTGCTACTTTGGCCACCTTCAATATCTTGAATGTGCCCTTAGTAGTAGACCCATGGTCTGAAGCTGGAGTGATTCCCAAAGGTGATGCCAACCCAGCAGAAATAATGTTCTATGTCAAACTGGGATCATAAGAAAAAGTGTTGGTTAATCACCAACCATCTACCATGATTTCAACATGATATGGCATGGATCTTCTTTGTTTTCCTGCAGCTCTATTGTACTCATCTTAACTGTGCTCTTTTCAATCTCTTGCCTTGTTGGGCCTTCCACCCTTTTCATTCTCAAAGGCATTCCAAGATTTTATGGGCCCCATTGCATATTATGCACAAATCTTCCTTGCTATACTTTTTGAAGGGGCTGGTTCCACCCATTTCTTATGCTTTCTTGAGGCTTGATTCCATTGCTGGTTATTCCTTGTGTGTGGCTGAAAGTGTCCCATTTTGTTTTCCCCTCAAGTTTATCGATCCCACATCAATCAGCCATCAACGTTGTGCTTTGCTTCAGCTTTTAAAGCTAGATTAGTTATTTCTTTAATTGTATTTGCATTAAACATGACTGGCTATTGTCATAAATGCCTGTGAAGCCTGCTCATGAACTTCTTGGCTTGGTCTTCCTAGTCTTTGTGCCCTCAATCTGCATGTCTTTTTGAGATTTGGTGGAAGATCCTGTAATATATAAATTCTGCTTTCTGAAAAAATCGTAAGCTCCTTTCTGTTGTGTCTCATTCTGTTTCTTCTTCTTTGTCATCATTGCTATCTTTTTAACCTTTGCTTGTGGATTGGAAGAAATAGGAACGTTTCTTTGAGTTGGTGCTTTCTTCCTTCTGCTTGCTTGTTGTTAGTTTAGTTCTGATTGTGGCCTTGTACGGAGGTGACCTGAGCAGGGGGGTGCCTCGGGCTTCTGCAGCTCACAGACTGGGTATGCGCCGTGTGTGTCTACTCCTCTAAATAAGTAGGTGGACGATCTGTGACAGCAGGCTGATCCTCACTCTCTACTTTGTAAGCCACCCACTATAGCTCCCATGACTTAGCTGCATGCTGGATTCGATTTCGAGACATTCCACAGAATGCAGTCCATGCTTAAGTTGAGCAGATAAAGCAAAGACTTCATTTCTAAATCCAGACTGCAGGTCTTTCTGTCCATGTTGGTCATTCAACCCTCCACTTTATTATAATGTAACTTAAGCCACAGCCCCTGTGTAGGCTCCACATAGCAATAAATGTATCTTTTTTGTAGAACTTCAATGTCTGTAAGACACACGACTTGAAGGTCAACCTTGGTAAAGCAAGTTCATGATCTTCAACACGTCCCAGGAAGCCATGCACAGAGTGCATTTCACCTTGGATGGGTTGCCGGTGGAGGTGGTTGCATCCTAGACATACTTGGGGGTCCTTTCCTCGGGCACGATCTTTACTATGCAACTAGCTTTACTGGACCAACTAGGTAGGGGGTATGCCGCACTGGCTAGACTCAAGTGGCAGTGCTTTTATTCTCACTTCCAGGACCCCCGGACCAAAACCCTCATCTTTGATTCTTTGGTCGGACCAGCTGGTATGTATGGCAGCCCTTGTTGGGGGCCAGGCCTATCAGGCCAAGACTTGAGTTGGGAGGCTTTAAGCTCTCATGCTTTCATGGATGATTCACAGCAAGCCTTCAGTCCCACATCAGATAGTCCTGACTAAGCTTCCCACTACAGCTTGATGCATTATTTTAGGTTATCACGTATCTCTACCACATTAGATAGTATGTCTCTTCCACCACAGGGTGACGTAGGCTTCCTTGCTTGGCCTTGTCCTCATCCATGGTATTGGCGGTAGAGGGTGACCAAAGATGTTGGTATCCACACATGCAGATGGTTTGAGAGCTTGGGGCTCTTAGTACGTTGTCGAGGCCCCCTCCATCTCGCTTACATATCACAAGGTGAACCCAATAATCCGAGAGGATCTCTTACAGTTACACACATTCAGGACTTGGTTGGCACCTCGGGAGCTCTGCTGTGAATCTCAGTTTCCATGGAGACCAATGACTACGGATTTCAATAGAGGGCTTCATCAATCCGCCAGGATACACACTGATCCACCTCCCTTATTGCTTGAGGATGTCAATTGGACATTTTGCGTGTCATCACAACGACTCCATATTGAGAGTGGTTGGGCGGAGGGCATACCCAGAGAGGGTTGGATATGCACCCGCAATCACCAAGAGATTGAGTCAGTGGAGCATTTCGCTTTCAGATGCATCAATCCATCAGGATACACAATGATCCACCTCCCTCACTCCTTGAGGATGTCAATCGGACATTTCGTGTGTCATCACACCGACTTGGTATTGAGAGTGGTTGGGCAAAGGGCATACCCAGAGAGGGTTGGAGATGCACTTGCAATCACTAGAAGATTGAGTCAGTGGAGCACTTCGTTTTCAGATTCCCCGTGTACTATGATATTTGAGTTCACTCTAATTGCCTCTTCAAGGATGGTTTCGACCCCCTATCCAGTCTCCTGTCCTACCCAGATGAGAGATGCTTGGCATTCTTCATCCATGAGGCTGTCCGACACAGGAAGTGGTTGCTTCGGTACGTAGGCAAGATTAGGGTACATAGCCAGACTCCTCTTAGAGCACGATCACTGAGTTTTCCCAGCCAAACAACAACAACCAGCAATACCCACAGACGGCGGATGCGAGGACTCAAGCCAGAGATATGACAGACTCACCAGCAGATTGAGGCATAGATCATATTAGGAGATCTCCTCTCCATGCTCACCAGACCGGAGACATGATCCACTGGTGCTTGCTTGCCACAGGGCCATAGCTAGGAGACCACAACAGACCACGCATCGACAACTGCCAGTGCTCCATCACAGGTTTTATGCCACCACAGCAACCTCACACAGCAATGCCCTTCTCAGGGTTGACACCCCGCCAACTCCCATCCTCTGAGCTCAGACAGGTTTTTTCTCTATGTACTGGTGCCGATATGATCATGATTATGGGTTTTTCTTTATGTATTTTTCATGGGTGTTGAGGCCCGCTTAGTAGCTCCACCCCTCAGTTCATTGTATCAGGTTTCTTTTAATCTCATAGACCCTTTGGTCTTCCAAAGACTTCTAATAAACTTTCTTTCTTTCTTTCTTTTGTGGCGTGTACTAGTGTCCTAGTTGTGGCTGTATTTGTCTGTCTTCTCTTCAATCTCATTTTCTGATTTTGATTGGAGGGCGTACTTCAACATATGATAGTTCCTATCTTTCCTTTCAGGTGCCAGTGGACATATGCCCATCATTCGATGCTATGAGCCAGATTGAAGCCCTTATGCAGTAGAGGTGAAGTGAAGAATTGATTGACTCCCAATTCTGTACATTTGCAGGTTTGATCCATTCTGCGGCTCTGTTAAGGCATGGATTTAAATAAATGCAGTTTATTATGATTTTCCTGTACCCATCTGCTTCAAGTTTCAAAAGAGTGCATGTCTTCTGTATTGAAATCTTAGACTTTGTCAATATAGGTCACATCTGTGTGATTATAGGACCTGTCATTCGAGTCAGGTATATTAATCAATTCAGATAAATTCTATTTGACATTGGGGCTCCACAATCTTTTGTTGTCTTTAATTGTATCCAACCATCAGCTTTAAAAACATGCAGTAGCTGTATTGGTGGCTCCTTAAAACGTCATATTGACACAATGAGTTCTTCATTTGAAGGGAAGATTTTCGTGGGAGTTTCAATGGAAAATGTAAATTTCTTGTTCTACTGATCAATTCTGGCTAGAAAGGAAGAAAATAAAAACAGGTTATGTGCAACGTAAAATCTAGATTCTAAAGTGAAGCTGCTAAAAGTCAGCTGTTATTCTTCTTTCTTGTTTTGTTCTTGTAATTTGCTTGTATCTATGGCTGAAGTACAGTGGATGTAACATACCAATTAATCCTGCACCCAGTTATTGTAAAATGATGCAATACAAGTTGCCTTGAGAATTGTATAAGGATTTCCTCGAGACTTAGCTGGTTTTTCAACGCAAGGATCAGCTTCCTTCTTTATCATATGATCATGTGTGAGGGAACAATACTAGCATAGCACTGCGCCATATTACATTCTCTCTATGTTTTACAAGTGTTTTGGGGATTTTATCTGAGCTCATTCACTTGCTCCTTTAAATCTTTGAAACGGATGTCAGGGCGACCCCTCTTAGGTGCGCAGTCAAATGAGGATCGGGCGTGCTCCTACTGCCCGCCCTTGCCATCTCCTCCTCCCTTCAGCTCTACTCTGCCTCCTCCCCCGCCATCTCCTTCTCCCCCGCCATCCCTTCCTCCGCCTTCTTCCCTGCCATCCCCTCCTTCTCCGCGATCGCCTTCTCCCCTGCCATCTCCTCCTCCGCCTCCTTCTCCCCGGTGTCATCTCCCTCCCCTTCCTCCCCGCCATCTCCAGTTCCTCCCCGCCATCTTTGCACGCATCTCAACCTAGTTGAAACGGACTTGCGTGTAAACTGGAGCCCCCATCCGATAAGTACTTGTTTGATTAACACACTTAGGACCGTGTTTTCTCATGGTTGTGCATGACACTAAGGCAAAAACGGTGTTTTATGCTTAATCGACAATGCAAAGCATATCCGATGGGCACAATACTTTGCACACACCTTCAACTAGGTGGAATTGACTTACATGCAAAGTGGCACTCCCATCCCATAAGTACTAGATCGGATAACATACCTAGCAGCGTGTTTTTTTACGGATGTGCATGACACTAGAGCAAAAATAGTATTTATTGCTCGATCGATCATGCAAAGGATATCCGATGGGCACAACACTTTTCGTATGCCTCAACCTAGGTGGTATTGAAATGTTCTCAAAGAGGCACACCTATCTGATAAGTACTTGGTCAGATAACACATTTAAGGGCGTGTTTTTTTGCCGATGTGCAAATCACTAGAGAAAAAATGGTGTATAAGGCGCAATCGACCATGCAAAGCATATCCGATGGTGACAATACTTTGCACGCACCTCAACATAGTTGAAACCGACTTGTGTGTAAAGTGGAGCTCCCATCCGATAAGTACTTGTTTGAATAACACACTTAGGACCGTGTTTTTTCATGGTTGTGCATGACACTAAGGCAAAAACGGTGTTTTAGGCTTGACCGACAATGCAAAGCATATCTGATGGGCACAATACATTGCACACACCTTCAACTAGGTGGAATTGACTTACATGCAAAGTGGCACTCCCATCCCATAAGTGCTTGATCGGATAACATATCTAGCCGTACGGATGTGCTTCTTCTTTCTCCAGCCGACAAGACACAGGTGTAGCAAGCAGTTCAGTCCCTCCAGGACAAGGCGATTGTGGGCCACACACCCACAGGGAGACAGATGAGAGAGTGGATCCAGGCGAGCTTGGCACTAGAGGGCGACCACATTCAGCAGGAGGTCACCATCTACGGAAGAGGCCTCTTCCTCATCCAGTGGAGCTCCCCCGCTACCGCCTTGATATTGGTGGAGCAGAGTCCCATCCGCCTTGGCCTGCATTTGGTGTACCTCTTCCCTTGGTACCATGGCTTTATAGTGGAGGACATGGACACGATACACCATGTTTCTCGATTCCTAGTTACACTCCGCTTCTCGGGCTCCCAAAGGTATACAGAGCCATCCTCCCCTCCATTGGTCGAGCATTTAGCACGGTGCTGGAGTCCCCACTAGATTCGACAGTGTCAGTGGTAGCAGACGACGGGGCCCCCAGGATCAGTGGTTGAGAGTCCACAGTCCCTCCCAGAGTTGATTCTCCTCGAGATCCTCGAGGGGGATACACTTCACCAATGAGTGGAGATTTTCAGGCTACCAAGCCAGTGTCTTCGTTGCAGGTAGCCAGAGACTACCCTCGTGGCAAGGGACAAGTCCTCCCCTCCCCCCGTAGGGCAGGCAGAGTCAACAGGCCAGGGCCTAATACCCCCCAAGACGAGCAACAGGAGTCTCAAACCCCCCTGGGTGACACCTTCAAATGGGGACTGGACCTAGGTAAAAAAGAAAAAGAAACCAAGCAAACTGGCTCAAAAGTGCTTCAGGCAGCGGGCTAGACGTAGGGGGGAGAGAGAGAGAGAGAGAGAGGCGCCTGCAGAGGAGCAGCTCTGCAGGAGCCCATAATTGGAGACCTCTCCCCCTAGCGAGAGGGGCCACTATTCAGCCAGTTGATCCTCCCATGATGGAGGTCAAGCGTCCGCAATCACCCTTGTATGAACAGCGAGCCTCAAGAGCTCTTGACGTGGCGAAAGCTACGGAGGTTAGTCCGGCAGCGGTTGAGGAGCGGATCTAGAGCCCCGACGAACCTAATTAGCAGGGTGCACTTGTGGTTGCTCCTACTCCCCTTCGCCCGCCTCCCTCCCTCGGATCCCTCTCCCTCTCCACTCCCTCCCCTTCCTCCCGAGCTCCCCCCGCCCCCTTCTCCTCCCCTCGCCCCTCCTGCTATGGTCATCCTCACCACCCTCTGTCTCCTCCCCCCCCCCTCCCCCCCCTTTCGCCTCCCCCTCAGGAGCAAGTTCTTTAGTCTCCCCTCCCTCCTTTGGACCTGCCTCGACTCCCCTGCCATCGGGCAAGGGTAAGACAACGACCCGTTTCGTTTTCTCGTCGCAGCATCACATCCCCTTCCTTTATTTAGGCGGGGAGCGAGAGAGAAGGGGCTCGTCCTCCCAGTCAGCAGCTCCCAAACTTCAGCCTGGGCGGGACTTTTGGAGATTGGGGCCCTGGAACTACTAGGTGATTTTGGACTCTTACCCTCTACCCTTGGTGGTATTGCTTGTGATCTTGTAGGCCCGGAAAGGGGGTTTGATAAGTGTAGTGGGCTCCCAGACGCACCCAGTTTCGAGATTCCAGTTCGCCTCCACAAGGTTGGAGAAGTGGCCCCCAGTGGTATTTGATGCTATGTTGGCATTAGATTTCACGCATGATGGACGAGTGGATGGGGCCACAAGGACTAGACCTTTGGCACACCCATGGTGCTGAAGTGAATTTTCAGTTGAGCTTCACGCGGGAGAAGCTAATGTGTGGTTTGACATTAGTGGTTATCAGATTGTCGCCTGAGACAAAGATTGATCAGGCATACTACTGGCCACTCCAGAAGTGTGCTGATTTGTTCGAGGTGGAAGTCTTCTTCATGATGAAGTGGGCACAGAAGATTGGCATTGAGCCGATGTCCATCCTAGTTGTCGACGTACGGACACAGACTACTCACCCTCCAAATCCCCCCTCCAAATCCCCAGCGAAGTTACAAAAGGCAATTTTTCTAGAACAGGCACCCACTCACAGGAGAGCCTTGTTTTCTACTTCCTCGTCGTCATGAGTTGGACCTTAGTGAGTTGGAACGTGTACGGGCTCCAAGACCGTGCTCGTAGTCAGCCGCACTACATGATCCTTCGGTAGGAGTTGCATAGGGTAGGGCAGTGGACATCTTTTTTATATGAGCATATGTTCTCAACATCAAACATCAGACGACGACACCATCTCCTTTCGAGAAGAGGCTCGAAGGTGTGGTCGCCTACTGTAGGACGGAGCGGAGGGGTTTGCATCTTGGTCTCACAGACGGTGGCCCCATAGGTCTATGATCAGGGCGAGCTTATCCCAAGGCAGGGAGTTTTGATGGGAGTCAGAATGGGAGACTCCAGGATTGGGATCCTGAACGTGTATGTCCTAGCGTGTAGACAGCACCGTCTGGCTTTTTGGAGGAGGCTGACAGAGTGTCTTTCAGATGTTGACTTTTGGATCGTTGGAGGAGACTTCAATAACCTGGACTTTGGGAAGGACAAGCAGGGTGGTGCCTCATTCTCTGAAATGCCAGCAGCAGCAAAGCGGAGCACTTGAGAGCAATTCATTTTCATGATCAATGGCAGAGACCCGTGGCGTGAGCCAGAGCGGAGCACTTGAGAGCAGTTCATTTTCATGATCAGTGGCAGAGACCCGTTGCGTGAGCCAGAGTTCAGCGGGATATCTGGAAGCCTCCTCTTCTCTCTTGACTAGAAGAGACACGATGGATTGCTTGAGAGACTGGATCACTTCTATGTTGGGGACTGGACACTCCACAGAGGGGGATCTATCGGGATTCTAGAAGGCACCACAATGTCAAACCACTCTTCAGCAATACTCCACCTAGAGCAACTCCGTCGAGTCTTCTCCAAAAGGGGATCCGCATTCCAGAGGACAACCTATAGGATGAGGAGATTCAACAGGTTATGGCAGAGATTTGGCAGCAGTTAGAGTTAGCACCATGCGAGGGCTTGGCCTCGTGGGTGGCCGATGCGATTCAGAGGAGCAGTGAATCTCGCGCCCTTAGACAAAGGACTCTTCAGGAGCGTGAGCGTGCACTACGGCAAGACCTGGCCTCCATAGAAGGCTCAGGGAGCAGGACCCAAGATCCCAATGGCTTAGTGACAATTTTGAGAGCATGCGCCTTGAGCTCTAGGACACGGAGGTTCGACGGGCTGATTTCTCCTACCACTCCTCCCGGGCTTGGTGGGTACAACAAGGGGACATGATGACAAAGTAGTTCTTTCAAGCCACTGGACCTCAATTAGCAGGCATGCAGTTGCAGCATTTTTGGGGTCCATAGAGCTGGCCACGGTTTTCTATAGTCAACTCTTTCAGACGGGGAGGATGACTCTAGCTTGCCTTATGGCCCATGAGCTAGTTTGGGACCACGTTCCGCCGACAGTAGTCTCACGGGAGTTGTGCAGGAGGAGGAGCCTTTCGCAGATGAGGAGCTCTGGGAAGTCCTCAAGGCTCTCTCGACCTAGAAGAACATGGCTTGACTCCGACCTTCTTCTGGAGATCATTTCCAACCCCTTCCGCCCAGTCTACCAAGAGATCTTCGACACGGGCTCTCTTCCTTAGTCCCTGAGTAGGTGGATTTGTTTGATCCTGAAAGGGGGAGATAGGTTACACATTCGACAGTGGAGACCGATCACCTTGCTTGATACCGCATACAAGATCCTCGCCAAGGTCTTAAATTTGTGGTTACGGCCTCATCTCACCCACATCATCCATGACACTCAAAGTTCAGGAGTACAACATCCTGGATAACATTTTCACGTTCTAGGAGGTAGTGGATTGGGCGAGGGAGGAGTCACAGCCTTTGGCAGTCCTTGTCTTGGATTTTTAGAAGGCTTATGATAGGGTGGAGTGGTCTTTTCTGAGGGTACTATACAGAGGTTGGGTTTTTCAGACAGATGGATTAGAGGGGTTTCTGCACTTTATGCGGGGAGCTCTAGTCAGCTGCTTGTCAGTGGAAGACACACGGGCGAGGCCTTTCCTCTGTCACTTGGTGCATCGGGCTGTCCCCTCACTCCCTTTCTCTTCTGGAGTTGCTAGACTCTAAGTTTGCAGATGACACAGCCTTGTATGTAGAGGGTACCATAGCAACCTTGGAGAGAGTCAGGGGAGCCTTGGGTATCTACTGTGAGGCCTCGGGTGCACGGATGAACTGAACAAAATCCATCGGTTTCTTCACAGGCTCTGAGGAGATACGGGAGATTCGAGAGTGGGGAATGACTTTGGCTTCTGCTAGATACCGCGGGGCTGGACAGCAAGATACCTCGAATGCCAGGTGGGTATTGATATTAGCAGATTGCCCCGGTCCTTCAGAGTATTAGGGGCAAGCTTCTCTAATGGAGCTCAGTTAAACTCTCCCTTGCGAGCCATGCCCTAGTGGCAAACTAGGTCCTTGCCACGGCTTGGTATAATGTCTTCTGTTAGTGCTTTCACAGAGGGTGCATTGGGCAGCTCCGACGTTTGGTTCGTAATTTTCATTGGGCAGGATCGGACGGCTCGAGGAATACCATAGCTCGGGTCGCTTGGCAGATGGTGATCATGCCGTAGGCATTGGGAGGCATGGGTATCATTGATCCGGAGATGCAGAGCAGAGCCCTCTTCGGCAAGTTGGTTGTGAGCGGCCTCACTCTGGGCGTGGAGCCTTGGAATCTCCTCTTATAGGATGGGCTTCTCAAGAATACCCCATGCACTGATGGAGCATTGGCAGCATTCACATAGATGGATCACCGTCACTTGGCAGATGGTGATCATGCCATAGGCATTGGGAGGAATGGGTATCATTGATCCGGAGATGCAGAGCAGAGCCCTCTTCGGCAAGTTGGCAGCTAGTACACAGTGATGTCTATGGCCCAATGAGGACAAATGCCATTGGGGGGTATAAGTATTTCATGACTCTTATTGATGATTTCACAAGATATTGCTGGGTATATCCTTTAAAGGCCAAATCTGAAGTTTTCTTATGCTTTCAGAGATGGCTGAATATGGTTGAGAATGAATCAGGATGCAAACTTGTCACCCTCAACACAAATAGGGGGGGAGAGTATATGTCAAAGGAGTTTGATGCATTTCTTTCTTCACGGGGCATTATTCACTCATGCACTACTCCTTACACTCCTCAGCAGAATCCTGTTTCTGAAAGAAAAAACAGGTCCACAATGGAGATGGCCAGATGCATGCTTAAGGCCAAGTCTTTGCCCAATAAATTTTGGCTTGATGCAGTAATGTGTGCCAACTATGTGCTGAATAGATCACCTACACGGGCATTGAAGACTATTACACCTTACACCTTATGAAGCATGGAAAGGCAGGAAGCCTTCACTTTCACACATGAAAGTTTTTGGGTCTCTTGCATATGTTCATGTACCATCTCAGCTGAGACATTAGCTTGATGAAAAGGCAATCAAATGCATATTCATTGGTTACAGCCAGAAGAGCAGAGGGTATAGGTTATATAAACCAAATACTGGGAAGATTATTATCAGTAGAGATGTGATCTTTGCTGAACATTCAGCTTCTCCTCTTGTGGACTGCAAAGCAAAACCAGATGTTGACATGTTTGATGCCTTTGAATCTTGGTTACCTCTGCCATCATTAGAAGAGGATTTTGAGCAGCAACATGAGCCTTCTGCAGGCACTCCACTAAGCAATAATCAGCCTCAACCTCATGCTGATTTGCAGGTTTCTCTTCCGGCACAAAATGATCCCACTACTCATGATGCAGTCATTGAAGAAAGAGCTGTCAATAGACAGCACAGGCAAGTTCCCAGATGGCTTCTTGATACATTGAGGGACAGCAAACAAGATCAGCCTTTTGCTGCCCGGACAAGATCAGGCAATAGATAGCATGGTCACTTTCTTGAGTTTGCACTCCTTGCCACAGCTTGCAATGAAGAGCCTTTGTGCCATAAAGATGCTTTTGACAGCAAAGAGTGGATGGATGCAATGAAAGCTGAGTTACAATCTATTACCAAAAATGACACATGGGAATTAGTAGATCTCCCACCTGGCAAACATGCCATTGGAACGCGGTGGGTCTACAAATTAAAAAGGAAATCTGATGGCAGCATAGATCGATACAAAGCCCATCTTGTTGCAAAAGGGTATGCCCAACAACAAGGCATTGACTTTGAGGAGACATTTGCTCCCACATCCAGGATCACTACCATTCCATGTGTCATTGCCATTGCAGCCCATCATCATTGGCAAGTGCACCAACTTGACATCAAGACCGCTTTTCTTCATGGGGATCTGCAGGAAGAAGTCTATGTCACACAACCTCCTAGCTTTGAGGTTGTTAATTCTGAAAATAAGGTATGCCGGCTTAGAAAAGCCCTTTATGGTTTGAAGCAGGCGCCCAGGGCATGGTATGCCAAAATTCATGCACACTTACTATCCCTTGGTTTTCAGAATAGTCCCACAGAACCCACTCTTTATGTCCATGGGAGTGGAGCTGATTTTTTAGTGCTGATTGTATATGTGGATGATATGCTCATCACGGGCCCAGATACTCAGCAAATTGCAGCTTTCAAGGCTGATTTGCAGCAGATTTTTGACATGTCAGACATGGGACGGCTCCATTATTATTTGGGCACTCAGTTTGCTCATGTTGAGGGGGGTATCATGATGTCTCAATCCAAGTATATTAGACAGCTCTTTGATCGGTTTTCAGTTTGAGGATTGCAAGCCAATCTCTATATACCATATCATGATGTCTCAGTCCAAGTATGTTGGACAGCTCCTTGATCGTTTTCAGTTTGAGGATTGCAAGCCAATCTCTACTCCAGTGGACCCTGGCTTCAAATTCTCAGCTCATGATGGGAGCCCACCATGTGATATCACTCTTTATCAGCAGGCTGTTGGATGCCTTATTTATTTATGTCACACCAGACCTGACTTGCAGGTATGCAGTATCTCAGCTCAGCAGATTCATGCACATGCCCAGTTCACAGCATTGGCAGGCAGTGAAGAGTCTTCAGATATCTCAGAGGCACTCAGGATTTAGCCCTCTTCTATGGTGATTAGGGTTCACTTACCATGCATGCTTACACGGATAGTGACTGGGCAGGATGTTTCGACACCAGAGTGTCACATACTGGCAATTGTTTTTTGCTTGGCAATTCATGTATTTCTTGGCTCAGTAAGAAGCAACCGACAGTTGCCACGTCTAGCTGTGAGGCTGAGTACAGGGCACCTTTCACCGTTACAGTAGAGTGTGTTTGGCTTCAACAGTTACTTACAGATCTTGGTATTTGCCAGACATCCTCCACTATTGTCTACACTGACAGTCAGAGTGCTTTGGCCATTGCGCGTAACCCAGAGTTTCATGCACGTACCAAGCATATTGAAGTTCACTATCATTATGTTCGGGAGCGGTTGTCAGCAGGAGACATAGAGTTGTCCTATCTTCCCACAGAGGACAACATCGCAAATATGTTTACAAAGGCACTTCCTCATCCCAAGTTCGAAGTCTTCCGACAAGCTTTACACTTGGTTCCCTTTGTTACATGATCTAACATTCCTTGTACATTCATAGGTGGCTATATCCTTTTGGATGAACATGTGCCACCATGACCAAAAACTACCAGGTATTCTGAGACGTTTCCAGAGTACTTCAGCCCATCCCATGGAGGGGGGTTTGTAGGCCATCTTCTGGTGGTTCTAGTGATGCCCTATAGGCCATGGTATGTGCCTTGTAGGTAAAAGTGTAGGCACTTATAGTGTTAGTGCCTTTTAGGCCACATAGGACACTTAGTCCTATGTGACACCTAGGACACTTAGTCCTAGGTCTACATACAAGTACTTTGTACTTGTGTGTTTTTTATCTATCTAACACTTTGACGTGACGGCTGTTCTACAACGTATCTTTTGTACCTGCACTCTCTTCTCTCCGAGCCTTCAATCCCTTCTCTTTGAATCTCTAGTTAGACCAACTACCTTGTATGTAGGGGATTCTTTGGCCATAGACCTCACGTTAGGGAAAAAAGGAGCTCATTTTGGGACCCTCACAGAAATTCAGAATTTCATCATTTTTCTCTCCTAAAAAACAATACAATACGACATAACCCCATTGATGTACAATGCAAAATTTGGTATTTCTAACATCACCGATATGTCCGAAGCAGGCCAAAATCCTCGGAAAGACTTTTGAAACGCTAAAAACGGATCCTCAAAGGCTCGAAAAAGGCCCAAAAAACTAGTTGTACATATGAAAGCAATTTGACAAGTTGCCCCCTTGCCAACCTGCCAAATCACTTTCTCAAAACGCATCGGTGATGTCAGAAATATCAAATTTCGCTCCGTATCTCAAATATATTAAAGTACCTCAAGTATCCTTAGTGAATGCAAACTCGAGAGAATTTTATTTTATTTTCCTTTTTTCAACGTTACGTTGGTCCTCCTTTGATTGGTGGAGGGCTATTTTCCTTTTGGGCTGAAAGGCCCCAAAATGAGCTTCCTTTCTTCCTAATGGCGAGGATGAGTGGATGGGTTTTGAGAGACTACATGTGTTGATGTTATGTCAGATGATCTAGGGAAAGAGGTCCACACCACATAGCAGAGTTTGCAGTGAGACCCCTACACGCACAATTATTATTCCAGTTTATCATCTACCTAGACAAAGTAACACACTTTGGTTAGGCAATGAGTAGAGATTACCATGGAGACAATGAGTAGAGATTACCATGGAGAGTCCTTTTGTCATCTATGCAGCTCGCAGCCAAGGGAGAATGAGGTGTTGGTACAATGAGTATTCGGGGCATGTCTCTTGACCACCTACCATTGTACCAATACTCATTGGATGCCCCCTTCTTGTGCCTAACACAGTGGGAGATCCATAAGATCATTTGTGACAATCCATCGCAAGGTTTATGACATGGGCATCCTCCTAGCACCCACATGTGACTAGGATGGCCTTTTATAAAGAGAATTTCCTTCATCTAGATGATGGGCACTTTGCCCAAGCACATGGATGCTTACAAATCCACCTCTCTATGGTAGTATGGATCATTGTGGGCTAGCTTAGGGCATCATCTCACAGACTCTAGATCAAGATAGGACGCGAGATTGTAGCCACAACACATTGAAGAAATTTGAGGCTCTACACGACGTGCGATGCACAGGAGGTGGAGATCGAGGAGCATGCCTTAATGTGATACCTGCGATACTATGAATCCAAGGGAGGTACCATTGCCTTTTCAATGGGGGGCTTTATTGACTTTTTAGCAGTTTTTAAGTTTCAAGAGTCACAAGGCTTCACCAATGGCACTCAACTTCCTTATTATTTTCCCTCCGTGCAAAGTTTTAATGATGTTTAGAAGGTTTATCTCAGCTCTCTTGTTCTTTTGTTTTTTTCGGCAATTGTGAACCACCCCCCCAGCCCTCATCACTGACGGAAACAGAAACAGACAGAAACGTGCTGAAGGCGAAGGTAGAGTGGGAATTCATCATCAAAGTATGATCAAATCACGGCAAGGCACAATTTGATAGACCCCATGCCAAAAATACAGCTGCATAACTTCATGTTACCACGGGGTACTTTTTGCCAGTGCAGGGTGCTCTTTTGCCATGCATCACGCAACCATTGCATGTACAACATCGTGTGGTGATGTTAACTTACAGTGTTGTGCTCTTAAGATTATCGTGTGGTAAGTCTCAGATATCGTGTAGAAATATTCGGTCATCCAGTTTCCATTACTTGTTTCTAAAAAACACAGTTTTGTGCGATTGGAAAGTATAACATTTTTTACGTTGTTAGATAAAAAACGTTTTTTTAATAAGAAACATTTAAAAAAAACATTTTATACTCTTATAGGATTACTAGTACTAATTAACAAGATTTCTGTTTTTTCAGTCTAGGGGGACATGATCATACAAAATCAAAGTTCATATTATCTAGTTGGGGAGACGAGAAGGGGGGGTTGGAAAAGAAGCGGGAGAAGGCATCATTAACATGAGAGGTAGAGGAAGGAGAGGTACAATACGACTAATGGCCCCTACCAAATTAATATTTCAAATTTAGATAAGACTTTGTATGATTAAAATCCCTTATCAATATTGACCAAGGAAGCCTTAGGGGGTTCACTTCTTAAAAACTCTATAATCACATGATTCAAGCAGTATTATTAGAACCCCTATCTGTAAATCTCAAGGCTTTAAAATAATCCCTTTTCCTAAACAAACTTACATTTTTTTCAATATACCAATCTACAACAGTCCTTCGTTCTAGAATTTCGATAATTTTTGCCATAAAAACCCTTTTTGTTCAACACACATAAAAACCCATTGTGAACGAAATAAAGGAAATTTTGAAGGAACCCTTTATGGAAGCATCAACTTCAGGCATGCTTATACATCTATTTGGTAAACCTTTGTTTAACCCACGTGCTATATTTACATATTTTTAAGTAAACCGGCTGAAAACAAAATGAAGGAAATTTTGATTTTTTTGAAGAAACCCTTTGTTAGCATCAGCTTCAAGGATATAATTTGGATTTGTGCTGATCCATTACATTAAAATACCCCTTCTGTTCAGTCCATGTGCTATATTTACATATTTTTAAGTGAATCTATGGAGATTGAATTTTTTACTTTTTTGAAAATACTCACATATTGTTAAGTGAAGCCACCAAGAATGAAATGAAGGCAATCTTGATATTTTTGAAGAAACCCTTTGTAGTAGCATCAACTTCACGTAGCTATTTTGCCATTTTAAAACCAATTCTTTTCAACCCACGTGCTATATTTACATATTATTAGGTGAGACCGAGAACGAATTGAAGAAAATTAGCATTAATTTTTTGTAAAACTTTCCCCTTGAAAAATCCCCTTCTTTTCAACGCATGTGCTATATTTACATATTCTTCAAGCATCAACTTCAACGATTTATGCTGATCCATTACATTTTTGCAAAATTTTTCCATTCAAAAAGCGTTTTGAGAAACAACATCTGCTTCAAGCATATATTTTGGATTTCTCAATGACCATGTCACAATGGCATCAAAGAAGAGCATTTTTTCATAGAAGGGTCGCTCATGGTAAGAACTTTTCAACCGGTTGAGCATATCGGTGCTAAAGGGAAAATTCTTGTATATATGTCGGTGAGACAGAGTTATATGTGGGACGTCCACATGTGCCAACTCTAATATCATGAATGAGCTTTGCTTTAGTAACTCAAATAACTTGAGATATTTGAGGTGCTCAAAGTTAACTTGTGGAAGATGGTGAGGCTTCAATATTGGGCGATTAGGCTTCGGTTCACACCTCGCTCAAACAGCATTCCATCATCACAAGCAAGTGCAGAGAAATTGCTAACAAATTTGAGAGCACCAAATCCATCAAACATGGCAGGATTCATGGAAAAGCTAATAGTGAAACCGTCGCACTTGAATCATGTGACCTACATGACACAAAACAGAGGCTGATCCATGGATCTCGAGAAATAAGCATGTCATTGATCAATGTAGCATATCTTTATGCAATCTAGCACATCGATAAGCTAAAGAGCAAAACAACAATACTTTGGAGTGAAAATGTGGATACATAGTTGCATCTTTGTTTTTAGAATAAAAGAGGCCACACAATGATCTTACCAGCATCATAAGAAGAGGACTATCCAGCGTTTTGTGGACATTCCAGGTGGCCAAAAACACTAAATTTATGAAGGTTGGGTACTAATGTCATGGTTTCTCATTGCTCTTGCAAACAAAGCCTCATCCTTGCAACTTATTTTAAAGCCTCCCTTTGGGTCTAAAATGCAGGCTTCTTGCCATGTAGTAGCACAATCAAGATTAAGTAATGAAGATAAAAGGTGAAGATGGAGGTGATGCAAAACTAGAGATTTGTGAAGAGCAGGTCAATTTCAAACAACGCATAGCCTATGAAATGGACATGCATCTATTATCTCAAGTTCTAAGAACTTAAGCTATAGGTGTTTGAGAAGGAGGAGAACTCAAAGATCTCAATAGCTGAGAATCTAAAGCTAACGCGATTACTTACTATTGGGGATGGATAGGAAAGCTCCACAAGACATCACAGAATGCAATGTAGGTTGTTGCACTATTATATACAGCTTTTAGCGAGCCATCAAACCACAAATTTACTTTTGTTCTAGCTTATTTAGCTTGGGTGAGCCCGCATATCTCATGTTAGAACCTCATGAAGACTGATTGACTATGTCAGCTATGTGTGGAGTCTAAGCAATGAAAAACAATACAGGGTATGTATGGATATATGTAACTTAAGTTTACGAAGAAAACAACCAATATTGTAACAATAGAAAGACATGTTACAAGAAATGAGACATGTTACAAGAGATGGGGACGTTACAAAAAATAGGGACATCTTACAAAGCCTACTCCAAAATTGGTATATCCTCTAAGGTAGGTTCTAGCTTCTCAGCCTTCTCAATGCTGAGATAATGTCGTAATGTACCCTTGGATTATAGGCCAAGTTTGCCATTATTGCTGCATATATTGATGTCCAAATCCCTGGGTTTGTGAATGTCCGTAGCAACCATTTAGACACAAGCACAACATTGAGATAGTCATGAGGAAAAGATACCAATCTAGGCCACTAGTAATAGCAAAATTTATTCGAGTAACCAACTTACTTGTAAAGCTATTGTGATCGTTTTACACCCCCATGAACAAGTAGATCACCCAACTTCTTATGGTAAAAAACTAACCCATGAACTTCCCCAAAATAAGTAGGTGCTAATTGCATCAAATAATTCCTTTTACACATCGCCCCCATGCTCTTTGTGCATCTTGGGTGACACCCATATTCTTTTTCTAGAAGACGCCCATCAATAAGTTCCAGACCTACAAACTACACCATTAGAACAATTTCCTACAAAGGGATCATTGGGAGTAAAAGGGATTAATCTTTTACATTTCTTATTGTCTCACCTTTGTTGTAGAGATAACAAACCTCTACAAGAAGTGTACATACCCTGTGTAGGATAAATTCTGCTTTTTTGCATTAAGATGGACAATCAGGAAGTGGTCCACCAACCCGAGAGTGATGTACCATCCCGTTCCAAGGAAACATTGCACCTCTTTCACAGATACCTCTAAAAGTAGCTCAAAAACATTCTACAAATTGTCATCAAACACAAAGGCCTATAACTTTTACCAAAGACATGATATCAAAAATTTTGTTACATGGAGATATGCATCTTGTAATGGGTTTTGCGTTGATATAAGCATTGTAAGAAACAGAGAAGCGGTTGAAAAGTTATGGACATTTTACTAGAAGGGGGTAAAAAATACCTTACAATCACACAAAGAGACTCACAACTTTTTCGTTTACATTTGATATAGAAACTAAATACACACAATGATGCACCTTGAAAGAGCTTTGTGCTGATATACGTTTCGTCAAAATCAGAGCATCGAGTAGAATGTTATGAGAAAAACAATGATAGGTGTCAAACAGTCATGAAAAACACCTCCTCATTCTACTGATGTCGACCTGGGAGAATACTTCCTCCATGCTTAAACTTTATCAACGATCAAAGCCCCATAGAGGCTGCCTAGGAGAGAAGGAAGAGCTCGCTTCATGGCTCAGGAAACGGATAAGCCATGTATGCAAAATGAGCGGTTAAATAGAAAGCACTTTTGAAGACTTTGGAAGAGAGAATGAACTAGAGAGATATGGACTCGAGAACCTTCATAAGAGGATATCTACAAGAACGCTCATGGAAGAGGCTTAAGGACACTAGGAGCCACAACAGTATGAGGCTTAATGGTGGAAGAGATGTTGAATAACGGAGAGGAGGGCTGCTTTTATAGAGATTTTGTCAATGTCCTTCACCCATTTACAATTGCTACCTATAGATTCATCTCCCCATTAATCACATAAGCTCGTATGTCACCATTCATGTCATTTTTGTCTACTCTTGACATATGTCCCATCAAAAGAATCTTGAGTCTTAAAATATTGAGAGAGTCAAGGGTCCCCACATGGAGTCCATAGGGACCCTCTCTTTTCCATATGTCCACATCCTCCTTATTTCACATAGGAATTCTAGAAGGATTTTGCTCTTGACTCCACACTCTTCCAGACTCCTCCACATGCCTTTCACATGCTTGGCATGTGATCTCTCTTACATTATTGGAACACATGGACATGAGACCCATCTCTTTATATGTCTCACTCTTCCTATTTTTAAAAAACCCCATAGACAGTATAACTCTTACCTCGTACTTATCATTCAATGATCCATGGTATTTACAATGATCCATTCCACTCATCCTCTCAATCCCATATAATATGTTAGAAAATAAAAATAAGTGAGAGCCACTAGGCTATCACTTGATACTCACACTCTTATCAAACATAGAGAAAAGCAACACCAATGCCAACTAAAATGTATTCATTTTTTACGTCACAGTACCTACAGCAAGAATGTATGGTTTGAGTGATGCATACATCTTATATTGTCTAGCAGTATTAATTGAATGCCGAGGGAGAATCAAATACCATTCATGGAGCTTCCAAAAGACGCTCCATGGAACAACTGTGGAAAAAATTAGGTTGCCTTTTACTCTTGATTTTGCATCGAAGGTTCTCCCTTGCACTTGCATGATGACACTCTTTCTTTAAATGGCATGAAGGGTGATTGTGGATGTGGAGAGAAGGGGTACTATAGGGTTGCTTTAATTGATCGTGCATCTTGGACCCCTCCTACATTTGCTCATTTTGACTTACCAAGTTTCACCAAATCTCTAATGATTTTATATTATGTTAAAAATAAACTGTATATAGATCACATACCTATCTAGAGGGCATGCTCACTTAGACCCATTCGATTCCATGGGTAGTACAACCACCATGGTGGATGCACATTATGCTCCCATTAAGAGATGGGATTCTCTCTCCAAATGGTGGGATACATACTCTCCTCTTCTTGCCATGTCCGTGGCACAACATTGGCTCAAAGGTATGGGATCATGTTGAGCTAAGCCAATGATCAAATCCATGTATCGAGTACCAAACATATTATTAGATGATACTTTTGAAAATGGAGTGCTTAGATAATTTCAAAGTGATGAAAGGTGCACACCTATAAACAATGTCTTGGAATAGAGATCAACCTCAGGCTACTTCACTAGCTCCACTAGACTCTTCATGTCGTTCCAGAGCCCCAGAGCTCATGGAATTCCTTCTCTAAATGATGTTCTCTTTGATCCTTCTAAAAATATTCAAACCCACTAGTAATTTCTAATCCTTTTTCTTGCAACTCCCCTCTAGGCTCTCGTCCTCGATGGAACATGCGCTCCCAAAAAGTCTCCTTTTTGACAAGCATGTGCACTTTTTTGTTATCCCTAAGAGACTTGAGGAGGATTCTTTTCTCTTGGCATTGAGCATCATGTGCAATATTTCCTCCTTCCTTCAAAAGGAAATGGATATGTCCCTTTAAAAGCGTCTCTCAAAACTCAAAACATTTAAACCGATGCATACCAACTTCCAATACATACGTCTCATTGCTAAGCCATGATTGACACAATGCATATAGTTTCTTTTTTGTGATGGAAAGAAGTCCCCTTTGATTTTAATCAAAATGGTATAGCAACTATAGAAGAACTATATTCCAAAACTATCCATGCTGCTCAATGCTTTATTATACTTTCTAGAGTTTTCTCTTTAGGGAGATTCGCATTTTCTAGGCTCTTTGTTGCCTTTTTCATGGCTTCAGAGAATTCCTCCTGTGTAAATGTTCTTGTGAAAATAGATACTCAAAAAAATAGATACCCTAAAAGATTTGTACATGTATAAGCAACTAAAGGGAAACGATATACCTTCCACATTAGCTGATACTAGATAGAGGTTAGAGCTATACACCATGTCAAAATAGCTTTCTTTTGCTTGTACACCATCTCAACCTTCACCCATCTCTTGTACTCCTTAGATAAGAATTCCATTAATGAGGATTTGTTCAACGTTCCAAGTTTTTGAAAATAAAATATCTCATGTGATAGCTTTGGTGTCACATGCATCCTAGCAACTCTATGGTCACCAAAATGAATGAGTAAATATCAATAATTTCAAGGCAACACAATGAGACTTACTCATTTTTGGAATTCAAGGCAAGGAGGTGTTCCCATATCTCCCTTGTTTTATGTCAATAACTTGATGCAAATTTAGAGGGGTGACTAGCAAGGCCACATTACTTCTTGGCCCATGCATGGATACCAAAATAGGTGCACTAGAAGGAATATAGCCCTTGACAGAGCAAACTTCTCCCTTAGTGTAAAAAATAACACTTGAAGCCATGCATGTTGAGAGAAATGTGCACAATAATTTTAGGCAGTGCTCTTGATTTTTGTGGACAAAAAATTTGTCTACTACTTCTTGTAGTAGGCCAAGCACTATTTCTTTGCCCAACAACTAGGATAGGTCTAAGTCTCTTTTTTTCCACTAGAAAATCAAGGGTTGGTAGTGCTCTCATCATGTGCTCAATTGCCATCCTGATCCAAATGGGTCTATCCCCACTATCTCCTGTTGAGAATTCACGCTCAACATCATGTGATCATGTGTGCATAGCACCATCATGTGATCATATGTGCATAGCACTAACCCAATAGAGTGCTATAAAGGAAAGGGTTAGATGCCCTATACCCTAATCCTAAATGGGTTTGTATATATTCTACATTTTCAACTAAATCTAGTGAACAGTTAGTCATTTGTGGTGTGCTCTCTAGCTGTGCCCTCTCTCCTCATCTCCACTCTTCTCCTCTCCCCTCTTCATATTTTGTCATGGTATCAGAGCTCCCTTGCCTTTCACTGAGGCATTGCGACCCTTGAGAGATTGAGAGATTGAGAGTTCTTTAGTGTTCTCTTCCATGAGAGAATTTCCGTCTACACTTTGTGAGAGAAATTTCCATTCATTCCATTGAGAGTTTTCTGGAGAGACAAGCCCTCTCTTTGAGGCAACTTCATCACTTCTTGAGCTCTCATCGTAGAGCTACGTCTCACCTCTATTTCGATTTAAAAAACTCATGAATCCACTTTTCGGAGCTTGAGATAGAGCATCTGCTCTCTCTAACGACGGGCAGCGCCTACAGTGCCAGCGCCTACGTCCAGCTAGCCCACACTCTAGTGCCTCGCCCAGCTAGATATTCCATCATAGCATGCCATCTGTAAGCCTCAATGAATGCTGCATAGCGCCAAGTATCTCTAAGGCTTCATATAAGCCTGACTCACAGCACAGCTCGGATGTCCTCAGCCAGCCGCGCTAATGCCCTTCAATGTCCTTATCTGCAGAGACTCCACGACAAGCTCCATAGCAAGCAGCAGATGCTCAGACTCCTCCTACGATAGCAATAGTAGCCTCTCCAAAGCCACACACGAACTCCTTTGACGATAGAATCTTGTAAGATTCTGTCAGCACCTCCAAGATTCCAGCATGGTTCCTAAACCACCACGTGGCACTCACCTTATCACCAAGGGTTTGGTCACCATAGTGACACATGGCACGTGGCCCTCTTATCTGCCATGTCATTGCTTAGGTGGCATACATTATCCACAAGCCACATCACCACTGACTACCATGTGGTAGTTGCGTGCCACATCAGCACACTGCCACATCATCATCTAACTAGTCAAGTGCCACGTCATCCCTTGTCTGACATGTGGTAGCTGCCTACCACATCAGCACATCCAATCAAAGTGAGTGCCATGTCATCATTGCCACCTATCATTACCACATCATCATCTGACCCTTGGCTAGTGAATCACACCTTGGGTTAGTCAACCTGACCATGGTTAGGTCAGCCAGTGCCACATCACCAGCACAATCAGCATTGACCTCTGCAAGCATACACAGTGCTCCACAGGCACTTCATGTGAACACAGGTGCCACCTCAGCACAGGGCTCCACAAGCACAGTCCTTGCTAAGCACAGTCACTGCATGTGACCCCTTAACTGCCACATCATCATTGAGCACATTTGCACTCCTTTTGCCCCTCCACCTAGATCAAGTCATATCTCTTGATCCACGAAGAATTTTAGGGCACTCCAAAAAGGAAAATTGCTCAATTTTTTGTGCTCTACGCGCTTGTCACATCACGCACACATTTTAGCACAAGTATCACTCACTTTTGAGCTTCGCTCGACAAATCCACTTCCTACATGCACACCAGCCTCTACATCGATGATGGGTATAGACCTAGATCAGAGTAGACTAGATCACCATAGAGGGGATACTTTGAGTCTCCCCAAGTTGCCAATCTAAGCCATGCCCAAAACTCCTGACTAGTTCTTACTCGGAGTCAATCCATACGCTCACATATGGTTTCACATCATTACATTACCTGAAACCTGATGTTCATCAGTTCAGTGAGTAGACTTCAGAGTGTTCAAAGGCATTGTCGATTGTTCAGTGGGCAAATAGCACAAGATTTGATTTTACACACACTTGCCACCATTGTAAAGCCTATTCGGCTATTTCACGGCATTGTGCACATCATTTCAGCCTTGTAAAGCCTCTTGGCTATTCCCGGCATCATTTGCCACAAGCCTTGTAATTCAGATCAGATTTATATATTGCAGTTCTATCTTCATCAACAGTTCAGATTTCACTTGCCACAGTCAATGTTTTTGCAGTTGATTCATACAGTGATTTTCACGACACTTTGAGTACATTTCTTGCACCATGTCTATGACTAGCAACCTCAATCTGGAGGCATCTGCTAAGCTAGACAACTCCAATTACGGCACATGGAAATACCGAATGGAGACCATTCTTGTACTTCAGGACAAATGGGAGTATGTCGATGGATCTACACCTAGACCATTGGACGATCCAACCACCAGTAGCTCTACTCCACCTGTCATCACAGCACTAGCAGCGGGATCTACAGCTACACATTTGCACTTGTAGTAGATCCTGCCATTGCTCGAGCTCAGGCAGAATGGAATAAGAAAGATAAGTACACATGTCTACTAATCAAGAAGAACTCTGGACTTAGGCCATACATGCACGCAAAGGTCATTCTAATGATCAGGCATTCACAGCTTCAGACAAAAGCACAGGCAAAGGCAGAGGTAGATCATTCCAGTGAAGTGGTAATCATCAGCAACAACAACAAGGTCATCATCAGCAAAGTCAGCATCAGCATCATCATCATCCTCAGCAACATCAAAATCAACAAAGAGAAAATCATTCCAACCGAGGAAGATTCCAAGAATGAGGGAATGCATTCACCAATGTGTCAAACATCCAGTGCAACTACTGTCATAAGTTTGGACACTATGAAAGGGATTGCTGCAAAAAGTAGTATGACCAAGGCGGTCAATCCAGCAATAATCGAGGGAATTTTCGTGGTAGAGGAAATCATCATGGTAGACATTCTAGTCACAGTCATTTTGCAAATGAACATGGGAATATGTTTCTTGCAAACAAGGAAATGCAGCAAACTGATACAGTGCCAGTGCATCATCCCACATGACAAATCATTAGGAATGGTTCACAGATATGAAACCATTAGAAGGTCAAAAGAATGTCATCTACACAGCAGATGATACACTGAATCCAATTCAAGGGATAGGTGTTATCCCTATGAACAATTTCAGTGGTACGAAAGGATTGGTGAAGGATGTACTCTATGTTCTGAAGCTCAGCAAGAAACTTTTGTCAGTAGGTCAAATGACCGAACACAACTACCGATTCATCTTCGACGGAGATGAATGCACTATTAGAGACAAATCCAGAAGATGTCAGCTACTAGTAGCAAAAGATGTCAAGGAAGGATGATTGTATAGAATGCTAGCTACAGTACCAGATAAGCATGCCATGTCAGCTCAACCGCAAGAGATGCCACTATCCACAAAATGGCACAAGAGATATGGTCATGTCAATTTCAAGTACTTGTTGTGAAGATAGTGGGAGAGAAGGAAGGAGTCTCACTTGCCGCTTTCTCACATACACAATAGGGGAATACACACAAAGTTGGAGACTGAAAACAGTTTTCCTCTTCTTAGTTGTAAAAGCCAAAAGAACTCTAGTACAAAGAAATAGAAGAACCCTATGTGTGGGTCTCAAACCAAACTTAGCTAACTAAGGTAGCATACTAACTGAGCCACGAACTAGAGTACATAAGGATAGTTGTCATCCAGCTATTATTCGTGGGCGGTGTACCAACTGCATCTGCAGCTAACAAGTCGGTGACATAAATGCACAATGGTCACCTTGGCATATCACGAGTTGAGCTCGATATCTCAACACTCCCCCTCAAGCTCAATCCCAATTCCTGCACACACCAAGCAGGTCTCTGAACTTGCGTAGCTTCTCTGCGCCCAATGCCTTCGTGAATATGTCAGCTACCTGATTCTCTATGCTGACATAAACTAGATCAATAAGTCCTAGTAAAACCTTCTCCCGCACATAGTGATAATGCACCTCAATGTGCTTTGTTCTAACATGATATACTGGGTTATTTGCCAAGTGTATACTGCTCATGTTGTCATAATAAATGACAACTGGCCCATCTGTAGACTGATGCATATCATAAAGTAGCTTATGCAACCAAGCTACCTCACATGTAGCCATTGCTGCACCCCTGTACTCAGCCTCTGTGCTCGACAAGGCAATTGTAGGATGTTTCTTACTGCTCCAAGTGACTTCAGCACTCCCAAAAGAGAACACATATCCACTGGTAGATCGTCTATCAAAATACTACTAGCCCAATCAGCATCAGTGTAAACCCCAGCCTCATAAAATAGTCCATACTGCAATGTGGACTTCACATACCTAAGTATGCGTCTAGCTGCATCCAAATGTGGTTTCCTTGGAGCGCATAGTAGGGTCTTTCAGAAGCTCACCTGCATCTGCGCTCAACTTCACATTTTGCTCCAAAGGAACTGAAATAGGCTTACAACCTGTCATCCCATATTTGGACAGCATGTCCAATCCATACTACCTCTGCAAGAGCTGTATCCCACTTGGTGATCTAATCACCTCAATGCCCAAGAAATAATGCAGCTCTCCCAAATCCTTCATCTCAAACTTCTGCTCCAACAGCATAGCTCAAATCTGGCCTGGTAATAGTCATATAAATCAAACTTCCTACTATGCGCCTTTACATAGTAGGGTCTTCCAGAAGCTCACCTACATCTGCACTCAGCTTCACATTCTGCTCCAAAGGAACTGAGATAGGCTTACAGCTTGTCATCCCATATTTGGACAGCATGTCCAATCCATACTGCCTCTGCAAGAGCTATATCCCACTTGGTGATCTAATCACCTCAATGCCCAAGAAATAACACAGCTCTCCCAAATCCTTCATCTCAAACTTCTGCTTCAATAGCATTTTCACATGAAGGATATCTTCATCACTATCACCTATGATGATCAAATCATCAACATAAATGACAAGCAGCATAATACCTTTCTCTGTTTTTCTCACATAAAGTGAGAAATATGCCTTGGAAATCTAAAAGCCAATAGTGACAAGATACTATCCTATCTTGTCAGACCATGCTCTAGGTGCTTGCTTCAAGCCATACAAGGCTTTCTTCAACCTGCAAAAAAAATCAGGATGAATAGCATGAACATAACCGAGTGGCTGCTCCATAAAGACCTCTTCTTGCAAATCACTATGCAAGAAGGCATTCTTTACATCCATCTGATGTAAAGACCATCCCTTTGATGCAGCCATAGCAATGACTGCTCTTACAGTTGCCATCCTTGCAATCGGACTGAATGTTTCTTCATAATCAATCCCATATGTTTGTGCATACCCCTTGACAACTAATCTTGCCTTGTATCTATTCACAGAACCATCTGCATTGTGCTTCACCTTATAAACCCACTTACAGCTAATTGCATTCTTGTCTTTAGGCAAAGGCACCAATTCCCATGTAGCATTTGCTTCCAAGGCATCCATTTCTTCATCCATGGCTTTCTCCCATTTTTCTTTTCCCATGGCTTGCTCAAAAGAGGTGGGTTCTAGTTCCTGTATCACTTTGACCATATAGGCATAGTGAATGGCTGTAAATCCATCATATCTCAGCCTATCCACAGGATACCTAGATCTGGTAGACCTGTGCAAAATAGGCTCACTTCCAGGTGCTCTCAAAACATCCCTGGTCTTCCTTACTCCAGGTGTAACAACAGAAGGAATACCCAACTCATCATCAATGCTCTGTTCAGAGCCACTGGATTCACCATCCACATAAGAGTCACCTGCATTCACATCAAACATGGGCTGATCTACCTTCTCTTTTCCTTTTCGTGATACCTGCGTACCACTATCTGCATTTGCTTTGGGGAGATTCTCCTGATCACAATCTGCCTGTCCATGGTGAAGTATGTGAACCACTGCTAGAGGACACTGCAGGTCCACTAATATTTTGTGATTGCTGCTGTGAATTCTATGCATCTATATCATCAATCACATTTATTGGTTTATACGAGTTGCTCATCTCATAAAAAACATCTCTGCTCACTGTAAACTTACGAGTAGAAGGATTATAGCATCTATACCCTTTCTGCTACAGAGAATAACAAATAAAGATGCACTTCTCAGCTTTTGGATCCAACTTGGACCTCAACTCATCTGGCACATGAACATAGGCAATGCAACCAAAATTTTTCAAATGAGAAATATCTGGTTTCCTACCAGTATACATCTCCTCTGGCATCATGCCATGTGTTGCTACAGTGGGAGTCCTGTTCATTATGTAAACTGTTGTAGCAACTGCTTCAGCCCAATAATAATCTGGTAGGTCTTTTTCATCTACCATGGCCTGAGATACCTCTCCAATATGCCTGTTTTTCCTTTCTGCAAGTCCATTTTGCTGTGGGGTATGACTGCATGAATATTGCTGCTTTATGCCATGCTCCTACAGGAACCTTGCAAACTCATTTGAGAGGTACTCTCCCCCTCCATCTGACCTTAGGCATTTTATTTGCAGGCCTATTTCTTTTTCAACCATAGCTTTAAAAGCTTTGAAGTGCCCAACACTTCACTTTTCTTTTTCATAAAATACACCCAAACTTTTTTGCTATAGTCATCAAAAAAAGTGACAAAATAATGATAGCCTCCAATAGATGCAGCTTTAGTAGTCCACACATCAGAGTGGATTAATTCCAATGGCTTCTTACTCTCTCGAATATGTCTAGGAAATGGTTTCCTTGCCTGTTTTCCAAATTGACAGGCTTCACATACCTTATGCATTTCTATAACCTTGAATTTAGGCAATCCTGCAACAATGTTTTGGGCCTGCATTGATTTAAGTCGTTGTACATTAACATGACCAATGCGTTTATGCTAGATATCAATATCTGTAACTACACCGGTCCCATGTGCAAACATTGTTGCACTCAATTCAGGCATGTCCGCATCCAATGTAAACATCCTACCATTCTTCTTTCCTTTTGCTATCAAGCGACCGTTATTTTTCATATCCTCAACAAAGCATCCATGAGGATTAAATCTGACCTGCAAGCCTTGGTCAACCATTTGATCAACAGAAACCAGGTTCTTGGTGATATTCGGGACATGAAATACATCAGACAGGTATTTCTTTTTCCCATCCTGCATAGACAAAGGAATTTTACCAATCTGCACAATAGGATGTGCAGTATCATCACCAGTCTCCACAAATCCTTATCTTTCCATTTTCCTTGCATCCTGCATCCATTTTGCATGACCTGTCATGTGGTTTGACGCACCTGAGTCAACATACCACACATCATTTCTTTCTTCTGCACTTGTCACAGAATTGGTCATGTGCTGCACCATAAATAGATGCTCATTTCTGTCATCACCCTATCTACTAGAGGATGCATAATTGTCTTGCTGCAATTTTCCATTCATAATGTCATTCTGCCTTTTGTAGCAGTCTTTAGCCATATGACCCATATACCACAGTATAGCATTCAACATTGTTGTTTGCATTTTGGCCTCTCTGCCATCCACCATGACCTTTTTGCTCCCCCTGCCTCTAGAGTTACCACGTCCTCCTCCAAAGGACTGGTTTTCTTGAGTTTGCTGCATATTCTGATTTCTACCATGGCCTCCAGATCGGCCTCCTCTACCTCTACCTCTACCTCTTTCAACATTTGAGTAGAAGATAGTTTCTTTTGAAGTTCCTCCTGAAGAAGATGCACCACCATTTCTTTGCTCTTTAGAAATTAGAAGAGCAAACAACTCCTCAAAATCAGGAAATTTTTCACGGACGGCAATGGATGTCCGGAACTGTGCATAACCCTTTCCTAGACCATTCAAGGTCACAGAAATCAAATCATCATCTTCCACTGGCGACCCAATGGAAGCGAGTGCATCTACAATTTTCTTCACCTTCATGTGGTAGTCATTGATGCTCATATTTTCTCTCTGCACATTGTGCAACTCCTGCTTGAGCTGCATTTTCCTAGCTTCTTGCGTATTTGTGCTGTACATTTTTGCCAAAGTATCCCATGCCTCCTTTGGCGTACTTGCATCTTGAATATGCACAATCATAGAATCTGAAATACTGATAGATAGCCAGTACATAACTTTCTGGCTCTCTCATGCCATCCTTTAAATGCCTGCATTTCTTGTTGATTGGGAACATTAGGAAGAACTGGTTCTTCTTCATTTCCTGTAATGAATTCCCAATAGCCTTTTCCCATAAGGAAATTCGTCATTCTAAACTTCCATGCTTGGAAGTTGTTCTTGTCAAGCTTTTCAGTGACAATCTGTGAAAGAGAATCAGACACCATTACAGAACACAGCAAAATATTCTGTCACTGTAAAAAACAAGGCTTCTGCCTCACACGGGCAAATCTGCAAAACTGACGAAAGTGGTATTTGACCACACAATCACTTCCTAATGACGATTTTTCATCAACAGCAATAAGGATGATTCTGTAGCTCCTAGTATCTCTATGCATAGGCATACGATGCAATTTCTGCGGCAACTTTTCACCGACCTGCAGAGTAGTGGTCGCACAACAAAAACAGGGCCTTTTTCTCAATGCCTGCAGAAATCTTCCGCCACCAAAACGGGCCCTGAAATGGCCTCGAATCAGAAAAATAAAGTCACATAGGGCTTTGCCCTATCCCGCAGCATATAATGCCCTCTCGTCACACCGCGAAGGGTGTCTTAATCTAAGACAATGCACTCTTGCACTTTCTAGCTGTGCTACCTGCAGAGATTTGCTCCCAAACTCGAAAAAGGAAAGCAACACTTGTCCTCTTACCAGGACACTGTGAAATTGGTTTGCTTTCTTGAGCTCCTTACCACGAACAAGGCTCTGATAACATGTGAAGATAGTGGGAGAGAAGAAAGGAGTCTCATTTGCGGCTTTCTCACATACACAATAGGGGAATACACACAAAGGTGGAGGCTGAAAATAGTTTTCCTCTTCTTAGTTGTGAAAGCCAAAAGAACTCTAGTACAAAGAAATAGAAGAACCCTATATGTGGGTCTCAAACCAAACTCAGCTAACTAAGGTGGCATACTAACTGAGCCACGAACTAGAGTACATAAGGATAGCTGTCATCCAACTATTATTCATGGGCGGTGTACCAACCGCATCTGCAGCTAACAAGTCGGTGACATAAATGCACAATGGTCACCCTGGCATATCACGAGTGAAGCTCGATATCTCAACACTTATTAGATCTCAGGAATCAAATTGGGATTCCTAAGCTACAGTTTCTTGGAAAAGTTTGCGAAGCATGCGGCTTCGGCAAACAAAAGCAAACCAACTTTAAGTTGGCAGAAGTACCTCTCGTGCACGAGGTATTCTTGATTTGATACATACACATGTATGAGGTTATGCCCAGACCCATAGCATCAATGGTTTACTTTACTACTTGACTTTCATCGATGACTATAGCAGATATTATTGGGTCTCCTTTCTGAAAGAGAAATTTGAAGTGTTTTCTAGATTTCAAGAATTCAAAACCATGGTAGAAAACCAGACAGGAAGAAAGATCAAAGTCATGAGATCAGATAGAGGAGGTGAATACATGTCTTCAGCATTCATGAACTTTTGCAGAAATCAAGGCATTTGAAGACAATTCACTTGTGCAAATACTCCTCAACAGAGTGCAAGAGTTAAAAGGAAGAATGGTACTTTAGTGGACAGTGCTAGAGCAATGCTTAGTGAGAAGCATCTTTCGAATCAATATTGGGCAGAAGCAATAGCCACAACAAACTACTTGCTTAATCAGCTTCCTACCAAACCGATACAAGGTGTGACACCTTATGAAGCATTCACTGGACACAAGCCACACATTGGGCATCTCCACATATTTGGTTGCATAACATATGCCCACATACATGATGATCATCGCAGGAAATTGGATGCGAAGTCATGCAAATGCATCATGGTTGGCTCCAGTAAAGAAAGCAAAGCATACAAGTTGTATGATCCCATTAACCACAAGGTCATTATCTCCAAAGATGTAATCTTTGATGAGGAATCAGAATGGAAAACCTCAAACACATAGGAGATAGATGCACTGATTACTCAGTCATCTACAAAAATGGTTGATGAAGAAGAGCAAGAATTACCAGCAACACCCCAAGCAAAGCCACAACAGCTCAGACGGTCTACTAGGGAAAGCAGACCTCCAACCAGATTGACATATGCTCAAAAAGGCAAAGCAATTCAGGTCAAAACCACCAACTATGTTCTTATGACTACCATCATGGCTACAGAAGAGCCAGTGTACTTTGAAGTTGCAGTAGACAAGCTAGAATGGCAAACTGCTATGAATGAAGAAATGGATGCTTTGTATAAGAATAATACTTGGTAATTATGCAACCTTTCACTAGGAAAGAAGGCCATAGCAAATAAATGGATATACAAAGTGAAGTACAATCCAGATAAAAGTATTCAAAGATACAAAGCGAGACTAGTTGCAAAAGGATTTTCACAGCAATATGGTTAGGATTATGATGATACTTATGCTCGAGTAGCAAAGATGGATTCCATACGGTTCTTGATATCACTAGTGACACTCAACAAATCGAATGTGTACCAACTCAATGTCAAGTTGGCATTTCTCAATGGTTATCTAGACGAGGAAGTCTACATGCAACAACCAGCAGGTTATGTTGAACCAGGAAAAGAGAATAAGGTTTGCAATCTCAAAAAGAGTCTCTACGGCTTAAAGCAAGCACCCATAAGTTGGTACAGTAGAATAGACAAGTATTTTGTTGATCTGGGATACATGAGGTCCAATGCATATCATACACTCTACTATAAAGTTCAAGGGGAAGACATTACTATTGCACTTTTGTACGTAGATGATCTGATTGTGACCGGAAGATTGTGACCGGAAGCAAGGATAGCTTCATCAGAAAAGTAAAACAAGACTTATCTACAGAGTTCGACATGAAAGATCTTTGACTTATGCACTATTGTCTTGGAATTGAGTTCTAGAGAGATTCAGATAGCATATTTATGAATCAACTCAAGTATGTTGATAGTCTCCTGAAGAAGTTTCATATGGCAGATTGCAAGATTGCAACCCCTCCCATGGAACAGAGTTTGAAACTTACTAAAGATTCAAAAAAGCCTACAGTCAATGACAGATACTACAGGCAGCTCATCGGATCTCTTATATATCTAACTATCACTCGGCCAGATATTTGTTATGCAGTAAGCTCACTAGCACAGTTTATGGCAAATCCAAAACATTCTCACTGGAATGCAATCAAAAGAGTCTTGAGATACATCAGAGGTACAAGACAGTTTAGGATAGAATACAGAAGAAGTCATCCATGGTTGCATGGATACAATGACAATGACTATACCGAAGATCATGAGACCGAGAGATCGACACAGGGATATGCATTTTTCCTTGGTCAAGGTGCTATATCATGGTTGTCAAACGAACAAACAACTATTTTTTTGTCTTCGACTGAAATAGAATATAGAGCACTTGCTATAGGTGCATGTGAGGCTATATGGCTCAGAAGACTATCATTAGAAATAGATTACTTTGATGAGTTAAAGCCAACAACAATATACTGTGATAATCAATCGAAAGCATTGGCCAAGAATCTAGTATATCACTCCGAAGCACATTAATGTCAAAGAGCACTTCATCAGAGAAAGAGTGTTACTTGGTGACATCACATTACAGCATTGTGATAGTAAAGAAAATGTTGCAGACATCTTTACCAAAGCACTCAGTAAAGAGCTTTTCGAGAAACACCTACTAGCTCTTGGTTTGACGCAGAGGAAGGACATTCCCATTAAAGGGGTGTAATGGAATGTAATGTTCAGTCCTTCTTCGATTCCCCAGGATCATCATCTTGAGGGAAAGCCTACTTCATGATGTTGATCTTGAGGGAAGGTGTTGAGAGTTCACGCTCAACATCATGTGATCATGTGTGCATAGCACCATCATGTGATCATATGTGCATAGCACTAACCCAATAGAGTGCTATAAAGGAAAGGGTTAGGTGCCCTAACCCTAACCCTAAATGGGTTTGTATTTATTCTACATTTTCAACTAAGTCTAGTGTACAGTTAGTCATTTGTGGTGTGCTCTCTAGATGTTCTCTCTCTCCTTATCTCCAATCTTCTCCTCTCCCCTCTTCATATTTTGTCATCTCCATACCCATTAGCTTCTATTCCCTCATTGTGGGATACCCCTACTACATCTCTATCCTCACAATGACCTTCGCTCACTATGGGCTCGATGATAATTGTAGGGTTTTGAGACATATCATATCTATTGGAATGCCTCGACACTATGTGGTTATGTGAGATAGCCTCTTGAGTCATCACTTATTATTTTTCCCTTTCTTCTCCTAGATCACAAGGCAGAGCTTCATGGAGTCCCTACAAAACAATTTAATCAGTCATCACAAACATGCCAAGAAAACTCTAACTTAGCCCTATTTTTCATCCCATACCCACCTTGAACCCCCATTTGTCTCCATTATAAAATGGGATGGGAGTTAAAATAAGGTTCTCTTCAAAGCCCCTATTTTCCCCCCCCATTTCCACCCTAAACCCCATTTATTCCTTGAGGAAGTGTGATGGGGGATGTAATAGGGGCCAGCCTAAAGCCCATTTTTTATGTGTGCTAGCACACATAAAAATGGGTCTTTAGAGTGACCCTATTATTTACCCCATATGCATCTTGGACCCCCATTGGTCTACCTCAAGGAGGGTGAAGGGGAATAAAATATGGGGCTCTTTGGAGCCCCATTTCGATGTGTGCTAGTGCACATAAAAAATGGGATTTGGAGAGCCCCTAGTTTTTATCCCATTCCCACCTTGAAACCACATTTGTCTCTAGGAAAGGAGAGATAAAATAATGGGATCCTTGGACCCCATTTTGATGTGTTCTAGCACACATAAAAAATGGGCTTCTACGGCCCCTATTTTTCATTCCATTTCTAACCTCGAACTCCCATGAAGGGTGGAGGGGGATAAAATAAGGGCTCTTTGGAGAGCCCCTATTTTTCACCCAATCCCCATAATGGAACCCCATTTGTCTCCCTTAGGGGGGGCAAACAAGGATAAAATAGGGCTCTCCAAAGCTCCATTTTGATGTGCACTAGCACAAATTAAAAATGGGCTTTGCAGGGCCTTTATTTTCATCCTCGTTCTATCTGCCACCACAAGGTTGTAGATAAGTCTTGTTTCAACTTTCCTATCACAATCGGATCATCTACATACAAAACTACAATAGAAATATATTTCCCTTGAACTTTGTAGTAGAGTATGATCCCCTACATCTAACTTCTAATCCCATCTCCTATCCTTCTTCCTCGTCCTACTTGCTACCTACTCTCTCTCTCTCTCTCTCTCTCTCTCTCTCTCTCTCTCTCTCTCTCTCTCTCTATATATATATATATATATATATATATATATCTTTTCTCTCTGTCTCCTTGATACATCCTAGATTAGCAAAATACTTGTCCATTCTATTGTACTGACTTTTGGGTGCTTACTTTAAGCCATATAGAATTTTCTTGAGATGGAAAACTTGATTCTCTTTTCCATGTTTTAACATATCTTATTGGTTGTTGCATCTAGCTGGTAGACATTGAGTGTGGCTAGTGATATCAAAATAATTATGGAATCCATCTTTCTGAGACTAGAGCATAACTCTCATTATAATCTTAACCATATTGCTGTGTAAGAACTTTCCCAACTAGTTTGGATTTGTATGTTTCAATACTGCCATCTGGATTGTACTTGACTCTATAAACCCACTTGTTGGTAATGGCCTTCTTTCCTGGTGGAAGGTCACATAGATTCCAAGTGTTGTTGGCCTATCCCAAGGGGGGTAGGGTATAATGACCAGTTTGTCTTGAGAAAGCTAAAAATCAAATTGGTTTTTTCATTGAGAGGTTTTTTGTGATTGATTTTGGGCATGTGATCTCCACCTTTTACTCCTCCTTTTTTTCTTCTTTCTATTTCAAGGTAGGCCACTTGAATAGCGTTCAACTTGTTTTTGTACAAAACATCCATCTCTTCTTTCATAGTATTTTGCCATTCTGGCTTTTCTACTATGCTCAAAGTACAATAGCTCTGTTGTAGTGATAGATCATGATTGGTGCTTTCAACTTCAATTGATTTATACTTTTTAGCATATGTCAACCTAGTTAGTGGTTTGATTTCTCTTGTAGGGTGTCTAAGTTGTTGCTCTTCTAGGGGATCCTTTGGCAATTCTTGCTCTTCTTCATCAACCTTCTCTATATGTACCAAGTACTCATTGTTACTATCTTGTGTGTATTTGATATCTTGCATTATGATTCCTCATCAAACATTACATATTTGGAGCTTATGACCTTTTAATTGATGGGATCATACAACTTGTATGCTTGTATCTCTTCATTGTAGCCAACCATGATGCATTTACATGACGACATCCAAATTTCAATGTTGATCATCATGTATGTGGGCATATGCTATGCCTCCAAATATGCGAAGATACCCAATGAGAGGCTTGTATCCAATGAATTCCTCATTAGGTATCATACCTTAAATGGTTCGGTTGGAAGACAATTAAGTGAGTAGTTTGTAGTGTAGATTGCTTTTGCCCAATATTGATTGGAAGACGCTTGTCGCTAATCATCATGTTAGCACTGTTTACTAAATTCCTATTCTTCCTTTCAGCTACTATTGCGTTCTTTTGAGGAATATCCACACCATATGAATTGCCTTTAAATGCCATTAATTTTGATGCTAAAGACATGTATTCACCTCCTCCATCTAATTTGAGGACTTTGGTCTTTCTACCTATCGAGTTCTCTGCTATGGATTTGAACTCTTGAAATACCTAAAAAGTTAATTTTGAACTGACATGGCATGCAAGTCTATTACTAAATCTAGCATTCTAAATAGGCATTATCCTTTGACTTATTTTCCACTAGTTGATATCCTCTGGATTTATCGCTAATTGTACATTCATCTCCGTCAAAGATGACTCTATAATTCTATTTAGTCATTTGTCCGATTGACAAAAGGAACCTGTTGAGTTTTGGAATGTAAAGAACATCTTTCACCAATCCTTTTGCATCTGTAAAGTTATGCACATAGGGACTATGCCTTTCCCTTGAAGTAGATTTAGTGTATCATTTGAGATGTAGATAACATCATTCGGTCCTTCTAATGGCTTGATCTCTGTAACTTTTCCTAGCATCTTTCCATGTGAGATAATGCACCACTATCAATATACCATGGATCTTGATCTGCATGGTCAACTTTATAATTGCATTAGGCCTTTCAATCATAATCAATCTTTTGCCTACTACCACAAGATATATTGTGTTGGGTTCATTGGTGTAATGACCATGACTTTGATGTCCACCATGATGATTTCTTCTTCCATGGAAATTTTCTCTATTGCTACTAGATTGACTACCTTGGTCATGCTTCTTCTTGTGGCAAACTCTTGCATAATGTTTAAACTTGTGATAGTAGTTGCATTGAATGGTTGACACATTGGTGGATGCATTTCCTCTTCCTTGAAATTTTCCTCTATTGGAATGACTTCTCCTTGGATGTTGATGTTGCTGCTACTACTATAAATGTTGATGGTATTGTTGATTTTGATTTGGGTTTTGATGTCCAATTCTCTAAGATGATATTTCTCTACCTCTGCCTCTATTTGAGGCTATGAATGCTTGCTCATTGGATTGGCCTTTCTTTTCCTAAATGGCATGAGTCTTGAGTTTCTCACCAGGTAACATTGATTGTACATGTTCAAGTGATGGAACTTGCCTTTGAATGGCAAACCATGTACTACATCTCATATTACTACATCTCATATTGCTATCCTAGTCCATTGGTGACGATGACTTGAACCATCTATATGGGCTCCATAGTCTAACCTGTGATTGTTACAAGTTAATTGTTGTAGTCTTTAATCTTGAGTAAGTAGTCTCTTCTATTACTACTACAAGTTGATTGTTGTAGTCTTTGATCCTGAGTACATAAGCATATCAGGTTCATTGCTATTGTGGACACTCTGATTGATTTGGTTTTTGAGTGTTAAAATTTTGGAAGTGTTCTTAGCCTCATAAAGAGTTGAGAATGTATTCCATGCTTCCTCTAATTTTTGGACCATGTTGAGCTGTTCAAGCATGACATCTTGAACATTTTGCTTGATACATGATAGGCATACTTGTCTTTGTTATCCCATTTTGCTTGTTCTTAAGAAATGGTAGGATCTACTTTGGGGTTGCTACATGGTCTATGTATAGACCCATCTACATAATCCCACTTGTCTTGAATTATAAGTGTATCTCTATTCCATACTTCCATGTATTTGAGTTGGAGTTGTCTATCTTAGCATGCCTCCAAATTGAGGTTGCTAGTGATAGGAATGATGCAAAATATACTCAAAGTTCCTGTGAAAAATTTGTGTAGCAGTTGCAATCTAAACTACTCATGAAGATAGAACTTCAATATAATCTGAGTAAATGCCTTCAAATTGAGGCTGCTCGTGATAGACAAGATGCAAAATATACTTAAATTTGTGTATCAGCTCTGCAATCAAATACTCATGAAGATAGAACTTCAATATAATTGTGAAGATAGAACTTTTATATAATCGGTGAAAATACTTGTGTATCAGCTGCAATCTAAACTACTCATGAAGATAGAAATTCAATACGATCATGCAAATACTTGTGTAACAGCCAAAAGATAAACTACTCATGAAGATAGAACTGTAATATAATCATGAAGATAGGACTTCAACATAATCTTAGCATATGTCTCCAAATTGAGGTTGCTAGTGATAGACATGATGCAAAATATACTCTAGATACAGTCCCTGTGAAAATACCTGTGTATCAGCTCTGCAATCTAAACTACTCATGAAAATAGAACAATATAATCATGAAAATACTTGTGTATTAGCTGCAATTGTGATGAAAGAGCTTCAATATAATCCAACCTATTACAAGGCTTACTGTGGAAATAGATGTCAGAATAGCCTAGAAGGCTTTACAAGGCTCAAAGTGTGCAACAATTCTAGAAAATAACCATTAAGGCTTTACAATGGAGGCATGTAAAGTGCAAAATCAGTAAAGTGCAATCTCTCCACCACTGATATAAATCCCAATGTGAAGTGCAAAATCAGTAAAGTGCAATCTATCCACCGCCGCTAATATAAATCCCAATGTGAAGTGCAAAATCAGTAAAATTCAATCTATCCACTTCTACAAATCCCAATGTGTTTGAAAACTCTAAACTTTTCTTCTTGAATTGTGGAAAACTGGGTTTCAGCAGGACTATGAAACCGCATGTGAGCATAGGGCCTAACTCCAATAGGAACTAGATTGGAATTTTAAGCATGCCTTAAGTGGCTATGTGGATAAATTCAAATGTATCCTTTGAACAAACTAACCTATGCTTATCTATGCTACACCAACCATCATAGTAATGGAAATCAAGAAATAGATTCTTTTTAATGTTCTTGGGCTCAAATTGTCGATGAAGAGGCTTCAAGTGATTTTGATATAGAGACTAAAACCTATCTGATGCAAGTGTCAAAACCTATGTGTGAGGCCATGAATGCATAGAGCTCAAAAACCCAATTGATTTACCTTTTTGGACCTAGATTAAGAGATATGACTTGATCAAGGAGGGGTGGTGAAGAAAATGATGTGGCTGGTGGGTGCACATGCTGAGTGCATAGTGTGCTTGTAATCGGGAAAATATGGCTGGCTAGCACTGTGCGCCATGTAGCCAATGATGACATGGCAATGTGACATGGCTCTGATGATGTGGCTTAATGACATGGTTGTTGACATGGACTTGATGACATGTCTTGGTAATATGGCTGTGTTGACATGGTAGATAAGTTGTGATGTGGATTTTTGAGTCACTATGATGATGTGGCACTGATGGATGGGGTTATCACATTATAAAATATAGAGCAAGTCCTATGTGTGGTGACCTTGAGGTTGAGCTTGATGATGTGGTAGATGACATGTAGATAAGTTTGACATGGCAATGTACTACATGCTAGAATCTTGACCAAGCCCAAAGTGTAGTGAAAAGTCTACCATGTGTAAGTGTCTTGACCAACCTTGGTGTTAGAATCTTGACCAAGCCAAAGTGTAGTGAAAAGTCTACCATGTGTCAGTGTCTTGAACAACTTTGGTGGAGATAAGGGTGGAGGATTCGCCAAAATCTAAGAGATACTGTCAGATTCTTGAATATTCTACAATCATGTCTATCTACTCTATTGTCGACTTTTGCTACGTTTTGGTGCATGGCGTCTGTTGTAGTCTATAGCTTACTGCCTATGTGTAGTTCGTTCTCGTTGTCTATTGGTGCACTATGTGGGAAGTCACATTGCACGTGTTTATGATAGAACTTTTCTTACTAGGTCACGTGCGATTGCTATATTAGAGTTGCGTTGTGTGTGTTGTCACAAAACTTTGCTTGCTAAGTCACATGTGGTTGTTATGTGCTAAACTACCTTGTGTGTAGTTCCATAGGAGTCAGCTTTTAGAGGTCCTTGCTTGGTCTCTCATTGGTTGATGAGTTTGTTGATTGCCTCATTGACTTGTGTCTATAATTGTATGCTTTAGCTACTTGAGTTGAGGTTTCTAGGTGCTATAGCTAGTCTGCCAGTGCAATTGAGGATTTCTTAGCTTTAGCTACTTGAGTCGGTGCTAATGTTATAGAGTATCACTACATCTTACGTTTGAGGTAGGATTACACTTGTTGTAGAGTTCCTAATTGAGCATGTCATTGATTGTTACTACTACTGATTGATGTTGTGTGGTTGTCGAAGATTTGTCCTTTGAATACTTGTGCTTACATAGTGCTTTGTTCTATCTCTCTGCTTCTGCAGTTGTCTAGTCCTTAGCTTGTAGGATGAGTGTGTACCTTAGTTTTTGTTGTAAATAGGCTAGAAAGTTTCACAAATACCTTTGGAATCTTTGTTATTATAGAGGATATCTCTCCTTTCAAGGTAGGATAGGATTACATGAGTCTATCTCTCAAAGAAGAGGACACTCCCTATCTATGTCTCTCACTGGGTCTCTATTCCTTAGGCAAAGGAAAGAAGAGTGGAAGGAAATCTTTCAAATGAAGAAAAATCTCTCACAATAGAATGAGAGTATGAGATATTGAGATTAAAGAAGCCATTTTGATGACATGAGGGCTACTATGACAGAGGAACACTTTGTCATGGTGTGTCCATGCTATCTATGCTCACTTTGTGGAGCTTTTAGATGGCCACGATTGACTTGTAGATGTTCTATTGTTTGCCACCCCATCTTGAATAGGGGGTTTCATCAGCAGCTTTTTTCAGCATAGAATGACCCTCAAAAGTGTTGCACATTAGTCTGCATCAGTGATATGCATGGCCCCTCGTAGATGATAATACATTCTCTCTCTCTCTCTCTCTCTCTCTCTCTCTCTCTCATGGATCACAATGTCTCAATAGAAGAAAAGGGAGCTCTAATACCATGACCAAATGTGAGGGGGAGAGGAGAACATCGAAGATGAGGAGAGAGAGCACAGCCAGAGATCACACCATAAATGACTAATTCTACACTATATTAGTTGAAAAGAATGAATATGTGCATACCCCCTTAGGGTTAAGGTTAGGGTTTCCCTTATGCCTTTTAACACTCATTGTGTTAGTGCTATGCATATTGTGAACACATGATGTTGAGATGAATCCTCAATATTAACTCGAGCCTTTATTGTCTTCCAAGGCATCTCCTTCCAATCATGCTGAGGGCTCCCAACTTCAAGTCATGAATCTAGTTGATGTAGGCCAATGCGAGACGAGGTATTATTGATTTCCTTGGCTTGCTTAGATTTAAGCATACTTTCAACCATTCATTGTGATATTTGAATATTTGGAGAGCCCATATTTTTTAACCCTTTCCCACTCTAAAGCCCCATTTGTCTCCCTTAGGAGGCTCTTTGGAGCCCCAATTTGATGAACACTTGTGCACATTAAAACACGCTTTAAAGAGCCCTTATTTTTCACCCAATTCCTGCCATGAACCCCATTGGTGTCAACCAAAAACGAAAAAGGGGGATAAAATTAGGGGCTCTTTAGACCCACATTTAAATGTGTGCTAGCATAGATAAAAAATGAGCTTCACAAATCCCTTATTTTAATCCACCTTCCATCTACTAGGAATTAGAAAATAGAGACTCTTAGGATCCCTATTTTGGTGTACACTAGTGCACATTAAAAACGAGCTTTGGTGACCTGGAAAACAAGGCCTCTCAACGATTGGAAATCTATGTCAAATCCATTACTAAGACAAAAAAAATAAAGATGTATAATTCTACAAATTTGACATTAAAAAAAGATGATAATGCTAAAAAATGCTAGGAATGTCTATGGATACTTTTTTATGACTTTATATGTTGTCTACCCAAAAAAGGCCTCCAAGGGGGTGTCGAAAGCCCCATTTTGATATATGCTAGTACACATAAACAATGATATTTGAAAAAACCATATTTTCTACCCCATCCTTTCATACCCATTTGTTTCTCTCAAGAAGGGCGAAGGGGGATAAAATTAGGGGCTTTTCAAAGCCCCATTTTGCATGTGTGCTAGTGTAGATCAAAAATGGATTTCAGAGGGCCCCTATTTTCATCCCCCTTCCACCTTCTAAGAGTTGCAAAATAGGGGCTCTCCAAAAAAATGGGCTTAGAGCAGTCCCTATTTTTCACCCCAATCCCACCCTCAACCCCCATTTGCCTCCATTTCAAAGGGTGATAGGGGATAATATAGGGGGATTCAGAATCCGTTTTAATGTGTGCTAGCACACATCTCATCCCCATTCCATTGGATAGTTACATCATTTAAGCCACAATTGTATAATCAAGTCAAATCACATTTTCAAAGAGAAACTTTGAGTTGAATAAGAAAAATATAAGAGTGCTAGAGAGATTTATTAGCATTAATTTTTTTCAACTATGATGTCTTTCTTGTTAGCTTATAAATTAGTAATTTGTTGGTTTTATATGTTTGGGGTTTAAAATATCACCAAAATTTGTTGGTTGCTATTTTGTGGTCTTTAATCTAGATCCCAACAAAATTTTCTCAAAGAAAAACTTGGATGTCGCAAATGAGAAAGTCCTAAATGTAATCTAGTAATTTGTTGGCATTATAATTTTTTCCCTTGAAAACCTCACAGACAGATTTTACAAGCTCTTTTAATTTGCTTTGCTGATTTTTTATTCGCTGAGATATGGCTTCAAGTGGGAGTGAAGGTGGTTCACTTCTTAACATCAAGAAGTTGGAGGGAGCACACAATTTTGCCATTTGGAAAAAGCAATGCTATAATGTGCTTCTTCAAAAGCATCAAGCCCATCCTATCAAGGAAAAGGGAGTGAAGCCAGCAAATATATCAAATGATGATTGGAAAAGTGTTGATGAATTGGCACATTCTACAATCATGCTTTCTATTTCAGATGTGCTTCTATTTAATGTTGAAAATGAGAACACTGCATGGGATATGTGGAAAAGGTTGGAAGATTTGTATGCTCAACAAAGTACAGCAAGCAAGGTTTATTGGCTCAAGAAGCTCATGGATCTTAGGATGAAAGAGGGCACAACTATGAGTGTGCACCTCAATGAGTTCAACTCTATCATCAAGCAGTTGGCAAATCAGAAATTCAACATTGATGATGAGTTTAAAGCAACATTCTTGCTTTGTACTCTTCTTGAGAGTTGGGATATTTTCAGAACAACTTTGAGTAATTCAAATCCTATTCTTATTTATGCAGATGTTGAGAGTCAGCTTCTCATGGAGGAGATAAACAGGAAGAACAATTCTTCAAGTAAGTCTTCCATTGCCCTCAACACAAGAGGAAGACCTCAGAATAGAGGCAAGGACAGCCAAAGGAACAGATCCCGCAGTAAGTCACGTCCTAAGAAGGATATTGAATGTTTTCATTGTGGCAAAAATGGGCACATGAAGAAAGATTGCTTTAAGCTGAAAAAGGAGTAGAAAAAGAGCAACAACAACAATCAGGATGCCAAATATGATAAAGGCAAGCAACAAGCAGAGAGTAGTAATAGTGGTGTGAAGATTAAAGAGGTAAATGCAGTCACTCATGAGAGTAAGGATGACATTTTATTTGTTTCATCACTTGATGCACATGCTTTGGTCATAGAAGAAGACAGTGACATGACCACTTGGATCATTGATTCAGGTGCTTCCTTTCATGTGACACCACACAGGGAGTGGTTTTGCTCATATAATGGTGGTTTACAGAGTGTTGTGCATCTTGGAAACAATTATGCATGCTCTATTGCAGGGATTGGAGATGTGAAACTTGCATTTTCTGATGGCACACATTTTATACTTCATGATGTTAGGCATGTGCCAAAGCTGAAAAAGAACTTGGTTAGCACTGGTCAATTGGATGATCAAGGCTACTACACTGTGTTTGGTAATAGTAGGTGGAAGATAACCAAGGGAGCCAGAGTCATTGCAAAGGGGTACAAGTGTGATACTTTGTATACTTTGCATGTTTCTAATGTAAAGAATCATGTGGTTGGCATAACTGAGGTGCCAAAGGTTTCATTGTGGCATGGCCAGTTAGGACACATGAGTGTTAAAGGAATGCAAGCACTATCTCAATTGGGTTATTTACCATCTCTGAAATTTTCAGAATTTAAACATTGTGGGCATTGCATTTTTGGTAAGCATTCACAGTCACCACATAAAGTGACAATGCAACAAAGATTGACCCCCTTAGATTTGGTACATAGTGATGTATGTCAAATGCCTCAATTGTCCATGGATGGTCATGAATACTTTGTTACATTTATAGATGATGCCACAAGGAAAGTGTGGGTCTATTTCATCAAGAGGAAGGATGAAGTTTTTGATGCATTTCAAAAGTTTGTCACCTTGGTTGAAAATCAGACAGGCAAGAAGTTGAAATGCTTACGCTCTGATAATGGAGGAGAATATGTCTCCAAAAGATTTCAGGAATTTTGTGACAAGAAAGGGATAAAAAGGGAATTCACAAGCCCTTATAATCCTTCACAAAATGGAGTTGTGGAGTGAATAAATTGGACTATTCAAGATAGAGTCCATAGTATGCTGTCTCATGCTACTTTACCCCATAGTTTTTGGGCAGAGGCTGTTCAAACAACTGTTCATATCATCAACAAGTCACTGAATAAGCAGTTGGATGGAAAAGGTCCTGAGGAACAGTGGTATGGCAAGCCACCCTCATATAAACACTTGAGAGTGTTTGGCTGTGATGCATATGTGCACATACGAAAAGATCAGTGCAACAAGCTCCAACCAAAGTCAATTAGATGCATCTTTATTGGATATGGTGACAGTGTGGTGAAATGGGATATAGATTGTGGGATCCTGTTAGAAGGAAGATTATATGCAGCAATGATGTGATTTTTCATGAGGAAAGCATGCACAGGCAGCCCACACAAAAATCAAAAAATAGAAAGGTTGTCTTTGAAGAAATCATTGTGAATAGACACCAAATTAGGCCCAATATTGTGCAGCAAGGTGTTGCTGCAAATGTCCCTAATGCAAAGGGAATAGAGGCTGAAAATCAGCCCAATCAAATTGTCTTTGATATGCCACAGATAGAGCCACATCTTGGTGATGTAGGACAACCAGAGGAGGTGGTACATCCATAAAATATTGCTGATTTGCAGGCTAAACAGCCAATCAATCAAGATGATTAGGTAAGGAAATCCACCAGAGTTTCCAGACCTCCTGATAGGTCTGTTTTAGGATAGAACTACATGGCTAATTTTGTCATGTTGATAGATTGTGGTGAGCCTTCATGCTATCAGGAAGCAATGAGAAGGCATGATAAGAGAAAGTGGGAGAAGGCCATGCATTCAGAGATTGATTCTCTTATCAAAAATAAAACATGGGATTTGGTGAAACTACCAACTGGTAAGAATGCCTTACCATGCAAATGGGTGTACAAGATCAAAGTCACTCCTAATGCTGAGAACAAATACAAGGCAAGATTGGTTGCCAAGGGATTCAAGCAATAGAAGGGCATTGACTTTGTTGAAGTCTTTTCTCCTGTGGTGAAAATGACAACATTGAGGACTGTTTTGGCATTGGTTGCACATGAGGACATGGACTTGTGTCAGATGGATGTCAAAACTACATTTCTTCATGGCGATCTTCATGAGGATATTTATATGGTACAACCAGAAGGGTTTGTCAATGAAGGCAAAGAAAAGTTGGTATGCAAGCTAAAAAAGAGCTTATATGGGTTGAAGCAGGCTCCAAGGGAGTGCTACTTCAAATTCCATACTTTCATGCAATCTCAAGGGTTTAGGAGAAGTGATGTTGATCACTGTCTCTATACCAAGAAAGTAAAGGATGGTAGCCTTATTTTGCTCATCATTTATGTTGATGACATGCTTATTGCAGGCAAATCTCGGTATGAGATTGATGCATTGAAGATGGGACTCCATAAGACCTTTGATATGAAGGATCTTGGTGATGCAAATCACATCTTAGAGATGTGTATTATACAAGACAGAAATAAGAAATTGCTCTATTTGTCTCAGAAGGAATACATTGGCAAGGTTTTGCAGTGTTTCGATATGGAGGGAGGCAAGATTCTTAGTACTCCATTGCCTTCATATGTGAAACTCGGTAAGAAAGACAGCCCACAGTCAGATGATGAAAGGGCTGAAATGGCCAAGATTCCTTATGCATCTACAGTTGGCAGTCTCATGTATGCAATGGTGGCTACACGTCCAGATATTGCCTTTGCAGTGGGAGTTGTCAGTACATACATGGCAACACCTGGCAAGAAGCATTGGGAAGCCGTGAAAGGTATCATGAGATATCTTAAGGGCACAATGCATGTGTGCATTTGTTTTGGGAAGACAAACTTGGTTCATCATGGATTCACAGACTCAGACTTTGCAGGATGTGTAGACAAAAGAAAGTCTACTATTGGATATGTCTTCACCTTAGGGGGTGGTGCTATTTCATGGATCTCTTGGTTGTAGAAATGCATTGCTTTATCTACCACAGAGGCAGAATATATTGCAACCACAGAAGCATGCAAAGAAGCCATATGGTTATCTCGTCTAGTGGGAGATATTGGTTTATCAAGAGAGGTTCCTATTTTGCATTGTGATAGCCAGAGTGCTATTCAACTAGCATGTAATCCTATGTTTCATGCCAAGACGAAACACATTGAGGTGAAATATCATTTTATCAAAGAGGTGCTTGATGATAAGCACGTTCAGCTTGTCAAAGTGCACACTGATGACAATCCTGTAGATCTTCTAACCAAAAGTCTTAATCTGCAACGCTTTGGACATTGCATAGGATAGATGGGTGTTGGTTAAGATTCTCATGCTGAGTTTCTCTTGTTATATATATATTTGTACATTCCTCCCTACTTTTAGGCACATTGGCCTTTAAGTGGGAGATTGTTAGGGATAAAGGCACAATGTGCTATCCCTTGTATAAGTGATACTACCATGTCACTATGCCACTTCATCACCTTATCCTCTTCTTTATATAAAAAAGGTAAAAAGGGAAGTCATTAGAGACTTTTTGCTTCCCACAAAACTTGTGCTCTCTTTTAGCTCTCTCTCCACCCTTATTCCTTCTTTCTTCTTGCTTCCACTCCTTGCTCCCATCAGTCCTATACTAACCTTGAGTGTGGTTTAGTATGCCCATAAAGCTGTATTTAGATTTTCTACCCAATCAGATCGCTTTGGTTCCACTATCTTTGTGAGGACAATGCATAATATTTTGTTGGTGGATTTTGCTTGTCCATTACCTTGGGGATAGTAGGCTGTGCTTTTTCTATGAACAACCGTAAAGCCAATCAAAAGTTCCTTGATTAGAATGTGTGCCTCTATCGGACACAATTCCAATGGGGCATCCATACTGTGTAATCACATTCTCATATAAGAACTTTGTTGTGCTTCTGGCATCTGCTTTCCTTACTACTTTAGCTTTGGCCCACTTGGTGAAGTAGTTTGTGGCCACAATGATGTAGCATGCCTATGTTCCCTTTGTAGCTGGATGTATGGGTCCCACAAAATCAATCCATTTTTCAAATGCTTTTTGTGAAATAAATTTTATGACGGGGTTGAAGTCTTTGTGTTGTGGTTTAATTGTTCTTTGTCATACATCACATCTCTACACATCGTCATAGGCATCCGCCCAAAGTGCTGCCCACCAAGATCTTGCCAATATGTTTTTCTTATTGTTGCTTCACCTGTGAAGTGACCTCTTGCTATGCCTTCATGGTTTTCTATAATGATTGGCATGATTTCATGGGGCATAACACATCTTCTTAGTATTTGATCTCTGCCCATCTTGTATAGTTGACCTACTAACAATTGATACGGGGTAGCTTTTAGGATCAACTTTCTAGCATCCACTAGTTTCATTTCAAGGGGTGGTCCTCCTACCATTAAATACCCAATTATGTCTATAGACCAATATGGGATAGCATCAATTTGGAAATGTTCTACATTTGGCAAGTCATCTTCTACACCATCTGGCTCTAGAGTGACATGTGGTCTGTAATGTAATGTTGAGCTCCTTTTATCACCTCTATTTTGAAGTTAAATTATTGTAGCAGTAGAAGCCACTAGTAATTTGACCAATGGTACATGGTCGATTAACAAGATACAACAACGCTTGATGATTAGTATAGAATACAAAGTCAATGCCAATAGATAATCTCAGAATTTCTTCAAACGGTAGACCATTGCTAGGCTTCTCCTTCTATGGTGGTGTAATTCACCTCTGTATCATTCAATTATCTACTTAGAAAGTCTTTGTTGTATTTTCCATCTTGACATAGGACATTCCCTACTACAGCATAGTTGGAACCATCAGTATGCACATGGAATTCAATTTTTTAGTTGGGATCCATTAGTATGGGAGCTATGATGAATCTCCATGAGGATTTCAAATGCTTGCTCACAATCTTCTGTCCATATGAATTTTACCAACTTGTGTAGGGGTCTTTCAATCATGTGTTAACTACATTAGTTGGCGATGTCATTTGATGGATAGTGGCAAGTCCGTAACCGCCATTACACCTTTTTACACCATAATAGTGGTACTACCTAATCAAATTGAACCTGCAATTGATAATGCCATTGATACTAAGGAGATAGATATTACTTCATCTCTGCTTTGGTTAGAGCTGACATCAATAGGTGCACCATGCCAAATATAGGCCTTGGCAGATGGTCAAGCAAGTAATAAACTCATTTTTTGGGAAACATCAAAACATCTCGGGCAACACATACTCCTTGAAGTTTGTGATTCTGAAAATTCAATCCATAGGAGGTACCTGAATTAAAGTTGTTGGCCCTTTATTGCTGAATCTTTCCATGGACAATCACGTTGTGCCTTGCAAGTTTTTTGTAATTCCTGCAAGTATCGTTAAAGGTTCCAATAGGAACCTGGCCCTCCCTTCAATCGAGTGGCTAAAGCCCCCGATAAGCGCTATGGGCCACTCCTACTTTAACGGAAGCTACAATTCTTGGTAAAAGTTGGATCCAAGACACTAACAAAGCGTTGTTTGGTTATGAATCAGCCCACCAAGATGCTACCAACAAATAGATCAACATTCAAGCATCGGCTTCAACATCTACTTCCACCTCTCAACCTCTACAAGAGCCTCACCAACAAAGACAACAAAGAAAAAGAGTAACTAAGCAAGTGTGGGTCCAACTAGAGGCCCAAGGGTACTTTGAAGGTGAATCATATATTTGGGTTCTGATGAGACCTCAACATCCAAATCCACCCCATCATGTAAACAACAAACCTCAACATTGAAGAACAAAATGATTCCATCTAATAAGGAAGGTACAATACCATTGGGTTCTCACAAGACTACTAGAGGCCCAGGGATATTACCTTGGAAAACTTATATTTGGGTACCCAAGGTATTACCTGTGACAAGACCACCTCCATCATCTTGAAGAACCAATAACAATGTGGTCAATAAAGAGTAGAAGAAAGAATGGAGGCCAAAGCCTCTAAAATCATCATCATAAAAAATGAGAGGCAACCATCAAATTCAAGCCTACCAATTATGAAAAATGAAGCAAAACCACAAGAACCTAGGGAAAAGCACCAATAAAGGAGGATCACACACAAGAATCTGCCTCAAAAAGAGAGACGCTAACATAAGGACTTACTCAATCAACATCTATCAAAACGGTGTCGAAATTCACTCCATTATCTTCAAGGCAAACGGTAGGTACACAAGAACATATCTCCAAAAAAGAGATAGTAACATTAGAACCTACCAAGGCAAGAATACTATCTACTTTTGGATCTACACAAGAACCTTCCCTAGTGAGAAATTTGGCATCAAGCTTCATGGTAGCTACACAAGAACCTGTCACACCAACCATGCCAGACATAGTGGAAGTCACACAAGAGCATTCCAATGTGAATGAGGAATTAGCCTCACTGATAGCTTTCTCAGAAGCAATTTGGGCTCAACAAAAACATAAGATCTTTGAGACCTTGTGTTCCTTCTCACATTTGCTTCAGAGAACATATATCACTTTATTGCAGTGATACAATGAAGTTTGAACATGTGAGAGGCTGTAATTGATAAAGGCACAAGAAGGTTGGGATCTAGAAAACATGACGATGGAAATACTCACATGTGGATCCCTAAGAGTTATGAAATAGCAACCCACCTTCTCTTACTTACCTCAAGGACAACTTTATCCCTCTTTAGCCACAAAAGTCAGAGGAGAGACCCTAAGAGATTTGAGCCTACAACACCAACAACGAAGAATACACCGGAAATAGCTACACAAGAACGTGCTCCTAAAAAGGGAGTAACAACACAAGAACCTACTACAAGATCCACAAAGGGCAAGGCAGCAATAGTTCAATGCCTTGGTAAATTTTCCCACAAGGAAATACAAAACATCTCGTTCAGTGCGGCCTTCAATTCAACTCCATAGTAGTCGATCCACAAGAACGTACTCCTAAAAACGGAGTAGATCCACAAGAACCTACTACAATGGAAGATACCAGAGACCTTAACAAAATGTTGCTACCATGGAAAGAAAGCCCTCACCAACAAAGGGTATGTAACTCTAATTATGCCATCAAGATCTAGGGCCGATCAAAGAAATATCAACCCCTAGTTTCCCAAGGCACTTCTCCACATACATAACAATAATTGGTCCTACACCAATAGCTCCAAGGGATGAGTTTGATTGCAGGATGAAGTTGATGACATCAAATGGGTCAATGAGTTTCTTGTGATCCTCAATGCTTTTTTCCACCTTCATTTCCTAATGCCATCATGCCTTAGCTAACTCTACATCTTCCTCCTCTTTTTATGTTTTCTTATTCTTATTATTTTTTTCCTTTCAGTGCTTAACCATAGTACCCACTTAACCATTTGAGACTCCCAATGTAACATCATTTTTAATTTAGAGGACTTTCCTAGAATGCAAGGTGCTATAAATTTCTTCAGCCATAGTTCTCATTTTAGGAGTTGGTATGGTGTATTATCAGACTCCTCTAGATTTGATGACTCAAATAAATAAAGCTTGAGATGGTGCCACAATTATTGGGCTCAAAGAAACTTCCAAGCAAAGCTATCAATGAAATATAATCCATAAAATAGATTTCAAAAGAACTTCAATGTAGAGAAGCAAGACAAAATGTCATGAACAACTCTAGATGTTCAAACATGGCATGTTAAGGACATAGTTTGAAGAGAATCCAATAAACATCCCACTCCAAAAAAATATGGGACTTAAGGAGGAGCATGAGAAAAAACTGTACTTACTATGGTAACACTAACACCAGTATGATCTTATATCAATCCTCCCTACTAGCACCTTCTTCCTACTAACTTACACTTTAGATTTTTCTTTCTCTTTCTTTGAAAGATCACAAGTACTCAACTCCAATCCATCCACCTAACATCTAGCCATTGCAATTTCTCAAACCATGTTGTACCAATTATAGTAGAACCCGGTGCTATGGAACCAACACCTCACCAAACACATCCATCCTATGAGTAATAATTCCACAATCAAGGATCCACAAAATCCGTATGAAGCAATGCTGCCAGGGAAGCTCCCATAAGGACACAAAAGAAATTACCTTTAGTGACAACCCTCCAACAACCATGACCCTTGCACAATGGGACTAGATTGAGAATAGGAAAAGGGGCATGCTCATAAGTACATTAGTTAGCAATGTCATTTGATGGATAGTGGCAAGTCCATAGAGATAGGATTGTGCCTTGGAGCCAAATGGGCCCAAGATGATTTTAAAGAAGGAGGAAAGAGAGTAGTATAAAGCGAATAGTGTTGGGGCCTCCGCTCAACAGGTGCCATGTATAAAAGGCCAAATGGTTGACTTTGGTCTTCACTTGTTGGTTGCACACATTGGAATACAAGCCCCCTCTATGGAGTAGTCTTATGTTTCCTCATAGTGCCTTTCATGGATGCCATGTTCTCTTCTCCTCTTCCCTTCTTCTTCTCCTCCTCTCCCTTCTCCACTTCCCTCTCCTCTCCCTCTTCTTCTCCTTATAGATTCACGATCACAACAAGCCAGGAGTCACTAGAGTGACACTAATGGATGGTATTTGCATGCATTGCTCTCAACCTAGAGTATCTTGGCGGTGTACTTCATCGGTATTTCCTTGTCTATGTAGGCTTTTATAGACAATTTATTAGCTTTTAGCTAGATAAGGCGACAAAGATATTAAGGAAGTAGCCTAACTTCACTTGGGATTAAGAGTCTGAGCAAGCATTTTATCAACTCCGGCAACTATTAGTGTCAGAACTTATTCCCAAGTGGCAGAAGGAATTCCGAGTTGAAGTGGATGCCTCTCCTTTGCTATTGGTAGTGTGTTATGCCAAGATGATGGGGAAGTGTTTGATCATCTAATCTATTATGCCAGCTATCATTATATGGATGCCTCTGCTTTTGCTATTGGTAGTGTGTTATGCCAAGATGTTGGGGAAGGGTTTCATCATCTAATCTAATCTATTATGCTAGCTATTAGCCACAAAAAGGAATTATTCTAGCATGGAAAGGGAAGCTCTTGCAATAGGTTATTCAATTCAAAAGTATAGGCACTACCTGCTTGCTAATCTGTTTGTCTTTTACGTCAATTGTTAGGCCCTCAAGTATCTTGTTTTGAATATCGCTTTCTCAAGAAGGACTATATGTCAACTCTTGCAACAGTTTAAGTTCAAGGTAGTGTTGAAACCCAAGAAGGCTCATCTTCTAGCTTAGTGTTAAAGACAAGGAGTGGCTCACATATGATTTTTTGTTTGTAGTGGATACATTACTGGAATGGTATTTTGGTATTGATGACGAGTATTTGAGTCAGAGAAGATTCTCTGAGGGGTTAATGCCAGAGGAAGTTGTGCAAGAGGCTAGGGGGGAATCCCTGTTTAGGAAAAAAGGGACTATGACCCATGGGTGTTTGGGTGTTGTCATGTTACATGGTATGGTTTTTTGCAGGTGTTTTGTTTTGGTTTGGGATAATCTTGGTTTTGTTTATTGTGGTTTTTGGGTGTCTTAGATGCATGGGTGAAAGGATGGCCGAGGGAATGGGCGCATTCATCATGCGAGAGGAACCCTGATGGACTAGAGATTCGACACTGCTCGATAGGGTAAGTAGAAAGGCTCTTACATTTATATAGCAGGATAAGGCTGTTTGATGGGTCCAATCTGTTGGACTAGAATACGGCCCAATTTGGCAAGTGTTTGTCATCCATGTCGGGATGGCTAAGGGGTCTATGTTGGACATAAGGTATCAGAAACTCCGTACTCTAATGATCGAGATGTTCCTAGATGTTTAGACTGTGGGGATGGCTTGGGTCCAACCTGGAAGTCTGACTATTGGGCTGTTTTCCATTTGTTTTGAAGCCATCTCAGAAAGCAGCGGTTGGAAACCTGTAGTTAAGTGGTTGCACGTGGTAGCAACAGTAGAGAACAACACACACACACAAAAAAAAAAGAACCTTACGAGACGAGGAATATTCTGAATTGACGGCTTCATTCCACCTTATCCTTTTAATGATCGATTACAGTCACTAATCTTGATAGGGAATGCATTCATTTAGGCAGCCGTAGAGGGGGAAAATCAGAGATAGGTGTAGAAAGCAACTGCTTTGCTATTTGTCGCTTGCTAGTTCTCTGTATGTTCTTCATCTTCCTATTTGTCCTTATCTTCCTTCTCTCTTTGTGATCTTTGTCTCCTGCTATTTGACAAGTTCTCACCTTTCTCTACCTTGCAAGTCATGGTTTGAAAGTCACTCAAGAAGGCAAGGCTATTAGGCATTACTGCAATACCATGGATGTAAATATACCAATCCATCCTTGAGCAAAATAGATTGTCTAGTAGCTTTTGAAAGGGGACAATATACAAGTCAAAGGCCATCGCCATACTCACTCTGTTGAGTTGATAAGTAAGAAGTTGTTTTTGTTGATAGATGGCCGCACTGAGGTGCAACACTGGACAACCTTGTGTTAGTTCAGATGTTTGGGGAACGTACTTTAGGGAGTTTGAGTTGAGTGATTTGAGGACATGGATAAGTCGGATTTCTATAAGTTCTTTCTTGAGCTTGTTTGGCTCCAACACAAGACTATCCATGTGTCTACGCACGCCATGTCCTGGATCTTGAAGGTAGAGAAGGGGAAGATTATGGCAATTTTTATGGTGCAAGAAAGAGATTGTTAGTATGAAGCAGCCAAATGTGCTCACCCATCTAGGGTAGCTATTTTTTATGATGTTAGCAGAGGGAGACACCATGCAATTGAGCAAGGGTGATGTGCCATCTATGCCATCGTTTCGTCAAATACATGTTGCTAGTGCTTCTATTGTAGTTGCTTCAGAAGAAGACACGCCGCTGTGGCAGTGCTTGCCAAGGCCACCACAAAGGCAGTGGGAATGGAAGGAATCAAGGCTATTAGGTAGGTGCGTGAACATATGGATATGGAGCAAGCAGTTTGTTCAAGCCTAATGGAAGTGGTTGTGCCTAAGGAGCTGGAGAGGATGTGGTCCCTCGAGCTAGCCAAAGCGGAAGCCACGTTTGCAGTGGGTGATTTGTCAAGAGTGTTCCATTTCCACCTTGCTTAATTATAAATTGGTTGTGGTGTCCCAAGAGGGTGCAACTAAGAAGCAGAGGTTTGGAGCAGAGAGTCTTGGAGCCCCTTTGTTTATGATAAGAATCCAAATTTCAATTTAGATAGCTCGCTATCAAAGTATGAGATAGACTAATTGGGGAGGTTGCTTATAGATCTCTCATTTGCACTCCCAAAAGCCCTTGAGAGCTCCATGAGGCTGCAAAGAATGCCACGTTAAGGATGCATGCTGGCTTGTAGCTTTGTGACACTTGGGTGTGGACCACACAAGTGTTATTTTCATCTTGGTGATGCATGGGCCCCGCCCCCTGCTCTTGAATTTTGAATCACCATTGTGTATTTTTTTTACCCATTTGGGGCATTCAACATGAGTTTTTACAGGAGAAGAACCATCTTGATCCACAGTCTTATTTTACAGTCCACATTTTTGTGAGAAGAGGTAGTGAGGGGCTCTTTATAGCTAAGTGACGGGGGTTGCCAAGATGGTTGGAGGTAAATAAGAGCAAAGATCTTGTAAGGAACTACACAATTAACTACCATGTGGGCTGTGATCTTGGGAGGCATCACCATGATAGCTACTGATGTTTTGATCCAACATTCCTACAATTGGAAAAAGTGGGCATCATGATAGCATGCATAAATATGGTACTTTTCTGTAAGAAAATGCAACTCCCAAGTGACCTTTAGTGACATGTTTGCAAGGGCATAGGAGGTGTGTTCGTTGCATGTAGTTCTTGGTGGAATTAACTTCTTTTGGACTTACAATAACATCATCAAAATGCGGGAGCATGACTGCAGATAGCACTGTTGTTGAACTTGCTTACATCTCCAACCTAAGAAGTGGACTAAATCGGGTCTTACGTTTATGCACAAGGTATGTGACAAAGTCCTTATAGGTTCCACGATGTCCTGCAACATTACTGCAGCTCAAGTTTGTCATACATGTAGTTAGCAGAATTTCAGAGAGTACTTTTCATCCAGAAACCTCCGGGTGCAGACATTTCTAGCAGGCCCCCTCTGCCCATTTCTCCTCGAACATTAAACTCTCTGCCCTCCTCTTGGCTGAACAATTGCTCCCCATTTTCTTCCAGTCTCCAGCTGTCAGCTTTAGCTCTTGTGCAGGCCTTCAGTGTTGCCAAGCTGGCCCTGACATTATCAGCCTTTGTGCAGCAGCAGGTTCCAGCCAGCATCCGGTGTGATCTTTCTCCTTCTTCTCTTGGTCATTGAGCAGCAGCACACATACACATCGTGGGATCCACTCCTGCAGACCTTGGAGAAGCATGGGTTGTTCTCAGCCGCTGCTGTATTGTCTTCAGTGCGCAAGTATTTTTTGGCATTTGTGCATTACACGCCATGCCCCTGTTTTCTGATCACTTTCCAGCTAGTCTATAGGTTCTTGCAACACGTTTTGACTTTGAATTTCGATATCAGATATGCGCATTTACTCCACAATTTCTACCCTCTTGCATACAGTCCCAAATTAATCAGGCCTTGTGCTTCTGCATCCTGACTATATCTGTGAGTAACATAAGTGCCTCTTGTTCCATTGCTCAAGTTAAAGACTGTACTCTAATGGGTAGGGCTCAGAGAACCCCCTAATGTTGGGTCTCTTGCTCATTGGTTCGGCCAGTTTTCCAGGACATGGGTGATGGATCCCACAGAGGCTCTTATACATAGGTTACTGCATTGGGCTGCCCTACCAATCGATCCTACTATCAATCAAGGCCATGGCTAAGAGTCATCCACAGAAAATCCAGATCCTGATTGCTAGGGAAAAATCAGACTAGATACTCTGCCATACCGATATCCCACATGGCATCTCAGGATCACAAAGGTCAGTAAAGTCACCCAATCTCACGCACGCCCTTGCATACAACCCATCTACAAATCCACAGCTCCAATAATCCTAGCATCCCATACCACCAAGATATACGGCTGAAATGATATCTCAAGTACAGGTGATCAGGCTGTCCCTCAGTCTAACCGAATGCACAAAATGATCAATGCTGCCATTAAATCCAATTGTATATGTAGCCCACCTCTCACTCACAAGCAATTCAGACAGGTCTATAAGAAAACACAATACAATAACCCAATTCCCTATGCAACTCCAAAAATAGTGCAAACTCAAAACATCAAATCCAAGAATAAGTCATTACAAGTTAGCAGAATCCAATGAGGCGGCCAAAAATCAAAGTATCGTCAAGGTACCGTCAACTTCCACATGTGTGTTGGAGATTTAAGCAAGTTCAACAACAAAACCACAGCAGTGCTATCCGTAGTCATGCTCCTGCATTTTGATGAAATTAGTCTAAGGTACTGTCAACATGCACGCGCGAGTGCAGAAAATACTGAAATAAAAAGACATATCCAGAGTTCTAAACTTCCTAACAAGCTGCAAAACAGAATTCTAATTGCCCTTGAATTTGCAAGAAGCAAGTACAGGAATAGATATTACAAGCTTCATCTAGTAAGTCACTGAACCCATTCCCAAATGCTACCTTGTCAAGAATATGCTTTCGATCGATACCAAAGTTCTATAGCACGACTCAATAACTTTTAGATGCAAAAGTTATGATTACTAAAACTCCAGCATTGCATACATATCTAAGTTCTGCTTGAGATCTATCTGCTGCAATTTACGCTGGGAGAGAAAGGAACGCAAAATAGAGTACAAGTTTGAGCCCAAGACAACGATGTACTTGCATTCAACCACATTACTAAAAGTACAAGCGTAGCTTTTATAGCGAAGCCAAAATAGATTCCTACAAAATCATACCTTTGTATGTATTCCTACAAATCGCCCTTCAAGGGGTATGATCAAAGTACCTTGGAAACAATCTAAAAGGTGCCTAGGGCACCTAAATTGCACAAATTCAACCTGTGATAGGATATAGCAACCTATGGGTAGTGAAACAAAGAAAAAAACAAACAATTACGTGATTACCCTTCTTAAGTCTTCATGATCTCTCATACCAAGACCTTTCTAAAATAGATTAAATTTTGGAGTAGAAAGGGCCTTTGTGAAGATATCTGCATTGTCTGATAGTAAGGTCGATGCTGCCATCCTCAATCCAGTCCTGCATGAATACCTTTGTAAGACTAGAATATATCCAATTGATAAAATTCTACAAAGATTTTTAGTTGTTGGGGCTTCGGCACCCGCATAAGATAATTCGATATAGTTGAACAGCTGATCAACTTGGATGAAAATTCAAAGAATTTGCATGTCCACTAAGGTGATAGAAAAATATACCTTTATAAGACTAAAATATATCCAATCGTACAACTTTAGATTTTTTGTTGTTCTGAAGTCCAAAATTCTACAAAGATCTTAAGCTGTTTGGGCTTCTCCACCTACGTAAGATAATTCGATATAGTTGAACAACTAATCACCACTTGGACGAAAATTCAAAGAATTTGCATGTCTGCTAAGGTGATAGAAAAATATACCTTTGTAAGACTACAATATATCCAATCATACAAATTTAGATTTTTTGTTGTTCTAAAGTCTTGAATGTTATGATAGTGATTTTCAATATGTCTCATGCGAACATGAAACATTGGATTACGTGCGATGACTACCTGTCTCACATGATCAAAATAGGAGCCTTCTGTATATGAGCCATGCTGACCAACAACTCCCTCAACCACGTGTGTGTATGTGTGTGCATGTGAGCGTGTGAGATATTTTGGGCTTTGTGGATAATATGGACACAACATAATCGTGCCTTTTTGGGTCAGACACTACAACAGCCATATGAGTTTTTCCAGGCCTCCTTGCAGCAATTGATATATGATGCTTGTCATGGGGTGCTTTACCAGTCTCTAGCTTACAGTTTTTTTTCTTTTGTTTCTGAGTTCGGACTCCACACTGGAGCCAACTCTTCTTGTACATTTCTAAATTCATAATATAATTCCAATGGTTTTACAACAAAAAAAGTGTGTGTACGTGCGTGTGTGTGTGTGTCTTCCGCTTCACTAGATGAGAATGACACGGCCTGTTGCTGTTTAACTGAACCAAGAGATGATTGATAAGCCCAGTGAAAAACAATACCTAGTGGTAGACCTACGGAGCTCGACATCACCACTCCAATCTCAATCAACGGAGCCCTATAAAATCAAGTCATTGTCTCTGCCATTATGCAAACGATATTGAAGTGTCCTTTTGATGTAGCAGAGGACCCTTTTGACTGCCATCCAATGTGTGATGGTAGGACTAAAGAGGACCATAAATGGACTCAAGAGTCCATTGTTGCACAAGTATATCAAGCTACCCACAACTTGTTCATAGAAAAGGCTCTACTTCATCAAACTTGCTCAACTTGAGACGAGGCTCAAGCAGAGTAAGGAGTTGCCACTGGTTTACTATCCTGCATACCATACTTCTCAAGGATCTTCTTGGCATATTTGGTTTGGTATTTGAATATACTATCATCTTGCTGCCAATATTCAATGCCCAAGCAATAATGTAATAAGCCCAAATTTGTCAAGACAAATCTGCATGTATTACTGCAATTAATTCCTCATTATTGCCTGTGAGAAGTATGTCATCAACATACAGGATAAGCACCCCTTTGAAGAACATAAAGATTATTTTCAGTGAGACCACTCTGACAACCCCAAGACAGAAGATAGGCATGTATCCAATGATACCAAGCGGGGGTTTGCTTCATTTGTAGAATGCCTTTTATGGTCCTGTCCTGGTACTTCAAAACCTTGGGGCTGTTTGACATAAACCTCCTCAATCGAAACTCCATTCAGGAAACAGATTTAACATCCATTTGAAAAAAATTCCATGCATGATAACTAGCTGCAATGGACATGAGGGTATGAATGGTGGTCACTTTAGGCTACAGGAGCAAATGCCATATTAAATGTGCCTTGTATTTATTTATTGTCCCATCTGACTTAGGCTTGACTTTATAAACCCATTCGGTGCCTAGTGCATTCTTTTCTTCTAGAAGATCTACCAAGTTCCAAGTACCATTTTATAGGATGGCACTGTAACCATGAGCATCCTCAAAAACTTTGTGGTTCAATGCCCATTGTTATGCTTGGTGAGAGCAGAGCACATCAGGGAATATGCATCGGTTATTGAAGTCTAATGGGCTGTGGAGTGCCCTTGATGAAATACCAAAAGGGGCGCCAAGGTTAGGGACCAATGATCAATCTGTATCTTTGTCTTGGTGTAGGAGCATTCTAGCTCCCAATCTGTTAGTTGTATATTTGTTGAATTTTTGGTGTAAGAGTATTGACTGGTTATTTGTTCATTACCGCCCTTTTGTTGGTCTAAAGGCCAGATTCATGGTTCCATTGCCGGAACATCACCATCTTCTTTAAGGAGGTGAGCCTTTGGTTGTCTAAGTGAAGTTCCAAAACTTTAATGGGATTAAGAGAGAGAATCCTAGATGTTCATAATTTCGTGAGAATAACAACAATCCTGTAAATCCATTGCGAGGAAGAGTACTTGTACTTTCCCACCACTTTCGCTAAGAAGACCAAAATCATGCAAGTATTGTTTGCTGTAATTGAATTATAGCAAGGAGAATTCAGCGAGTATGTCACACACTGAAGAAGATTGGGATATGGAAGAGCAACATCTCAGGATGGGCAAGATGGACAATCTATGAATGAGGGAGCTTCTCATGATGATTAGAATGCCGATGGACAGCAAGCTGCAAATACTTTTAATGTGAATGTCTCTCATTCTAAAGAGTCTAAGGAGGTTGATGATGTAGAGGAGGCCGATGCATTGTGAAACCGGCCTTAAGTAAACTAAAGGGCAGTAAACTGTTGCTAGCTTAGCATCCATGTCATTTACAGCCACACTGCATATCTTTTGACCACGTCATTAAGTACAAAACCACTTAGAAACAACTTTGAAAAAGAAACTGGATGGAGGCTAGAGTGCATCACACTGGCCCCAAAAACCTTGGCGGCCCCTTTTGGTTTTTATTTAATTCCTTTGGCAATGGAAAATAGTGTTCTTACACAAAGGGCTCACCCTTGCCACTCTGCTACACTAGCAGTCCACTACCCCCCCCCCCCCCCCCCCTCCCTCCACCACCACCCCAAAATGCATCCAATTCCAGTGCACCCACTATTACCCGACTGCTAGGCAAGGCTAAGGCATTTCTCACAACTGTGTCCAACCAAGAGTGGCAATTCATTCCACTAGTCCAAAACAAATGAGCACTTGGGCTTCAAAATGCATCCAATTCCTGTGCACCCACCAACACCCAACTGCCAAGCAAGGCTAAGGCATTTCTCACAATTGTGTCCAACCAAGAGTGGCAATGCATTCCACAAGTCCAAAACAAATTCTCAAACAGCCTCAAGGCTTGAAATGCATCCAAACTGTCCTTCTAAGGGTTTAGCAATCCCACAATCCAATAACCGGCTCTCAAGGCGGCAATGCATCAATACAGCACTGAGCAAATGACTTCAATATAGGAGGAATTCCACACACTGCCCCTCTGGCTCCAATCTGGCTACACCCTATGTACCTGGGTGTCCATTCACAACCTGAATGGCCAAAAGAGGGCTTTCAACAGCAAAAGAGTAACAACAAGCTTCCAAAATGACCAAATGCAAGTAAATCTAAAAGGGATAGAGACAAGAGAACTCAAACCAGCTTCAAATGGTTCCGATCAGCTCTAGGGAGCTCCAATTCAATCCGGAACAGCTCAGGGGCAGCAGATCCCATAACACAAGCTAGCAAGAGGAAAGGGCAGCTAGGAGGGGGAGAGAACAAGCTAGAGTGAGAGAAAGGTAGAGAATGAGAAGGAACACGCGCAGGAGAGAAGAAGCATATATCCAGCAAAGAGCCCCAATAGGTATGCAGGAGAGGAGAATCTACATCAAAAAGTGTGCAAACCAATCCCATACCGACGATGGCATTGTTTGACTTTACAGACGAGGGGTACTTGAGGAACGAGCACCAAATCATGAGAAATGAGATGCGCTGTATTCTCACCTGAGATACCATGCATCAAGCCACAACGTCTTGGATAATAATTTGGGGATCCCATGCATCGAAGGACACATCAATATTTTTGCCTAACCATGGATCCCAAGTATCAAGGAAGTCCTTGAGTCCGAGAAAAAAAAGGCGAATGCCAAGTGTTACAAGGTCTACGTGGTTCAACGCCTCTTTTTGTGTGCCAAAATGATCGTACGTTCAACCTGTACGAAAGGCAATACTGTAGCAGAAAAGTCCGTACAACCTGTACAGAAGGCCGCACAGCAGTAATGAGCCTCAAAAATCGTGACGGGATGGAGAGGAAGAGACATCAAATCCCCTACGTTAGGCTTGAAAGGGAGGCGAAGGATAGATAGGCTCGCACGAGGAATTGCCGCTTGGCTCCTCATTAAAGTCTAACCCCCAAAACCAATGACAACATTGGTTTACCCCCACATGAAAGCTCTAACCCTCTCCAACCAATGGAACATTGGTTTTCCTTGGGCCCAACCTTTAGACCCCTCTTAGCCTTTCCTTGACACAGCACTTGGGCCTAGTGGGTGCTCTAGAAATCGAACTAGGGGCTTCTAGGAAGTTGACGCTTCCTCTAGGCCAGTCCCCGCGGCTAGTAGGGAATTCTAGAAAGTAAACACTTCCTCTAGGCCAATCCCTCGCGGCCACAAGGCACAATTGCTTAGTGCACGTGGAAACACTAATGCAACTTACTCAGGCCCCACGGTTTGCAGAGTTTATGCATGCTCCCCTGAAGAGTAAGGAGAACAAGGGTCATTCACATTCAAGGGAACTCAGTGCAGTTTATTATTTGCATGCAAAGCGCTAACAATTAATGGGTGCCATGGTGGTACACTTTAATTAATTGTTGTAGGTACTATGAGGGGCTAGAGACCCAAGTAATTTGGAGCGTAGCAAGTATTTCGGAGGCCACCCGCATGACCAAGTGCTACGAAGACCCTAGAAATTGCCCTTAGAGGCATGTAATAGGACTTAGTCTAGATTTTAGACAAGTGGCATGTTGCCATTTTGGAAGGAGCTTGAAGCTCTTGTAAAATGAATTCACGTTTGAATTTGTGAGAAGCAGCTCTCCGCTGAACTCTTGCACTCACTTTCTCTCAAGTAATAAAAATACCTTCCAGGGGGTCCAGCCCGACATGTTGTCCTGGGCCCTAGCTATCTGTAGAGAGAGGGAGAGAGAGAGGGAGAGAGAGAGGGCTTATGAGAGTTTTTTTGCAATAAATTAGGAGTGAGAGGTTACACGAAATGGTCCATAATGTCAAGTGGACAGCTTTGGATAGACATATTCCTTACCCTTCATCTTTCGGAGCCAAGCCTTTTCATATTTGAGAAGCACCTAGTCACTAATGTGAAGGTCTAGCTGCCTCCAATGTTTACCTACAGCTTTCTTCTGTTTCTCTAGAGATCTTACAATTGGCATCTTGGACCTGTTGGAAGGCTGTTTCCAGATCTCGGGCTTATTGATCAATAGCAAAAATTTCATTTTTGTCCTTAGAATGGGTGGTAGAATTACCTTACTATAGATTACCTAGTAAGGTGTCAGCTGCAATGCAAGAACCTAGGTCTTTGTGACCAGCCACGTGCCCACATTGGATTGTGGTGTTAGATAGCAGTCAACGACTAGACCGCCTTGTCCAATCGACTCATGACCTCCGGCCAGTCCCTCTCGAAGCAATTCGCGGGTGTTAGGCATAGTTTTGTGGCAAGGCTGGCTTCCACGCTCGAATAGTGACCTCCATTCCAAGCCTCTTGTGGCCAGCTCATGCTCCAACAATGATCACGACCAGCTTGAGAGCCCTCCTAGTTTTCACGCCGGATAACCTCCGAGCCTTTGTGGTCAACACGCGCTCCAGAGAACCAATCCCGACCAGCTTGTCCACCCTCTACAAATGGAATCACGAACGAAGTCAAACCATCTGAGTTTCCCACTCCACGCCCACGCGCTGTGATTGAGACTATTCCAGAACCCCTTACCTTTGTCATTCGCATGCAGAGTAGAAGGTTCTACATGGCAATTCACGGTTTAATTTGCCCTTGCCCCCTCTTTGGACTACTCCAAAGCCCAAACAATTAATACCAAGGGGCCCTTGGCACTTAAATGTCCAAGGCCAACACGAGTAATGCCAAGGGCGGCCTTTGGAACTTAGATTTTCCAAGACCTTGGCCATCAAATCCCCACTAGGATTCCAAAGCCTTGTTCTCAAGCGGGCTAAGGGTATTCACTAGTAAATTTTGCGACTCTCAGTGAGTTCACATCCTTGTGACACCTCTTGAAAAAGGACAAGTGACCTCGATTGCATGTAAGTCTGACAAAAAACATCCATAAACTCAAATACGTGTATAAAGTGAACAATTAGTATTTGGCATCTACTGCCATCATAATCATGTTCTAACATGTATTGCAAAACTTGCGTTGCATATATGATTTTCAGAGCCTAGGAGACTGCAACTTGTCTCATAGTGACTAGTACATTTATCATAGAAGTCCCAAGGTAGATATACTATCAACAAGCAATACCTCGAATGTCACCAAGCAACTTCTATGTATTTGAGCCCGTCTATAACAAAGAAATGAAGGCACAACCTCCCTCGTGAGCATCAGGCAATGCTCCATAGACCTACAATCCGCTGAGCCTGAAGGAGCCACAACCAAAGTTGGTGGCTCAAGCTGTAAAGTTACAATAATTGTGGTCTATCTGCTATATCACCCTCTTCCAACTACTTCGCATGCAGTAATGAATAATTCCGAAACTTCACCAGGTAGCGGTGGGAAACTTTACCTCTGACTTTCCTTTCCTTGTGTATCAATATTTGCTCCAGAACTAGAATCTCATCAAGTTCCTCAACCTCTAGTTGCATCTTAGAAGGCATATCCTTTGGCACATCTCCTTGGAAAGGCTTGCGAAGACTCAAAGGAAAAGCATTGTAAATCCTCTGATGATGTGATAGCTTCAACTTGTAAGCTGCATCATTGATCTTCTGCAAAACTTGAAAAGGCCCATAGTATCCCATATTCAACTTGGGGAACAACCGGTCTTCGCCCCTTCTATTTTTCAGCCTTGCCTTTTCAAAACGCAAAAGGACCCAATCGTCCTTTGCAAACTCCAGTATGCTGCGTTGACAATCAGCTTCTTTCTTTCGAGTCTTCTGGAGAGCTTGATTGACTTTTAGATATACTACATCCATGCTCTCGACATACTTGTTGGCCACAAAAGGAGCTTTATCTATGGAAGTATGCACGGTGTTGTATAAGCAAACCCCACCAAAGGCAACTGCTATTCCCATTGTATCTTATGCTCAGACACATAGCATTTTAAAAGATCAAGCACAATGGTATTAGCCTCTTCTGACTGCCCATCTGTCTGTGGATGAGCAAAAGATGAGAACTTCAAAGTCCACTTCAAAACAAGCTCGAACGATGTGGCCATATGATCCACGGTTATCTTCTTCCTTACCAGAATGAAGTGAGCCTACTTACTGAATCTCCATATCACAGTCCATAGGAAATCATTCCCCATAGGTGTTCTAGGAAGATCAAAAACCAATAGGAGAAATGCTCAATTGCCTTCCCTGTGGCATCAATGCCTCTATGCCCTGCATATGGTGGAGCATGACTCTCTATCATAACATTAGGCCTCAACCACTTTGTGACACAAAGGCGACCATGCATCATAAGAAAGCCATCTCTGAGAGTAGAATGCTAATGATGCTGACAATTAGATAACGGATCATAGATCCTTGAAAAATCTTCATCTTGTGCATACTGATCCTTCGTTGCATCGAATCAATTATGGTATGCAATTGATATTGCTGAAACTTGAGGTTTCGTTGTTTCGTTGACAATACATCAGCCACAACATTCTTTTTTTCCTGCACATGGACTATACGAAAGTGAAAGATGAATAAGAAATTGGCCCAATGCATATGCTTCTTAGACAACTTAGACTATGAGGAACATCTCAAGCACTGTTGATATGTCTGCACGTTGAAATCAGCTATCAAACGAGCATGAACCACAGCCAGTGCCTTTTACATGGGCTGAAAAAGGAATGGCAGCATTTGCAATAGCTTACTTCAGATCCAGTGTTGATCTTGCCAAATCTCCGAAAAGCTTTTGCTCTCCAGCATGACGCATGTGGAAAAATTGGTTTGGTGCAGTTATCATGCAAGATGGACAGGTTGTTACCTATGAGAGTAGAATTTTGCAAGATGTTTAAAGAAGTTTGCAGATTTTTGAGAAAGTGTTGGTGCTGAAGCAATCTCAGCAAAATGACGTATGAACCATCTATAGTATGAGCATAAACCCAAAAAGCTACGTACATCATGTGAGTCTCTTAACTGTGGCCAAATACGGATTGCTTCTACCTTAGCATCCATACACACTCTAGTCTTGGTGTCACGAGGACATGAAATTATGGGACTTTTGATTTGCAACTTCCGTAATTGTGCGTAACTGCCTTGACCCTCTGGGGCGCGAGGGTCCAGCCATGGGGCGGGATTTGGGGAGCTAAAATTCCCTAGTGGGACCTTGTGAATTGTGAATGTGTGCCCAGTTACTAGGCAATTAATTCCTAGGGCCAAAGTGTGCAACAGGGGGCCAAAAGAGTGGTGCAATTAATTTTAGCACAGGACTCCAAAAAGAGCAGAGCGCCTTGTTTTTGGGGGCAGAAGGCCAAAATCAATTCCAAGGGAGCCATATCATCAGTTGCAAGCTGCCAAAGCCTACAAGGTGCTACTAGAGACAAATCGCCATCTGCCAAGAGCATCCAGAGCGTGCCGAGAAAAATTGCCATCAGCCAGGGCCAGTTCCAGTGCATCCAACGCCTACCAGAAGAAATCACACCTTAGGACAAATCAAAGAATGGATAACCTTCCCTTGGATAGAATATGGCTGGGGAGCCTTTCTGATGGAGCATTGTGACCTACAATAACAAAGCATATCATGAACCATATGTGCAATATACTAATTCATTCCTTAAAGACATGAAATAGGCTCAGGCGACCAAACTTTCTTCTAATCCTGCCTTCTTGAACAATGCAAACAGGCTCCTCTATGTGGATGCTTACCTGCAACTCCACCTTAGCAATAGTCAACACTTGTCGGTGCAAAGTTCACAAATGAAATACCAAGACATGTCCAGAATGGAAAACAGACAGATCCGCTATAGGAATGCACCCTTCATTATAAAATATACCACTCCGACTGATGGCTTTCTCAAGGAAGGCCGTGTAGAAGTTGCTATGTCCAGGCTTTACAGGTACTCCCGCTTTACCAAAGGAGAAGATGCCTTATCACAGTGGTGTGCTAATAAAGGAGGAGGCGACTCGAGCCGCCCCAAGCCGTTATTAAAACATGAGAACCTACAAGCTTTTGTTCGTTCCAAATAAGGGTTAAGACTACAAGGTCACACGATACGTAACCTCCCTGAATTAATCTTCATCCAACGACGAAGTTAAACTTTTGAAGAGGTTAAATTGGGGAATTTACAATAACTTATTTTTGATAAGGAAAACTTGCCAAAGAGCTGGACGCTCTTGGATTCGCCCTCAGTTGTAATCGGACCACTTTGAACAATTGTAGCGATGCAACACTCTTTGTCGAAGCACAAAGGATAACCAGTTCCGATGAGATGGAATCGGATAGCTAAGCTTCCAGGGAATTCTTCCGAATCAACGATAGAGTCACAGAGAGCACTCTTGAGACTCTGATCCGATGGAGAGGAGAACAGGGGTGAAGGAAGAAGGCACGGGAGGTTGAGCAGGAAGGGGGAGAGATCCTCCCTGCCCATCTTCCTCTCCTCGCCAAAGCATCCTCCTCCATCTCCCATTCCTTCCTCTCTCTCAGCCAACTCACGCCACGCCGATGCCTCGCTGTCCCCCCCTTCCGCTTCCGCCTCACAGCCTCGCCCTTTCCCTCCTTCCTCAGCTTCTTTTCCCTTTCCGCCTCAGCTCTACTCGGCTCCCCCCTTCCTCCTCCTCCTTGCCCTGCTACTCAGCCTCTCCTCAGTCACCCTGCCTTTCCGATCGGCTTTTCCCCAATCCCTCTCCTCCCCTGCTACTCAGCCTTCCGATCAGCTCCTCCCCAATCCCTTTTCCTCCCCCTTCCTCCTCAGTCCCCTATATTCTCCCGCCGTTCTGCTGCCCAGCGTCCCTGCTCGAGCAAAGAGAGGAGAGAGAGAGAGAGAGAGAGAGAGAGAGAGCCGGGGGGGGAGGATCGCGTTAGGTTGAATCGCGGGTTCAGATTAGGATTGGTTAGGTTTAAGATTAGTCCCATAAAAAAAGGATTAGGGTTTGCATTTATCGTGTGAAAAAGTTAACAATCATAATTTTAATAACTGCCAACGCATTAGGGTTTGCATTTATCGTGTGCTAATGAAGGAGCACTACCCCAAAAAGTCAAAAATCATAATTTTAACTATATTTGCTTGAACCTCTAAACTTTTGTTCTTCCGCAAATGAGGGTTACAGAAATAGTAGTCTCTCACTAAAAAACCCAACTGAGCGTTATTGTTTTATACACTTTTAGCAATAAGCAGAGATCGTTCATGATGGCCGATGTGAACATTCATCGTCTGTTGCAATCGGCCCGTCACTTAATCATCGTCCGTTGCAATCGGCCCGAACGCTGGAGGACCTGAGATTCGCAACTTCATCCGCGGTTGCAATCGGCCCGAACGACACCATTTCCAGCAAGCATAGCTTGGTGGAATTTGCAGTGTTTGTGCATGGCATCTGTTACCATTTTTTATCAATCGTCCGCCTGGTGGAAGAGGACGTCGACGCGCAAGTGCAATACAAGCAGGGGAGAACGGACGACGACGAGGCAGCGATGGATGCAAAGAGCAGGGACGAGTTCCAGTTGAAGACGAAATCGATCGCGAAGAGCAAATAATAGAGCTCACTCTGTTCCGATGGACGACAGAATTCCACAGAGCATGGACAGAAACCGGGCATTCATGTGGAAGGCGATCTGGGCAGGAGCGAGCGGAGGACGGAGCAGAAGGCGTCGGCGATGGAAAGGACGATGGCGAGCTTCACGTGCCCGCGTTTGATAGGCAGCCGGCGCCGCTGCTGCGGAGGGCCCATTTTAGCCTTTTAGCCCTTCTATAAAATCAACTTCTATTCTAATCTAGTAAGTGTTTTGGCGGTACCGACATTTCTTTTATAAGGTCCATTTACCGTGCCCTTCAAGGCTCGTCCCTTAAAACCGCGTTGCTCCCCTCATCTATCCTCAGAATCACAAGACACGCCCTTCCTCATCACCTGACGCGTGTCCTAACACCTCCATCCCTTATAAGTTATTCCTTTAGAGCAATGGAACCTTCTCTCGAAAGAGTCATAGAAAGGGGTTATTAATTAGGGACCACGCTGGGAGTGGACCCCTGATGTAAATGTATAGAACTCTATTCACAGGATAATGTTAATGTACAGTATTCACAATTGTGAATACTCTACATTTCTACATTTACATTAACGGTACATTTTACTTCTCTAATTTCCAAAATTTTTAACTTGCAAAACTTAACACTATTTTTTCATCAAAAAAAAAAACCAAGCACTATTTCCACATGGAACCAATTGTAGATTGAATCTAATTTTACATTCAAAATTCCCACAGCCAAAGACTCTGCGTGTTTGCATGGAGAGGAAGGCGAGAGAGAGAAGCATTCAATTACATTAGTTTGCATTGTTTTTTGGCTTGATTAGGCTTGCATCTAATTTATGAGAGGCAGATGGTGAGAGGCTGAAGGGGGGAGAGAGAGAGAGAGATAGACAGACAGGCAAACAGACAATGGGAAAGGGAGCAAGAGAGAGAGAGAGAGAGAGCACGCGAAGAGCAACTTGAAAGATTGAGCCGAGAGAGAGAGAGAGAGAGAGAGAGAGGCAGCTTGGAGGGGCGCAGACTCGGCCATATCCCTCCCCTCTATATAGGCAACCTAGCAAAGAAGGTTCTAGAACGCGCATTCCATCTCCTTGGTCGACGTGGTCACACCTTAGCTTAATTTTTTCAAACTACTTTGATCGACGTGAACCTTCAACCTGACATTAACTTTTTCGACGCACGTGGATACTAATACAAATCAATGATTAAAAGTCATCACGGGCACCTATTGGCTCTCTTAATTAATGGTGGGGACCTAATGGCTCGCAAAAACATGTTCATTAATTAACTTGTTTTGAGGGGTGAGAGTGCACTTTTAATTTATTAGCCTAAGCTTATTAACCTCACCTTGTTAATTCGCTCCCTAAATTGCTCCCTACTCCAACTCCCTCGCCTCGCCCTACTCTGCTTTCGCCCCTCGCCTCGCTCCGCTCTGCAGCCCTACTCTCCTTGCTCCGCCCTACTCTCCTCCCTCATCTGCCGGGCCTCGAGTACCTTTATAGGCAAGCTGTAGGAAGCTTCTCATAAAAGCTTGCGAGAAGCTTGTGGCGGAAGCTTCTCGACCACACAAATTAATCCCCCCCTATCAATTCGCCCCCCGCACCCGTCCCTGAACTAATTAATGATTTTAATTTTAGGAACATCGTGGTCCCCTATTGGCTCTCTTGATTTCTAAAATTTCTAACTTCTAATCTACTAACAATTTGCAACCACAATCAAATTGTAATAGGTTCCTAATTTCATGTAGTACTAAACCTCTACCCTTCTCCCTGCGCCTCTCCTACTCACCCTTGCTCATAAATATTGATGCGTATAACCTTTGCTATAATCATATTAACCTAACGATACTTCCATTTAATTAATTAGATTAACCTTCGATACTTCAATTACTTCAAGTAACCTTTCTGCGCTTCCTCCTTTCATCGTGACTGACCTCCCAAAGAGCCTCTCTCTCTAACATGTGTTCTACCCCTCTCCCTCTCAGTTCAACTCTCCCTCTCCCTCCACTCTCTCTCTCTGCATGCCTCTCGCTCTCCCTCCACTCCTCTCTTTTTGCACCTCCACTCTCTCTCCACATGCATCTCCCTCTCCAGTCTAAACTCTCTCTCCCCCTCTTGCCCCTTACCCTCCCCCTCTCCCTCCACTCAACCTACTCAACGTCTCCCTCCCTACTCGAGGTTCCTCCATCTCCATCAACTCTCTCTCTCCCCCTCTTCCCCCTTTCTCTCTCGGCTCAGCCTGCCCTTCTCCCTCAACTCTCCCCTGCTCTATATCCTTGCTCTCAGGGCAGCGAGAACTTTCTAGAATCCACCTTCCAATTAATGTGTTCAATCGCACTTACATTACCCATGACCTAATTTATTTCTAAAGTTACAAGTGGAAATTCACAAAGGAGTTTTAATCCTCCAATATCTAAGGAGGCAATGCTAACAAAGCCCCACCAACGCCTTCTATATCAAGCCTCACTAATTCAACCACACACAACTTTGACCATAGCCACTTTGAGCTCCAATCTTTCCATTGTCCCCCTAACCACAACAACCACCCATCGGCAGTGTGCTGCTACTCAACGTCAAAATAGTATTAATTCAAGCTAGCAAGAATGGGAAAAAAAAGGGGGCAACAAAAGAGTTAAAAACATTACAGCCTATGCAAACTCCATGCATAATTTTAATGGGTGAATGTGAGGAGAATAAAGTCGATCCATTCAACTCTCACAATTTGGTGCACTTGTGTATGTGCTCTAAAATGCAAATTTTTTCTAATACACAAACTCCAAAAGCTAAGGATAGTAACAACAAATACTGACTCTTTAGACAAGCAAGAGCCAAGTTTAAGTGCTTAAGTAGATTGGGCTTTGGGCCTTCATTTGGCTTCCAATGTTTAAACAATGTAGCAACCATGAAGCTTGCCAATTTCTTTTTTGAAGATTAAGCCTACCTTTAAAACTTTGGGAGTATATACATTTATATATCTATATATGATTTAAGCATTAGTACTAAGTCATAGGTATGGTAGTGTAATTAGTAATATGTGGACAAGAGAGAGAGCGGCAAGTGGGTTAACTTTAAAATGACTAGTATTATGTGTGGTTGTGGAAAGGTAATCTAGTTGTGAATTAAAGGAGGAGACTCTCCACCTCATGAGTCCTTCATGCACCTTAATGCATGGATTGCTTTCATGGAATCATGAACCACTTCCGCCTTTCCATCATAATTCAATGTCATTTTGGAAAGTCTCATGTCCCATTCGCCGTAGTAATCAATGCCTAGGGTCCACACCCCCCACCGTTCAAATACAAAGGTGACAATGTGACCCACAAGCAGCCCATGCCACCCTATAGTGAGTCCTCTTATAGTTAGGAAAGCATGCACACCACCAGTCCTTAGGGCTTGGGGGTCTTAGACCTACCTCATCTGCTAGACATGACTTTCTTGACTTGCGACTCCCTATTCCTCCCCTTTTAGTTAACTATAGCCAGCTCCTCACATGAGTCGCCAACTCTCAGATTTATAACTAGCTACCTATGAATATACTCTATTTACAACATGATAAACAAGGGAAAACTATTGATGCATCCATTGCTATTGAAGCCTCCTGATGTGTGCAATACAACATACAATGACAAGATGAAAAATCTCTTTGCCACAAGGCCATCATTGACTAGATGCATCCATCTTTGATAATTGAAAGCCTCATAAACTTTGTACATCATGTTCGTTTTCTGGCTTGAGAGAGATCGGTTATGTAAACAATCCGATGCCTTGTGATAACCGCAGCATCAATGGACTAGCTAATATAGCCTCCCTCTGATGATTGAAAAAAAATTTTGAGATCAACAAAAGAAATCCTCTCCTTGAGACCATCTAAATGTGAGATGAGTATATACTCAACAGCATGGTTGGCAAATGCAAAGTATATCTTAATGAGAAAAGTGTCTCATATATTTTATAGTTGAGTCTTCATGTGCAATGAAATACATTAATTAATTCATGCCAGTTATAACCCTATCTTTATTTGCTTGAGAATGTTGTGGCAACTTTACCTTTCCCTTTTTAGTGATCCATGGTTGTCTTACAAAATTGATGATAACTTGAATAAGCATGTCTTTTAATGGTAGTCAACTTTGAGAGTTGTAGCACCCACATGCTCTTTATCCTAGGACCCTTGAACTTTGAAACTTTCATACCACTCATAGTTAAGATTTCACATCCTTCAACAATCATAACCTTTAGAAATGGTCATTTTAGTATCCATTTTCTCAAAAATTCACATGACCTCTTTTTTCCCTTTTGATAGTGATCGATATTTGAGTTAGGTTGAACCTCATTTATCCCCAACAAGTTCATATCATATCATATACATCATTTTCATTCTCACTTTCCACATCAATCTCCTGATCTTCATATGTGGGTCAGCCAAGAGCTCATGCATAGTTTGTTCATGACTCAAAGCTAAAGAATTTTTAAGGATTAAGATGTTAAACATTGTTCTTTCATGACTCATAGTAAAATGACGTTCCTTAATTTGGAAAAAAAATGTCAAACAGTTTTTATATTCTTGTTATTTATATGCTTTATGATTATGAATTAGGGGTAATACATAATAACGAGAAAGTGAGATAGCGGAAAATTCCTTGACTTTTGAGGCTAGAACTTTGAAGAACAAGCTGGTTGCTCCAGTATAATAGCTTGAGGTTTGATCCTTGTGGGAAGAAAGTAGCCTATTTATTAGGAGCCCCTTGTTCACATTCAAGACAAACTTCATTGAAAATTTATGGATAGTTCAAAGAGTCTAATGGGTTTCAGATTTTACAAGAGGTTGCAACTAGCTATCTCACACATTTAGTGCAAGCTTTCAAGAAAAGATCCATTGTAACAACTAACTATTTTAGAATCTTAAACGTCTTGGGCTGCAAATCTTTAATTCTACAAGCAATCTGTACTTGGTTAGAAACTTAAAATTGAGACATAGCAATTAGAAAGACACACAAGGATCAAGCACACCTAAGGTGAGACTTGAGAGTACAAAATTTAGAACTAAGACAGAGCAGGTGGAAAAGAACCACAAGGATCAAGCAAGCCTTATGTGAGACTTGAGAGTAGTTCCAAGTTCCACTTACCCTTGAATATACAACTGGCAAACATAAGCTTGGCTTGAGAATTGACATGAATATTACCAAAGTGGTTTAGCCTCATGCTTTAATGAAACAGAGTCTTGTTCATACTAAATTTGAGGAAAAGACCAACACGATCATTGATCAAGTCTTGTTTCTAAATGTGAATAAGTTATAAGGTGACCTTTTTATGTATATATGCTCTCTAGGGTCAAGATGGATAAGGTCAAACTGCATAGGGGATTGCATAGGGTTGGGCAATACCAAACAAGACCATTGTCCACAATCCACACAACAAAGTGCTTTTAAGAATAAGATCAAGCTGATTGCTCCATGTAGCTGGAGTCCTAGATGCCCTCTCTAGTATATCATGATTGCACAACAGTGAGTGTAGTGTATGTAGCAGTGCCATAAGATATTGGTTCTTGAGTCTAGGCCCTAGGGTGAGAGAGTCTAGAGTAACGACTCCTCCTCGAGCTTGGCTATGTGGCTTTTCCATTGAAAGAGAAACTTACAAGGTCTTTTTGAAGATAGGAATCGAGAGCGGTGACCTATTGTGAGCCACTCAAGGATATGTATTCGAGGGTATGACTTATTTGAGAGTGGTACTTGGAGATTGAGAATCATTGGTGGTCACGATAGGATGTGCTAAATGCAAAAAGGAGTAGATAGAAAGACGGTGTGTACAATGCACTATTGGGAAGCACCAAGTGGAACCAATAGTGCAAAGGAACTTGGGGGAGTAAGGAGACTCAAAGGTGGGTTGTGGGTGTCAGTATGAGCACTAGGGAAGGATGCCTTAGGATAATTGAAAGCCTTAAGGCAAGTTGCTAAAGGCAATATGAGAAAACCTCAAGGAATAATACCCTAGTAAAATGCCCCCTCACACTCATAATCCCAAGTGAACTTAGCTCTCCATTCCAACAACTTTGTCAAGGGTAATGCCTTCTTGTTTGCATAAAACCAGCTAGAAAACTCTACATGGCCAAGTAAAGATTGTCATTCAACCACTTTCTAGGACTTGTAGTATTGAGATCTTTATCACCTTGTGGTTAGCCCTTCCTTGACAACACATAGATGAGTAATACACTCTAAGGTGCTACAGCTTCTCAAAGATACATAACCTGCTAAGTTCATTACTAAGTTAATTGATGGGACCTTGGATCACCAAACTAACAAAGGAAATGTGATCATGTGTGAGCTACAATACACCCAAATTACAGGCAAGGATAGCATTCTCCTCCTCCTCCTCCCTCTTCCTTTCCCTTGTTCACTCCTCCTCAAAACTTTATCCCATAAATCTATGAAGGAGACTATTTCTCCACTCCTCAACCCTGCAACTATTCCTCAACTTTGAACTCTTTCTAAACCATACTACTCTCTCTCACCCGTAAACCCTTAGCTAGCATTCTCAACGTGTTCTCCTTCTAAATATACAAACCCTACAAACATTTCCTAAACCCTTGAATGCCTATGGAGGTGAGAACTCTTGCAAATCTTGTGATCAACACTTCTTTCTGACCTAAGATCATATAAGAACCTATTTCCATGATTCAACCTACACCTCACAGTGAAGTATGAATCGAGGGCCTATGATGCACCTACTCTACAATGAGCAAGAACATAGATCATTTTAAAAAAAATCACAGAAAAAGCTGCAAATTTTTGGTGCCATTTCTGGGAAGGTTAGTGCCTGAAGCGAAAGTGGATGCATGTGTGAGAAAGAACACCCTTTGAAAACCATCAATCATAAATCACTCAAGCCAAAGTAGTGTGATAATGGTTCCAATTACTACTGAATTTGGAAATACTACTGTACTTACATGCTTTGAAATGTGCCTCTTCTTTTCATTTTCATTCCAACCCAGCATTTTCGTTCCCCCTCTCCCTTTTTTCATTCCCTCTCTCTATTATATTCCTTCCCCCTATCAAATTCCCATAATTCTCCAAGAAGATGTTTTTCCACCCCCCCTCTAGGCCGTCCATTGCCCCCAACCCCCCCCCAAACTCTCTCTCTCTCTCTCTCTCTCTCTCTCTCTCTCTCTCTCATTCTCTCTCTCTCTCTCTCTCTCTCTCTCTCTCTCTCTCTCTCTCTCATTTTCATTGCCCCCCCCTCACCACACAAAACCTCCTTGGTGATACACTACCCCGACAAACCCATAGCCCAAAACCTAGCTAACCCATTACCAAAATCATGCTTGCCCCACTGCCCTAGAGCCCGAGTGATGAAAACATAACCTCACCTACAATCCTAGGTCCCCCTGACTGCTTTGTCAAACTCCTCTATTTCCATCAAACTCATACAAACTCGTTTCCCCCCATTTTACATAGCTTGCAGGCTGCCCTGCGGTGCCCATTGCCCAACCCCCCACTCAATAATATACCCACCCTTCCCGCCCCCCAAGAGCTTGCCACTCAAATTGCTTATATCCCCCTTAGTAATGGAAATAGAAAATGTCGCTGCCCTCCCTTACACCTCACCTTTCATAGTTGTCTTGACATGACCCTGACACCCTCTGCTCCTATGAGATGGAATGCCCTCTCCTAACAAACTCCACCCCTAGACTCTCCCACCACCCCAAACTTCGCCTATCGATGACAAACTTCTAGTCCCTTCATCAAACGCTACCATTCAACCGATGAAGTCTTCTCCCCCTTGACCCACTCTTTTAATAATCCCCCTCATAGATGCTACTCCTTCCCTCACGAGCATGGCCATCAAATCCAACCCCCCTTAGAACTTCCCCCTTGCGAGCCGACGGTGCGGCCATGACTGCCACCCCCCTCATAAAAGTCACCACGTACATAAAGCCAAACCGTAACTCATGCTAACCGTAAGTCTACAAACTAACCTAGCCAAACCCACATATTAATATAACCAAACCTAAATGACTAACCTAACTAAGCTAAGTTAGGTTAGAATTAATCTTAGGTCAAGTCAAAGTAACAATAGTAAGTTTAATCTAATTAAACTAATCCAAACTCGTTAGTCTAACCACATTAGGTTTAGGCTTATTAAGTATATGTTCACACTAATCCTTAGTTAGTCCAACCACATTAAGGTTTAGTTTTGTTAAGGATATGTTCACACTCATCCTTAGAATCAGAGACACCTAAATTTCACCCCAAGTTTGACTAACCAAAACTTACTCAATTGAAGCCCCTATCAAAGCCCAAATTTTGTGCACTACTAGATCGTGTTTTGCATGAAATTTCCAATACATTTGACCTCACCTTAGACATCAGTTCCAAGTCCAATAATTGCACCGAGTTTAGGCACATCATGAAGGAAAAATGAGCATAGCTTTGATAAAACATATTAAAATTATTTGCAATCTTCACTACCAACTTTGCCGATATAAAGGCAACATTTTTGCATGTGACTAAGGACAACACTTCAGTAAAAGCATGGCATTGCTCAACAAGGTCATCATCTATTGGACAATTTCAATATCAATGCAAAATGAGATCATGTAATCTTTATCAGAACATACCGTAAGTGTATGTCATGTTCAAAACAACAAATTTTGTGGTCCTAAACCATATTTTAAGCAACTTATGTGATCCACTGTAAATAAAATCGACAAACTAGACCGAAGCTGCTGCTCGTCCCCCTCTAGATGCCCTCTCTCCTCCTCAGCCAGACCCTCCCCCTCCCTCTCAGCCAGCCCCTCCTCCTCCTCCCTCTCAACTGCTTCCCTCTTCTCCTCCTCTCCCCCCTTGCAGCCTCTCCTCCCCCTTCTGTCCCCCTCCCCCTTGTTCTTATCCCATCTACCCTCCCCTTCCTCCCTTACTTTGTCTACCCTTGTTTACCCTCCCCCATGGCCCTCCTCTACCCCTGTCTACCCTCCCCTTAGCCCCTCTCCCCTGCCTCTGTTGGTGGCCCTCCCGCCACCCCGCCCTGCTCCACCCTACCCACCGCCTACTTTTTTGCCTCTCCTCCCCTTGACAGCCTCTCCTCACCTCTCCCTCCCCTGGCTGCCCCCCCCCAGCTAGTTCCTCCACCTTCCCCTTCCCCAGCTTCTTCTCCTTCTTCTCTCCTCTGCTTCTTCTCCCCCCCATGATGCCTTCTCCTCTTCCCCTTAGCCCTTCTTTCTCCTCATTCTCTTCTCCACCTTCTCCCTTTTTTTATAGCCCCCCTCCCCTTCATCCTTCCCTTCATCTATTTAGCCTTCTCCTCCCTTTCTCTTACTCGCTCAAGCAGCATATAGAGTGGATAGAGCCTCATTGTGTTTGAGTCAGCCTTCCCATCTCGATTGGCGATGGCTCATCCTTTAGCCATCCTCGCCCACTTCCATTGGCCGTGAGAACTGTTACATTCTCAATAGATGAGTTGCAGTAGCTCAGAAAAGATACATAGTAGGAGAGTTTGACATCACTCTTTGCTCGCATCCATGGGTTCCACCCCTCCAAGTTACAGGCTAAGGACTTGGATGCTATCCCCTTTACTTGGAGACTTCATAGGGCAGTTCACAAATGTTCGTCTGCTTGGTCGAGGTTTCTTCCAAGTTGTTTTTGACTCCCTGGACGTAGCAGCTATAGTGCTTTAGGCTAGTCCCTTAGCACAAGATTTTCTTAACACCCTTGTCGTTTGGGCTTCGACCCTGTGGAGGAGGATAGCCGAACAATTTCACTCTTCCTCAAATTCCCGGCCTCAAGTGTACCATCGACTCTTATCTTCCATTGGAGCCACTTTCAGGATGGTCACTGAGATCCTCCCCCTTCCTTGGATGCCTTCTTCAACAGCAGAGGAAGAGAGTTGTGAAGCATTCCTTAAAAGTCTTATTTGGGATGCATTGAGTTCAGGCACCTGGCCATCACCACCATGGGTTGCTGTAGGGTGTACACCCTTTGGTCTTGTATTATCACCTGTAGCCCTCTCTTTAGTTGATTTGCAAGAGGAATATTTCTTGTTTTATATTCCATTCTTGACCATGCATGATTTTCGTCCATTCATCAATGGATGAGGTTGAAATCCTTATGTCCCTCCATCACAGGTGATTGTCCATGCCAATTTGTCTCAATCATGTTGCACACATCTTTAGCTTCATTGAGATGTAGTAAGTAAGGCATCAACTCTCCTAGTATAATATTATCATCCTTGTCTTGTACATAAAATGTAGAAGGAAATATGCAATTTGACGGAGGGCTGACACAAGCCTTCTATGGGGACTCATCAACAAGAATTGTCCTTCTAGCATCACATCCAAATGCCTTTGAGATTTTTGCTAAGGGTTTGAACATTACCTCAACACCAACTTTGTCGGGCCTATTTATCCTCATCTTGCTATAAGTGTAGCATCCTTGCTGAGACCATATAACAAAGAAAGGGAGGCTCTCATTTTCATAATTTTGCAGCTTTCCTACCATATCAAGTATGTTATGCTCCATCGTAGTGGACCAGATATGTTATGCTCCATCGCAATGGACCAAATATCTACATTAATTCTTTGTAGCTAGAGTTTTAGAAATTCTATGCACCTAGGACGAACAACCATATAACTATTTTTGCCATGCATAATAGACGGATGTATTAGCAACTTGAATAGGTTGCAACTCAATGTGATTGTCATTTGTGGCATATCCAAAGAAATTGTGTGTGGATGTAGATCCAAATTCTCCTTGAAGTTGCTAGCTTCTAACTCATCCAAATTGCCAGGTGCTACGTTTTCATACATGTTTGCAATAATAATAAGATTATCTAATCTTGTCCCCATTGTTGAGTCACTATGTTCATCCATATTCTCTTCTAAAAGTATAGGATTAATGATATTCCTTGCAATTGTCTCCATTTTTGGTGTTATGTATTCTTCTCTACCTCCTGTATCCATCGCATCATTGATTGTCCCCGTTTTGGGTGGTATGTTCTCTTGTACATTTGATGTCTCCATATCCTTCCATGCATCCTTGGTCCTTGTGTAAGTTGAGGATAATAGAAATATTTTCATTCTTTAGAGTGTATTCAACAATGTCGAAGCACGAAAGCATACAAAACCGATAAAGAACTATAAAGTACGACCATTATGTATCACCGTCACTGATTCCATTGTCTTATAAGGGGATGGCACTAGTGCCAATCTCTCTAAAGGGCCATAGAGAATGCAAATAGTGCAACCTTTCTTTCTCAAGTCATAGAGAATGGCACTAGTGCCATTCTTCTCTTGGGGTGGTGCTAGTGCCATTTTTTATATAAGGTTATGGAGAATGCCACTAGTGCCTTTCTCTATATCCTCATCGGGAGGAGAGAATAGCACTAGTGCCTCTCCCCATGTCCTAAAAGAAATGTACAATGCATGCTCTGAAAGCATAGATATTGTATTACAGTTTAATTCTTTTGTTACAATCAAAGCATACAAGTGAATAAAGGAACACAAAATATCCATAACCCCATAGAGTGAATGACACAAGTGCCATTCTCCAAATGATGACATGGAGAATTCCTATAACCTTATTGGGAGAATAAAACCACTGCCTTTCCCCAAGCTCCAATAGATTTGTAGAAAGCACTCAAATCCAAACTTTGACAGAATAGTTAATACAATACAATTTTTAATCTTTGTAATGCTTTCAAATAACATAGATTCAAGAAAGGAGCATAACAATATTACCATTTCTACATAACCTCAAAGAGATAATGGCACTAGTTCCATTCTCCATATGAGGCCACATAGAATGCCAATAGTGCCTCTTATCTATAACCCCACATTGGGAGAATGACACTAGTGCCATTCCCCATGTCATTATATCACACAATTTCATCATATCACATGTTAAATCCCTTTAATAAAATGAGAGAGTGTGAAATTGAGAAAATCTATAAAAGTGATTTTATTATATTGCTAAAATTCTTTTGAAACTATAAATGAGTAGCTAAAGACCTTCTTGATTTAAATCTTCCAATATAGTCTTTGGGATAGCTTCAAGTTTTGCTTCAGTTAAAGGTCGCAAGTGTTCAATGCAGTGCTCACCTTCTCCAATTCCTTCATCTATAGGTGAATCAACTCTATGTGTCTGGAGAGGCCTCTCAATGCTCTATAGACTGTATGGGGATTATCTAATGCATGTGCCACACACATAGCCTTGACCTCTATCACCTGTTGGGATGTCTTCATCAGTGTGATCACTTTTCTTTTGCTTGGCAATGCCTGTAACACCACATCTCCATTAGTAAAGAGGTTAACAACAACTTCATGTTCCCTACTATAATAGGGCCTAATGAACTCCTTGATGATGCCATGCTTCACAACTACCTCTTTTTCATACCCATCGTCCTCATCAAAATAAAGAATATAGTCCTCAATTATTGTGTATATCCTTGTTTTTTCTAATAGGTGTTCAAATCCATCAAACCCATCATGTGAGATTACAAATGACAAAAATCATAAGGTCTTAGAAAAACTCTTTTATGCACTCTCTGATTCATGGATAACACCCACGAACCTTCTTTGCCAAAATCGACCCTCTACCATTGAGATTTACCATCTCTGTCATTGTCAAAATGATAGCAATAGTCCTTCTAGAAGAGGCTGCCCGTGAAGAACCAGGCTGGGGTGTTGACATTGGTTTTTCCTGGATTCAGAGGGGTGTTCCTATCAGGTATTTGGGATGCCAGGTAGGATTGGACATCTCTCCAGCACAGCAGTTTGCCCCAGTACTAGAAAGTATAAGGAAAAAGCTCCTATTCTGGAGCTCTGCCAAACTCGACCTTGCATCTAGAGTTGTGGTAGTGAATCAGGTTCTCTTGGCCACCTCCTGGTTCGTGTGTTCTTGCTGGTGCCGGTCTAGGGATTGCATCACTCAGCTCATCAGACCAGTCAGGAATTTTTTATGGAGTGGACTTGATGGCACAGCAGATGTTGCAGCAAGGGTGGCCTGGGAGACCATTATTCTCCCTACATGTGAAGGGGGCCTTAATGTCATTGACCCGGACTTGCAGTGCAGGGCATTGCTTTGTAAGGTGGTGGTGAGGGGACTCATGCCTGGGCAGGAACCTTGGAAGGATTTCTTTTTTGGACGCATTCAGGCTTGCACACCAACCTTGGGAGATGATTGGGTAGACAGCCCTCGCTGGATTTTCACATCAGCCCCTCTCAGATCTCCTGCCTCTCCTCTCATGACTGCCATCCTGAAAGCTTGGGGGAGCTTCAGGAACACTCTTCGAAGGATTCCTCCTTCTACCGTCGAAGAGATTGATAGGCAGCCGATCATTTGGAATGATAGTATTCTTGACGAGCATGCCAGACCATTGGGCACTTCCCATTACATGCAGTGGTCTAAATGGGAGAGAGGCCCCGCCTACACAGTAGGCACTTGGAAATCTTTTATCAGGCTACCTGTGGATCAGAGACTGCAGTCCGTGAGTCACCTCAGAGGGGTAGCACGCAGGATTCAGCAGATAGATGCAGCCATCCCGGTGGAATGGACAGTTGAGCTGCCTATTACTTCCACCACTTGGATGGGAGCTTTTTCGCGGACATCAGTTCCTTTACAGGTGATCGCTCTCCGAGGTCTCGGGGAAGACGCTCTGGTATTTGATGTTGGGGATGGAGGTTTACTTTCTACATCCAGGGATGGCATTCTTCTTGAGGTTGCCTTTCAGCCTGTCAGGATTGCTGGTTTTGTGGACCTTGGAGCGGGCCTGCAGTGGTACTTAGACCCCGACCCTCTGCTCTTGGCCTTGGGATCCTGGAGGTTGTGGTTATATGGAGGTGCACCTATCAGGTGCTTGCAGTGGGACCCAGGAGAGTGGGAATGGATAGATCATGGGCACCGAGAGAGGGGGATTCCCTTCTTTCGTTTCACGGTTGGTAATGCCAGGAGGTTTCAGCTGAACAGTAGGGGTTGGATTCCCTCCAGAGCCCCCCATTGGGAAAGCTTCTTCATCACCGCAGACTTGCGTAGAAATTTCTGGAGGAGGCTCTGGAAATCCCTCAGAAATAGAAAGATCACTCTTTTCTTTTGGCTTTCTATTCATGGAGGGATTGCAGTGAACCTGTGGAGATCACGTTTTGGGGCTGATCCCACTTGTCCTCGTTGTCACTCTGCAGAGGAGTCAGTGCGACATTGCCTTTGGGACTGCAGTCAGGCGAGGACTGTTTGGAAAGGGGTTGCTCGGATACTCAGCATCTTTCACACATCCCCTTTCTTCATGACTTGGGGCTCGGTCGCATGGTTATCTCTTACCGGGCCCCAGGTGTTTTATGAGGGTGAGCCTTCTTCTTGGGCACTCTCGGTCCGCCGGCAGATGATAGAGCCCTGCTCTCTACAGGATGTACCACTTACTCCTTTCAGAGCTTCTCATGTTTCAGTGGACACCTCTTGGGAGATTTTGGCTAGCATTTCCTCTTGGCACATTTGGAGAGCCAGATGTACTGAGGCCTTGGATGGCACCCAGATACACCCATTACAGGTGTTCACGGGTATTTGGACTGACACGGTTCACACTTTGATAGCCATATGGGCTAGCATGCAGGGTTCTTCACGGGCAGCCTCTTCTAGAAAGCAAACAGTAACTCACTGCTGCTGCTCCCCGCTCCTCCTGCTCCCCTCCTCACTGCTGCTCTCCTCGCTGCTGCTCTCCCCGCTCTCTGCTGCTCCCCCGCTCCTTGCTGCTCCTCCTGCTCCCCTCCTCGCTGTCCCCTCCCTTCCCTCCTGCTGCTCCTCCTCCCTGCTGCTGCTCCTCTCCCCGCTCCCTACTGCCTCTCTCCCCGCTCCCTGCTGCTTCTCCTCGCTACCCCCTCCCCTCCTTCCTCGCTGCCCCTTCCTACCTGCCCTCTCCCCCCTGCTGCTCCCCCCCCGCACCTGCTGCTGCTCCCCCCCCGCTGCAGGCTGCTGCTCCCCCCCCGCTCCTGCTGCTGCTTCCCCCCGGCTGCAGCCTGCTGCTGCTTCTCCTCCCTTCTCCTTCCCCTTCCCTTCTCCTCGCTTCGTTTCTTCTTCTCTCTCCCTTCTCCTTCATCCTCTCCTTCTTCTGGATTACCCCTATTTTCTTATAGGGGTCTCCTGGGATTCAGGAAAGCGGACGGAGTTTTTATTTTTGTGTTTGAATCGGCCAACACACCTCGATTGACGAATGGGTTCCCATTCAGTCAATCCGTCTCCGCTCACACCGGCCGCGAGAACTGTAATTTTTTCAAAAGACGAGCTACAGCAGTTGCAAAAGGATTTCGAACATGAGTGTTCCACGACTTTCTTCGCACGCATTCATGGCTCACACCCCTCCAGGTCACAAGCTAGAGATTGGATGCTGTCAGCGCTTCCTCAGGACCTCGCCCCCCACCTCAAGGATGTTCGTTTGTTGGGACGGGGTTTCTTTCAGGTGTGCCTAGATTCCCCGGACGTCACGAGAGACCTGCTACAGGCCGGGTTTCTACTTCTAGGCTACAGGAGGATCTTTTTGTTTCCTTTTCAACTGGGATTTGACCCAGTTGAAGAGGACAAGCAGGGAGTTTCTGTTTTCATCAGGTTCCCTGGTCTTCCCTCAGTCTATCACCGGCTTCTTTCAGTTATTGGCGAGAGGTTTGGTGTGGTGGCAGAGATCCCCCCTCTCCCTGGCGAGCCCTCTTCGGCTGCTGAGGCGGTCAGGATGGACGGGGTACCCAGGGTTAGGGTCATTGTCCAGGACCCCAGTATTTCAGATGATCATTTCATGCTACAGCGACCTGATGGGTCTTTTTTCCGCCAGAGATTTGAGGTTGCAGGTCGGCAGGACCAGTGTAGGATTTGCAGATCCTCGGGGCACTTCGCCAAAGATTGCCCAAAGAAGAAAAAGAGGCCCACAAAGCAACCAGCTCGTACTCGCTTACGACAGAGAGCTGGAGCAGGACCGACCGCTCCACAGATACGGCCTCAGACTCGGGCTCCCCCCTCTCCTAGGGCTACTCAAGTCCCTTCAGCACCCCACCCCACCTCTGGCCCACGGTGGGTTCCGGTCGCGGCTAGGCCCTCTACTCTAGTTCACTCCTCCACCTCTTCGGAGGCTACCCCCTTGGAGCCTCAGGAGGAGACTACTGTTCAGGAGCCTTGTTTGACTCCACCCTTGGATCAGGCTGTACCTTCCTCAGCAGCGCAGGTAGTTGGCACCTCGTCTGCACCACTTGTTGATCAGGATCCAGTACAGGTGCCTCCCTCTTTCGACAGAGGGAAGGGGGTTTTACATTCTCTTCCTGCTTCGGTAGGAATCCTTCGTACCCCCTCCCCAGGACTGGCTCAGCGGAACTCTTTTTCCGCTTTGGAGGACCTCTCTAGCCTCCCAGATGATGATTTTGTACCCTCTACTTTTGGAGAGCCAGTTATCGGCATCCCTGTTGAGAGATCATTCTCTCTCTCACCTGTGGATTTTCCTCCCCTCGGACCTCGTGTGTATGGCAGGAGGTCTGCTCCGGTAGAGGCTTCTGTTTCCGCCACCAGGTCGGGTAAGATATTCCAACCCACTTCCTCCCGCCGATGAGGATAGCCAGTTGGAATATACAGGGATTGGGCGGCATCCCTCATCGCCGTCGCAGACAGCTGATCAGGAATCAGCTCCATCCAGGTGTTTCAGGTGGTTCCCTAGACATTCTTTTTCTTCAGGAACACAAACTGGATTTCAGAGATTGCTCCAAGTCAGGTAAGCTGCTTTCAGGCCGGACTTTTTGGCTTCCTGCCTTGGGAACCAGAGGAGGTACATGCATTTCAGTTTCAGACTCTATTCTCCCTCTGGTCATTGGACACGGTACCATAACCCCCTCCAGGGCACAGTGGGTTTTACTTCTGATTGACGGATGTAAGGTTGGTTTCCTCAACCTTTATGCTCCAAACAACAGAGGGGACCGTGTTTTGTTTTGGAAAGAGTTGCTCTCGTGGGCTGACATTGCGGATTCATGGATTATTGGAGGTGACTTCAACATGGTTGAGGCACCTTCTGATAAGAAAGGGGGCAGAGAAGGTGGTATCCACTCCCTTGAGAGAGCAGCCTGGGATGCCTTCTTGTTCAGGTTTAGTGGCAGAGATGCTTGGTCAGATGATGCATTTCTTGTTCAGTCTCAGTCACTTTTGTTTTCATGGTCGAACCATAGGGTGCAGATGCCTATCCATGCTCGGATTGACAGATTCTATGTGGATGACTGGGCTCTTGATAGAGGGGGGACAGTTTGCATTGCACCCGGTGTTTCCACTTCAGACCATTTTCCGGTAATTTTGTCCATTTCAGAGCCTCATCTGAGAGGACGGTCTCACAGTATCAGGATCCCAGACGCCTTATACATGGATGAGACTCTCACAGAGGTAGTGTTGGAGATCTGGGTTTCTCATATGCAGGGGGGGGTGGCCGGTCCTTCACATGTGGCCACAGCACTTGACAGTATCAGCGACTTCTATCACTCAGTTGCTAGTGCTCGACGAGGTGAGGTACTCAGGCAAGAGATCGGTATCCGCCGGCAGTTGGCAGCCCTTCAGAGGGAGGAGCAGAAACGACCATCAGATGCTTGGATACAGGAGCGCCTTGCTGCCGCAAGGGCTCACTTGCAGACCTTGCTTGATCAGAGAGCAGAGTATGCCTTCCATGCACGGGAGTCCTTTTGGATACAAATGGGAGGGAGAGTCAATAAACATTTTTTCTCTACACTTGGCCCCAGACATAGTAGAGAGAGTGTCAGGCAGCTTATTGACTCTGACGGCGTTTTGCAGTCCCATCCGGAAACCGTCATGCATTTAGCGACAGATTTTTATACCTCCCTTCTTTCCGCAGATCCGAACTCACAGGCCAGAGAGGCGGCTAGAGGTGAAGTTTGGCAGAGTTTACCTGTGTTGGTCACCCCAGAGATGTTATGCTCACTTGATGCACGCTTTACCAACACAGAATTCAAGGCTGCTCTTTCTGCCCTTCATAAGGGCAAATGCCCTGGTTCTGATGGTCTTACTCCTCCTTTTTTTTTAGCCTTTTGGGATATGATAGGTGATCATATTACTTCAGCCCTGCAGGGCATTTGGGACTCGGGTGAGATGCCTGACTCATTGACCGAGGGACTCATTCACCTTATCCCGAAAGGTGGCAACAGGAATTTTGTATCCCATTGGAGACCCATCACTCTTTTGGGCACACTTTACAAAATCCTTGCCAAGGCGATCAGCATCCGACTACAGCCCCTTCTTCCAGACCTGATCCATGATACTCAGACAGGTTTTGTGCATGGCAGGAGCATTTTTGATAATATCTTTTCCTTTTGGGAAGCCACAGAGTGGGCTATGCAGAGTGGGCAGAGGCTAGCAGTTTTACTCTTGGACTTCGAGAAAGCCTATGACAGAGTAGATTGGGGTTTTCTTGAGGGCACTCTTCTACGGTTTGGATTTTCAGATGCTTGGATCAGAGGTGTGGCCTCCCTTTACAGATCAGCCCACAGCCAGGTTTTGATTGGTGGGGTAAGGGGTGACAGGTTTCAGATTTCCAGATCAGTTCGTCAGGGATGCCCTTTAGCCCCCTTCCTCTTTCTTTTTGTGGCAGAAGCTATGAGTATCTTCCTTAGATCTCAGGCTGAGCTTTTTGGGCTGAGACTGCCCTTGAGACAGGAGCAGGAGCTTTTTGACTGTGAGTTGGCTGATGACACTGCTATTTTTATTCAGGCCTCCTTGCAGTCACTTGTTTCTTTCCGGACAGCCTTGGATATTTTTTGCTCAGCTGCAGGGGCACACATTAACTGGCATAAATCCTTTGGCTTTTGGATCAGTGATGAGGACACTCCAGGCTGGGGTGTTGACATTGGTTTTTCCTGGATTCAGAGGGGTGTTCCTATCAGGTATTTGGGATGCCAGGTAGGATTGGACATCTCTCCAGCACAGTAGTTTGCCCCAGTACTAGAAAGTATAAGGAAAAAGCTCCTATTCTGGAGCTCTGCCAAACTCGACCTTGCATCTAGAGTTGTGGTAGTGAATCAGGTTCTCTTGGCCACCTCCTGGTTCGTGTGTTCTTGCTGGTGCCGGTCTAGGGATTGCATCACTCAGCTCATCAGACCAGTCAGGAATTTTTTATGGAGTGGACTTGATGGCACAGCAGATGTTGCAGCAAGGGTGGCCTGGGAGACCATTATTCTCCCTACATGTGAAGGGGGCCTTAATGTCATTGACCCGGACTTGCAGTGCAGGGCATTGCTTTGTAAGGTGGTGGTGAGGGGACTCATGCCTGGGCAGGAACCTTGGAAGGATTTCTTTTTTGGACGCATTCAGGCTTGCACACCAACCTTGGGAGATGATTGGGTAGACAGCCCTCGCTGGATTTTCACATCAGCCCCTCTCAGATCTCCTGCCTCTCCTCTCATGACTGCCATCCTGAAAGCTTGGGGGAGCTTCAGGAACACTCTTCGAAGGATTCCTCCTTCTACCGTCGAAGAGATTGATAGGCAGCCGATCATTTGGAATGATAGTATTCTTGACGAGCATGCCAGACCATTGGGCACTTCCCATTACATGCAGTGGTCTAAATGGGAGAGAGGCCCCGCCTACACAGTAGGCACTTGGAAATCTTTTATCAGGCTACCTGTGGATCAGAGACTGCAGTCCGTGAGTCACCTCAGAGGGGTAGCACGCAGGATTCAGCAGATAGATGCAGCCATCCCGGTGGAATGGACAGTTGAGCTGCCTATTACTTCCACCACTTGGATGGGAGCTTTTTCGCGGACATCAGTTCCTTTACAGGTGATCGCTCTCCGAGGTCTCGGGGAAGACGCTCTGGTATTTGATGTTGGGGATGGAGGTTTACTTTCTACATCCAGGGATGGCATTCTTCTTGAGGTTGCCTTTCAGCCTGTCAGGATTGCTGGTTTTGTGGACCTTGGAGCGGGCCTGCAGTGGTACTTAGACCCCGACCCTCTGCTCTTGGCCTTGGGATCCTGGAGGTTGTGGTTATATGGAGGTGCACCTATCAGGTGCTTGCAGTGGGACCCAGGAGAGTGGGAATGGATAGATCATGGGCACCGAGAGAGGGGGATTCCCTTCTTTCGTTTCACGGTTGGTAATGCCAGGAGGTTTCAGCTGAACAGTAGGGGTTGGATTCCCTCCAGAGCCCCCCATTGGGAAAGCTTCTTCATCACCGCAGACTTGCGTAGAAATTTCTGGAGGAGGCTCTGGAAATCCCTCAGAAATAGAAAGATCACTCTTTTCTTTTGGCTTTCTATTCATGGAGGGATTGCAGTGAACCTGTGGAGATCACGTTTTGGGGCTGATCCCACTTGTCCTCGTTGTCACTCTGCAGAGGAGTCAGTGCGACATTGCCTTTGGGACTGCAGTCAGGCGAGGACTGTTTGGAAAGGGGTTGCTCGGATACTCAGCATCTTTCACACATCCCCTTTCTTCATGACTTGGGGCTCGGTCGCATGGTTATCTCTTACCGGGCCCCAGGTGTTTTATGAGGGTGAGCCTTCTTCTTGGGCACTCTCGGTCCGCCGGCAGATGATAGAGCCCTGCTCTCTACAGGATGTACCACTTACTCCTTTCAGAGCTTCTCATGTTTCAGTGGACACCTCTTGGGAGATTTTGGCTAGCATTTCCTCTTGGCACATTTGGAGAGCCAGATGTACTGAGGCCTTGGATGGCACCCAGATACACCCATTACAGGTGTTCACGGGTATTTGGACTGACACGGTTCACACTTTGATAGCCATATGGGCTAGCATGCAGGGTTCTTCACGGGCAGCCTCTTCTAGAAGGACTATTTTTCTTCGAGTTTGGAGGGGTTCTCCCTTTTTCTCGGAGGCTTCTACCGGATTGAGATGGCACTTTCAGCCTCAATCCTTTCTTTTTGGCTCTTGAGCTTTTCGTGCATTGCATGATGTATCCCGTATGGAGCTTGCTCTAACGGTTTTTCTTTAATACTTAATAGAAGTCTCTTTTTGCAAAAAAAAAAATGATAGCAATACATACTGTGATGGAGTGGCAGCGGTCTCCATCAAACCACAAACCAACTTCTTGAAGGAAACCTTATCCCAGCACATACCTTTGGCATATCCTTATGAGGTGTCAAGCACACACAAGCTAATTGGAAGCCGTCCCTTGGAGTGACATGTTAGAAAGTGCTCCCACTCCATTTCCATGTTCACTTAAATAACTGTCCAAGGAAAACAAGACTGCGATGTAAAGTTGTTACCCTCTCTTGAACTTATCACCCAGTCAATATAGAATAATGCTGCTTCTCGAAAACTAGGTGTGGCCTTGCCAACTTGTAGCTTCTCTCTAACCCATGACTCACATGAACCCTTGAAGCTCATATAAATTTTTTTAAAGTAACTGCAAGGGCGTCCCATGTTTGATGCTGTGAAGAAGGGTGGCATAAGTTGAGCTCCTTGATGAGCGCTTCTTTCAGTGCTCTATTATGGTTAATCTCCGTCGCCCATTGAGACATTTCAATGGAGTCCTTGTCTTTGCTTAACTTGACCAAGACAATATCTCTAGACTCAATGTCCGCTTGAAGTGCACAGACATGGTGATCTTCTAATCCCAACAGAGACCTCATGTATGTTATTGTGGGATTTTGACCTTCCTAATCCATTGTTCAAAGATTTTATCATCGTATGTGACCATGTGTGTGTCCTTAGTAGCAAAGTTTGAGCCCATCGACACGCTTGAGTCTCGTACAAAAACCAAAATCATCTTAGACATTCTTCTGATCCAAATCATGTAATAGAGAGAAGAATGGCACTAGTGCCATTCTCCGATTACCATGTCAAAAGCATGATTTTGCTAATGAGAAGAATGGCACTAGTGCCATTCTCACATCAGGGAATTGGCACTACTTTACAAAGCCATAAACATACGTGAATTAAATAATGCAAAGAAAACAAAGTTTATTACTCACATCCCAACTTTGTCGATCTTTATGCCCTTCCTTGGGTTGGTTTTTTTGGTCATCCAAATGCAACCCATTGTGCCCTTAAGTGTTGCAAAGATGTCGATGTATGGCTAATTTTTTCAAAATGGTCTATGTCTCCATGTTGGCCATTGATGCTATCTTGCAACTTGCTTCAATTGGCACATTGACTGCAATTCTTTCCTTCATGTGTAGAAAAACTTTTGTTGATTGAAGGCTTCTCCCTATGCTTTAGTTATAAACATCCTTGCAGCATATATCAAATGCTGCCCTCCAAGAATCCAATACTTATACTTCTTTAACTTTTCCATCTTTATCTCTTCCTTGCACATAGGAGTATTTGTGCCTATGTGGTAAGGCATAAGATAGGCACATGTCATAGGAATTCATGCATTCATTGCAAAACTCTTGACCAAGTCATTGATGTAGCTGAGGGTCAATGTCCTATATAGATATTGGCTTGGTGCTCTAAAGCAATTCATCACTAGAATCAAAACCTCAAACTCTAGACCAAATGGGAAGTACTCTGTGTACTCCATCAAGCCTATCATACTTGTGTCCTTCCTTTCCAATTTCTTTTGTAGTGCCTTAAAGTCAACATCTGGCTGGATTTTCTTATACAATATGATTGTTGCTTTAGATGACTTCTCACCATGTCCTCTTTTGTGTGTCTCACCACTCCCCATTTCATCACCTCCATAGCCTGTTCCATCAGTGCCTATTTCAGCACCTCCCTCTTTTCCTCCTACACTTGTCTCTTTGTCTTTAACTTCTAAATCCTATTTATCCCCAATTTTTGTTGTTCCAACTGACATTTTGTCCTCTCTCCTGTTGTTTCCTCCTCACCCGTCCCTGCAGCCTTCTCTTTCACTACGTCATGTGACACTTGAGAGCTTGATCCCTCAACATCATTTTTCTTGGTTCTTTTAGAAACTTTTCTATTCTTTTTATTGTCTTGCTTTATACTGAGGCCATTCTTCACAAGATCATATGATTATTTAGAGAATGTCTCCAGTGATGTTCTCTATTATCCATGTGATGAATGGCACTGATGCCATTCTCAATTGTTGAGGGGATAGGTTTTGACAAATTGTGGACCCATGGCAAAACGAAAATCAACTTGAGAGGCCCTATTGACAACCACAACCATGGAGTACGGTGATGGCATTGGCCATATGGGTTTTGAGCCACAAATGGCTCGGCATCAATCTGGCCCTATGGATGGAGTTTGAGCCGCAAATGGCTCAACATCGTTTTAGTCCTACGAGTTTTGAGCCTCAAATGGCTTAGGGCAGAGGCAGGCAGTGAGATCATCCAAATTGGCAATGATAACACAAGAGCCATTTGGATCTCATATATGGATAATACAAGAGACATTTGAAGACAAGAGGAGACTGAGAGAATGCCTTGGTGCCATATGGGCCCAAGTGGTTGTAACAAAAGAAAGATGAGAGAGAGTGGTATAAGGAAAAGGGTTAGCCCACCCTTCAAAAGGTGACTTGTATAAAAGTCCAAATGGTTGACTTTGGTCTTCATTGTTGTATGCACAAGTTTGGAATACGAGCTCCCTCTTCTCTTTCAAGAGTGTCTTTGAGTGTTCTCTTGTTGCCCTTGTAGTGCCTTTGTGTTTGCCACTCCATCCCCCTTCATTCTCCCCTTCCCCTCTCCCTCTCCCTCTCCCTCTACTCTCCCATCTCCCCCACCTCCCCTCACCTCCCTCTCCTCTCCCCTCTCCCCCTTCCCTCTCTCTCTCGTGGAAACACATTGCAACAATTTGGGAGCTGCTTGAGTGACACTTGTGGATGGCTCCTGCTTTGCATTGCTCTCACAAGAAGTAACTTGGGGTGGAGTCTCTGATGGCATTCCTTCAAGATCTTGATGACACGTGAGTCACCATTGAGACTACACATCTTTGGTGGCACTGTTGGGGAGTTCAAGGTATGCTTTTGTATTGCACTTGATTGCTCTTGTCATTTACCCATTGCTCATTGTTTCAAGCTTAACTTGGAGCTTTGATAGTGGAGTGTAGGAGTGGAATAAGTGAAGAAGTGTGTGTTTGGCCGAAAAAATATGAAAACTGTCATTTTCTTGTTGGAAAGCATTTTTGATCATGTGAAGCTTGTTTTTTATGTCTTTTAGTGTTTTGAATTAATAGGAAGATAGTTTAGAGGATTGCAAAGGTGTGTGTGATACAAAACTCCAACAAAAACACCCAAAAATGAAGATTGAAGCTCAAATCCAAAGTGGCTTTTGAGTGTTCCCAGCCCCACATGTAGAAATCTCTCATTTGTGGACCAAAAGTTGTTTTTTGCTTTTTTTTGCTTAGTGCAGGTAGTTTAGGTAGTGTATAGCACCCACAAACACTTAAATCTAGAACCAAAACTCAAAAATTACCAAAAATCACCAAACAGAGGTCGGTGAAACTCGTGTTCTTCGATAGTTCCTATCCTCATGGGTCGACACCTTAGCCCCTATCCCCACAACCTATTGGCTTAGCTCTATCCCACAAGTCAAACTTGTGTTGATCCATTACCTTAGGCTTATCCCCACAAGCTGACAACTGTTCATTGACTAACCCACCACCCTAATTAATACATGTCATAATCTGCTATCCCATCAGTCTGACAAGCATTGACATGTCATCTTGAGCCTATGCCCATGACCCGTCGGCTTACTGTCAACCCTACGACAGTCATCGTTCTGGCATCTCTCCGAGGCAACTAACCCTATGACCGTCACCTTAAGTCACAACCCATTAGCTTACAGTAGCCAACCCTCCATGCGTCGCCATACTCACATCCCACCGACTTGATTATCTTGCCGCCCATTGCACCCCACGACCATGGGCATACCATCCTCACCCCCAGCTTGCTAACATGTATCAATAGTCTATCCCTATGCTTGTTGCCATACTTCTATCGTAACGCTCATCACCATACTTCTATCCCTACACCCATTGCTATAGGTCTATCCCTATGCCCGTCACCTTACAACTAACCCTACGACCATGGGGATAGCTGTGGGGATAGACCCACTATCAAAAAATATAGAATTGAATTTGAGGTAGAGTGTACTTCCATGGAGATCTTATACATGTACTTGAGGTCTAGAAGAAACTTTCCCAAGGAACCCAAGGCCAAGGATAGTGTTTCAAATTGCGCTCAACCCACTTTTCATCCTAGTTTGGGATCGGCTCCATTCCTAGCTCTCATTCAGTGTTAGGGCCTTGACATGAGGAGCCTCTAGCTATGACGAGACGAAGATCGTGAACGAGGAAATGCAAGACCTTGCAAGCTCGAGGGCTTTTAGCCCCCTAAACCAGCTTTTGGCTCCACCTAATTCTCTTGCTCCTTTCATAGCCTCTAGGGTAAGATGTATGATATCCAACATGTTTGGATGGTTGCACTGAATGGATTCAATAGATATGGAGAACCCTTTCACTAGTATATCCAAAGAAAGGGGAGGCTAGCAACAACCAGCCCCTGAGCCACACATAGGGACTAAGGCTGCCTTTGTGGACTTAGGACCCACAGTTTTCACAGGGCATCCTAGCTTGGAATGCATCTTAGCTTGGAATGCATTGACAAAGACCCATGGATGAGGGACTTCATAGGGCAAAACCTTGGCCGAGGAAACACATGAAACTTCCAAGGGGGAAGCTCTTATGAACTTCTAACTTTTTAGGTGCCCCTGACATTCGTCGGCTACATGGTTCTGCAAGTTCCACCTTATTGACCAATGCAAGGAGCATCCATGTAGAAGCCTAGTGACCTACTTCCTCTTGGAGGTCGATAGTTTACTTTCGTAGTGATAGCCCTAAAGTACGAGGGAGCAGGCTTGACAGTCCCAATGTCGATACCGACAACCCAATGAATCCCACCACCAGGGCATGGCTTGAGGCTGCCTCTACGACCCATTAGGCCCACAACAATGTCTGTATCCTGGTGAATGCACTAGGAAGGGGGGCCGCCCACCCCCGACCACACTCGTATTCCCAGTAGGGCACAGCTTGAGGCTGCCTCTATGACCCATTAGGCCCACAACAATGTCCGTATCCTAGTGAATGCACTAGGAAGAGGGGCCGCCCACCCCCGACCGCACTCGTATTCCCAGCAAGGATCACCAATCCCTCTAGGAGTCGAGACCCATAGCCATCTCCAAATTGATAACTAAATTTCTTGGGGAAGGAGATACGGTCTCCCACGTGGAGATATTCGAGCAAATATGTGAAGCATTTGGTGCTCCCAAAGATCTGAAAATGGTTAATGCTTTTGGCCTTAGTCTGTATCATAAGGCAAGCCAATGGATAGGACCCTCACCCCTCTGAAAGAGAAAGTCAATTGGGAGGTGTTAAAGAAAGATTTTTAGGGTTCGCCCTCAATGGGCTTCGATCAATCAATTATATGAGGTGAAACAAAATGACAAGGAATCCCTCCATGATTATATCGCTAGGATCAAACTCCTCAATTCCTGCTGCAAACCACATGAGAGGATGAGCGATGAACGATTGCTACCACGCTTCCTCATCAAATTGGAAGAAACGAAGTTGCATGAACACGTAATAGTTATAAATCCCACTTCCCTCAAACTTTGAAGCAAGGTAGCCATCCATATAAGTGATCATATGATGGATAAGGTTGTCTAGGACAAAGCTACAACTCCATCCAAGGTATCACAATTGGTAAGGTCTTCCAGTACGGAGCCTACTAAGAAGGAGAACAACAAACCTAAGGGTTTGGATATGAGTGAGTTGGCCTCCAACCTATTGAATCAACTGGGCCAGTAGTGTTAGTAAATTGATGCTAGTACTCGAGTGGGGTGGCCAAAGTTGCTGGTCTCCTCAGGGGGCAATCTTTGAATAAATGCTCCACTGTGCACCCAGCACACAAGGGCGTGGGGCTTGTTGTGGGTGGAACCACTGGGGTAAGATCCCTATATGGGCAGTCCTTTAGAAAATGTGGCCCTTGGCACTTAAAGCATGACACGAGAGGGTTCGTTGAGCCCTTATATGGGCATTAACTTGCCCTATGTGGACCTTGGCAAGTATAGAATTGGATCAGGGGCCTTCATGCCATGGAGTCCATGTCCCTTGCCCTCATGGCCATGGGTGCTATGTAGAACACTGGGACATGTTGATCCTCATGTAGGAGGAAGTGACTTATGATATTGCTTCCCTCCTCATAAGGGTAATATTTGAGGTGTCCATGCTCATGATCCAGCTCCTCTGGGTAGTTCCTCCGCCAATAGTTGTGATTGACTTGAGTTATACGAGGTAGGGATGGTTGTGGGCCCAATATAGATGCAGTAAGGGAGCCTATTGTGCCCTAAGAAGCCCTGGATTTGGCTAGAGGGCACCTTGTGCATTCATTGGGTTGGGTGGGGCCATCAGGGCTAATGAGGGTCTCGTTTTATGGATCGATTGGGGAAGGACCTTTGGAAATTGATAGTGTGCACAGTAGAGTGCTTGCCTTGCCCTAAGGAGGGGCACTCATTGGAGGGGTGATTTCCATTACATAACCACACCATTGATTGTCCCTCCTGGGAAATACGTAGGGGTTATTGAATAGGGTCAAGTAGTGGCAGTACCCTTGAAGGTCATCACAAGGATGTAGGCCAGAGGTCCATAGGCAAGGAATGACAAAACCTTTTATGAAGCAAATCCCTGAGGCACCCCAACCCCCATAGACCAGGTCTAAGAAGGTCACTAGGGTGGGCGAAGGAACAAACCAAGTGCTCATCCAAGACGATTTAGATGAAGATATAGCCACCCTCACCACCTCCTTTACCATGGGATGAGCCATCTCTTAGGATGACCCGAGTATGCCTCCGTACCCAGATGTAAACAAGCTACTATGGGCCCAAGGCCTCACACCCCACTGTCATATAAAGAAACATATCCAGACTGGGCCTTGTAAAAACAACACTTACTAGATGCTCAAAACTTGGTACAAGAATGCCAAGAGAAATTCGAGCATAGGCTCAAGGCTAACAAAGGGTCAGATACCATCCACCCGGACCACTTGACCACTCATAGAAGGGCCAAGGTGCTTAGGGTGCCAAAGAAGGCGGAAGAAGAGGAAATACCCTACTTAGTAAATTAAAGGCTCCAGACTTGATGCAACGAATGTTCCAAGAGGACTCAATGCTACAAAACCTAAGAGAGGAAGGAGACCTCTATGGTCTGGAGGATCCGCTATCAATAAGAGGGAAGACCTCTCAAGAACCATGCGACAGTGTTGGGTTAGCAACCTTCCTCTCCATAGAGGTTAAACATACGTGTTAAGAGGGAACCCTACCCTATGGTGAGACCTCTCAAACTAGATGAATGGGCAATTCTTGCCCCAAGGTCCTACTAGCTCTTAAGTCGACCTACCATAGGAGGAGAGCCGGAACCTACTGTGACATGAAGTTGGGGGCAATAAACTTCATGCACCTCTTCACTTCCTACTGCTTTTGAACTGATGACAAAGATATTTATCATTGAGAAAGGGATATTAAAAAGAAGATTTTATGCCAAGATACCACACCATACTTTCCTCCCTTAGATGAGAATGAAGATGGTAACATCCCAAGTGATGTTGTACTCAAGCATAGGGAGAAGGAAACGATTAGCAGAGGCCATAATCTCAGCAAGCCGGTCTACACCAAAGAGAAGAGTGATACATTGTTGAAACAAGATCTTGTGGTGCAACATGACATAAACTGATATATATCAAGGAGCTTGAAGGGACTAATTGGGTCGGATAAGTAGGTTCCGAGGAAACATTGCACCTCCTTCATAGATACCTTTACACTTAGCTCAAAACACTTTGCAAACTGTCATTAGACACAGAGGCCTATAACTTTCAGTAGAGATATAATACCAAAGATTCAAACACATATAGAGATGCATCTTGAGATGGGCTTCGCATTGAGATACATTTTGTAAGAAACAAAGAAGCAGCCAAAAAGTTATAGGCGGTTTACTAGACGGGGGTAAAAACTATCATGAAAATAGACTGTCAAACATAGAGACTCCTAACTTTTTGTTGTAGTATATGATTCAAGTTCTAATAACACAAAGACATGTGCCTTGAAGAGAGCTTCACGCTGATATAAGTTTTATCAAAATCGGACTAACGAGCGAAAAGTTATGAGCAAAACACTAACAGGGGTCAAATTGTGATGAAAACTACCCTCCACCCATGCTAATTTCGCTTGAGCAGGATGCTCCCTCAAGACTCCACCTTCATCAATGATCCACCACTCATAGATTTTGCCTAAAATAGGTTAAGTAACTCCCTTTGTGGCTCGAGAAATGGATGGACCATGTGTGTGCAATGAGCAGTCGAATAGAAAGAACTTTCAAGGCTTTGAAAGGAAGAAAAGGGAAGAGAGACTCAAGAGAGGGAATATGAAGTGATCTTCCTTGTTAATAAAGTGAGACTCCACTCCAATGCAACTCAAAATACTACAAACACAAGGGAGAAGAAGAGGTTTTATATGTACAAGAGGGAGCAAAAGTTCCAAGACTACTCATAGAGAGAGAATGAACTAGAGAGAGATGGACTCAAGAGTCTACATAAGAGAATATCTACAAGAGGGAGAGAAGGCTCATGGAAGAGGCTTGAGGAGACTAGAGCTACAGCAACATGAGGCCTAATGGTGGAAGAGATGATGAACAAGGGAGAGGAGGGCTACTTTTATAGAGATTTGGCCACCCTCCTTTACCCATTTACAATTGTTGCCTGTAGATTCTTTTCCCCATCAATCACATAAGCCTGCATGTCACCATCCATGTCCTTTTTGGCTACTCTTGCCATGTGTCCCATCAAAAGATACTCAAGACTCTTAAAATATTGAGAAAGTCAAGAGTCTCCCCACATGGAGCCCATAGGGACCCTCTCTTTTCCATATGTCCACATCCTCCTTATTCCACATGGGAATTCTAGAAGGATTCCTCTTGACTCCACACTCCTCCACATGCCTTCCACATGCTTGGCATGTGGCCTCTCTTATATTATTGGAACACATGGACATGAGCCCACCTCTTTATATGACTCACTCTTTCTATTTACTAAAAACCCCATAATATCCCATACACAAATAACTCTCACCCCATACCAAGGTATTTATAATTCATACCTATGGTATTTACAATGATCCATTCCACTCATCCTCTCAATCCCATACAATATCTTAGAAAATAAAAATAAGTGAGAGCTGCTAGGCTATCACTTGATACTCAAACTCTTATCAAACATAGAAGAAAACAATACCAATGCCAAATAAAAAATATCAATTTTTGGCGTCACATCTTTCCCCCCCAGCAGATCCTCTCTAGTGACAGAGAGGGTCTGTTGGCCCTCAAGGTGGTTGAGCATAGAAGAATTTAAGGTGATACTCATTAGTGCATCCGGATATCACCATGCCATCAAAATCCTCAAGTTGATAGTTCCATTGGTGACATTCATATACATCCTTATGGAGGCATGGCCAAAAGTAACCAATCTCTGCTTCTGTTGTGGAGTTAACCCTCGAGGAAACAAGCCTTCTTCCACATATTGCTAAACATCTTGCAGTTTTGGCCATCCAATGTCTACCAAAGAAACCACCCTTCGGTCTTGTACTACAATGGCTTGAGTAGCTAACTCATCTGCCCTTTGATTTTCTTGTCTGTGTATATGAACAAACTTGCAAAAATCAAACTGACTACATAGTGCCATAGCCTTTTGATTAAGCTCCTTCAAATGAGGACTTCTTGTCTTGTAATGCCCTTGCATTTGCTTTATAATAAGCTGAGAATCTCCTCTTACTTCCAATTCTTTAACTTGACTTTGAAGACAATCCTCCAAACCAAGAATCAAAGCATTATACTCAGCTACATTGTTAGTTGTGATACCTAGGAGCTCTTGTCCTCTTGCCCACACCTCTTGACCTTCAAAATTCAGCAAGACTATCCCCCTGGCTCCTTACCTTGTTTCCACCTCTGTAAGCTATCGGGCTTAAGTTGTTGAAAAAACTCTTATTGCTCCACACCCCATTGGAAAGAAAGTCCTTTTCTTGTCAACAAGTTCATGGGATGCACTATCTCTGTGAAATCATCACAAAAGCATTGATAATACTTGCTCTTTCTTAAAATTCTATGAACACAAGTGACACTCTCAGGACTTGGCAATGCCATGATTGCTTGAACCTTGTCAGGATCCATTTGCAGGCCTTCTTCAAACACAATATGCCCCAACAAGACTACTTTTATTTGAGCCAAATGACACTTGCTAGGATATAGACACCCTTTTGCTAAGGCCATCTTTAACTTCTCCATGTGATCTATGCGTCGAGAATAAATGCAAAAATCATCCAAAAACACCCTTATGAACTTTCCCAAGTAAGGCTCAAGCACTTGACTCATGAACCTTTGAAATGTAGCTGGTGCATTGGTCAACCCAAAAGGCATCACTCTATAAGCAGAAACTCCCTAAGGTGTGACAAATGATGTTTTCTTTTGATCTTCCTCCCAAATATGAATTTGAAAGTACCCAGAATACCCATCACATATATAATACATCTCATGCCCTGCTACTTGGTCTAGTATTTCATCTCGGAATGGCAAAGGAAAATGATCCCTCTTAGTGCATGCATTCAAAGGACGAAAGTCCACACAAACCCACCACTTATTTCCTTTCTTTTGTGTGACAACTATAGGAGATATCCATTCTGAATCATCAACAAGAAAGATGAATCCCACCTCAAGTAGTTGTGTTACCTCTTTCTTTAGTGCCTCAGCTTGGATCACTCCTAATCACCTTAAGCGTTGCACAATTGGCTTGCTTTCTGGCTTCAACTCAATCTTGTGCTCCACAAGAGATACTAGTCGAACTTGTGAATAGCTTGTTGCAAAGAGACATGGAAAATCATCTAACATATCCAAGTACTGGAGCTTCTCACTACCTGATGGACAATCACCAAGAAGCTCTTCATTGTGTTGGTGTCATTTAGTGTGCTCCACATCCTCCACATGAAGTGTCTCTATAGGATATTCTTGTACCACCACCTTGTTCCCTCCTGACTCATTCAATTAGCACTAAGACAAAGACCAAAGGCCAGTCCTTCCACCTCACCCTCTGAGCTGGACTCCTCGGAGCTACACCCTGTCTCTTCTTCTTCTTCGGTTAAAAGTCAGAGCTCGAACTCTCTGATGTTGAAGACTCCTCCTTAACAACTTCCTTTTTGCAACTTCTGATGTTGTAGCGCACCTTCTTATCATTTCCCTGCAAAATCAATTCTCCAGTATCCCACTTTTGAACATCCTTCACTTTGCATAGCCAAGGCCTTCCCAAAATCAATGGATACATCTACAAAATTCGATTCTTCATCAGAAACTTCTTTATCATAGTCTTTCAGCTGAGAGGTTGATATTTAGTTTCCTTGCTATTGTAGGTCTTACAACTAGTCTGTGGGTGCATCAAAGTTGTGGGTTACAAACTATAAGTCAGTTTGTTAATCATCTTGTAGGGTAGTTTAAACATCTAGGTTCTTTTTAGACAGTTGGCCCAAGTAGCTCAATTAGAAAGAAGTCTATCAAAAACAAGATATAGTTAGAGTTTGTGATTCAAAAGAGTATTCTTCTTGTTGTTTGTGCAGGTATTGAACCCGAGACATTACCTTTATAACCATAACACTTCAACTATTTCAGTTACTTTTAGGAACCATTTGGCTTGCAATCCCTTAGTTTCTACACTCATAAACTCAACTAATTCAAACTTTAAGGGCTCATAAAATTTGATGCGCAACTCAGAATTGGTTTGTCCAAAAAGGAAAAATACCTATAATCCATTGTTCTTTTTGGTTGTGTGTTTATTTTGGTCTTTGGAAAAGCATAAAAGTACATTTTAATTTTGCAAGGGTTTTGAAAGTGCATATGGAAAGTTGCAATTGTGTGCATAAGCATAACCTAAAGAGAGAGGAGGTTTTTTTTTTTTTGGGGGGGGGGGGGGGGGGTTGTTGCGAAGCATAAAAGTTTGTTATTTATCGAAATGTTAAATTTATATAGTCATTAAAAAGGAAGAAAATAAGAGAGGAACAACATAAGACTAGCATGTGTGATGCATCAATGGAATATTCATCCCCAACTTCCATAGAGTAATAAGATCTCTAATGAATTTGAAGAATGCGTGTGAATTTTATCAAACAATCAAAATGTCAGAACTTGAGGATGATCATGTTGAGGATGAGGATGAGGATTTGGATCAGGCAATCCTAGGGTGATTGGAGTTTTTTCATACATAAATAATAGCATTTCAAGATGATACGAGGGACTTCATGGAGGTGTTCCTTGATTGTTACCATGTCTCTACATCATTTGCAAGGTATGCAAGAATCTGAGGCTTTTTGTCACCTGCAAATATATCGGTGTCATCATCATTGTAGTATATGAGTAGCTTAGAAAGGACTGTTTGGAGGACTACATAGCGGTCCAATTGGAAGGGGGTGATCCGCATGAAGTAAGAGCAGAACTTCCAAAAGTGGGTGGCATGCATGTCCTCGAAGGTGCGAATGTGATGGCCGTGGAGGTTGCGACATGGAGGTAATGGGCACCCCTCAGGTACCAAAGTCCTCTGAGTTAGATCATAATATCTCCCAATTGATGGCAGAGTTTGCTGATTTGAAATTGCATTTGGTTAATGCACGACAACCTAGAGCACCAAAGAGTGAAGATAGGCCTCGAGATAAGAGTGGGGTCACTTGCTATGAATGTAATGAAAAAGGTCACTATTGCTCTGAGTGTCCTAGATTGAGAAAGAAAGAAGAAAAACAAGTATCCTTATTAGAAGCTTCTTCAAGGGATGAGAAAAGAGAGGTAATGATGGCTAAACGAGGGTGTGGTAAAGCAAAAGAAGAAGAAGAAAGCAAGGAAGAAGTAGATGAGGAACATCAAGAAAAGGATCACCATATTAAGAAAAAGAGGGCATCTAGAAGGAGAATTAGCCAGTCAGACTTTCCTTTAGGACAAGGCGTGGAAGCTATGACTTGTTGTCCAACCTTAAAGAAAAGGAAGCTCATATCACCTTTGGTCAATTACTTGCTTTGTCTCCAAAACTACAAAAGGAATGGGGAAAGCTAGCAAGCACAAGAGTGTCAAAGAAGAAAAAGAAGAAAAGTGCCATTTCTATTGTTCAAAAGGTAGATATAGATGTTGGTGATAATGTACCTGTGGTTGATGTGATCATTGATGGTCAAGTGATTTCTAATGTTTACATTGATGGAGGTGCATCGATTAATGTCATGAGTGAGAAGACCATGATAGATGCTGATTTAAAATACTCTAGTACTACCTCTCCTTATCGCATCAAATTGGCTAACAACACTAGGGTAAAGACCTTGGGAGTTGTGAAGAATCTAGAAGTGGATGTATGTGAAATTTCTGTGCTGACTACTTTTCAGGTGATCCCTACCAAGCCAGATGCACGTTGACAAAATTTCCTTAAAATATTCAAAATTATAATAGAAATATTTCCTTTGATCCGTTTACCTATTGCTGAATATTGCATCCAATTCTAATACATATTAATGGAGTTATGATGGTTCTTCCTTCATAATGTGCTTAAATTAGACACATTATGATGAGTTTATTGAAGAGACTACATCTAATCTTGATACGTTTTACTGAAGGTATGATGGCTTTTCCTTCATAATGTGCCTAACAATTGTACACTTATTGGATTTGGAGATGATATTTCAAATTGAAATAAATTTATTGGGACATTTTTTCAAAACATGGGCCTTTAGTGTGTGAAAGCTAGGCTTTGGTTGGGTCTAGTTTGTACTTCCATTGAGTAAGTGATGGCCAAGAAATCTTAGGGTGGAAATCCAACAAGTCTCTTATCAAGAGGCTTATATGACATAATGATGTTTCCTATTGAAGGCTTATCCATCCTATTGATGATGATGGTGCTCACACATGGAGGCTTACCCATTTTCTTACTGTAGGTTCTCCCTTCCAAAGGATTTCCCTAATTAAAGGAGATGCTTCAAATTGGAGGCTTATCTAACCTTATATTTATGGTTATGTCTTTGATAGAGGCTTACCATTACTCCAATAGCTTGTGAATATTGGTATGAGATTTGCAAGTTTAAAAGCTATAGCAACCAAATTATGATCGCTAGTCCTGGTAGGGCACTTTCGTAGCTCACATATATTATGTGATAGTACCTAGAAATCCAAGCTAATTATATGATTATTGATAGCTTATGCATAATCTATGGCAAAGGAGTGGCTCCTATTTTCAATTGGTGTTAATTATGTGTTACCACTAATAAGATGCATGAATCTTGAAAGCCTATTTGTGATAAATCCTTAGCCATGCCTTTATCTTGATGCTTGACAAGTCCAACAACCCTAGTTTATGTATCATCTAGCAAGTGGATTAGCCCCAAAAAAAGAGTCAATTACCCTAAGATATAGCCATAGGTAGAAATAGTTAGCACATATTCAAGTATCTATAGTGTCACCCAATTCAAAATTATTTAACTTTTCTAAATTGAACAAGGGTGCTGCTTTAAAAACTAATTTATCTAATCCTAAGAGAGTACATCTCTCACTTGAGGTTAAAAGAAAGCAAGGATATTACCCATGTATAGATGGAGTAGTCAATTTTACCATGAAATCTTTACGATACACAATATGTAGAGTCCCATCATACCAATAACTCACACTATATAGAGTCACACAATACCATATAAGATCTTTAGTAGGAATCTCCCCATAATGAATTGGATGGACTATTTCCAAAGAAAATTTCTAAAAAATGAGTAATTAAACAACTAGAGGTACTATACATTCACAATGTATCACTATACAAACCTAGTTCATACCAAGCCAAAGCAATGCACCAAAGATGCCTAACCTGAGCTCCCCCTCTGTCCACGGTGGCTTGACTTCCTTGTTGCCTCCTGGCTGCTTCGCTGCCCATTTCTCCTCTGCCCCGCCCCCTTTCCGCCATGCCGCCTCTCCTCCTCGTCGCCCTTCCGCCTTGCAGCTCCTCTGCCCTTCCTTCTCCCCGCCATCTCGTTGCTCCTTTGCCGCGGGGCCAGACAATGAGATACCTTGGATCCCTGGTGGGAATTGAATAGCAGAGCAACAGATTGCCCTTGCCCCGATCCTTGAGAGTGTTCGGCGCAAGCTTCTCTATTGGAGCTCGGCCAAACTCTCCCTAGCAGGTCACGCCATAGCCAAGTCGTTCTTGCCACGACTTGGTATATCGCCTCTTGCTGGTGCTTTCATAGAGGATGCATTGGGTAACTCCAACGGTTGGTACAAAACTTCCTTTGGGCAAGTTTAGACGGCACGAGGAACACTAGGGCCCGAGTAGCTTGGTAGATGGTGATCATGCCATAGGCACTAGGAGGCTTGGGTATCATTGATCTGGAGATGCAGAGCAGAGCCCTTCTGGGCAAGCTGGTGGTTCGTGGCCTCTTCGTGGCCTCACCCCAAGTGCAGAGCCTTGGAAGCTCCTCTTACAGCGAGGGCTTCTAAGGAACACCCCATGCACTGGGGGACAGTGGCAGCCTTCACATAGATGGATCTTCTTAGAGGCCCCCTTATGGGGAAGGGCTCCCTTCTGATGAGGAGCCCTCATAGGGTCTGGCAGAGACTGGCAAGGGGTCTCATTTGTTCTCCGCCTAGATGCAGAGAGGAGTTTGAGCACCAGCCCCTTATTTAGCACCCAGAGATCAAAGATCAGGAGGGACATATGCTCGAATAGCAGACTCACATTGGTTGGGCACAGTGGGACAGTGGTCCAATAGGGTCCTTTGGCCATTGGAACAGATTACCTATGGAGGCACAGATGAGGCTTGATGCCCTAGCGCATTTGCGAGGGGCAAGGCAGCAGATGAGCGAGATTGGCTTAGCCATTCTTGAGTCCTAGTGGGAAGGACTTCACGTTTGGAGAGACAACAGATGGTTGGGGCAGTTTTCTCGTACTGGTGTTTCCTTGAGGCTGATGATGCAGTGAGGCAGCACGCACCCCGGCTTCTTCCATGTAGGACTTGGAGGCCTACTTCAGCCACTCACTGAGAGAAACCTTGAGATGGATGGGAGTCTTGATGGGATTCATTAGCAGATGATCAAAGTGGTGGGACATTTGGGGAAGGAGTGGTACATTGACCCTCTCAGTATCTCAGAGCAGGACGCCTCATGGCACCTTTGGTTGTGGGAGGGTAGACCCCTAAGGGAGGTCCAATGGGATCTAGGAGAGTCTGGCCCTCCAGGGGTGGCCTAGCTAAGTTGGTGGATGAGATTCCCTTCTTTTCCTACACCACACGGATTGGCAGGAGGCTTCAGATGGACTCGTCGAGGTGGACCCCCTTGAGGGAGAGGCATTGGGTGACCTAGAGAGTGCCCCGAGATGTTCGCTCTAAGTTTTGGATGTGGTTGTGGTCCAGCTTGCGGCCGAGGAAGATTTCATACTTCTTTTGGCTGGCCGCCCATGGAGGCTTGCCCCTCGGACCGTGGTTGGAGCAGATGTGAGTGGAGGGGCAGTGCCATTGTTGCTCTGATTGTGTCCTAGAGACTATCCCACACTGCCTGTGGAGTTGTCGTAGCACAGCGAGGATCTGGATGGGAGCCCTCAGGATCATGACACGTATGTAGAGTCTTCATAGAGACTACCCTGGGGGATGGTGGCTTGGTTGACAGAGGGAGGACACGCATTTCAGATTGATGAGATCTCCTGAGCCTACCGGATACAGGGTCAGAGCATCTAGAGGATTGCACTCCATAAGGCAGTCCATCCTGATAGCCTAGCTCCTCCTCCTAGGGAGGACAGTGTTTGGGAGGTGGTAGCCAACATCACGGCTTGGAACATTTGGGTGGCTCACTGCAGCATTGTGATGGGTGAGCACTTGGTTCCACCCTCAACTACCCTAGTTGCTATCTAGTAGGGTATCATTTACACTTTACGGTCCACCTAGGAGCATGGGACTCCAGGCTCCAGGGCGACTATTGAGAGGCGTGCTCATTTTTGCAAGGCTTGGCCTGTAGGAGTTTTCTACATCTTCACCCCGTGAGGGATTTGCTGGCTGTATAGTCCCCCCACTTGACTGTTAGCCCCAGTTCCAGAGATCCCGTAGGCAGTGAGCTGGGTTTCTCTGGAACAAGCCGATTTCTTTCTTTTAGCCTTTTTTTGTTTTTTTTCCATACTCACCACCTTCGAGGCTGTTGTCTTGTATGCAATCTTTCAAGCATTAATAGAAGGTTCCTTTCTTTGAAAAAAAAGATGCCTAACCTCGTTGGAGGTGGAAAGAGGGGCAGGGGTGAGGGAGGTTGTTGTGCACTCTTCAAAATCCCATACAACACATGCAAAGAAGCATGTATTTAAAATTTTGATTTTTTAAAGTTGCACTCTTTCACCCTTCCTTCCATTGAAATATAATGCACTTGGTAGAAATATAATCCCAAAGATAATAGAGCCATCCAATAAAACCAAAGAAGGTAAATGATAGTGAGGAAGGAGAAGCATGCAACTTGTCAATAAAGGGAAAGAGGGATTAGGACAATCTTGCCTTGAGCATTGCGAGTCAAATAAAGGATTAAGACCATAAGCACCTACTTTATTGGCTAAATTGGAGGCTTTTCATTAGTGAAGAGGACGTTGCATTCTTGATGGGCATCTCTACTACTCCAACCAAGATGGAGTTGAAGGAAAGGTCAGAGAGAAAGAGAGTCGAGGAAATACCTCTATGGCAAAAGTGATAACTAAAGGGTGACTAAAGAGGACAAGAAAAGTGATCAAGTTTCATACCTAGTCATGGTTATGGCTACAAGGAGGACAACAAGGGTAATTGGTGATTTACATGCCCACCCCAAACTTGGAAAGCTTTTAGGAAGCCTGCAACCCGCTTGGTACTTCAAGATCTCAATGCTCCCTCCCTGCAAGGCCCCAAGAAAACTACTCAGACCTGAGAAAAGCCTTGCAAGTTTGAGTATCTGGCTCATCCCAGAAGAATTTTTCTTGCCTCTACTTCCTTCCAGATATGGTCCTTCGTCTCTGAAGAATACTTCCTCTCTTCTTGGCAAGTGGCTGCACCATATTTACATGTAGCCTCCTCCCAATTCAATCCTTTACGCTTCTTCCACATCAACAGGAGATTAGTGGGATTAATTCACAAACATAATTCAATCCACCCCTCCCTAGTCCATTCAAGCATTAGGATTCATCTTCTAATCTATTCCATGCATGTCTTATTTTAGCTATATTCACAAACACATGAAATTTGGGAAATGCTGTCTTGAGTAACTCTTCTTTAAAAGTGGCTACACTGGATTTGGCAACCACCAATGCAACGTTACATTCGACTTAAGCTGTAGCAGCTCTTAGTTCAAATATAAGGACATGTACATTTTGAAGCTTCAACTTCAAAGGCATTGCGGTGGAAATTTCCCAATTTGGTACACGAGTGTCAAGTTGGTCGAAGCAACATCCATGGATCATTTGCTACTTTCAAATTCAAGTATGGTGATTATGGCAGTGGATCTACATCATGTCATTGCTAAGCTCTCTCTTATGCTGCTAGAAACCTTGATTCTTAACTTCCGATGTTACTTGGAAGATCAACCACTACCATAATTATTAAACAAAACCTATCTGTTCGCATTGCATACAAGGCAACACACAAGAGAAGATGGCTTGATGAAAGTACAAGCACCATTGTAACTAAAGCTATAAATTGTTATTGCCAACCTAACTCTTGATCTAGATCCAATAGATTAATAAGACCATTTATGGCTTATACAAGTGTTGGAGACACTCCAGTGGAAACAACTTCCCACCTAACCACAGTTTCGTCTTTCTTTTAAAGGGGTGAGGGGTTATAATAGCAAAGGAATCACTAGGCATCAATACCATCTAGTAATAATCCCACTATTGTATGTGGGGTATATCCAATGCAGAAACAAAACTAGCATTTGCAAGAGAAAACAATCAAAGAAATTTGGCAATCCATTCTAAGCAGAAGGAGATCATAAACCGGTTAAACGTTTCAAGCATTTTTATTGCAATGAGATTTTCGTATTATCCCCTCAAACATTGATCCCAACCATTATTCAATTCTAAACGTCAATTCATTTAGTCGAGTGTAGTACATCTGCATAGTAGAAGTATTATACCATCAAGTGGACAAGGACTGAATAATTCCACCCATGTTCGTCTAAAACTCAAAATGAACACATGCACATTTTACTGATCTTCGAACACATGGTTCTATAAAGATATAAAGATTTGGCCCCATATCTTCAATGTCTTTTATGCTTAAAAATGTTATCAATGCTTCCACCAATTACACCTGCATCATCATGCTCGTATGTAAGATGCATAAATTTATGAAACGACCAACACGCTAAACTTTCACGGGCATATGCCCCCGAGATCAGCATGACTAGCCCATGGTTGAAATTTAAATCATCATGAATCCTCAAATTTAAATCATCATGAATCCTCAATGCACAGATTAATCCTTTGGAAGAAGAAGGGTGTCGCAAGGCTTTGTACAAGAAGTAAGGATATGCACAAAGGGATTAGAGCAGCAATAATTATAACCCAACAGGAAGGACTGATTGCTCAGGTGATAGCCAGAGCGTTGAGACTTGAACTCCAGGTTTTCTAAGGTTTTCCTTCCAATGAGCTTATTTTCTTCGTAATAAGATCAATGGCAGCATTGGCAGACGAAAAGGCCCCATGAAAGCTCTCCTTGAATGAGTAGGTCTCTAGGTCCCTGATCATCTGCATTAAAATGTCTCCAACGTCAAGCTGGTTCTCCATCAGACAATAATAGTACACCTTGGAGCAACGTTTGCTAATTTCCTCGTTAGCTGGCTCAGGGCAAAACTCGTCATCTAGCCATTGGTGGAGAGCAACCCTCAGCCACTCGGACTCCTGCAATTCGACAGCAGAACACAATAAGCTACGTGTCTATCAGTGTGTGGTTTGGGGGGCTGTTGGCAGCTATGTCTCCCTATTGAGAACCTGTAGAAGATCCCTCACTTTCGTGTGTGTGTGTGTGGGTGTATGTGAGAGAGAGAGAGAGAGAGAGACAGGATCCACTTCATGACCTTGCCCCATGTACATGATGATGTTAATGGGTTCCCATTAAACGGTTCCTTTGATATCTTCCGTAGAGGATCCACGTCATGACCTTGCCCCATGTACATGATGATGTTAATGGGTTCCTTTGATATCTTCCGTCTCCAGAATATCTCTCTCTCTCTCTCTCTCTCCCCCTCCCCCATGAATGATCAAACAGAGCCACCCACAAAGCACGCCTCAGGTATACAAACCCCAACAGCTATGGGAGCCAAAATATGGGAATTACAAAAGCGTAAAATTGCTCGTTGAAAGGGCCAGAAACAGGGAGAATTGAGGAATGTGCCTGAGCAGCAGTAGCCGGAGAAGTCCAATCCGAGGGAATGACGAGATCCTGGAGGAAAGGAGGTTGTGGGCGATCGTCGGGTTGAGCTGAGGCACGGAAAAGAGTGAGGGAAGGCAGGGGAGGGAGGAAGAGGGGTGAGAGCTTCATAAATTGCTTATGAAGCTTCGCCATGGAAACACCACGGCCAGCATCTTGCAGACAGAAATTGCCAAGGTAACTGTTGAGAAGTTGAGGGCAGGGTGAGGATGTATGTAGTGCCATCAACATGGGACATGGGAAACAAGCTATGGCTTTCTTAGGATCATCATATCATCAAGAAGCTTACATTCTTCACTTTGGGAGGTTTCACAAACCCCCTCCGCACATTGCACCATCGGCCCACTGCGGCGGCTAAAGGGGAGCTTGGGCATAAGCATGCCTAAACGGCTCAAGAACATGGCCCGATATACAGGAGGAGGCATAGACAATAGATTCAACTTCCCTTGCGATGCTTACAAAGCTCTTGGCGCAATAGGAGTTCGATGAAGGGGATGCAGGTGGTGTTGGTGGTCTCGTGGAACATTCGAGGGAGGTAAAACTGAAACTTTCACAAATGGGCGCCAGACAAACATATAAATTTAACTATTCAGCAAATGAGAAGTGGCCACGTGGTTATCATGGCAAATTCTCTACTTTTGTCCGCCTCCAATGGATTGCCACCCAAGAAAAATCCTCTGCCCTAACTTTATTGGGATGCCACATAAGCATGTCCACACCTAGTTGTGAAACCATTTGAGGGCAAACAATTGAAATGGCAGCATACTATTTGCGGATATCATTTTTGCTAGGATGTCAGCACCTGTTTGTGAATCCTACCTTATGTCCCCCCACCTTTGGAACAACTCTTGGGTGAGTTTGCGCCACTTCTGACTTCAAGCCCCACAGGCACCTCGGGACCTCACCTTTAGTTGCCCCGTATGGGGCGCTGTTTGGTACCTAATAAAAAGAACAACACACTTTTTTTATTAAAAAAATAACTTGGAAAAAATGTTAAAATCATTATCTAGTCGATGGAAAGGAGAGTGGAGCATTGGAAGACTATAGGGAATCTTTTGGTTCTTGATTGTCCGAGTACTGAGTGATTGGAGCATAGGGTCTAGATGTAAGATTGTAGGGAGTTTTTAATCCTTCGTCATAACGATTCTCGATTGTGCGAGTATTGAGTGATTGGATCACCAAAGACGGTCAACATTTGGCAATCAAAGTGGTATTGCTATAAACACACAATAAGTGGAGTGGAGTGGAGTGTGCATTAGAAGCCTCTAGCCACAAGAGCTTGATCATAACGACAAAGAAGAAGGCATAGAGGGAATGGGCCAAGAACACGGAAGAGTGGGGGATAGTCATGAGAAAGGCACTACTAGATTACTTCTCCAATCTCCTCAAGAAGATAGAGAAGCTTCGTTGTTGCTAAAGGGTTCAAGCAAGAGAAGGGTGTGGAATTTGATGAGATCTTCTCTCTGGTTGTGAAGATGACCACACTTAGATGTGTACTTAGACTTGTGGCAGCTGAGGATATTCAGCCTATGTGGATGGATGTTAAGACAGCTTTCTTACATGGGAAGGAAATTTACATGGCACAGCTGGAAGGCTTTGAAGAAAAGGGCAAAGAGCATTTGGTTTGCAAGTTGAAAAAGAGTCTCTATGGCCTTAAGCAAATGCCTAGAGAATAGTATCAGAAGTTTGATGCTTTCATTCAGCCCCAGGGTTTTAGAATGAGTAAAATTGATCACTGCCTCTACACTAAAATGGCTAAGGACAATAGTCTAATACTCTTGGCACTTTATGTGGATGCTATGCTATTGGCTAGCAAGAACACTTCTAAGCTAGATGCATTGAAGGCCAAGTTTTGGCAATCTCCCTCACCAAGGCATGCTTGATATGAGTGTATCTTATGCAAGTTTGAGGTCCCGTGGAGATGTGGATCCAAAACTTTCTATTAGAGACAATTGCATTCACTACATTTGATTCCTCATCTCCCTCAAAATTGCATATACATCATCACATTGATCTCAAAATGAGAGAGTCATCCTAGAATAAGATGGTACATGATTTTCAATTTATGGAAGTCATAGAAGGTAAGAATACATTGCCAGTGCTTGATGTAAAGTCCATTGTAGTAATAACAATTTGTGGACGGCTAAACTTTACCAGAAGTACAAAAAGGAATGAGAGAAAGAGTCTCTCTTTGCCAACCTCTCAATATCTCTTATTGGATACTGCATAAAGATCCTCTGTGAATGCATGCATATATCCTCTATATTTTGACAATTTTCCACTATCCTGTATAGCACATGCATACAAGGAGCATGCAAGTTGTCGTGGGGAGATTCTTTTGGTTAGGCTTTTATTATCGAATTCTTTTAGACTCCCAAATTTTGGTGATATTTTTCTACTACCAACCCTCCTTGATTGTAAACCATGATTTCCTATATTTTAAAAGATGCACAGTCAAGATTATTCAATGATCCTAGCACCATGATATCCTCCACTTTGTATTGCCTAGCTCATAGTGGCTCTTTCTTCTATAGAGGTAGAGTACATGGGCATTACCAATACAGCTTGTGAGGCTATTTGGTATCATGTAGGCTTTTATCAGTGTTGGACTTGTTTAATGGAGTTCCTACACCCATTCACTCTGATAACTTGAGCATCCTTCATTTGACCAGAAACCCTATGGTCCATGTCCATATCAAACACATAAAGGTAAATCATCGCTTCATCCGAGAGAAGTTGCTTTCCAAAGAATTTATTGCCCCACAATTGAGCAAGTGGCAGATATCTTCACAACATCTTTGAGCTTTGAGAAGGTTTCTCACATCAACCATAACCTTGGAGTCTGCCAAAGCCTCTTGCAACTTAGTAGGGGGAGCAACAGATGATAAGTTGCTCATGTATGTGTAGGCCATCTCTACAAGGACTTTGATTTTTTTTTGATGTTCAAGCTTTTCTTTGAGAAAACGGGACTAGAATTTTGGATTATAGACCAACAATAGTATTCACAAAGACTTACCAAAATATCAACAAATGCATATAGTAATTAGAGATGAAACTGGGCTTCACAAAAAGATGGTATGGGATCAACAATCATTCTATATGGTATTAAAATTGGTTCATCCACAGAGTCAAAAAGGTATGTTTATGTACTTGAGTTACTCTTTCAAAAACATATATGCAAAGTTGCTCTTGCTCTAGGCTAACCAAGCATTGAGGAAACCTATGCATCTGAAAGGATTGGCTAGTGAATAACCATATCTTTAAACATGGAGGAACACATAATACAAATGCTTTAAAGCTACGTATGGGTTTTTAGCAAGCTCTCTTTTCTAGGGATCGGGGTAGCTACTCATCAACTCTCTTTTTAGTAAGCTCTCTTTTTTAGAAATTAGGGTAGCTACACATTAGCTCCATCCATATGTGTGCATCATAGCTACCTCCACTCTCATAACAAGGAGAATGTTTAAAGGAAGATAAGCAAGGCTTCAACCATTGCAAATAGCTCTCACAAACTAGGGTATGGGATGGAGGTAAGGAAGCATATGCAAAGAGGTAGACTATGCAATATCAGATTTGGAAAATAGGCTTCGGAGAATTACGCTTTAAACAAGGAAGGAACAAGAACCCTAATAGGAAAAGAAGAACCAATACTAAACAATGAAGAACTAGAGGTCTCAAAAAATACAAAGGAGGTTCTTAGCCTTATAGAGGAGGCAACCAATCATTCTATGTGGGTATTATTAGGAATTCCACTCCATTCAAAGGTGAATTGCTTTGGCATAATAGATAAGAAGATCAATTGCACTAGTATATCCCAACAAGTGCATGTGGTTCCTTATTTCTTCTTTGAGATACATAATTCTGGATGAGGTGGACCAAAGCCCCAATGGGTGGGTATTATACTAATGATTAAGAGCATAGTTGGCATATGGATCAAAATACCTTGTACCAACCAACTCTTCTAGAGTACTGGAAGATTGATGTAGGAACAAATATCACATCTTCATAGATACATCATCTACTAAGAGCTAGGTTAAAGATGCAAAATGTGAAATCATCTTGGGTGGAATTGGTGTCTTCATGTGTATTAAAAAACATAGCCACCACTCCTATAGACTTAGAGATCCTTAAAGAACAACAAAATTTGACTAGTACCTAGGCTAGTGCTACAAGATCCTCCAAATAGAGATATGGAATTTCAAAGGAGGCATCTAATAGAATTACAGGTGTAGAGGAAATGAATGCAATTATCTTAAGAGAGATGACCATTGAGCCTCTTTGACATTTTCTCCATGAAGTACCCCTGTCTATTAAAATATTGGTTCTTGCTACCACTTCATCTACCATCCATGAAAATTGGGAGCGCATGGCTATTAGTCTATTGGCTTTAATTTCTCTAGGCTCAGTCTATCCCCAACATGCTAAGGACTATGTACATATGCTTGTTTGCACTTTGTATCCATGCATTTGTCATGTAAAAGACACAAGCATCATACAAGGGTATCTTTGACTTATATGCATCTAGCTACCATGCATACTCTCTACAAAGTTCTTGGAGGCTTCCCCCAATGGACACTTCATCACCTAAGAAAACAAAGTGATACATGTGAGATTCATGCTAAATTCTACCTTAACACTGAGATTAGGTAATTCTAGATGAGGACAATAATCTTACCATAACCATCCAATTTCCCCAATGTGCAGTCCATACCCTACACCAACTAAGCCATATGTCCATCGATGGAATCCTTCCTTCTTGGATTGCTCCATCGTGCCACCATTTCCTTATTGCCTTGCTATGTATGGCTCCCTCTTGCTTTGTTCTTGTCCTTATTGCCTTGCTATGTATGTGCATTCTTGTCCCACTAGCACATTTTTTGTGCCACCATGGAATACAATTCTTACTACATTCCAATTGCTCATCTACCATGAATCTATCAAAATTAGCAACTAGGTGCCCTAACTGTTTCATTTTTATAGTAAGCAACTCCAAGAGTAAAGCTTGTCTTGTCCTATCTTCCTCTTTTATCTCACAGATGGCTATGGTAATATATCAGATACTTGCAACATAAAACATTGATCCTTGTACCAACCAAGCTTTTGCCATGCTACCTGCTACACATGCATTTTACATCACAAACCCTTTCAAAACCTTCATGAAATCCTTTAAGAGGAACAGCCATCGACTCTGCACACTTCCTGCATATTCCAGTTGATCCAATAGGTGGACAACTATATGTAGTTAAGTATCCAAAATGCTTGTTGGAAATTCTTTCTCAATCAAACATACTTCTCCAATGTCTTGAATTCTCATTGGCTCAATTGATGAATTTGCAATTATTTTGATGATATCTACCAAAAGTATCCTCAAGATAGTCAAAAACACAATAATGTATATGAAAGGAAAGGAATGCACTTCAATGGTGGATCATGAATTTGGGATGCACACCTCACAATTTGTTCATTGGCTAAAGTTACATAGTTGATATTTAATAACTCGAAATGGAATTTTACACTTAATAATTCACATGTACTTTTTTGGAAACATGGTGACATTTTGCATGGCACTTTTGCTATAGGAATTGCTCGTTTATAAATATATTTTACACATGCATTTTTTGTAAGCTTTCTCTTTTTTGCTTAGACCCCTATGGCCTTAAATAATCTTAGCGTGTTTCCTATTCCCCATTGATTATAGCCACATGACTTTAATCATTAGAAATGGAGCTCCGTATATTATGCCATTAGGTGATGATGTTAAAAATCATGCCAATTTAGCTCGTACACGGACTACTCATTGGATCCCACATGTGTGATGGGTACACAGCATGTAAGCTTGACTAAGAACTTTCACATTTATTCACATTACCTCCTTCACTTTGGTGTTTCTATTCATCACTTATGTTCATTAAGCCCCTTGCTTTTGATGCATTCTTTCACTCTCTACATCTTGCCAACTACCTTTCTTAATTCAAATGCTCGAGCAACTTGGATTCCCAACTCTTTTGAGATTTCTATTTTCATGGACTTTCCATGTGTAAATGTCACCAATGATGCTATAACCCCTTACTGTTTCCTTTTCTTTTTATTGCCTTCTTCCTCATTAGTTGTGAGGAATGCCTATGAAGATATGCTCATTTGTTAATGATGAAAGTACTTTTTCGACACTATTACTTAACTTTTATCTTTTTGTAATTTACCCATTCCTAACTACTCGGTCACAAAAATATTTGTCAATCCCAATATTAGTTTCATGGGCCCATGCTCCTATTCTTCCCCGATTTCATGGCATGTCTCTAGATTAGAAAATATAATGAAGCATAGTGTTCATTACTACACTAAATAGTATTTCTTCATCGACTTCAAGGATATTTACATTATTGTAAGTTGTTTCAAGAAAGTTAAAATTTTGTTTGCAATAACACTAACCAAGTGATGGTATGTCAAACACGAGCCTACACAATCTTCATTGCTCTTCTTTACATTGATCTCCAAGTTCACCCTTGTAATGCTTGCACTATCAACCTCTTTGGTCCATGTAATAGCTATACAAAAGGTCTAGTTCAATGCATCTAGAAAAGAGTTAAACTCCAAAGAATTCATGGCATGTCTCTGCAGTAAACAATATAATGAAGAATAGTGTTCATAGTTGCACCCAATATCCTATCTTCATTGACTTCAAGTATATTTACATCATTCTAAGTTCTTCATATTAGTAAGCTAAATCTCTTTTGCAAAGCTGTATAACATTAACCAGGTGATGGTATGTGAACCCTCTACTTCCTTAATTCACTGGCCCATACAAGCTTCATTCCCCTTCAATATGATTAGCCCTTCACATTGGTCTTGAAGATCACCCTTGTATTGCTTTCACTATCAACCTCTTTGTTCCATGTAACAGCTATGCAAAAGGTCTATTTCAATGCATCTAGTGAAGAGAAGCAATATGTTAAGGATAGCAAATGTGAGTTCTTCAAACATGACATACCTTGGACAAGTCATTTGATAAATGGTGCCCATATTGACTATGAGAAGCCCATTTTGAGAACCATTATCAAAGTCATATCCTCCCTACGATTTGTGAATTCCTTCCAGACTCACTTATGGAATTATGCTTAAATAGCATTACCCTTGTCCAACTTGTCTAAAGGGGTGGGGAACGGTAAACAAAATAGTTATAGACCTATTGTGTGGACAAGAGAGCTTGATGTGTGTTTTAAGCAACTAAAACATGCTGTCAATATAGCTCTTATCCTATACATAGTCGGATGCTAGTGACTATGCTGTTGGAGCAGCTTAAAGCTAACTGAGCCACAATATAAGTGGCCAATGCATGAAAAAGAGTTGTATCTTGTTATTTACACATTGGGAAAGTGGAGACATTGCTTTTCTAGCTCTACTTTTGTGGTCTACATGGCTAAGTCTTCTTTGAAGTATTTTTGCAACTCCTTAGGGGTAAGAAGCCTAGTGGTCAAAATTGATGCAAGAATTTGACTTCAAGATAAGTTATTGAAAGGGATCTACCACTAAGGTAGCAAACGCCTTGCATAGAATTGAAACTATGAATCAACTTTGCTTCACAGAGATCCATTTGGACCTGTATCACTCTCCCACGAGCCTTTATCCCAAAGGTAAATTCTTCCAAATTGTCTAGGATAAAGTATGACTTGGGAATGCCCCTCTTAGTAATAAGCTACAAGACGCCATTCAAAATGGTATGCTTTTCCAAAAGGGTAAGGTCTATGTACTCAGCGTGAGAGATATGAGGCGGCGTATCTTGTTTGAATGTCATGATAGTCCTAGTGCCAAACATCCAGTGGTACAAAGAACTTTGGATCTAGTCAAAAGAGCTTTTTTTTGGCCTAATTTTAAGTTTGATGTCAAACTATATTTTCAAAATTTTCACAACAATGCTAAGTCAATAAAGCTCAGCACTTAAGACAAGGTGGATTGTTGCATCTATTGGAAATTCCTAAGAACTAATGGCAAAGTCTTTCCATGGATTTTGTCGTAGGTTTACCATGAACCTCTCTTGGGCATGATGCAATTCAAGTCATTGCTAAAACTGACTCACCAAATTGGCTACAAGAGATAATATTACAACCGTCTAGCTTGCTCACTTATTTGTTGAGAAGTTGTTTAGTCTTTATGGGTGAAATAGTCAGTGATAGAGATGCTAAGTTTATTGAGCATTTTTTGCAAGATGTATTCAAGAACCTAGACACTTAGCTCATCATGAGTTTGACTGATCATCTAGAGTTAGATGGACAGATTGAGTGGGTAAATCAACCTCTAGAAGACACGTTGAGAGATTATGTCTCCCTCAAGCAGTCTAATTGGGAAGACATTGTTCCTTTGCTGGAACTGCAAAACATTTGGCAACCCCAAAAAGTCCAATGATGCTGATGTATGGATACCAGCCGAGAGCCTCTTGGGTAATCAGCTTACAAAATTCAAGGTGAGTTTTGGCATGAAGCCTCTCGAGATTTGCATGAGAATTGATCATAATTGATAAAATAATAAGTTTTCTTTTTTGAACAAATGTTTAAAATAAAGAAATGAGAATTTTAAATTTGCATGAAATGTAAAAGGCATCAAAATGGAATCTTGTTATTGTACTTCTTTGGATATGTGGCGATTTTGTTTGCAAGCACGAGTTTGGAAAGCCATTAGTGTTGGGAGTAGAAAGATGTTAGAAAATTTAAGATTTTATGTAAATTTCTAAAAGCATTTTCCCATTCTTTGCACATATTTTTATGAACGATAAATGTTGCATTTTAAGACTCTTTAACTTTTTTCAAAGAGTTAACTTCCGTTCTATATTTTAAAATGTAACATATCATTGAAGTCTAGTTTATACATAACGGTTTGACTTTATAAAACTACTATATATATTCTATATACCTTTTTAAGTCATTTATTGAATTCAAAGTTGTTTTATACACTTTGATGAAATAGTTGAGTCTTATCTATCTCATGAATGTTCAGTCAAAATAGTTACACTTTTATAGGAGGAGAATTCGTTTTCTCCTATTTTTTTTTGTAATAACTTTATATATCTTGATAGGATACTTGCTAATTATATAAATGCCTGTGATTTTGTTAAAATAACAAAATTACATAAAATTTTAAGGTATACTATGCTTAAAAACTACTAAAGGGTTCAAATGTTGTGATTATCAAAAAAGGCATGGGTGTAGTTTTTTATGCTTTGAAAACTTTATATAGCTTGATAGGATACTTGCTAATTATATAAATGCTTGTGGTTTTGTTAAAATTACAAAATTACATAAAATTGTAAGGTATACTATGCATAATATGCTTGAAAATTGCTAAAGGATTCAAATGTTATGATTATCAAAAAAGCCATGGGTGTAATTTTCTTTGAAAACTGATCAAAATTATGTACTTTTAAAAAATTCATGATAGTTGTTTGTTCAAATTTTGGTCCTTTTTTTATAAAGAGAATATTCCATTTGTTTCTCACTTGTGCAAAATATTACCCACTTCATATGCAATAGTGTTTAGCCCAAGAATTAGTCGATGCATCTTCCATCCTTAAATGACTCTACTAAAACATTATAAAGAAATAAGAAGTTATTTGGAGATTTTAGAAATCCATAGTCCAAATTAAAGGACCCTGAGGTAAACCCTTTTCACCTCAAAGAACATATGACACACTATTCAATTTGAATTGGTACATTTGTTTCTGGCAATCAATGATGAGCTTCTTCTTAGAATGCCATGACATTCCAAGATCTATCAATTTGAATTGATAGATTTATTTCTCCCACTAAATGATGAGATTCTTCTTATAATGCCATAACACACTGCTCAATTTGAATACATAGATACGTTTCTACCAATCAATGATGAGATTCTTCTTAGAATTCCATGACATTCCAAGAGCTATACTTGCATGAGATAGGGGGGTTTCCATTTTTTGAGCAAAAACCCCCAAGCGCGCGACAAGCGGACAAAAGGTAGGAGGGGTCAAAATATATAATCTCAAGTCATTTTTTGGGAGTAAAAAAATACAAATTATTTCAAGGAATATGTAAGTAAATATGAAATACTAATAAATAGATATAGATATAAATATACCTTTATATAATATACATATATAATGTCCAAGTGGTGACTTATCACTTTTAAAAATCCTTTCTTTTCCTTTCACCATTGGTTGGATCATGAAATTTTGAGCAAATATCCTCTTTATAGTTCCTCAGGATGACCTAGGAAAATAATATAATACTTTTTAAATAGACCCTCTAAGTGTATTTTTCCATAGGAATATGGTTTGAAGAGCTTGCCCCCCAACCCTATTTCGCCGGCAGAATACCCTTGGAGAGCCTACGCAGAAGGGGTCATAACTTTTGCTCCTTATCTCAAATTGAGGAGCTGTAAAAAGGAAAAATGTTCAAAATTTCATGATCTATGCAATGGTAGGCTTAAAATTATACTTTTGATAGTTATAAAAGATCAAAAGTACAAATTTCAAGATGTATATGAGAGTTACAACTTCTCCCTAATTCATATTATGGTAGGAAGGAGTTCAATAGAGACCACATTTCCTTAAAAGTACTTAGGTTTGGAGAATTGGGAATATTTTAAAAATTCATTCCTTGCCTTCCCATATTTGATAATGTATTAGAGATTAATTTATGATCGATTATAATGGCCTCAAGTATGAGGTTTCCAATATCTTTTTCCTACTCATCCAAGGAATATGGTATACATTGTTATATGAGAGCTTCAAATATGGGATTGCTAAAGATTAGGGAAACTCTTTTAAATTGATTTAATTACCATAATCCTCAAAAGAGACATGGTAGGGAGGTATTTATAGGAGTTTCTAAAGTGTTCACTATTTGTTCATATATAGATGATGTTCTCTAAAATGAGGGTTATAATGAAAAATAAGTAAGTATATGGTTCCATAAATGAGAAATTAAGAAAGAATTGTATATTCCTTTGAGAAATATACAAGCATGGTTGGTGTCAAAAATTATGACTCGGACTTTTTTGCTCATAGGTTTTTGCTCGGAAAGTGTGCACATCCAGATAGCCTGGCATTTCAGAATCTAGCTATGTCGATTGCCTAGTTTTTGTGTCAGTATCCCCTACTTTTATAGAGCTCATTATCTCAAATGTTTCTTCACCTATCTATCAATGTTTTAGCCACATCTAGACATAGTGTCACCTATGGCTAGCTCTATTCCCTATTTTCACTTATTCTCTTTTCAATAGATATTTTGAAACCAAGCAAAAGCATATTTCAAGCCATATTTTGTATCGAGAGATTCATGAAATTATAAATCAATACTAGAAGCAACATAACTGGCAGGTTTAGTGTTTAACTGGCTAAAGATTTGTCTTATGGTGGATTCACCCAAAGAATACTGAGAAGCATTGAGAGAGCGAAGATAACACAAGATAGTGGAGAAAGCTTGAGAGAGCTTAAATGAATTGCATACCATTTAAAATAGATAGAAGATGAGGGCTTTCTTAAAGTAGCACTTGGCATAGTGCTAAATATACAAGATAAGAAATTATTATTACACCAACTTATCGAGGAACCTACACTCTTTCATGTACGATCCATGAGGGCATTACCTAATCCATAGTGGGAACACCCCCTGCCCCTCATAATGTAGAATGTGTGTAGGACTCTAATTTGATTCTCAAAGATTGCATCATTAATGCCCTTCAAGAAATGAGTTATCATTTAGAGATTGCATCATTAAGTTACCAAGGAGGTTCCTACATAAAAAAAGTTTCTCCTTTAGTAAACTTTGTGAATAAGTCTACCAAACTGCCCTTAGTACAAGAATAGATCTTCTATACCTATTGATTTTCCACCTTTTCATGGATGAAATATATGTCGTCAGTGTGTAGAAAGATCCATACGAGTCTTGACAAAGGATTGCATGATTTATTGTTGCAACCATTGGAGGTTGCACATCACTAAGTAAAAGTTTGAAGTTGCATTGTTTCACATACCAATGCATTTGATGCCACATAATTGCAATTTTTGCCGCAAAACCTGGACTTCTAGCCATAGTGGAATGCTCATCCATGCAATAGTGCTAGTGCTAAGTAAACAAGTGTAGCCTATAGTAGACTTTATCTTTGCCATCTACCCAATCCCTATCACAAAATCCTTGCAACTATAGAGTTTTGGACTGTTCATTATGTGTCCTCTTGGTTGGATAAATATGCTCAATGCCGAGTGCAAGAGGGTTTGATACTTGTAGCAATACATGTAAGTGTTGTGCCATATGGGCGATGAAGAGGGAGTCCTAGAGATTGCCACATGGGTAGTAGATAGGCTGCAACATGGATAGCAATAGATCCTCCTCCTTGACTTTCGTTTAGGGCATCCAATGAGGCCCCCACCCTAGTCAATAGATAGGTACATATCCTCCTTGAGTTTGCCAATGAGGCCACGCTAGTCAGACATTGAGCCTGTATATAACCCAACCAAGTGTCTAGCAATGGGGCTATTGGGTTGGGGCAAGATAGGAATGCATGGGTTGGGGCTAGTATAGGCCTTAGTATTGGTTGGTAGGGACTAGGGAGGATTATAACATAGTAGTACTAGCCAGTAGAGTAGACAATGTCTACATCTGGTTGGCTATATAGATGATGGACCAATAGTCTCACAATAGAAGCGAGCAGAATTGAGTATTCCACATGGTAGACTGACCAAAAGAAGTACCACCAATAAAGAAGTCAGGTGTAGCAAGAGCATGTTTGGGCAAAAGAAAGAACCAAACAAAGCCGGCAAAGTGCCATACCTATTAGCTGACATCAATTTCGGTCGGTTGAACTAAGATTAGGTTGCCTAATCTTAGTTGACATCAATTTCAGTCGGTTGAACTAAGATTAGTTTGCCTAATCTAGTTAGGCATATTAGAGGGCCTAGAGCCCCATATGCCAACACTTCCAATAGTCTATTTTTAGGAGATCTGCTTAGTCCAAGAACACACAAAGAGGCAGATCTACCCACAATAAAAGAGTCAGATTGTGTTGCACAACATAATTAGAAGGAGACTCACCTACAATAGCCACTAAAGCCTACAGGAGGCGCACAATGATCTAAGAGAGGTCTATATCAATAGGGACAATAAACAAAGGCTAAGCTTGTTGCCCTACCTCAATGAATGTTCATTTTAGATGATGGTAGAGATTTGATGAGATTTTGTACTTGGATCTTCTATCTATATACAAGATTTTTTTATTGTATATCTGTGTGTACTCTCTCTCTATCTAAAGAGTTCTCTCTCTATACATACCAACACACACATTGAGTTGGTATTTGAATTTTTCATTGTGAAATCTCAAGATGTCATTTATTCTTTTGTATGGGGGTTGCCTATAGCACACAACTCGATTTCTCTAACACTCTCCTTATGGAAATCCTTGCTTAGTTGGATGTCTATGGGGAAGTAGCATGTTGCAAATTATGCATCCACAGTCGAAGGGCTCCCGAGATGAGAGTTGAGTTATAGTACATAGGCATATTGGTTGTTGTAACTACATGACACATAGATTAACCAACACAATGGTAAATTAAGGTTCCTAAAGTTCATGCTTACATTCATTTTAATCATATGGCATAGCCTTAAACATGCCTAGCTCTAGCATATCTACCCGTTTTTTTAATGTTTTTTTTTGTTAGAAAATTTGAATACATCACACAAGAAAAATTCACATGAGATAATTCTTGATCTCTCTCTCTCTCTCTCTCTCTCTCTCTCTCTCTCTCTCTCTCTCTCATGGAAGACCTCTTCTACACATGCTCATCCCTACCTATGATAGTGACGTATGGTTATAGCTATAAAAACATAAAACTACCACACTCAACCCTTGTTTATTCCCATCTGTGCAGGCCATTATCCTATGTGTTGATATCGATGTGTACACATGTACTCTAGGTAAGCTCCTCTCATGTCTCTATATCTGAAGAGAGAGAGAGATTTATTAACATCTGTTGAACACCACAAAAGCCTATGAAACCAAAGAAAACCAAGTCCGATCATGGAGATACACCCCCCATGGAGGGAACTAGAGGTGTCTACCACACCTCCCAAAAACTAATGACGACGAAAATGAAAATGAAAAAGTACTAGAATCTGATGGGCAAGAATTGGAGGTATCTTTGAATGCTCTAGCCATGTCCCATCGTATCTTGGAGAACCATGAGTAGTCTAAGCTCTGCATGGCCCTAACTAGCGTACCATTGGGAGCCCTAGTATCTTTGAAACTATTAGAGATGTATTGCTAATGTCCCAAAGACATATGACTAGTCTCCTGCTAATCTAGTTTACATGAAAGTCCACATCAGATCTCAATATTTCCATGTCACATCTTCTTGTGTAGTGGGACTAAAAGCACTGATGCTTGAGTCTCATCGCTATGGAATACCCTCTACTCAAGCAGGCATGCATACATGGTCTCATCATGAAGATCGGGCTTCAAAAGAGAGCTCTAAAGTACATATAAGATGCAACATGCTCCACTAGTGCCCGGTCAAAAGTGGACTGCTCTCAATGTGAAACTGCTCGAGAAGTGTTAAAGAACATAAAGTTGGCTTTTCCAAGTTTGACTGTTAGATCATATGCATCACCAAAAATTTGAAGTCTGACCAAGTGTCTTTGGAGACTCTTAACTAAGGAGAGAAAAATACATCCGTCTACATTTATAGTAGAACAACCCCAATTATGGTCATGATCTCTTTGTGCATTCGATCGTCATCCTAACTCTACCTAATACCATAATAGGGGTTCTACCTGCCCAAATGTTGTATCAATTATACCCTAAATCATGTAACCGCCAAAGTAGTTGCAGGCCTAAGTAGTTGGGGCTTTGGCATTGTGTCAAAAGCCTTGCAAAAATATGCAAAACAATAGTAAACCCTTTGCTTTTGTGCCCTGGCCTCCACAATGGCACCTCTTAGAGTGAAGTTGAGGTCTATTATCGCGTGGGGTGTCCAAGCCCATTCTTGCCCCACAGCTTTGAATCCCTCATGCTCTATAAAAGTATTAACCTAAGTGTCAAGTGAGGCATAAAGCTTGGACATAACATGCCCAATGAAAATGGTCCTATTGTTGTCTAGGCTCATGGGATTCCTAGCCTTATCGATCAAAATGATGGTGTTAAGGATCCAAGTATAATGAGAAATGGTACAACCTACTTCGTTTTATAGTGTTACTAATATCAAGGCTAGGGTACTAAGTCCACATGCAATATACTCAATGCATATCCCCTCATGATCTTTGACTCTATCATTGTGTGGCTTAAGGGTTACGTGTTTGAAATCATCAATACAAGAGGTAGTGCAGGGTAGTTGTGAGAGATCTGGTGTCGATTGGTGAGGGATATCATAGAGGTTACATGCATATGCATGCATGCCTAAAGGTTAGGTGAATGAGGGGGATGGGGATCTCTACTCAAGAAATTCTGCAACAACAAAACATCCTTGGAGTTACTGCTAAACAAAATGTTTAGTAATTTTTCCTCATTGACCAAAGGCACTCAATGGAGAGAGAGGGGTGTACAAGCTAAAGAGCAGGTAGGTATGATTAGATCCTAGTGGTGACAGTGGAATGGAGAAATTTGTAATTTGAGAAGCAAGGGCAAGGTAGTCAACTACATTGGAGCCTCCTCCATGTGGGAAACACATGAGCCCACCGGAAGAAGACCATCTTTCCAAACATTGTAGTTAATCAAATCATGTATCCTATCGTTATCCATATTATGTAATCGGGGATCGCCAATAAGCAAAGACTTGAGAGACACTTGCCTCATCTCAATTAATGTCACATAATATGATAGATGTATAATAATCAATACATGTCATTTTACACTCCTAGCTTTGAAGTCTCTGAGAAGGAGAACTCCCCAACAAAATGTGAGGTCTCTAGGAAAAAGTAGCAAACTACAATGAAAATGTCTCACTGAGGTGTGCACCTGATCGAGATCCATAGGAATATAGCACATGGGCTACGTCCTATCTCTTGTCTCGTCTCGATGGGCCGACTTATACGTGTATCCACAGACCAGTGGCAACTACAACTTTGCTTAATGTTAGTACCTTGCTTACCTTGCTTATCTCTTATCTCGTCCCAATAGGCTGACTTGTGCATATATCCACATACTAGTCGCTTTGGAATCTTATGAGCTCTATGTTCAACACAATATATGACATTCCAAACATTGCAGGTCAGGGTCTAGTCTCATAAACCCCGCCTCCCTAGGCAGGTGTGTCAATGGACGTCCACCTATGACCAATTACCCCTCCCTCTTGTACCACTATCCACTTTCCCTCTACTAAGATCCTCATCCTATGGATGATCTCGAAGAGCTAGACATTTGTGCAATGCTGCTAGTTGACCCCGGGTGTCTCTAAAGAATATCACTAGAGGCTACTCTCTGTTGGAGTCACATTCCTACATGCCAAGACTCCTCAACCCCATGCTCCTGTATCCCTAAGATGAAGGTGTTGGCACCTGTGACACAAAAGGTTTGATTTCAAAGCATTACTATTAGTATCTGTGACAACGAAGGGGTGTGGGAAATCCCACGAACTCTGATTTTGAGAGCCTTACGAGCTCTCTGCTGCCGTCGCTAAAGTAAAGTGTCTAAAATGGTTATCTTTGCAAGCTCTCGTTACACTACATCCACCCACTTGGAGGCCTCTTAGATGATAGACTGCATCATACACTGCGCTCCTCCACAGCATGCTACTTCCTGGGGTAATATCTACCTTTTGTCGAAGATCAACTACCTCCTTTCGAGAATCGATGGCCTCAACCTGGATCTTGAGGATAGACTACATCATGGCAATGCACTCCTCCACAACATACTACTTCCTGTGGTATCTACCTGTCAACGAAGATCAACTACCTCCTTTTGAGAATCGGTGGCCTAAACCTGAATCTTGAAGATGTCATGCCTCAAGGTGTCGATTTGTCGTTGCTACTCGACCTCTTGAAGGCATATCTCTTTGAGGAGCTCTTGTAAGAGGTCAAGGGAGACCAAGGGCTGTTGTGCTAGGAAGTGGGAGGGGAGAGAATACACTGTGTGAGAGGTAGGAGGTGGACAAAGGCAAAGAATGAGGTGAGCTGGGGGTATCATCGTTGGAACCTCAGAACTTATGTGTCATGTAAGTATCTCAAGGTGTGAAATAGTATATCTAAGGGGTGCTGAGGTAGTGCCATATGTGTACATGGCCACGTCAATCTAATTCCCCCTTTGGGTCACTCTCGCATTGAGTTGGTCCTTTGTACTGTCCATCGTGTTCCCTTTTTCCTCCTGTTGCTGTTTGTCTTGCCTGCAATTTCTTGTCCCTGTGTTGGTCTTTTTCTTTTTCCTCCTCTTTCTCCATATCCCTAGCCACGTAGGAAGTTATTCTCATCACTTCAAATTAGAGGGATAAGGTGGGGGGGTGGGTTCCCAATCATCTAATTTCTCATCCTATCTTATTTTATCTCATCTCTCAAACCATGGTGGCCGAGAGAGAGAGAGAGAGAGAGACAGAGAGAGCTATGAGGGTGTGGAGGGGCCGTGAGGAGATAGAAGGGTGTGGAAAAAGATCAACATCAAACATCAGCATCAAACACAGATGGAAAAAGAACAGCATCACTCACGAAAACTCATGGAAAACCACATTTTCATCCAATTCCATTCATTTTCATCGACAGATTTCCATCAAGGCATTTGTCCAATGTTTCAAGTTACTATCCTTGCATCACAAGGCAAGGCCTTCAAGTGTACTAATGATGAAAAGATGAGCGTAGAACCAAACAAGCTTGATTAATCAGACAGACTTTGCTTGCTAGAACCAACACCTACAAGGATAACGACCAACTCTAAATTATGGCAAAGCACTCAAACGGGCTGCGTAACAAGCTCCAATGCTAGTCACTCCCCACAATTTGAAGGAAAAGACACATACTCTCAGAGTGCAAAGGGGTATCACCAAATCACTTTAAAACATTATCCCAATTGTGCTGCAACCTGCTCCACTTCATCCTGCTCATCAAGCAAAGTGTTATAATCCATAAAATCAAAAGAGAAGAGAGGGGAGAAAGGTACTCTTCAATTGACAATGTATTATTCAGCTCTTCAAAAGGGAAAAGAGATGAGAGAAAGGTGTCTTGAGTTGGCAGTGCATCAATAAGCTCTTCTAGGTTAGCATCAAGCTTCATGCATAGCCCATCATCGACTGTTTGGAAGCAGAGGAGGTGGCAAGGGTAGCCATCTCCTCATTAAAGAAATGTTTTCTCAATTTCTTCTACATCTACCATTTACTCAAGCTCAATACCAACTTTCTTGATTATTAGGTCTATCTCAATGACTGTATGATCAGTGAGTTCTTCCCATACTTTGTTGCATTCTTCTCCAATGTCCTACATGGCATCTCCCATAAACACTACTAATGCCTCAATAAACTGACTCTCAACTTCACAAGGCACTTCTTCTAGAGCTATGAGACTCAAGGCATCAATTGGAGAGATTAAGAAGTGTCACAATCAATCTCAAGGTCATCACAAGCACAAGCATAAGCATCAGCCATCAAGGTAGATGAATCCGAGAACATCCCAGACTCATCCTCTGAAAATACAACACGTATTGCAATTTCAATCTCATGATAGTCATTCTCAAGGTTAAAAACCGTAAACTCCAGCACACACAGTAGGAACTGGCTACTACGCCAGCAATACGTTCATATGATATTGAGGTGATAGGAAGAAGAGATTACTGAAATCTATGCGTGTTGTAGAGAATATAGCATGAAATCCTTAGTCAAAATATTAAAATAATAACACTCTTGGCACAAAGATTATACATATTAACAAGGACCCGCCTCATCTACGAATAGGCTAAAACACAAGCAACAACAGAATGTGCCAGAAGTAAGACAGTGAACTGATTCAAAGACATAGAGAGCAGCCTGAATATGTTGGTCTTATATAGGTGCAAAAGCAATATTTTGACAGATACTTTTAGGTAATTGCAAGCTTGCAAAAAAGGAAAGGGAACCCAAGATAGAAATTACGACCAATCAAAGCTCATTAAGCATATTGCACTAGAATGTACGAGAATGCTCTCCCAAAGCATGAGACCATAGATGTATGTCCCATTAAGGAAATCTCTCTACAATGTGGCAAAATAATCACATCAGGACTCGCCAAGTATTGTATACACTAAGGAAAGTCGTCCATCTACATCATCAAACTCTCCAGATATACAGCTAAAAGGTACCCACAAATGTCCCCCAAAGATGGCAAACCTCCATCTTGCGAACCAGTTGAAAGCAAGCCTTAATGTCGTTGTTATTCAGTTCTGTGTGTCATCAGATAACAGAAAACTTTGTAACTAAAGAGTAATGGAGTAAAGTCTACATCAGCTTAAGACTGGACATAGAAAATTAATTCAGAAGTCATATTTGAATCCTACATTCAGTGCCAGGATACAAACAGAGAAAATTATCCAATGAAAACTACAACCTCTATAGATTTTGCAGGTTCCTATTACACCAGCTAATGAACTACCATAGCTAGCTGTTTGAACAGGTGAACCCCCACCCAACCATGCTAACTTTAAGTGAATGAAGAGGGCAATAAGGATCCTGCATTCTAAGGAGCAAGAGGCTTCCTTCAATTAGCACTTAAGACTACATAGGATTCAAAAGATTGAAGAAAAGGTTTTACATGAAACATAGGCACACAAACAAAGAACTGATCATGTCAAGGTGGGAGAAGCTAATGAATGTTTTAATTTGCTTTCACATGATGGGGCGACTAGTATACTACACTACACTACTCATGGGAGCAGAAACCCCAAAAAACAAAAGACAAGAGGCAAAACAAGACATCACCCTTAGCACTCGTAAAACATCACAATCATCATTCCTAGATCACATAAGGGAGCTTGAGCTAGACAGCATTTGAAAAAATGTATGCAGAAGATGCAATCACCTTTCCTCCTTGATCAAAGCATCTGTTACCCAGCAGGGATCTTGAGATCCTCTTGAAACTTTCGACATTAGAAAAGTCCAACTCCTCAATATGTTGTCACTGCCAATGACCTTCACTTGAAAACGTGCAGAGGTTTTCTCATAACTGTCATTTAAATTATGGTTTGTAATCTGATAGCTTCTCAGAGAGAGGAGCTCCGGAAACCTGAAAGGATACAGCAATCAGTGGGCTTCACCTGGCCCAGATTTAATTCTGGATAAAAGGAATTAGGTGACTACCTCGACCTGAACTTCAAGGAAAAATGGCCAAAATGATATAAATCAGTAGGAAATCCAAAGTAACATGATAATGTGCCCCCTTCAAGAGTCCCTTCAGCATTTGCAAAGTGATACATCACCTGAAAAAACATGAAAATAAGTTACAAAATATGAACAGTTGTTTCTTGTGCATAATTACAAAATTTTGCTCTGCTTCAAGTTGGCATCATATGCTGCAGCAATCAATGGACATTAACAACTTGATAATGGGTGCAAGGTCCCTTTTTTGATGGGACAAATTACAATGTTGATGATAACGATGATCGTAAGCATGATCATGCTCAAATGAGAATGATCATCATGATAGTCATCATTATGATCATCATCATAATGTACACTCGTAATTCCCTTTTATCCCACTGAATGACTGAAACCCAGCAGAAAGTTGAACTTTCTATACTGTTTGTATTTTTTAGGGGTCGCATGCATGAATGTAGAGCCTAGAGTTAAGATTTTCATGGAAATGGAAGAATTGAAAGAAAATCAAGAGAGATACAACAACATAAAGCCAAATTAAAAGTATCCTCTACACACCAAATGTTTACTTTACCCTGCGGCAATGACAACTTGTGGAAATTTTCTGAAAATTTAGGCAGACGCTCTTTCAGGTTAAACTGCACTGAATAAGAGCGGTCTTCTTTCCTTAATGCATCGAGAAAGATGCAGATAGTTATTTAACTGCAGCAATGACAACTTGTGGAAATTTTCTAAAAATTTAGGCAGACGCTCTTTCAGGTTAAACTGCACTGAATAAGAGCGGTCTTCTTTCCTTAATGCATCGAGAAAGAGGCAGATAGTTATTTAACTATTCTCGAGAGAGTAGAAACAGATAATATATATCATTCCACAGATGGACCAAAAATTTGTACAAAAGGTGTGCACAGTGTGCCACCATCTAGCAGCAAGGCGCTGCCTAGTGTGATTTCAAAACTGCTCTCCTCCCTCTTCGTGGCACCTTCAAAAATAGTCAGCCTGCATGCTCTCTAGAGCTTCAGTGGGTTGCCTAGTCATACCATACAAACACTTCTTGCTGCTCCAGTGGACAGCCAATGGTGAGGTGCTGTTTGCACCTTGATCCTCGACATCCTTGCATCTTCCACCTGCAGCAGATGGTGAGGCACAAGTATCCCCTGATTCCAGTCCTCCTTGCTGCTGTGATGGAAACCTGATGTGAGGACCTGGTGTAGGTGTCATGGACCTCCCTGCTTAGAGGTATGCGTCTCAATCTGAGGCACCCAAAACCACAAACACTGAATGAGAACTGCCCGTGCCTGGGCCCCTTTATATAGGTTGAATGCCCTGCCAGGACAGCCGACTCAGTCTGCTGGCCCCCGCCAGTTCTGCAGACACAAGTCTGCCCAAAATTGATGCCTGGCCATACAGTACTGCCACCAAATTCCTGCCTGCCTAGACCAACTTTTTTTTTTGGGTGCAAAAAAGTACTTCTATTAAGTATGAATGAAAACCGCAGAGCAAACTCAATGCGAAAGTACATCATGTCAACAAATACATGAGAGAAATCAAAGCTCAAAAAGAGCTAGCAAATAACCAGGGATGAGGCTGAAAATGCCAAGTCAACCCTGAGACAGAATCAGAGAAGAAAGGAGATCCCCTCCACACTCTGAAGAAAGGGTTCCTCCTAGCAGAGGCTGCTCTCAATGACCCCTGCATACTCGCCTAGATGGCCATCAAGGTATGTACAGTATCAGTCCAAATACTGGCCAATGTCTGAGAGGGGTGAACCTGGGATCCATCCAATGCCTCTCTACATCTGGCTCTCCAAATATGACAAGCTGCAATACTAGCCAGAATCTCCCATGATGTGTCTACCAAAGCATGTGCATCTCTCATGTCCCTCGAAAAAGGCCTAAGGCCTCATAAGAGAAAGCCAAGCCACTAAACCTTGCGTCATGAAGGGTGAAGTATGGAAAATACATAATATCCTCGCAACACCCTTCCAGATCGTCCTCGCTTGTCTGCACCCCCAAAGACAATGCTGAACTGTCTCAATCACTGAATGGCAACGACGACAAGTAGGGTTAGCCCTAAACCTGGACCTCCATAGGTTCACCGCAATCCCTCCGTGAATAGAAAGCCAAAAGAGGAGAGTGTTTTCTATTCCTGATGAGGGATTTCTAGAGTCTCCTCCAAAAGTTCTTCTACACATCTGCAGAGGTAAGTGGTAGGATGAGCAGTGGAATTCCTTGTGGTTCAAGAGCATATGCTTTCAGCAGCAAATATCAGCAGCCATCATCACTTGCTTCCCGGGAGAGGCCTAAAGGGTGGTCTCCCTCAGTAGGCTGCAATGGAGGTGTCTGCATTTTGGCGTCCCAAGCAATAGCTCCCGAGGTGTATGATCAAGGGGAGCTTATTACGGGCCAAGCAGTTTGGATGGGCTCCGCATGGGTGAGTCTAGGATTGGCATCCTGAACATCTATGCACAAGCTTGCCGACAGCATCGCCTAGCCTCTTGGAGACTTCTGACAGAGTGCCTCTTGAGCGGATGTAGACTCTGGATTGTTGGGGGTGACTTCAACAATCTAGAGTTCGCTGAGGACAAACAAGGAGGTGCTTCTTATGTAGAGATTACGGTAGCAGAGAGGAGCACTTGGGAGCAGTTCATCTTCACAGTAAGTGGTAGAGACCCGTGGAGGGAGGCCTATTTCACTAGGATCCCAAGCAGCCTCCTCTTTTCCTTTGGACAGAGGAGGCATCATGGGCTGTTGGAGCGCCTAACCGGTTCTATGTTGGGGACTGGTCGCTGCATAGAAGGAGCTCTACAAGGATTCTGACACGCACCACTTTATCGAACCACTCCCCTGCAGTGCTGCACTTAGATCAGCCCCGCAGGGTCTCCCCCAAAGGGGGGTTCGCATCCCAGACAAGCTCCTTCAGGACGAGGAGGTGCAACATACAGTTGCAAAGATTTGGCACCAATCAGAAGGAGGGGCTAGTGAGGGTTGGTCTACCTAGGTGGTTGATGCAATTCGGAGGAGCAACACACAGCTACAGTCACAGGCCCTCAGACGGAGACATGCTCTTCAAGAGCAGGAGAGAGCCTTGGGACGGGACTTAGATTCCATCGAGAGACTCAAAGAGCAGGATCTCGGCTCTCAGTGGCTTAGTGATCGCTACGAGAGCGCAAAGCTGGAGCTCCAAGCCACGAGGTCCGGAGAGCAAAGTTTTCATACCATTCCTCTCGCCCCAAGTGGGTTCATATAGGGGGATAGTATGACCAGGCAGTTCTTTCAGACCACGGGGGCCCGATTAGCAAGGACCCAACTCCAAAGACTGCGGGATAAGCATGGACGGATGCATTCTGACCCTGAAGAGATCCTTGAGATGACCGCGGATTTTTACTGACAGTCGTTCTAGTCAAAGGTGGAGACTCCCTCGGTTCTCTTAGCCAGGGAGCCAGTTTGGGACCAAGTTCCATCAATGGTCCCGATAGCGTGAGCAAACAGCTAGAGACACCATTCACGGATGGGGAGCTGTGGGCCTCCCGAGAAGTGCCCTGAGAAGGATGGTCTGACTCCCATCTTCTTTTGGAGTTTTTGGGAGCTTATTGTCACCCCGTTAAGGCAAGCTTGTCAGGAGATCTTCGACTTCAGCTCACTCCCTCACTCTCTGATCCAGGGTTGGATTTGCTTGATCCTGAAGGGAGGAGACAGGTCCGATATTTGCCCATGGAGGCTAATCACCCTTCTTGGCACCCCATACAAGATCCTAGCCAAGGTCTTGAGCTTGAGGTTGTTTCCCCATCTCTCTAACATCATCCACAATATGCAGACAGGCTTTGTTCACAAAAACACAGCATCATGGACAAAATTTTCACCGTTTGGGAGGCCATGGACTAGCCCAAGGAGGAGTCACAGTCCCTAACCATCCTTCCCTTGGATTTTGAGAAGGCTTATGATAAGGTGGAATGGTCCTTTCTAGAGGGCACTATGTGCCCATTGGGGTTCCCTTGGATTTTAAGAAGGCTTATGATAGGGTGGAATGGTCCTTTCTAGAGGGCACTATGTGCCAATTGGGCTTCTCAAACTGTTGAGTCCAGAGGATTTCAGCCCTAACGCAGCGAGCTCTAGCTAGATGCTCATTATGGCCACACTGGCGAGGCCTTCTCTCTTTCCCGTTCGGTTCGACAGTGCTGCCCCCTTTCCCCCTTCCTCTTCCTCTTTGTAGCCGAGGCGCTTAGGTATTTCCTACAATCCCAGGCCACAGGATTGAAAAAAATGAGACTTCCGATCCGGCAGGAGGAGGAGCTTTGGACTCTCAGTTTGCAGATGACATGGCATTGTACGTGGAGGGGTCAGCATTGAGCCTGGAAGCAGTCAGAGGAGCTTTGGCCATCTATTGTGAGGCCTTCGGGGCTCGGATCAACTGGACCAAATTGATCAGCTTCTTCACTCGGATGGAGGAGGTTCAGGACGTTCGAGACTTCCTTCGCTCAGACGCTCGGAAGATTTCGCTCAGAAAATGCTCATCCCCGCTGTATGCTCAGACAGCGGAGACACATAGGCTGGGTTCAGTGCGACAGCAGACCAGCCAGCTGGTTTGGGGCTTGGAGCAGACCCCGAGGTGCGTCTGAGAGCTATCTCTCACTTGCCAGGATCCGGGCACCGCATGAGGGAGATAGATGTAGCCATGCAAGCAAGAGGCAGGCGGGTAGCAGAGCGGTTAGCAAGCAGGTGTGCAGGCGAAATGTCCAGGCGAAATAGCAGGCCAGTTTGCAAGTGGGTGAACAGGTAGATGAGCAGCAGATGAACAGTCGGACATATGGCGGAAACGGGAGGGAGCGGGAGAGAGATAAGACCTTGTCATTTCTTCAAGTTTTGTGTAAGACTTCAGGTGAAATGCTACTAGCAGCTATACATCAGTCTAAGCCTTTAGGAATGCTTCAATGCAGTTCGCAGAAACCATACCTAAGTCACTCCCAATCCATACAGCACCTACAAAGTTCACCACCAAGATAAGTCTGTGCCATAGTCACACGGTACCCAGGTAAGGTTGGTGACAATAACGTATCATTCCTGTAGGCCTGGCAATAAAAAGGCAAGGGGTTTAAGCATACTTGATACCTATTTGGTTGATTTGTAGCCATACTATGTCCTTATTCCTCACCGTTAATAGTCTAGTTGTTGCTGTGCCTCTCATCCGTATCTATTTTCAGATTCGTTAAGGATATGACATTTGTCCCTTCCTCAGAGTTACACGCCCCCATGCAGAGTCTTTCTGAGTTCCATCTTTCCACTCCATAAAATATATAGGAAAAATCTTATTTTCAAGCCTCCTTCTTCGTAGGTAAGTTCAACATTATAGTTGAGATACATCAAGACACCCCTTCAGCTGTCTCTCTGAACAGTGAAACACATGAAGGGTTTTTACGTTTGCTCGAAGTTGTAATTTAAAAGCGACACCTATCATTCAAAGTACAAGAACAGCCTATTGTACATTAAGAACCCAACAAAATAATCTTAAGTGTATGCCCCTTGATTTGGGAACTACCTTGAACATGGCATGTGATGCCTTGAGCCTGTATCAGCTATTCAAATACAAAAGAAAGTCCTTGCTTTTTCAGAAACAAGGCTGATTTTATCTCTAGAAGACATGGAAAGATAGTGCAGGGTATGTAAATCCTCTGCATCAATGAATATACTCTGCCTTAAGAAATACTTTCATCATGACAGAAAAAAAAAAATATGACACATAATTTGCAGAAATTGCTCCTGGGAATGCAGAACTGAAGCACTTACTCACCTCAAGACCATGGTCTTTTCTGGGTTCATCATTTCTCAATAGTGCATCCAATTGAAGCTTAACAGAATCTTCCAGTATTAGCTGCCACAGTTCAAAAGAGTATGAATAGCGGCCTCATGTCAAAATGAAAGGACTGTAAATGAAATGAGATTGCTCCTAACTCCTTGAACACTCAGATGTCTCATTATTCTGAAACATGAGATAAAACAGTTTTGATCTAGCATCAATAAATCTTACCAATTTAATAATGCACGGCAGTCAAGGTTTAAAAATTTTAGAGCACCAAAGCTTAAACCTTCATTCATTAGTTTGATATGCCATCCAGAGCTTAGAGACAATAATACATGTATCAATCGTTTCACAAACTATAAACCATGAGTTCACAGAATATGCATCAGAAGGCCCTCGATCCACCCTTACGGAGAGCACCCAGCGTGAAACCTGTATCTCTCCATTATAAGAGGATCTGTAAGCCTGGATGCTGTGTCTACATCCAGAGCTTAGAGACAATAACACAGATATCAATCCTTTCACAAACAAAAATAGCGGAGTGCAGACCAAGAGAACCCATGCTTAGCTAGATGAGACGGAGGATGGTGATGGCTGTGATAGTGATAGGACCTTCCATCAGCGCAGGTCACCTCTGCCTCCGCTCAGGTCAGAGTATGGTTCTATCCCGGATTTCTCCAAATCTTTCACATGGGAAAAAGATATAGCTGACGAGATCAGCTTTCCACCATTGAAAACGACTAAGAAGCATGACTGGTCTGCCCAGAACGCGATAAAGAACGTTATCTCGCGAGGAAATGGAAGAGAAGAACGAAGCTCGTGCTCTTATCAGGGTAACCATGCACAACGAGGAGAGAGGCGCATGCAGCAAAGGCAGCCTCGGGAGGGTTCTTCAAGCTTCCGCCCAGGTCAAGGGGGCCGTCTTCTTTTAGCGTTGCCTATGGTGGAGAAGAAACCTTCCTGCCCGCAACAAGAGGGACATGTGCAAGCACCAGAGGAGGGCATCAAGTGTCGCAAGGCAGAACAACAGAATCTCAAAAGTCAGATGGTCATTCTGTATAACCCCAAAAGCTGATGGTGGTTTAGGGGTGGTGAACATAGACCAACCAGCAACATGGGTTATTAAAGCAATTTTAAATCCAAACAAAGACTGGTCAGAGCTACTAATGAGAAACACACATTAGACAAGTAAGAGGCCCCAAATGGAAAATTTTGTCATTACTCTCTGTCTCTCTAGATCAGAGCCATGTTCTACCAAAGGAAGCCCATTGTGGAGGTCCCTATAGCATGCTGTAGAGGATATAAAAAGGCAGATTTTGTTCTAAGGGAAGGGGGCACTGGACTCGATCTAAATTTCTGTAATATACAAGAACAACTGCTTAACAGATGCAGAAATGGATGCAACCAGACTTCTCTCCTTCAGAACTGGGGTCAACTTTGGGACAAAGATAATCTAAGATGCAAAACCTGGCCAGTGATAAGAAGAGAGTTTGCCTTGAACAACAATCTACAAGCATTGGTTATGGGAAGAATAGAGATGTGGAATGGTGATAGAGAGTGGAAAGGGGGAACCCATATTAACTACAGCAAAGAATTCAGTTGGATAGGCAGTACACCCTTCTTGTACCGACACCCTCTCTGTCCATAGATGAGCTATTTAGAATGTTAAACAGTAGGTGGAAACTACATGACAGTAGGGGAAAATGGAAATGTAGGTTTGAAAAAATCTGGTCTAGGAAAATTCCAGAGAAATACTGCACCCTCTTGTGGCTCATTCTACACATGGCAGTCTGAACCAATGCAAGGAGCCTCCAAATAGGCAAAGGAGATGGACTTTGCAGAAGATGCAGCAGCAGAGAAGACATCTTTCATCTTTTTGTGGCATGCCCTTGCTTAAGAGCAGTTTGGAAATATATCCAAATCAATATAGGAGAGCCAATAAATTGGAAGTCAATCCTTTTGGGAAATGCATGCAAAACCAAACAGGAAGATTGGACAATAATAAGAGCAAATTCCTTGTGGTGTATCTGGATAGCTAGAAATAATGTGTAGTTTAACCAAGTGCATACTAATCCGGAAATGGCTTTTGTATCTTGAGATGGACCAAGGATCCATGTACCCCCACCCTTTGCTTCTCCTGGGAGAGCAATAGGCCCTGCTGCAGCTAATGGGAACAATGAAGACACTCCTCTTTCTACAGATGGACAGAATACCGAAGTCAAGAAAGAACCTCTTTGAGTCCATACTCTTTGATACTCTCAGCTTGTGATGTCTTAAGTTATCTGATACCCTTATCTCTGCTTTGCTGTTTTCAATAGATATCAACTGACTGAACATTTTTTGTGACTCCTTATATGGAGAAATGGAGGCTACTAGTAATATCTTATGAATAATATACAACCACTTTTTTTTGTTTTTTTTTTTTTTTAAGGTGGAGTGCACAGAACATGAATCAAAGGTCCCCCAATCCACCATTAGGTAGAGCACCCAGCGTGAAAGCTGTATCTCTTCCATTATAAGAGGATCTATAAGCCTGGATCTGTGTCTACATGCAATTATAAATTATCTCGCTGTGCACATATTATAGATGCAATTATATATGGCTCCAAAGCATATTGCATGCAAAAGGGTACATTTTTAAAACAGCAACCTACCATTAGAGTGATGACTCTTTGTGAGTACCTTCCAAATGAGACAGACTCAGTAGTATAAGATTAACGAACCTTTGAGTCCTTAATAAGACATTTTGGAGGAGCTTGTCACATGCACCCCTATGTCAAGTGCATGGTGACACACTAGCTGGCTCAGTTCAGCTTTCATCACCGGTTAAGACCACCAAAAAGGACATCAGAAAATGTCAATGGAAGGGCACATCACAGGCAAATAATTGCCATCTAGAGGAGGGCAAAACAGGTCGGCTGACCTGCCTGGTCAGTTGACCTGGTCGCTTGGTCGGTTGACCAGACTAATCAGTCGGTTGACCTGGCCGGCTGGCCAGGCCCTATTTAAATGGGCCTTAGCCCCCCACTTCTCCCATGCAGCCTTGCTGCAGCCCTGCCATCTGCTGCCTATTCCACACCACACTTCTGCCCCTCATCGCCATCTCCAACGGCAGCACATTTTCAACGAATTACCTCGCCTACCTGCAGCCAACCAGCATACATCAGATCTGTTCCTTTCCAGCATGCATCGGATCTGTCCCTTTCCAGCATACTTCCAGCCAATCATGGAGGAGATCTAGGAGCAGCCACCATGCGCATCAGTTCAATAAGCATTCTGCATTCAGTGGAATGCCATCTGCCTCAGTTTCAGCATTAGCAGTATCCTGCATGATACATCTTTGTATCCAGTTTTTCAGTCATGTATGGTGAGTCATTTAGGCATTTTTTCCAGCATTTGTAAATCATAAATAAAGCATGGGTAAAGTACAGATCTCAAAGTCCTTGGTGCTTGAGTACTCTATTTGCCTAGATCTATGTACACACATTCAGTAAAAAGCAGCCAGAAAGGTGTACGGTACAGTCAGGCCCTGTACGGCCCAAAGTATGGATGAATTATAGCTCGATTTCTGGCCTGAACAGTGAGCGCAAACCTGGCTACAACTGTGTTTGCAGCAGACCTGATGTATGGTCCGAGATCCAGCCTGATGAATGTTCTGTTGTACAGGCCAGCATACGGCCTGCTGTACAGATGTACAGCCCAAAGGTACAGCTTGGATCTGTCAAGAAAATACAGCTGATGTACAGCCAAGCTCCAGGCCTAAAAAAGGTTCAAGTCACAAGTAATGTTTAAGTCACAAGTGGAGTAAGGGGTGAATGAGAGCATGGGTTAGATGAGGTATGGGACAATTAGTGGGTTTGGTGTATGGGGTGGTTAAAAAGAGAGTGTAAAGGGGAGATTTCACGGGGGTACATAAAGAATAATCATAGTTGGGGAAGTATACATGTGTGTGTGTGTGTGTGTAAAAAGATGAGGTATGGGACGATTAGTGGGTTTGGTGTATGGGGTGGTTAAAAAGAGAGTGTAAAGGGGAGATTTCTTGGAGGTACATAAAGAATAATCATAGTTGGGGAAGTATACATATAGGCCAGCAGCCAGCAAATGAAGGCGAGAAATGCCTTCGAAAGTCGCATTGAGGCTTCAACAAGGTACCAATCAGCTAGAGGGGGGGGAAGCTGGATCAAAGGGCAGACGGGGAGGACAGGAAGGAGAGAGTGGGTGTGCTAGCATGATGGGGAGCTGGTTGGAGCAACTTCCTTTTTTTATCAAGACACCTTTTTTTACCACCACCCAAACATTACGGCAACTAGATGTCCCAATTAATTTGTTATGATTAGCTTTTGTGGAGTTTATCTCCAGACTAAAATAGAGGATTAGCTAGCCATCCTCTAGTTTGTGCGTCAAATTAAATTAAAAATTAATTAACTTTGTTAAAAGATGCAATGTGCAATGGAAATGGTGATGTGTCCTTCATGTCTTCTTGTTATCATGGGAGAATTGCATAGGCTCTCCCTATGTGAAGTTTTTATAATGTTTCTTTTTTTGGTCTCATTGATCACTTGCATTTGCACATAGCATATAATTGAACCATTGAGAGTATAGCCCATGTCAAGAAAAGAGTGACAATTATTCGTATCATTGGAATATTGAACAGTAAAACGATGAAATGGATTGTTTATGTCCATGCCCTTGATAGCAATGGTACCCTTGCTAACAAGTCTCTATACGAGTCCCAATTTGTTCCTAGTTGGTGGGGTTGCTTCAAGAACAAATTCATTATTTTCCAAGCTATGATGGGACACAAGCTTCTCACCAAATACCAAGTATAAGTATACCCCAGGCCGATACATGAACAAAAAAAAAAGTGCAATGCAATGAAATAAGCAAAAGAGGAGAGACTAACCCTAGGATGAGGCCCAACGAGAGGTCCTGAGACAGCTGCATCATTTCTTTCCACGCTGCAATTCATTTATTAGCCATCAAACTTATTCCCAATTGACTAAGTGCACCACAAAGTCAATTTGGTCCTAATGGCTTCCAAAAAGAAAAACTTTGATCTTGATAGAAATTGCAATTAAGATAAGCATTGCATTAGAACTACAATGCTAGAAAGGAATGATACTCAAAGAACACAAGTAATAATACATATATCTCTATAACACTATAAAGTATATCCCTCTTACAAATTCAAAAATACTTTGAAGAATGAAGGCAAGAAAGAAAACAAAAATGTGTGCATTGGGGGAGGGACTTGTGCCCATGTGTGGGTGACTATGTGTGCATGCGCGCGCATGCACACCCATGCACATGTGTATATGTATGTGTGAGCGAAAGAGAGAGAGAGAGAGAGAGACGGAGAGACAAAGAGAGAGAAAGAAAGAAAGATGTATTCTAAGCACCTGATACTCTTCTGTTATTATTATGAGCACCTGATACTCTTCTGTTATTTCGCTACTCTACTATTTTGTTCACTAGCTTAGCACTTTAGCTTTCAACAAGGGCCTTAGTGAGCCCTTTGCTTGATCCCTTAGAGGCTAGTATGAGTTAACTTTTGGTTTTGCACTTTGTCTCATAGGCCCGCGAGGCCTCCTGGCATTTGATATTTTGAAATCATATTGTCATGATGCTCAGGGAAAGTGGGAGCAGTTTCTTCCGCTTGTGAAGGCCATTCCGAACGATACCTATTCTTCGAGTATTGGTCGCACACCTTATGAAGCGGCGTTGGACGGCAGTTTACCTTACTCCTCACCCGGATGGTGTCTCCATCTCTTGAAGCCAACAAAACCACCGAATCAATGGCAGAGATTACGGAGTCCGTGAAAGGCCGCATTGCCAAAGCTCAAGCATCGTATACGCAGCAAGCTAACAAGTCCAGACGAGATGTCCAATATAAAGAGGGTCAATGGGTGTATTTACGCATTATCAAGCAAAGATTGAAGCAGGTGGGCAAGCGATGCCCTAAGCTATCCTTCAGGAGCTTCGGACCATTCCCTATTATTCAAAAGATCAAAGATGTCTCAATGAAGTTGCACCTACCAGACAGTCGGACTATGCACAACGTGTTTCATGTAGCTTGGTTGAAGCTATATTTTGGACCTCCTCTTTCAGAGATTTTCGACAAGCAACAACCTGAAGTTCTTGATGAAGCCGAAGTTTTGCAGCCAGAACAGATCCTTCTTCATAAATTCAAGCATGGGTCAGGACGCAAGATCCGTGAGTTTTACACCAAGTTCCATGATCGAGGTACCCATGAAGCAGTGTGGTTGGACGAAGATTTTTTCCACGAGTTTCCCCAGATATTGGCGGACTACTTGGAAGCAATGAACCTACCGCCAAGTTAAGAAGGAGGGAATGTCACATGCACCCCTGCACTTGGGTGCAAGGTGACACACTGGCTACATCAACAAGTGCGTTATAGTTCCCAGATAGGAGATTTTTGTCGTATGCTGTGACCCCTTTGTGAGCCCTTGTCCAAGGACAGTCAGGCACAAGCTACGTATGTCAGTCTCTCAGCCTTAGGTCAAGTCAATAATTCAGTTCTTGTTCACTAGTACCCACTGGAGAACAGTAGCTTAAGTGTTTCCATCTTATAGGTTAGGTCTTAGCCTAGGTTAGGAGCCCCTTTAGGCTCCCCAAAGGCTGGACAGGTAAGCAAGGAAGGCAGCCTGCAAAGGCTGCCCAAAAACTCCCCTGGCGAATGAGCCAAGGAGGGCTTTTATAGGCTGGTTGTAGGCCAACCAGTCTGTAAAACAGACCGACCCAGTCGGCTGTTTACAGATTGGGTTGGCTCAGTTCCAGCCCTATAAAAGGGCCCCTTGGCTGCCCTTTTGAAGCATTCAGTGCTCTTGCCTTCAGCTCTCCTACAGCTCCACTTCAGCCTCCTTGTGCAGCCCCTGAGATCCTCAGATCTGGCCCTGCTCTAGCCTCAGTCCCTTGGCCATCAGTTCAGCTGATCTGAAGGTGTCCACACAGCACGACAGTTGGAGGTTTGGACCACCAAACGGAGAGAGGTTTGGACACTGTTTCCTCAGCTTTCTCAGCTTTCTTTTACAGGCTACACAGCCTACTTCTTAGCTCTATTTTCTCAGTCATATCTCAGCTCTCTCTCAGTATCTATTACTCTCAGCTTCCACTCTCTCACTCACACTCTCAGTATCTATTACTCTCAGCTTCCACTCTCTCACTCACGCAGTAACCCTGCATTCCGATAGACAGCACAAGCCTCTTCCTTGCCTTGTAGAAGCGCCCTACATCGTCAGTGTGGACAGCATCAAGGTCTCGGTATTGGTCAGCGTTGCCTCTCAGGTCTTTGGGTCTGCTATATGTGTGCACAGTGAGCTCTTCAAAAGCGTGTTCCGTGCTCTCTTGAAGAGTGTTCTTTCTATTTCTCAGTTCTCCAAGTATAAAGCAAATTCTCCCCTGATTGGGGGAGGGGGCCCTCAGTGGGTATAGGGACCCAATCGGTTGTCGACTCTCTCTCTCTCTACCCTCATCTCCTTTCTCTCTCTATGGTAAACAACGCTCATTCCTCGCTAAAGGTTTAAAGAAGGTCTTGTTGTGAATTACACGATCAGATTACCGTTGCATGTTACAACATCGGACTCTGTCTCTTGTGAAGCATACCTTTTATTGGCCTAAGATGCATGCATTTATTGAAAACTATGTGGTAGGTTGCCGGGTTTGTCAGGTTACTAAGGCAGAACACCTTAGAAGTGCAAGGTTATTACAGCCATTCCAAATCCCGGGTAATAAATGGGAAAGTATTTCCATGCATTTTATTACCGGTTTGCCTAGAACGCGCAAGGGTCATGACTCCATTTGGGTCATAGTCGACCGTCTGACAAAAATGGCTAGATTCTTACCTAGTAGAACAACCATCTCAGCTGTTCAGCTGGCTCACAAGTTTGTGGACCACTTGTTTAAGCTGTATGGTTTGCCCTGTCACATAGTCAACGACAGGGACTCAAAGTTTACAAGTAACTTCTGGATACTTGTTTTTGAGAAGTTGGAAACTACTCTAAGTATGAGTTCCTCAGATCATGCACAATCTGATGGCAGTACAGAGAAGGTCAACCAATTGGTTGAAGATATGCTTCGGGCATATGTTTCTAAGAGACAGTCTTCATGGGAAGTTATCTACCTATGATAGAATTTGCTTATAACAGTGCAAAGCATTCGAGTACTGGTTACAGTCCTTTTATTGTCACGATCTGTGACGTATTCCTTTCTCTATTTCTAGACTTATGGATGGTTTGATGAATGGACACTTGTGGAAAGGTATGCCTCTAGGATTTCTTACAGTGGTATCAGAGCAAAATTCGCTCCTGCCTGTAGGAAATGCCCCCCACCTTCTAGCGCTGATCTGATACATTTTTGCCGCTAGAAGGACATCCGTGTACTTTGTGCATGGAAGAGATGGAGAGGATGAGCGTAAAATTTTTAAACGCCTACCCGGCCTAAAGTCATCCTGGCCTCTCCATCTCCCTCACATCACAAGTTGATGTGAATGGACACGACCAAAATCGTGTCTTTTCAGGTGCTTGGGCTGTCCCAAAACCAAGGGATGCACCTTTTCCACCATGGGACACATCTTTTGGTGACGAGTCTCGACTCCTCACTCATGGGACATACCCCATCGTGGGCAAAAGGATATACCTATTCATGCAGGGTCGCACCCCTTTTAACAATAGGGACATATCCCCTCATGAACAGGTGCACCTATTCCAAGGGTCACACCCCTTCGAATAGGCACACCTCCTAGGCCCCAAGTACCTACAAAAGGGTACCTAGAGGGGTAAAAAAGGGGAAAAAAAAAAATTAAACCCACCCCCTACCCCTAGGTTTACCCTAGCTACCCTAGGGTTAACTAAACCCCCAAATTAATTTTTTGGGGCAACTAACCCATTAGGCAGTCCAACGAATCGTCGCAGCCCTTTCCCCACAAAACTGCAACGTACGAATTTTTGGCCAGCCCTGCGCAACACCTGCGTCAGCCGTACGGATTTTTCGTACCAGCCTACGTCAGCCGTACGGCCAGCCACCATCCTCACTATTTCTGCCTGCGCCATCTACCGTACAATCCGTACGGTACTCCCGCCAGTCTGCCATACCGGCCGTACGGTCAGCCAGCCTGCACCGTACAGCCGGCACCGTACAGCCGTACGGTCAGCCAGCCTGCACCGTACAGGCCGTACGGTCAGCGCAGCTCTGCATCAGCCTGCGCTATCTGCACAACCAGCCCCCCCCTCCTGCGCAGTCCTTGACCAGGCCTCCACATTCCGTTTGGCCTCGCCAGCCCTTTTTCCTTTCCTGCGCAGTCCTTGCCAGCCAAGCCTCACTCCTGCCAATCTTTTCCTGCGCAGTCCAGCCCTGGGAAAATGCTACGAGCTTCACCATCGATAGCCTGCAGCCCCTCCTTGCTTCGCCATTTTCGCCCTGCCAAATCAGCACCAGTTGCAGCTATTCGCGTGATGAAGACAGCCTGTTGACAGCCCGGACCAGACAAGCCTCGTTCTCTCCTCGCAAAACACTGCAACATGGACCTCCGGACAACGATTTGCAGCCTTCTTCTACGCAATAACTTGGCAGATTAAAGTATTGCCAGGTGGAGTCTTTCCAATCTGCTTTTTAAGGATTCTCTTTAACAAATTACAACAAATGAAAGAATCCACATTAAAGCATGGAAACCCCTGGTAATTCACCCGGCCTTTCAAGGACACCTCAGGCATCTGCTACTACACAATATCGTGTTCAAATTGCACAGCCAGCCCATTTTGGAGCCTTTGCATCTTGGGTCTTCTGTGTCATGTGCCCTCCGAGTGACTTGGATCACATCCTCTACCTTCTGCGTGAGGCACCTCAGTTACATTATTTCCTCAGCACAGTACAAGTTGTGTTCCACGAGACACGAAGATATCCGGAACACGATATTCCTCAGGAATTTGTTGTTCATTTTTGGAGAGAATTTTACCCTTCACCTTTGGCATCTCCAGGGTACTCTCCACCTCCTTCAGCTCCCAGATATCGTCCTCTACAGGTTGTACCTTCTCCAAGTCAGTATTTACATTCTGAAGGCACTCCCTCTCCTGGATATCCTCCTCTTCCGACAGCAGCTCCTTACCCTTTTTCAGATCCGTGGACTCTGCTACCTACCCTTGTCCTATCACAAGCAGTAACACCTTTTTCAGAATCTCCAGTGTTACCTCCGACAGGACCTCCCTTACCAGATTTCCACGGGTGGTTCCATCCTGCCTCGCTTGCCCCCTCCAATATGAGCAACCTCAGGGAGCAGCCCGAATCCTCTTCCAGGAATGGTACAAACTAGAGCGCAAGTTCGCGCTTTTCTCCCAGGGATTTCCGACATGTCGCACCGCTCGCGTGAAGCCTCTCCAGAGATTAAAGAATCAAGTCCCAAAAAGACCCCTGAAGGCAACGTCCAAAGTGAATCACTATTGCAACTTCAAATATCTCAGCTTCAGGACAGCATCTCCGACTTGGTTCAAAAAGTTCAACAACTTCAAGATTCTCGAAGTCCAGCACATACAGAGGATGACGTGACGCAACCCGACGACGACGCGGACTCTTTCCCACCAGAGGTAGAAAACACTGAACTACGTGCCCTCTACCGATTACTTCAAGCTTCCAAAACTAAAAGACTTGACGTCAAACTTCCGAAAGCCTACACTGGTCAACGTAATCGCCGAACAGTTGACCAATGGCTCGCTAAAATGCGCATGTATTTTGACACTGTTGACCTCACGGAAGGCAAAAAGATCGCCTTGGCAGCGTCCCTCCTGAAGGATATAGCATTTCTATGGTGGCAAAGACGCTTAAAGGACGGAAAAAGTGTGTTAACATGGGAACGTTTTGAACACGTGCTCCGTAAGCAGTTTGTACCTGCCAATGCGGACTTCCAAGCACGTTCAAAACTCCGACAGTTGGAGCAAACGGGTTCCCTGTCTTCCTATATCTCTCAGTTCACCACATTGGTGCTGGAGATTGATGGTTTAACTGAGGATGATCGCCTTCATGCTTTCATCTCAGGCCTACATCCCTCGTTACGCATTGATGTTCTTAAAGCAAACATCACCACCACAGATGGCGCTATTGCTTACGCAGAGTGCATTACAGATTTCCGAAACACAGGGAAGCAGAGTGCTAATCGCACACAGAACTCTCCTATGGCCAAAGGTGCTCACCCTCAAGATAATACCAGGTTTCGAAAACACTTCGGTAATCAAGGTCAGTGACAGTCTCAAGATCCCCAGAAGCCTCAGAAATCATTTGCTGGATTCCAACAGAAGCACTCCCCCAAGGATCGTTCTTCTTCTTCTTCACAAAGTCATTACCGACATCCCCAACATAAAGGTGCGGCCACTGACAAGAAGAACAACTCCAGCTCAAAAGGACTTTGTACCATCTGTACAGGCGACCATAGATGGGTCGATTGTCCCAAGCGACCAAAGCAAAATTCCAATATGGAACCTAGCACTTCCCAAAAAGAAGATGCTACCTCAGCACAAGACAAGAAAGGCAAAGCTGTTCGAATGGCGAATACCATCCACCTGAGCCTTGCCAGCAACCCCGAACCTTCCCTGGCCACTCAAGTACTTTGTGTTCAAGGATCGATTCGTGGAACAACGGTCACCATCCTCATCGACAGTGGCTGTTCTCATAATTTCCTAGCCAGTTCTGTAGTCGATAAACTTCGGTTGACCACCAGTCCTAGCCTCATGGACTATCAGATTGAACTCGCAAATGGAACAACTTTCTTGTGCAATACCAGAATCAAAAACTTGTCTTTTCGCATCCAACATTATACGGACAAGTTGAACTTCGACATTATGCCTCTTTCTCGGTACGATGTCATACTCGGACAACAGTGGCTCTACGACTATGATCCATCAATCAGTTTTTGCAGCCATACTATCCAGTTTGTCCACCAGGGAAAACTTATTGAGCTAACTGGTTCTAGGGACTCTCCTTCAACCCCAGTTGCCTCTGCCCTACAAGTAAAGAAGTGGGTTCGTAAACGCCAAGCAAAGACTTCACTTCTGTTGGTTACGGCAGTAGAGGAGACACCAACAAAGGATCCTCCTGAATACCTCAACCAACCTTTTTTCCAGCCTTACCTAGATCTTTTTTCACAGGAATTGCCAAAGCAGTTACCACCTCGACGACCAGTGGATCACCCAATCGAACTTATTCCCGGCAGTAATCCACCGTCAAAACCTCCTTATCGGGTTTCTCACACCCAAAATGAAGAAATCCAAAGACAGGTCACCGAGCTACTCGACAAAGGTCACATTCGGCCCAGTCGCAGCCCTTTCGGATCTCCTGTACTACTTGTGGAAAAAAAGAACAAGTCTATGCGCCTCTGCATCGACTACCGAGCCCTCAACAAGCTCACTATCAAAAACAAGTATCCATTGCCTCGCATTGATGACCTTTTCGATCAACTTCTACATGCAACACACTTCTCCAAGATTGATCTTCGTTCAGATTATCATCAAATTCGTATACGAGAAGGCGACGAGTACAAGACAGCTTTTCGAACAAAGTATGGACACTATGAATGTTTGGTCATGCCTTTTGGGTTAAACAATGCCCCAGCCACATTCATGACATTAATGAACGACATCTTCAGGCCTTTCCTCGATAAGTTCGTCATCGTTTACCTCAATGACATCCTCGTTTTCAGCAGATCCCTACATGAGCACAAACAACATCTTCACCAAGTTTTTGAAGTTCTCCGTGCAAATTCTCTCTACATCAACATTGAGAAGAGTGAGTTCTTCAAGACCCAACTCGAATATTTGGGACATGTTATTTCCGCTCAAGGTATCTCTGTGGATCCCAAGAAGGTTGAGGTAATCCGAAACTGGCCTACTCCTAAGAATGTTCATGATGTCCGCTCTTTTCTCGGATTGGCAAACTTTTACCATACAAAGGTCTATCAGTTTTCCGAAATCGCAGCTCCTATGTCCGAATTATTGAAAAGCACAGCAATTTTTTAATGGCTTCCTGAAACAGAGTATAGTTTCCAACAACTCAAGCAAGCACTCACTACCACACCAGTTATGGCTATTGCTGACCCCAACCTTCCATTTGAGGTCATGACCGACGCTTCCGACATCGCTACAAGAGCAGTCTTGATGCAAGAAGGCAGAGCTATTGCCTTTGACAGCCATAAACATTCTGATATCCAAACCCGATATCCGGTTTATGATAAGGAGTTTCTTGCTGTTGTACATGCTTATCGCTCTTGGAAACATTATCTCATGGGAGCCGACTCTGTGGTCAAAACAAACCATCACTCTTTAAAGTGCATCTTTACTCAGCCAGTCATGAACGCTCGACAAGCACGCTAGGTTGAGTTTTTGGCCAACTTTCACATGACCATTGAGTACATTCCAGGACTACGCAATGTAGTTGCAGATGCTCTCAGCAGGTTACCTCTAGCATCAGCCATGGTAATCTCTACATTATCTGTGGATGTTCCGAATTCATTCAAAGGAAAGTATTTCAATGATAAAGACTTCGGCACAGCAGTACAGGTTCTTTCAAACGATCAACCTTCGACTTCCGAACAAAAGATTTTCTCATCCTATTCTTATACGGACGACCTTCTGTATTATCAAGATCGCATCTATGTACCACATGACAAGGATGTTCGACGTCTTTTGTTAAAAGAGCATCATGTAGTTCCTTATGCTGCCCATCCAGGCATCAATAAGACTTATCGGTTACTCAGTGCAACATACTACTGGCCTCAGATGAAAAGAGATGTCATCAAAATGGTTACATCTTGCTTATCTTGTCAACAAATGAAAGCAAGTCGACGACTTCCAACAGGACTTCTTCCGCCTCTTCCAGTTCCAACTGAAAGGTGGGAAAGTATTTCCATGGATTTCATTATAACACTACCACGATCTTCCCGAGGTAACACTCAGATTATGGTAATTGTTGATCGCTTGTCCAAAATGGCACACTTTGTTGCTTGCAAAAGCAGTGCACAGGCCCCGGACATAGCTAAACTCTTTATACAACACATCTTCCGACACCATGGATTACCCAAGAATATCATATCCGACAGAGATCCTAAGTTTACCAGTCACTTTTGGATTTCACTGTTCGAATCTTTGGGTACAACTCTACTGTTCAGTTCAGCTTACCACCCAGAATCAGATGGCCAGACTGAAAGAGTCAACCAAGTTCTGGAAGAAATGCTTCGACATTATGTTCAGTCACGCCTCGTAGCCTGGGAAGAGTATCTACCACTCCTTGAGTTTGCTTATAATAACTCTTTCCATAGTGCCATCAGCATGACTCCATTCCAAGCAGCTTATGGACACACTCCGATTGTACCAACGAATTTTGTACTTCAACATCGAGTGGCCCTAGCTGATCAACTGGTTCAAGAAATGCAAGACATTCTACTACAAGTCAGGGATCATATGCGAAAAGCGCAAGAGCGGTATCAACGGTCTGCCAACAAACATAGACGTCACCTGGAATTTACCACTGGTGACATGGTGCTATTATTTGTAGCCCCACATCGCTATAAGACAGTTAAGTCTATGTTTCCTAAGTTGCGACCAAGATACTATGGACCTTTCCGGATCGTCAAGAAAAATTCACCTTTAAGTTATAAATTGGAATTACCACCATCATGGGGTAAAATCCATCCAACATTTCATATTTCTTGGCTAAAGACGTACATTCTAGGTGATGAAGCAGTTCCTCCTGCAGGTGATTATGTCCCAGAAATCGAAGACGATTATGTTCTCCTTATTCTTGAGCGTATTCTGGACCATCGACAGCGAGAGACTGGACATCGACTTATCACGGAATTCCTTGTTCTTTAGCGAGATCTAGACGACTCCGACGCTACTTGGCAGTCTGATGAAGACTTACAGCAGTACCCTGATCTTTTACAGCAGTATTTTCAGCATTTACAGTGATATTTTCTACATCAGTTCATTATCTCCACCAGGGTCTTCTTTTGAGTGGGAGGGGATGTCACGATCTGTGACGTATTCCTTTCTCTATTTCTAGACTTATGGATGGTTTGATGAATGGACACTTGTGGAAAGGTATGCCCTTTCGACGGGACACTTGCCCTTTCGACGGGACACTTCCTAATGAGGCATAACCCTTCACAAGAGACATTCTAATGAATAGACATTCCTATTGTAATGTACCCTCTCATCAAGGGTCACACCCTTCACAAGGGGTACACACCTCTTCATGCACATACCCTTTGGAGTACACACCTTTTCATGTGTGACTCTTCACTCTCTATATAAGAGAGGCCCAATTGTATGGATGACACACAACATCCACCCTACAGACATTCAAGCAATACAATTATTCCTTGTTCTCTGCTATCTCAGTCTCCTTTGCTGTTCCTTAGCATATTTCTAAATATAGTAAATCTAGGATTTCTTACATTTATGCTTATGTATGGGTTTCAACCAAGTCACCAGTTATGGTTGGGTTAAAGGGAATCCAAAATGATGCTGCAAAGACATTCTTGCAAGACATGCAAGAAATGTTGCAGTTTGCCAAGGAGTCTATTAGAAGTGCCTAAGATCGGGACAGATTCTATGCGAATAGACATCGTTCACCTAAAGAGTTCTCTGAAAGAACGATGGTATATTTGCGTATTCCCAAGGGATCCAAGAGCCTAAGTACTAGTTTGGTTATGAAGTTATCCCCCAGATACTGTGGTCCGTTCAAGGTTATTCAAAGAATTGGACCAGTTGCATATAAACTGGAATTGCCTCCGAATGTTAAAGTACATCCAGTGTTTCATGTCAGCAGACTGAAAGAGTTACTGGGTGCGGAAGATCAACTTGTTTCTCCTCAACAAATAATAGAAGTTACACATTTGACTTTTATTCCACATGAGCTTGAGAGTATTCTTGAATTTCGTGAAAGACAGATTTGTACTAGAACGATCATGGAATACAAGATCAAGCGGAAGAATCGTGTTGAGGAGGATGCAACATGGGAGACATTACAGAACCTCCAGACGACATTCCCGGGTTTTTTAGCGAACTAGGAGTGAGTTCTTAGAGGAGGGGAAGTACGTCATGTGCACGGATTGGTATTTGATGTGTACTGGGTACACAAGACTAGCTCAGGTAGCCTCGGGAGGCTTAGGGCTAGGCAGGCTTGATTCTCAAGTTGAGTGGCAAGGGTACAAACCAGCTAGAGGTCTTCGCTATTTTTGGCGCTTGGGGCCCAAGTCTACATAAGGGGCCTAGAGGTTCAGTTCTCAGTTGAGCCGATGGGAGCAAGTCTCGTCCCCAGGTGCTAGGTCTGATCCTAGATTGAGTCACGGACACGCGCATGCATCATAGCGTAGCCCAAGGCCCAACAGCAAATCTTAGGCTTCACAGCGCCTCTTGGTGGTATGGGACACCAGGCTGGTTAGGATCTAGTTAAGAGTTCGTGCTAGTAGCTCAGCTCTTGGCTCAGAGGGGACATCTCCTGATTCAGGATCGCGTCCCATAGATGTCATGGTTGGGTGGTGAGCAGCCTGCTCAGTTTCCTCACATTTGGTGTGTTCTTGTGTTTGCTTGCAGATCATAGGTTTCAGGAGTGTTGGGGTCGTGTCAAGGAGGGAGCAGGGCGAGGAAGAAGGGGGGGGAGGCAATGGAGGGAAGGCGAGCCGAAGCTGGAGATGTCAGGGTCGTCGGGTGGGCAGAGGAAGAGGACCCCAAATCCGCTAGCACTGACACTACTAGAACCCTCTGATCCTACTGTTCGGTTGAAACTTGGAGCGCCTGACCTACTGGGCAGCTGTTGGAGTCCCAGCCTCCTACACAGTAGGGTGGCTCACTCCTGGCACCTATGTCTACTTCCCCTCAGGCTAAGGAGGGGACTGCTTCCCCTGTGATTGAGGAGTGGCCTCTTGCTCTCTCCTCTTCCGCTCCCACAGCCTGGCACAATGTCTTCTCTGCCTTAGGGGGTTTTTGCTCACCCACCATTTGCAACAACTAAAGCAGCCGTCTACGAAAGCAGCTCCAACACCATGCCAAAGGCTCCCCCAATGGAGTGTAGAATAGACCTGTACTCCTTGGAGAGCCTCGGGAATCGGAGGGTCACAAGGAAGCGAGGTATGAATGGGTTGACTCCATATCATCAACAGTGAAACCATGGTGCCAGGTACACAAGGTGAGGGACCCTAAACGCTCCACCAGTGACCGAGTGGTGTCAGGGGAGCTTAGATGGAGAAGGAAAATTCCTCTGTCATAGATGATGACCTCCTCAATTTGGTACCCATCGAATGCTAAGCTCGCCTAGATCCAATCACAAATCTAGCTTATGGTTGGAGTGAGGCCAACTATCCTGCCCACCATTGCCCTATCCTGTAGTGATTGTACGGCTTTCTTCACCTGGTGTTTGTCTTCTGGAGAGAGAAGAACCTTAACGGCTTGGGGAGTCAAGGGCGCTGCCATGTGAGCCCCTCTGGCCAAACCAAAGGTCACTACCAAGATTCAATTCTTCAAAAGAAATTACAATGCTGCAATGCAAGAGGAGGGAAAAAGAAAGGCAAAGATAGAGAGAGGAAAGGCCCTCTCGAAGGTCCCGTGGAGGCTGGCTAATGAGGACCAGCAAAGAGAGCTCCAAGCACGGGGAAGAAGGCCCAGCCCTCGGAAAACCACTCCCAAGAGGCTCCAAAGAAACCAAAAAAACACAGCCAGCCAGAAGGCCAGATGTGGGCTGCTCCAAGAGGGGCAGCACTAGAAAATCTGAAGGAGAAACCGCAAGACACCTCCAAGAAGAAACGCGCGAGCAATTGCATGAAGAGATAACTCAAAGTTGTCCTAGAGGGGAGAGCTTCCAACCTGAGGAACTCTGAAAAAGCACCTGAGGGTCATCTTGGAGCGCTGGCAGAACCCGCCACTCCGAGGAGATCGGGCCTACGAGAACAGGCTGCCCACTGGAAACGTGAAACGAAGGTTGGGGGGGCGGTTGCCTAGCCATTGAGGTACCAAGGGGAGGTTGTGACCCTCCTGGTCACAACCACCAGAGCGGCACTGCCACCAGGCCCACAAGGGGCCACGACAGCACAAGAGCCCCAAACGGGGGGCTCGAGCTCCCACCTAGCTATAGGCTAGTACACCGAAGGCACGGAAGGGGCATGCATGAAGTCGAGAGCAATGGGAAGGAGTTGCGCGGTAGAAGGGGGGGCGTGAAGGAGTAGAAGGCGGGGGAGATCAGGGTGGAGAAGTATGGGGGGAGGATGCAACGTCGTGAGCAGGAGTGAATCCCTGTCAGATCTGGGTCTTTTGCACTATTACTTGGGTATAGACTTTGTGTAGTCAGACGAAGGTATAGTGTGGCTTCAGTCCAAGTACATAGTGATGTTTTCCCATGCTAGCAAGTTTATGCACAGCCCCGGTACTAAGCATTAGCAAGCAATTAAAAGCATTTTCCATTACCTATAGAATAACAAAATCTTGGATTGTTTTAGGGGACAGCTTGCAGTTCTATGCCATTGAACACCTCTTACCACTATGATAGTATATTCTACGTGGCAGGTATCGCATCATGGCTTTTAGATAACTCATAGTTCAAGATCAAGAATCAGCTCATGGCTAGGAAACTAGGTGGGTTTTCAGTGTGGAAGTGGTGTTGCCACCCCAAGCTACTCTGAGGAACCCCTACATAAGTAATAGCCTAACGCTAAAGAGGGTGGGAGGTAGAATAGGACCAGCAAGGACCTCAACTTCCATTACACCGAATTTCGACTATTATGAAGAAGATGACGACGAGATGACCAACTCGGAAGAGAAGGATGCACAAGAGTTGGTTATCATTGTGATGACGATAGTTCGAAATGAAATTCCACTTATCTAGATAGCTCTGACCGGAAGTGTGGACGATCCTTCGGGACCAATCACCAATATAAGACTATGAGTTTCACCCGTGTGGTCAATCTTTAGTTTCACATTCTCACTCTACAGCTCAACAACATTGATCCAATGTAATTTGTCATCCAAGATCCTGTCTACGTGTCGTGAATGATGTCCACAGATGAGGCCTCGGACGAAGAATCAAGACCTTAGCTAGGATCTTGTCGCCTATGTCTAGCAGGGTCTTGCCCTCCACTGGTACAGGTCTACTCTGTCGTCCCCTTTTCGGATCAACCAAATCCATCCCCTAACTCTAGGACTGAGGAAGAAGGCCGGAGTCGGAGATCTCCGGAAAGGCCCGCCAAAGGGGAGTGCAAATGTGCTCCCAGAAGCACCTGAAGAAAGCCAGTGTCAAGCCATCCTCTCCAGGGCACTTTTGAAGAGCGACTGCCTATAGAGCCTCCGAAATCTCCTGATCGGTAAATAGCATCTCTAGTTGCCTGCTCATGCTCTGCAACACCACTGACGAGATGTGATTCCAAACCCCATCTCCTTTGCGGCAACCACCTGGGGGGGACTCCTCTGCCTGGAACAATCTCTAGTAGAACTCAGTGGTCATCTCCAGGATCTCCTGAGATCCGAATGCATAGTGAACATTCGAGCCTCTCAGCCACTGCCGCTGGGTCCCCGCAAACCGAGGGCCTTCAATAAGTGCCCGGTCGTCCTGTCACCTTGTTGTACCCAACACAATCTAGAGGAGTGGGAGGATAACTCTGCCCAACATAACTCCACCGGCGTGCACACTCGTATCGGTCGGCCAACCACTACCACCTCGGATCTTGCTCTCTAAGCTGCTCAATGGAGGCCAAGTCCCATCTCAAGGCCCTCTCCCATGCCTGTAGTAGCTCCTGATGGTGCAAGGCCTGAGACTCTGTAACTCTTCCCTGCTCCTCTGAATGGCCTTTGCAGCCCACGCAGCCCATCCGACCTCTAGCTGTCTCCAGATCTGTGGGACTGCCTCCTGCACCTCTTGCTCCTACATCAAGGAATTAGGGATGTGGATCCCCTTCTATAGAAGCCCTCGACAGGATTGCTCAAGCTGTAAAATCGATGGGGAATGGTTTGACATCGTGGTACCTACCAAGATACCCGTGGCTCCGCCCCTATGCAGAGCACAGTCTCCCACATAAAAACGGTCCAACCTCTCTAGGAGCCCATCATGCCTCCACTGACCGAACAAAAAATTGAGACTGCCAGGAAGTCTATAGAACTCTGCCTCTCTCCAAAGGTCTCTACCGCACACCGTAAAGCTGAACTACTCACAGATACTCCTCTCTACCGCCGGCATCTTTGCAAAGAACGCACCTCCCAGCTTGTCTTCCGCATGCTCCAGGTTATTGAAGTCCCCTCCAACAATCCAAGAGTCTACATCTAGAAGACGCCCCATCAATTGTCTCCAGAAAGCTAGGAAATGCTGGCTACACGCCGGAGCGTAGACATTCAAGATGCCTATCATGGAATCCCCAACGGAGATCCCCATCCACACTACCCTGCCCGTGATCAGCTCCCCCTGGCCAAAAACATCTGCTAACACTACCTGTGAAGCGGAGATGCAAACTCCCCCGCTCCTGCCTATTGCAGGAGACCACGCCAATGCCTCTCCCTAGCAAAAGATGGTGGTGCCAGCTGATGTTTGTTGCTAAAAACATATGCTCCTGGATCAAAAGGAAATCCACCAACCTCCCAACCATGTTCTCTGAAGCTCCAGGTAAAGGATCAAATATTGCAGCTGCTGACGTGCATGGTCATGGAGTCCATGCACGTTCCAACTCACTTGTGTCCAGCTCATGGAGAAGAGGCTTGAGGAAATAGAGCTCTCTTGTGAGAAGGAGCATGCGAGGACGTATCCGATTTCTGAGATTTCGAAGGGGGTATAGATGAAGAGTAGTCTGCATCCGGGATCAAGGGCATAACAAGTTTCGCACCAACCTTGAGGGCCCACTGCATCATGAAGGACACATCAAGGCCCAATTTGGCTGCAAAGCATCCTCCGATCAAACAAAGCAGGGGTCCATCTTTCTTTACCAGTTGCTGCAAAGTCGAACCCCCAAAAGGGACAAGTGCGGGAACCGACCACCCCAATTGAGCCCCCTTTGAGGGCCTGCAAAATCCTAATCCTCACCTCCAGAGCGAGGGGGTAAGCATCATGTACCTCTAGGTAGTTCTAGGGACCTATCCTCCAGAAGTCCCTAGGAAAAGGCTTCACAGGGTGAGGCACTCGTCCTGAAAGCTGAGATAAGTCTCCTAGAGAGGCCTTCTATGACGAGGCTATGTCCTGCAGCGAAGCGGCAACTGAGGCTGCACCACGGAAGCCACAACCTAAAATTTGCGAGTTTGTCTCATAATCTTTACTTCAATTTTACTTCCTTCCTTACGAAATAGAGTTGTGCAAGTGATCCCTGTGATACACACCACATATATCACCAACATCCCAGTAAATCTATAGTAGGTATGGTTATGCATGTATGGTGGTGTTGCATAAGCTTCAACTAGCAAAGAAAATTTGCATATGTTGTGTATAGTATATGTACTTATTTGTTGAGTGCCTCTTGTCGCAGACTCCATGAACTTAAGATGTGTGCATGCCTCCATACGAGGATAGTGTCGTCTCTAGGAGTCTCACCTTAAGAACCAGCGCTATATGTGTTCCTTCTACTAAGAGTAAAGGACTTTGCTTTTCACCATTTTCTACTTTTTGGAGCCACTTCCAAAGCCTAGCAAGGGAGGCTATTGGCTAGCCAATTATGCACCCTTCCAATTACCCTCTCCTTTGGTAGATCAAGTAAGAACCGGGGCACATGTAGTCATCCCAATAGTGACAAGTTGATTCCCCAATTCGTCCAAGGTCACCTTACTCAAGGATCTCACATCGTAAAGCATGCCCAGCCTGTCGTTTGCAATGTGAGCTGGACGTTTGCACAAACAACACCATTTTTGGTGTGGAACCACTTGAGGCTGTAAAGGGGCATCAAATCTTCTCAAGGGGGTAATAAATCAGCAAGAATTGTATAACTTACCTTTCTCCACTCTGGTGTGGAGAAACTGACATCTTTAAGTCAAAATCATGAACTTTTACGCCATCTTTTGGTCGGGGACTTGAGAATTGAGAAGAACAGATAGAGGTTAACGTGCGGAGGTTGCGGGAGAAGGGAGAAGGTGCTGAAAAGCTGCAAAACGAAAATCGAAAGGAATAAGCGCTAATTCAAGAAGCTGATGAATTTCAACTATGGAGTTGAAGTTGATGGGAGACCTGTGACGAGGGGCTACTGCAAAAGAAGCAGCTAACGACGGCATCATGGCATGTGCTTAGAGTGTTTGCTGATGGTCGAACAACGTGAATATTATTCAGTGGGCCTGCCATGGTTCAAACAAGTGAATAATAAGTGGGCTAATGGTCAAACAAGGTGAATATTATTTTTGCAGTGCCAGCGCTTATGGTCAAACAAGGTGAATATTATTCAAGTGGGCAGCTTGAAAAATGGTAATGCTCGATGAGTGCACGGACATGAGGGAGAGTGGAGGTCGAGTGGGAAGTCATCATCGAGGAAGTCCCAAGTCTGGGTGAGGTGAGCTAGCAGTTACACTCGAGTTAATGCAAAAATGTATATATTTGAATTTGAATCTGTCCAAATCTCTAACTAAGCTTGGCAAACATCCAATCCCAAGCTGCCAAAAAAGACCAAACGAATTTCCCAAAAAACCTTATGAATTTTGTTTCTGCTGCTACCCCAAACACATTACTAAGACCTCTTCCCCTTCCACCAAGGCAGGCCGAGCACTACTTGAGGTAAAGAGCGAGGGCACTACCCATGGTAAAGCAAGCACTTTTGAATGCAAAAGAGAAAGCAAATGATTTTTAAAGATAGTTGGACTATCAAAAGGCAATATTTGTAGGATGAATGGCAATTTGAAACACAAATTACGCGTGGAAATTCACAAAAGAGTTTCAATCCTCCAGTATAGCACTACCTCTAAGCAGGCAGTGCTAACAAAAGGTCAGCCAACCGTCCATAAGCACTGGCTCTTGTTGTGTTTGTTAATTAACTATTGTTATGGTTCTGTAAGGAACTCGTAATAATTTCTTAAGGGGAAATGATTGTATGAAGGTGAGCGAAAGTCATTGCACTAAGCCTGGAATTCCAGCTTGCTCTAAACAATGGTAAGCACACTGGAAATTGGTATGCAATGTAAATAGGACTATGGTAAGCACATTGGAAATTGGTATGCAATGTAAATAGGACTATGGTGTATCGAATATGCTTGAGTTTTTCCAAAGTATCAGTGTGTTTGTCCAGGTGTGGTCAATTTGGGATCCGTAGATTGTTGTTGGGTCTTGTTCACTAGGTGCAAATGATGCCATTCCATGAGATCTATTGGTTGTATTTGCTTTTGAGAATATTCAAACATGTCGAGGTTGAAATCTCCCAATGCAAAAGTTGGGTAACTAAGTGGTTTTGTAAGCAATACATGTGCCAACTGTTGTAAGAAGGTGTGAATGTGACATGCACGAGTTCGATATATTGAAATCACAAACATTGATTGCCTTACTTTTGGTTGGAAATGTGTTGTGATCATTCCAAGCACTAAAAACGTTTCATGTGAAATTAAGGAGAGTTTATTCTTGCAAACGAGCACTGTACCCATTGCTTGAAATGTTGTGATTGTAGAAAAAAAAAAGCTTATGTATTCCGCTAGATTTGCACTCCTAGTCTCACTGATGTAAAGCAAATAAGATACTTGGAGATTATAATCTGCATTTAAATCACCTAAATGTAATTACAATAATATGTGTTCGACCCCAGTTTTGAAAACAAGGGATGTCAAATTGCCAGGCTACAGTTGTAATGACTCTCTGCATCTCTATAACAATGGGTGGGTCTACGTGGAAGTGCGTATTACTTAAGGGCTTCACTTGCTTTGGTGCTGTGACATGAAGTTGGGGGTAATAAACTTCACGCACCTCTTTACTTCCTACTACTTTTGCACTGAGTGACAAAGATATTTATCATTGAGAAAGGGACATTAAAAAGAAGCTTTTATGCCAAGATACCACACCATACTTTCCTCCCTTAAATGAGAATGAAGATGGTAACATCCCAAGTGATGTTATACTCAAGCATAGGGAGAAGGAAAGGATCAGCAGAGGCCATAATCTCAGCAAGCCGGTCTACACCAAAGAGAAGAGCGATACGTTGTTGAAAGAAGATCTTGCAGCTCAACATGACATGAACTGATATATATCGAGGAGCTTGAAGGGGTTGATTGGGTCGGATGGGTAGGTTACGAGGAAACATTGCACCTCCTTCATAGATACCTTTACACTTAGCTCAAAACACTCTGTAACTGTCATTAGACACAAAGGCCTATAACTTTCAGTAGAGACATGATACCAAAGATTCCAACACATATAGAGATGTACCTTGAGATGGGCTTCATGTTGATATACATTTCGTAAGAAACAAAGAAGCGGCCAGAAAGTTATGGGCGGTTTACTAGACGGGGGTAAAAACTATCATGAAACCAGACTCTCAAACACAGAGACTCAAAGACACAAAGACATGCGCCTTGAAGAGAGCTTTGCGTTGATATAAGTTTCATCAAAATCGGACTAACGAGCGGAAAGTTATGAGCAAAACACCAACAGGGGGTCAAACTGTCATGAAAACTGCCCTCCACCCATGCTAATTTCGCCTGAGTAGGATGCTCCCTCAAGACTCCACCTTCATCAACGATTCACCACTCATAGATTTTGCTTGGAATAGGGGAAGTAGCTCCCTTGGTGGCTTGGGAAATGGATGAACCATGTGTGTGTAATGAGCGACCAAATAGAAAGAACTTTTAAGGCTTTGAAAGAAAGAAAAGGGAAGAGACACTCAAGAGAGGGAATACGAAGTGATCTTGAGACTCCACTATAATGCAACTCAAAATACTATAAACACAAGGGAGAAGAAGAGCTTTCATACGTACAAGAGGGAGCGAAAGCTCCAAGACTATCATAGAGAGAGAATGAACTAGAGAGAGATGGACTCAAGAGTCTACATAAGAGAATATCTACAACAGGGAGAGAAGGCTCATGGAAGAGGCTTGAGGAGACGAGAGCTACAGCAACATGAGGCCTAATGGTGGAAGAGATGATGAACAAGGGGGAGGAGGGCTCCTTTTAAAGAGATTTTGTCACCCTCCTTCACCCATTTACAATTGCTGCCTGTAGATTCTTCTCCCCATCAATCACATAAGCCCATATGTCACCATCCATGTCCTTTTTGGCTACTCTTGCCATGTGTCCCATTAAAAGATGCTCAAGACTCTAAAAATATTGAGAAAGTCAAGAGTCTCCCCACATGGAGCCCATAGGGACCCTCTCTTTTCCATATGTCCACTTCCTCCTTATTCCACCTGGGAATTCTAGAAGGATTCCTCTTGACTCCACACTCCTCCACATGCCTTCCACACGCTTGGCATGTGGCCTCTCTTATATTATTGGAACACATGGACATGAGCCCACCTCTTTATATGACTCACTCCTCCTATTTCTAAAAACCCCATAATATCCCATACACAAATAACTCTCACCCCATACCAAGGTATTTATAATTCATACCTATGGTATTTACAATGATCCATTCCACTCATCCTCTCAATCCCATACAATATCTTAGAAAATAGAACTAAGTGAGAGCCGCTAGGCTATCACTTGATACTCAAACTCTTATCAAACATAGAAGAAAACAATACCAATGCCAAATAAAAAATATCAATTTTTGGCATCACATCTTTCCCCCCCCAGCAGACCCTCTCTATCACAGGGTCTGCTGGCCCTCTAGGTGGTCGAGCATAGAAGAATTTAAGGCGATACTCATTGGTGCGTCCAGGTATCACCATGCCTTGGCCTCTACCCCACCGAGTCGCATAAATTGTGGCCACCAATAAATAATTCTTGCCCTGATATGAGCAAGGGAGTAGTCCCACAAAGTCCAACCCCCACCTCTCAAATGGTCCATATGCTGGAATAGGCTTCAAGGGCCTAGGAATCAACTATTGCCTTCCAAACTTTTGGCATACTTTATGACTTTGACACCATTCATATACATCCTTATGGAGGTGTGGCCAAAAGTAACCTGCATTAAGAATTCTCCTAGCTGTGCTCACTGAAGCAAAATGACCGGAGCATTCATGACACATTTCTAGGATTCTCCTAGTCTCCATGGGATGGACCACCCGACAGAGCACCTTGTCTTTTCCCAATTTATAAAGAATGTCATCAACAATAGTATAGGGACAAGCCTTCCTTACCAATCTCTTCTTCTATTGTGGAGTTAACCCTCGAGGAAACATGCCTTCTTCCACATATTGCTGAACATCTTGCAGTCCTAGCCATCCAGTGTCTGCCAAAGAAACCACCCCCCGGTCTTGTACTATAATGGCTTGAGTAGCTAACTCATCCGCCCTTGGATTTTCTTTTCTATATATATGAACAAACTTGCAAAAATCAAATTGACTACATAGTGCCATAGCCTTTTGATTAAGCTCCTTCAAATGAGGACTTCTTGTCTTGTAATGCCCTTGCATTTGCTTTATAAATAAGCTGAGAATCTCCTCTTACTTCCAATTCTCTAACTTGACTTTGAAGACAACCCTCCAAACCAAGAATCAAAGCATTATACTCAACTACATTGTTAGTTGTGATACCTAGAAGCTCTTGTCTTCTTACCCACACCTCATGACCTTCAAAATTCATCAAGACTATCCTCCCGGCTCCTTGTTGGCGTGAAGGACTAAAAGCCCCATCAAAATACAAAACAAGAGCTGTTGCTGGTGTATCCCTTTCATCTTTAATGTTCTCCTTACATTTCTTTTCTTCTCCTAGATCCTCCCATCCTGTGAGCAAATCTGCCATGGTGGACCTAGTGGTATAATCAGTGACAAAAGAGAAAGAGAACTCTTGAAGCTCTGACAACCATTTTGCAAATCTCCCCCCAGGATTAGACTTGTGAACTAGATATGCTAATACAGACTGAGAGGTAAGGAAGAAAAATAGTCGAGGTATAAATAGGAGCAAAACTTTCTAGCTGAAAACACCAAAGAGAGAGCTTGCTACTCCATTTCTTCATACCTTGTTTCAACCTCTATAAGGTGTCAGTGGCTGGCATAATAGATGGGTTGCATTCTACCTACCTCTCCTTTTTATAGCAATACAGCACCAACTGAATGCAAAGATACACTTGGATTTATATAAAAGTCTTGAGACCAATCAGGGGGCTTCAATATTGGGCCCTTACTCATGGCCTCCTTAAGTTGCTGAAAAGACTCTTGTTGCTCCACACCCCATTGGAAAGAAACTCCTTTTCTTGTCAACAAGTTCATGGGATGAACTATCTCTGTGAAATCATCACAAAAGCATTGATAATACTTGCTCTTTCCTAAAATTCTACGAACACCAATGACACTCTTAGGACTTGGCAATGCCATGATTGCCTAAACCTTGTCAGGATCCATTTGCAAGCCTTCTTCAGAGACAATATGCCCCAACAAGGCCACTTTTGTTTGAGCCAAATGACACTTGCTAGGATTTAGACACCCTTTTGCTTCATCAATCCTAGCTAAGGCCATCTTTAACTTCTCCATGTGATCTATGCACTGAGAATAAATGCAAAAATCATCCAAAAACACCCTTATGAACTTTCCTAAGTAAGGCTTGAGCACTTGACTCATGAACCTTTGAAATGTAGCTGTTGATTCGTCAACCCAAAAGGCATCACTCTGTAAGCAAAAACTCCCCAAGGTGTGACAAATGATGTTTTCTTTTGATCTTCATTGTGCTGAATACGAATTTGACAGTACGCAAAATACCCATAGCATACAGAATACATCTCATGCCCTACTACTTAGTCTAGTATTTCATCTTGGAATGGCAAAGGAAAATGATCCCTCTTAGTGCATGCATTCAAACGACGAAAGTCCACACAAATCCACCACTTATTTCCTTTCTTTGGTGTGACAACTACAGGAGATATCCATTCTGAATCATCAACAGGAAAGATGAATCCCGCCTCAAGTAGTTGTGTTACCTCTTTCTTTAGCGCCTCACCTTGGATTACCCCCAATCGCCTTAAGCGTTGCACAATTGGCTTGCTTTCTAGCTTCAACTCAATCTTGTGCTCCACAAGAGAGACTAGTCAAACTTGTGAATAGCTTGTTGCAAAGAGACATGGAAAATCATCTAACATATCCAAGTACTGGAGCTTCTCACTACCTGATAGAGAATCACCACGAAGCTCTTCATTGCGTTGGTGTCGTTTAGTGTGCTCCACATCCTCCACATGAAGTGTCTCTACAGGATCTTCTTGTACCACCACCTTGTTCCCTCCAGACTCATCCTGATCAGCACCAAGACAAAGACCAAAGGCCACTCCTTCCACCTCACCCTCTGAGCTTGACTCCTCAGAGCTACACCCTGTCTCTTCTTCTTCATCAGTTATCGAACTCTCTGATGCTGAAGACTCCTCCTTGACAACTTCCTTTTTGTGATTTCTGATGTTGTAGTGCACCTTCTTGTCATTTCCCTACAAAATCAATTCTCCAGTATCCCACTTTTGAATAGCCTTCACCTTGCCTAGCCAAGGCCTTCCCAAAATCAATGGATAAGCACATGCATGTGGCTTGGAAGGGATCACCTAAAAAGTAGATGGCACAAAAATTTCACATACATCCACTTATAGATTCTTCACAACTCCCAAGGTCTTAACCCTAGTGTTGTCAGCCAATTTGATGCAATAAGGAGAGGTAGTATTAGAGTATTTAAATCAGCATCTATCATGGTTTTCTCACTCATGACATTAATCAATGCACCTCCATCACTGTACACATTAGAAATCACTTGACCATCAATGATCACATCAACCATAGGTACATCATCACCAACATCTATATCTACCTTTTGAACAATAGGAATGGCACTTTTCTTCTTTTTCTTCTTTCACACTCTTGTGCTTGCTAGCTTTCCCCACTCCTTCCGTAGTTTTGGAGACAAAGCAAGTAATTGACCAAAGGTGATATGAGGTTCCTTTTCTTTAAGGTCAGACAACAAGTCATAGCGTCCAACTTCAACAGCTTCAACTTCTAACGTGGAGGTAATGGGCACTCCTTAGTTACCAAAGTCCTCTGAGTTAGATCATAATATCTCCCAATTGATTGCAGAGTTTGCTGATTTGAAATTGCATTTGGTTAATGCACGACAACCTAGAGCACCAAAGAGTGAGGATAGGCCTCGAGATAAGAGTGGGGTCACTTGCTATGAATGTAATGAAAAAGGTCACTATTGCCCTGAGTATCCTAGATTGAGAAAGAAAGAAGAAAAACAAGTATCCTTGTTAGAAGCTTCTTCAAGAGATGAGGAAAGAGAGGTAATGATGGCTAAACAGGGGCATGGTAAAGCAAAAGAAGAAGAAGAAAGCAAGGAAGAAGTAGACGAGAAACATCAGGAAGAGGAACACCGTAGTAAGAAAAAAAAGGCATCTAGAAGGAGAATTAGCCAGTCAGGCTTTCCTTTAGGACAAGTTCGATCTTTAGAGAAGCTTCTTTCTTGGTCGCAATGTGAAGTGCCTCCACATATGTTGTTGGATCTTTACTCATTACTTTTGAGCGAAGACGAGGCTCCAAAGCCATAACAAATTTGCTCATCTTTAAGTGCTCCATCCCTACGAGACTTTGAGGGGCCGATGATGCAAATGCCACAGCTCACAAAGTTGCCCTTTCATACTTTATCCATAAAGTTTCATATCGTATTGCCAACACAGAGACCATCTCACCCTCTCCTTGTTGATAGAACCGGTCCAACTACAACATCAAAGCATTTGGCGACTCCACTTTCCCAAATCTCTGCTTCATTGCAGCTACCAGTTGATCCCAGTCCTCCTTGGTAGAGTCCGACAAGGCGTCATGCCAACTCAAGGCTACACCTTCAAGAAAATCAAGCAAAATCTTTGCCCAATCCTTCATGGACCATCCAAGAAGCCGGCATCCTCAAACAAAATCCCGAAGATAAGACTTCGAGTCTTCCCCTTGGGTCCCTCGAAACACTGGAATCTTCACCATGATAAAACACAAAAAGGAAACACCAAGATTCAACTAATATCCCAAACAAGATCCCACAGAGCCTTAGTATACCAAGACCAACTTATTATGCATAACCACTTGTTGAAAACCCTCCACAATGTGATCCTCAACAAAATCTTCAAAAATAAGTAACCAACCAGCACCATGAAAACATTGTGTATACGTGCATTCAAGAATCACCCTTCTCACAATTGGAAGTGCACATAACAGCTTCAAGATATTGTACTCTTCATCATTTGCATAGCAAAAGAAGTTGAAAGCATTGAGAATCACCACTCCACTGTTATAGTCAAAAACTACCCAAAGACAACTCTTCTTCACACCAAGCTTCCAATGCATGAAACAATACCCAATCTATCATTGTGCCTACTGCCGGCGTTGCGATTCACCAACATATTCAAGAGTGCAAACATAAAGGATATTATCATAATGACCGTGCAAATAGCTTGAGCATCACCTTCACAATCTACTGCAATCTCTTCTAATGGAGTTCTTTCAGGCATCTTCTTTATCACATCAGGATACACATGCCTATACTATCCAATACCAAATGTACCCGACATCTCCACCAAAAGATGTGACATGAAGTTGGGGGTAATAAACTTCATGCACCTCTTCACTTCCTACTACTTTTGAACCGAGTGACAAAGATATTTATCATTGATAAAGGGACATGAAAAAGAAGCTTTTATGCCAAGATACCACACCATACTTTCCTCCCTTAGATGAGAATGAAGATGGTAACATCCCAAGTAATGTTGTACTCAAGCATAGGGAGAAGGAAAGAATCAGCAGAGGCCATAATCTCAGCAAGCTGGTTTGCACAAAAGAGAAGAGCGATACATTGTTGAAAGAAGATATTGCGGCTCAACATGACATGAAGTGATATATATCAAGAAGCTTGAAGGGGTTGATTGGGTCGGATGGGTAGGTTCCAAGGAAACATTGCACTTCCTTCATAAATACCTTTACACTTAGCTCAAAACACTTTGCAAACTATCATTAGACACAGAGGCATATAACTTTCAGTAGAGACATCATACCAAATATTCAAACACATATAGAGATGCGCCTTGATATGGGCTTTGTGCTGATATACATTTTGTAAGAAATAAAGAAGCGGCCAAAAAGTTATGGGCAGTTTACTAGACGAGGGTAAAAACTATCATGAAAATAGACTGTCAAACACAGAGACTCATAACTTTTTACTGTAGCATCTAATTCAAGGTCTAATAACACAAATACATGCATCTTGAAGAGAGCTTCCTACTGATATAAGTTTCATCAAAATTGAACTAACGACTGGAAAGTTATGAGCAAAACACTAACAAGGGGTCAAACTATCATGAAAACTGCCCTCCACCCTTGCTAATTTCGCTTGAGTAGCCTTAAGACTCCACCTTCATCAATGATCCACCACTTATAGATTCTGCCTAGAATAGGGTCAGTAACTCCCTTGGTGGCTTGGGAAATGGATGGACCATGTGTCTGCAATGAGCGGCCAAATAGAAAGAACTTTTAAGGCTTTGAAAGGAAGAAAAGGGAAGAGAGACTGAAGAGAGGGAATACGAAGTGATCTTCATTGTCAATAGAGTGAGACTCCACTCCAATGCAACTCAAAATACTACAAACACAAGGGAGAAGAAGAGGTTTCATATGTACAAGAGGGAGCGGAAACTCCAAGACTACTCATAGAGAGAGAATAAACTAGAGAGAGATGGACTCAAGAGTCTACATAAGAGAATATCTACAAGAGGGAGAGAAGGCTCATGGAAGAGGCTTAAGGAGACGAGAGCTATAGCAACATGAGGCCTAATGGTGAAAGAGATGATGAACAAGGGAGAGGAGGGCTCCTTTTATAGAGCTCACCCTCCTTCACCCATTTACAATTGCTGCCTGTAGATTCTTTTCCCCATCAATCACATAAGCCCATATGTCACCATCCATGTCCTTTTTGGCTACTCTTGCCATGTGTCCCATCAAAAGATGCTCAAGACTCTTAAAATATTAAGAAAGTCAAGAGTCTCCTCACATGGATCCCATAGGGACCCTCTCTTTTCCATATGTCCACTTCCTCCTTATTCCACATGGGAATCCTAGAATGATTCCTCTTGACTCCACACTCCTCCACATGCCTTCCACACGCTTGGCATGTGGCCTCTCTTATATTATTAGAACACATGGACATGAGCCCACCTCTTTATATGACTTACTCTTCCTATTTTCTAAAAACCCCATAATATCCCATACACAAATAACTCTCACCCCATACCAAGGTATTTATAATTCATACCTATGGTATTTACAATGATCCATTCCACTCATCCTCTCAATCCCATACAATTATTTAGAAAATAGAAATATTTAAGAGCCACTAGGCTATCACTTGATACTCAAACTCTTATCAAACATAGAAGAAAACAATACTAATGCCAAATAAAAATTATCAATTTTTGGCGTCACAATGCGTACTCTTGAAAGTGTTGTGTATGTGATGCCATGCTGTAGTTTGCTCACTGGGTCAAAACATAATGATCCCAATGTTTAGCCATATACCATTTTTTTTTATGTTGGTTGGATTGGATATTATGTTCATATAACGATGTGGTTTGTATTATTTCCTATTCAGATTTCTTTTGTAATTGTTAGCATTGCAGTCTAGTGTTGCTCAATATGGCCTTTGTATAAATACTTGTTGGCCTGTTGCCACGTTTGTGTTTCGACATTGGGGTTCAAGAATTGTATCCATACAATTACGAGGAATTAGAATTGTCATAGCTTTGAACTGGCCATCGGCTCCATTCACAAGTGTGTTGTAGTTTTCAGCGCATAGTTTAACAATCATGCCTATGTTTAGTTTTATTTCTCTATGGAGCCCAGTAGTTTTACTCAGATCATCTAAGAGAGACAATGAATCAGAGCTGTTACTGAATTTTCTGTCTCTAGCTGGGAAAATGTAAATATCATCATCCGTATGCTAGAACATGTGCTCATTACGTGCACGTACTAGTTTGTCTGTGCAAAATAAGTGAGGCAGTGTTATGTCTAGTGGCACTTTGTGACAATATATAGAGTTGATTGTGTTGATGTCTTGTTACCGATGTGTATTTGTTTTGAATTTGTTTAGGATGCTAATGTATAAGAAATCACCTTGTTGCATGATGGTGTTGAGTTGGTAACATTTGAGTTTTTATTTCCAAAAGCTTTGCTTTAAAGAGTTATGTTCCTGGAACACCCATTTGTCACATACAGGAGGCAACTGGTATAGGTTACCTGTTGGAGGCAACTGGTGTAGGGTACCTATTATTAGCCATCGAATGGGATACTGTGAATGTGTTTGACAGCACGTAGCCAGCTATCGATAAAGTTAAACATCTGCTTGCCAATCGATGATATTTCATGTAAGATTGTTGTTCGAACATCCATGTAATGCAATTTGCTTTATGAGTTTGTCTAATCCTCAATAGCTAACTCTGGCATGTCTTTGCAATTCACTAGTATACTTAATGTGGAATGTAGAGTTGCCCAATTTATGTTGTATGCAGCTCTTCTTGCGTATGCCATTTTTAGTATTTTGGTTTTTAACATATCAGAATTGGGGTCTTTCTTATAACGTGATAGTCCTTGATTGAGGACACATATCATTGTTGTTTTCCCAGTTCCAGATTCCCCTATTAGGAATATGTAGATTAGCTTCTCAGGGTTGTTCTTCTTTTTCCCACATTATGTAAATATGTCATTGCTCTGGGTTTAGTAGTTGTATCTATGACTAGTATTCTTTTCTTGGTACTAGGTGTTCTGCAGGCTATAGAAGTTGAAAGGAACCAGTAGTTTCTGTTATGTGGCTATGCGGGGTTTGAGGCAACAAACTATCTTTTGGTTTCTTTTCCATGTAATAGTGATGTGTCACATTGACTACATTAAATGGGTCTAATAAAATAGCACTATTAAATGTTTCAACCCATATATTATTTTTTACGGTTGTATCCATTTCATCTATTTGGTTCTCAAAGTTTTTCCAAGCTTTAGCATTTTGGTCGTTTGAGTCCGTAAGGAAGTTGAATTTTTCCCTAGTCTTAGAAATTTGCTATGTGATTCCATGGTAAGCATTTTGCCAACTTTTGTTTAATTGTCTTAGAGTTTCTTTTGAGTTACTATAAGGAGTATAAAGCATGAGTTGCTCTCTTTAAAAATTCTTAGGGTCTCGATGTTGGTCGAAATGCGTAAACCTAATCATTCGAGACCTTTTTTTTTTGTCTTGTGAGTTTTCTTATTATATTCTAAAACAAGCTCTGCAAGGCATAATGAGTCAAGTGTTTTTTGTCTTGCTATGTAGTGATTGTCGAAGTGCACATTATATTAATTGAGTCATTTGGTAGTGTTTGCAAGATTTTTTCAACACTACGACGCGTTGTTGTAACAGTGTTTTACTTATAAATTGTCTCCTTCTAAAAGCATGGTGCAATGGCAATGAAGGTATTGTATATAATGTATATAGATGCACTAAAATTGTACTATTTATGGTCTAGTTAGAAGATAATGAATGGTGATAACCACAACCTCTGCAACATCCAATGCATCACTTGGAAGCACTAGCATCTTTATATCCACATTTCTATCTTCAAACTTTGGTTACCATCTCTTATCAAACTGATTTGGATAAAAGACTACCCATGTTCTAAATTAAAATTCTTTGATTGATTAAGATACTTATAAACATATGAGAAATGCATGAAATTGAGGCCACGAGCCTAAATCATATGTGTTACTTATTCACAAAAAAAGTATCACTTTCACTTGTCCAAAGTTTGGATGAGTCTATGGCGAAGCCATCGACATTGTTCTTTATTGTAGCCTTTGGAGCGTTGTAGATACATATGAACCATATATCAAGACTGAAATTGTTGACTCATCTAAATCAAAGTTTCTAGGATATCTTGTATGCTCCCACATTAATATGAATATGAGGAAAGGGCATCGGCAATGAGGTTCTTAATCAACTATCCTATATAATGTTAGCCATGATTCCACAATCAATTGTGGTCCTACTTGAGTCTATGGTTCTTTTACAAATTACCATGTGTGCCCCTAGTATTCAAATATACTTGACATGCATTACTATCACCTTGAACAACTGGGTCCTCCAATTGAAAAAACACAATGTGGCACAATTGCTAAGTTCCTATTAGGGAAAATGTTTAGTATCACAAACAAAGATTTTCCAATAATTAATAAAAGGGAAAAAGGAGAGCAATAATATGGGAGGAGAGGAGAGGGAATAAAAGAAAGTTAAGGTGAATGAATATTGGGAGAGGAAGATGCAACAAAGGGAAGAGGAGAGAGGTAGAAGGGGGAAGGGTGCAATAAATGAAATAATGAGTAAAAGGGAAAAAGCAGAGTAAAATGGGAGGAAAGCGGAGTGAATGAAAGGGAAAAAGGAGAGGAGAGGAAAAAAGAGAAATGGGAGGAGAGGAGAGGGAATTAAAGAAAGTGAAGGTGAATGAATATTGGGAGAGGAAGATGCGAGAGGATACAAATTACTCATGAAATTATTAGTAAAAGGGAAAAAGGAGAGGACTAAAATTGGAGGAGAGGGGATGAAATATAAGAAAGTGAAGTTGAACGAAAGCATGATTGAGTTTAGCCATTTTTTGTGAGGTTCAAGAAACATGTTGCGTAGACAAAGTTTGCTTAATCCATAACATGTACGTTGCTTAATGAATTTGACACACTTGGTGTCTAAACTAATCTATTTGAGTCTGAGACCAAATTATTACATCTTGAATGTGACTATTCAATCATTACAAATGCTAATTTGCATGTGAAGTCCATATCCTAGACTACACTACCCAAGGGCCCATCTTGTCGCTTTCTCACTACAAGTTTCCGTACTTAGAAATTTATTTGGGTCCAAATGACAACGACCGTTAGAAATTTTTGTCAATATATCCACCCATATCTCTCTTAATATTTATGCAGGTATCAATAATGATATTATACTTCAAAATACTAGATAGTATCGATGTTCATATAGCAAATAATATCCGCATTCTTTAAGAAAAAACAAAAATCATATTGCAAGATCTCCCAAAATTATAAAACGTATTTGTGTTTTAATGACCAAATTGACAAATGTGATTTTATAAGGTCAATGTAAGTGAAAGCAAAGGATGAAAAGACCCAAGACCTCTCCATGATAGATTAGTCAAGAAATATCATTTATAGTGAGGGATGCATCATCACCTAAGTCCATCATGCCAAATAAATCTATGTCCAGCTCTATCCCTATACAAGCTAAAACCTCCTCTAATGGTGATGGTAATGATGTAGATGCAAAAGAAATGTGCTAGTTATGGTTCTACTTAGAAGGTAATGAATGGCAATGACCACCATTATCTATAGCATTTGATGCATCACTCACAAGTAATAGCATCTATGTATCAACATCTCTATCTCAAATTAGAATGATTTGGATGAAAGGCTACCAAGGTTTAAAATGAAAAGGGTTTTATTAATTAAGAGACATATTAACATGTGAGAAACGATTGAAATTGAGGTCACAAGCTTAAATAATATGTATTACTTGTTCACATTGTTTAGGAAGAACAAAATTGTCACTTTCAATTGTTTAAAGTTTGGATGAGTTTATAGAAAAAAAGCCATCGGCACCTTTCTTTATTGTAGCATTGGATACCTTTCAACCATTTTACATCAAGAATGTAATTCTTGAATTGTCTGAATCCAATTTCTAGGATATCTTGTATGGTCCCATAATGATATGATTAAAAGGAAAGGACATTGGCATTTCATGTTGAAAAGGGAATAAGAGATAGATAAAACTTAAAAGAGGGGAGGGGCTCCATAAATGTGAATCCATTACTTAGGGGGGGAGTGTGGAGCCCCTTGTCATACATTTAAATACCATTTCAGCCTTTCAACAAGGGAGCATGAAAACTCCGGGCTTGCCTCTATGGTTAGAGGTTATATTGTAAATGATGATTTGTTTTTCCCTTTTAAAAACTTAACAAGAAACCAAATTATTAAAATTGATTACCCCATAAGTAGATGACTCCAAATTAAAAGTGTAGTACTTAGATTCTTATCTCATATCATGTGAAGAATATTATGACATTTTGGTCAAATGTTATCAAGAATACACCACAACACAAGACGATCTCAAGTGAAAAAAAGACTAATATTCCATAAAAGGGCCAAAGCATCATTGGGTATAGCCACTTTTTGTGAGGTTCAAGGAATATATTATATAGTCATGATTTGCTCAATCCATAACTTATGTGCTGCTCAAGGAAATTTGACAAATTTGGTGTCTAAACTAATGTACATGTTTCAAACTTGGATAGGAGACCAAATTATTACAAAATTGCATGCTTGAATGTGACCATCAAACCACTTCAAATACTTCTTTACATGTGAAGTGCACATCCTAGATTGTATAGAATACTGCTATCAAAGGTCCCATTTCTATTGCTTCTTGCTAATGGTTTTCTCCTACTAATAAATTTTTTGGTTCCAAATGACAATGACCACCATAAAAGTGTAGCTTGAATTTCTTGATGATATTTCCATTGATATCTTTGTTACTATTTATGCTAACACCACCTGATGATATTATAGGTGGCATACAAGACAGTTACAAATGTAAAATTCTTATGTCTCTAACAAATACTATTTTGATATTGACATTTTACACCAAATATACAAATTTTAATTTATAATATCTCCCAAAATTATAATGCACTAAAGTTTTAATCATTTGAAAGATAAAATGCTGAACACATTTACATGAAGTTTAAGGTTAAAATACCTTTGTATAGTGATGGCCAAATTGACAAATGAATTGTCATAATGTCAATGTAAGTAAAAAAGAGAAAAGGATGAATTGTCATAATGTCGATGTAAGTAAAAAAGAGGAAAGGATGAAAATTCCTCTCCATAATAAATTAGTCAAGAAATAGCATTTACATCAAGGGCTGCATCATTAGCTAAGTCCCTCATGCCAAATAAATCTATCTCTAGCTTTGTCCCAATATCTCTCATATGGGCAAAATCTGTACAAGCTAAAACCTCCTCTAATGGCAATGATGATGATATAAATGCACTAGAAATGTACTAGATGGGGTCTCCTTACAAAATAATGAATGGTGTAACCACCATCCTCTATAGCAGTTGATGTATCAAATAGATGCACTAGCATCTCCATATCCACATTGCTATCTTTAGAAGTTGGTTTTGGGAAACATCTTGGACCACATATCGCTATCTAAGGTCAAATCAATTCAGGTGGAAGATTACCTAGTTCAAAATGAAAATGCTTTTATTAATAACATACTTATAAACATCTGAGACATGCTTGACATTGCGGTCATATATACTTACCTGTTCACATTATTCATGAAGAATAGAAATATTGCTTTCTATTGTTCAAATTATGGATGAATCTACAACAAAAAAGTAACCACGATGGAAACTTTAAAGAAAGAATATCAAAGGCAACCACAGTCATAGCTTAGTTGTTTTTGTTGAAACCCTTCATCTTCTTATTTCACATCGAGAGAAAGCTGCAAGGAGAGGTGTGAGCTACATGATCGTGTCTACATGATCTTCTCCTCAACAATCCTTTTCTTATTACAGCTGTGCACATGGTGCAACTTTTGGGAAATGAGTGCACCATCCATGCCAAAGTTGATGCTTGTCTCATCTCAAATTTCATGCTGAACTTTTAAGCCTCTAGTAAGCTATGGCAAGGGATGTTTCTCTCATAGACCATCGAGAAGGAAGTCTACAAGAGCTCTCTGAGTTTTAGTAGCAAGGAATGTTGCTCACCACAGCTTCTTCAGAGGCCCATCGAGAAGGAAGTCTACATGTACTCTATGAGTTGCTCCATATGTTCTCCCATGATAGGATTGATAGAAGAGTATAGTAATGAGCTGCAGAAAAGAGAAATGGCTGACAATACACCTAACATTTGCATCACGCAAAACTGGCCGAGGATTGCGCATGAGTCACCTGACCTTTGTTACCTTTGGTCAACTCAAACAATGTACAACCTTTGGTCAACTCAACCATGTACAACCACTTCAACCTTTGCATATTTTAACCCTTGTAGTAGTTGATTCCCTTTGTATTCATTGATTTGCCTCCCTTAGTGCCTCTTCACAACACGGCAATGAAAAAGCACCACTAGGTGCTTCGAATTTTTGTTCACACAATTCAATTCGTTTCAACTGAATGCGATGGAGCTTTGGTGCTCAAATGGCAAATCCATTTTGGACCATTTTCCACCTGGCTCCCAACTTGACATTTGGCTCTGACTTCAAGTCCCATTGCTCTCAAAGTGCACAGAGTTAACAAACTGCCTTGCCCCAGCCAATGAAAAATGGTCACGTAAAAAAACTTTACAACTCACATAGAGCTCCACTGCAAGTTGTACAATGTTTGCCGCTCACACACAACCTCTTAAGAGCTCTATCAAATTCATTAAAGTGCTAGGCGATTTGGTTCATGTGGAGTATTTGAAGGTTGGACTTTAGCGTCGCACCAAGTGCACATTGCTGACCTCGTTTGCACATACCCTTATTAATTCATTCTTCTTATCAAGCTCATTATGTGCCACCATCACCCGAAAGTCACTTGTCCTTTCATCACATACTTGGATGGTGATGAATGAATGGTGGTTTATAGAGGAATGTGCCTCCCTTACTGAAGGAGATGGAGTCCTCTCTCCCTCATAGCATGTGTGAGATGTCCACAAGCACTCAATAATTGCTTTCAACTCTCAAATATATCTCCCTAATGAACTTTTAATGAACCAACTTGATAAATTAATCCATTAAGCCAAGTTACAAAGGTCCTTGAACTATTGAAATTGATTACCCCTTGAGATTGAAAAATGGGAAAATCCCTATTAAATAGTCTTTTCCCTAAGCGCCTGCTGATTATTAAAGTAAGTGTTACGACCGAAAATTAGGCTAAGTTTGTGGCCTAGCCCCTGAAATAATCTCTCCCTCCCCCTCATTCCATGGAGCCCTCGCTTCTACCCAGCCCCTCCCCCTCCTTGACCTCCCTTCAACCCTTTCCTTACCTAAGCCCTCCCTCATTGCTTCTCAAGAATCCCCTTTCCTCTTCCTCCCCCATCAGCCCCTTCCTCACCTTAGCCTCCCCGCATTGCCTTAGGTTTTGTTGTCGCCTCAGCCCTCCTCTCATCGATTCTCTAGGCATCGGCACCCTCGTCTTTGTTATAGGTGCTCACATAGGCTTTGTGTAGATGGACCTCAAGAGTGGAGATGTGATGATTGACTACACCAACTCTACACAACGTTGGAGTGTAGAATGAGCACATCCATGAATGATCTCAGTAGCCTCTTCTCGTTGTGCTAATCTCTTTTATCCAACTTCGTCAACAAATTCATGTCTATAGGTGACTCCAATTGAAAATCAATAAAAAATGAAGGAGATTAATTTTCCACTTTCTCCATGCTTTACCCCTACACCTTCTCTGAACTCTTAAAAATTGTTGGATCCCCCATGGAGGTACAAATCTCCATGAAAGTCTAATGATAAAACATTCTTATTCAGACATAATGTGAGAACTACTTTCTATGCCTCAACCTAAATCCCTTAACAGAATTCGACTAAGGCCCCATGCTAGGCAATGAACATATTTGCTACCCTAAGCTAATATAACACTTGTGACAAAAGCCTTAGTCTAAACAAAAAAGAGGAGTAAGTGACAACATTTTGAGTGTGTTTCCAAGGAGAATGGCTCTTGATGTGAGGGGGGATGATGCATGGGCAGTGCACATTGCACACACACTGGTTGAAGCGAAGTTGGTTGCACTTCATATTAATTCGCACGTTAAGAATAGGGAGGGCGCATAGATGCGCCTTTTAGAGCTGGTCCCCATGCACCCGTTGGGCACCATCTGCTCGAAGATTCTGACCCGAATTGGAGACCCCATGCACACCTACCGGATCCCATCGTGCATTTTTCGGAGGCCGTCGAGCAGAAATTCAAGCTCGCCAAAGGGCAACCCCTGGCAGCCCGAAACGCCTGAAACTCCCACTGAAGTGGGAGTTTCGCTCCTTTTATGGGCGATAAATGAATGCATGCCTCTGCTCCTTCCATCATCCATGGGGGCCTTTCGCCTTTCTACTGAACGAGGTCGGGCTCCTACCATGGAAGGTCGTCCCTTCCTCTCCCAGGTCAGGCACGAACTCTTGCTATTGCTGCGAATTCAACACCAGCTCCAATCGCTCTGATCGACGACGTTCCCTCCACGCAAGTATCTGTCTTGGCCTCCGAGTCTGCTCCTGCCCCAGCAAGTCGCCCCAAGCCCAGCAAGAAGGTTGCACAGGGAAAGGGATCTGCATCGGAAAGTGGATCAACAACTGCTCAAGCTCAACAGAAGAAGAAGGCCGCTGATGATTCCCTAGACAAAACCAAGAGTTAGTGCACACAGACCAGATGGAGCGCAACCTGAATGGAACCTATTCTGTTCACGTGGCTTTGAAAGTTCAATATGTTCTAACCCGCTGTGCTGGTTGTGTACTTTCTGCGCACCCGCTTACAGGGCCCGTAGGCAGCTATGGTCAACTGGCTATCTCCGGTCACTGAGAATGGCGCACAGGCGCAAGATTTGGGAAACCAGAATTGCATGGTGCGTAATGGGGCACGAGGGCGCATCGTTGAGCATTGTCCATTAAAGCGCACGCACAGAGCTGGATGCGCACATGAATTACAAGAACGGTGAACTCATTCCTATCAAAGCAACACGAACCCATGTCATGCTCACGCAATCAAATTTGTATACTTCCTGTAAAAGGTGCAGGGTGTGTCGTCTTGCTCCAGAGTGTAACCGAAAGGTTTGTGGGGTGAACCGCGACTCTTCGTTGCTACAGCTTGCAGCTTTCGAGTGCAGCAGCGGTGCCAAAGTTGATGTTTCAAATTTCATGCTGGAGCAGTTTGAACCTGTGGTAAAATGCTGCGGCAGGGAACTTTTATCGTCCTTCTTCTGGGGCCAACGCGAAGCGAGCAAGTGTGCATGTACTCTCTGAGTTTCTGTGTACCTCTTAGATGTTATCCATGACACGAACTGCATAGAGTACCTTTAAAGGAGCCGCAAAGATGAGAAATGGCCGACACGAGATCCTGGCCGAGGAAGCGCATGAGTCACGTGACCATCGCTAACCATATATAGGCCTGCACATTTTAACCGTGTTTCACTCCCTTGTTAAACGTGTAATTGATTCCTACATTTATTCGCCTCCCTTGTTAAACGATTCCCTCTATATACATTTATTCGCCTTCCCAATCACCGACATGTCTCCTTTCCTCTCATCACATACCTCTTCCATAATGTGCCTCCCTTGAGGAGCAATTGCTTGTTATTGAACCTCTCTTACGTGAATGTGGTCTCCCCATTGCCATCACAATGGAATTGCCATCTCTCAACAACCTTTTGTGGAGTTTCGCATCTCCTTATAACAATTTACTTATGAACTATTCGTATCCTCATCCAATCTATGCTTTCTTGAATGCGGTCTCCCCAATGCAATCACAATGGGGTTGCCATCTCTCAACAATATTGTGTGGAGTTCTCCATCTCCTTATAACACTTTACGTATAGACTATACTTCTTGTTCGTATCCTCATCTGATCTATGCTTCCTTTATAAACTACCTTGTGTGCCCTCAATAGTCAAATAGACTTAACATACATTACTATCACCCTTAAATGCTTGGGTCCCCCACTTTGAAAAAACACAAGGTGACACAACCACTAAGTTCCTATTAGGGAATATGTAAAGTATCTCAATCTATGCTTTCTTTATAACCTACCTTTACCTTGTGTGCCCAATAGCCAAACTTAACATACATTACTATCACCTATATATGCTTCGGCCCCAAATTGAAAAAACACGGGGTGGCGCAACCACTAATGTCCTATTATTATTCTTCAAACAAATAATAAAACAAAGTCTTCCAATAATTAGTAAAAGGAGACAGGAGAGAAGTAAAATGGGAGGAGAGGAGAGAGAATATAAGAAATTGAAGGTGAATTAATATTGGGAGAGGAAATTGCGAGGAAAGGGAAGAAGGGAGGTGTAGAAGAGGGGAGGGTGCAACAGTGTAACGCCATCACTTAGAGAGGGAGACTGGAACCCCTTGTAACAGGCGTGCAAACTCCTCTGCGTACCGAGGGCTAACTCAGATGAGACCTCTTGAGATCCGCTGCCAGACCCTCAAGAGACTCCTCATCAGGTGTGAGCCCTTCCCCGTGAGAGGGGCCTGCGAAAAGATCCACCTGTGGGACGCTTGCCATTGACCACCTGTGTGGGGGGTGTTCCTCAAGAGACTACGCTACAGAAGAAGTTTCCAGGGCTCCGTGCTTGGAGTGAGACCCCTGACTATCAACTTGCCCTGCTCTGCATCTCTGGATCTATAATACCCAGGCTTGGAGTGAGACCTCGGACTATCAACTTGCCCGATAGGGCTCTGCTTTGCATCTCTAGATCTATAATACCTAGGCCTCCTTGTGCTTGTGGTAGTATCATTATCTGCCACGCAACTCTAGCTCCAATGTTGTGAGTGCCATCTGATCCTGCCCAAAGGAAGTTAGGCACCAAGTATCTCAACTGTCCCATGCAACCCCTGTGAAAACACCAGTAAGAGGCTATGTACCAGGCTATGGCCAATAGGACCTAGTTAGCCACCAAGGCTCTGCTTGCTAGAGAGAGTTTGGCTGAGCTCCATTAAAGAAGCTTGCGCCTCACGCTCTCAAGGATCGGGGCTATTTGGCGCTCTACGAAAATGTCAATGCCCACACAGCATCCCAAATACCTCGCCGACTGGCCACTCAGGATCCACCTGAAGCCTACCAATGTGCCCCACTGAAGAATCTCTTGGGACTCCTCAGTCACTGAAAGAAAATCGACTAATTTGCCCTAGTTGATCCTTGCCCCTGATGCAGTGCAATAAACCTCAAGAGCCCCCCTGACCACACCCAGGCTCTCCTCCGAACCCTCCACATACAAGGCCGTATTATCTGCGAACTCCGAGTCCAGAAGCTCCTCCTCCTGTCTGATCGGTAGCCTCATCCCTTTGAGGCCAACCGTTTGCGACCTCAGAAAATAGCCCAACACCTCCGTGACAAAGAGAAAGAGGAAGGGAGCCAGTGGGGAGCCCTGTCTCATGGAGCGGGTGAGCGAGAAGGCCACCCTGTTGAACCCACCAATCAAAATCTGACTGGAACTCCCTGCATACAAGGTAGAGACCCCTCTGATCCACCTGTTTGAGAAGCCTAATCTCTGCATCGTGCCCTCCAAGAAGGACCACTCTACCCGATCGTAGGCCTTCTCAAAACCCAGTAGCAGGATCGCAAGGGGATGCGCCTCCTCAGTGCCTCCCAAAAGGTGAATCAAGGATGTTACACTCCTGGACAAAACCTATCTACTTGTCGTGGATGATGTTGACTAGATGGGGTTGTAGCTGCAAACTCAAGACCTTGGCTGAGATCTTGTACGCGGTGTCTAGTAGAGTGATCAGTCTCCACTGTTGAATGTCCGAGCGGTCCCCTCCCTTTGGGATCAAACAAATCCAACCTCTACTCGGGGACGGTGGGACTGCTCCTGAGTCAAAGATCTCTTGAAAGGCTAGCCAAAGGGGGGGGTGCACAGAGGGCCAAAAACTCTTGAAGAAGACTGGGGACAACCCTTCCTCCCTTGGTCACTTCTGAGTCGGAAGTGCCTTGAGAGCTTCCTGAGCTTGTCATTTGTGAAGGGAGAATCCAACTGGCTGCTCACGCCTTGAGAGACCACAATTGCGACATGCTCCCATACCATCTTGTGGGCCTCTTGCACCTTGGGGGACTCCTCTTCAACCTGAAAAAGGTGTCAATAGAAAATCCGAAGCTAACTCCATAATCTCATGAGGATTTGAAACCACCCTGCAACTAGCGTTTCTCAGTCGCTGCAACTCGGCACTTACTGACCTAGGCCCCATGGTCTGAAAGAACTGGTGGCTCATCCTATCCCCCTGCTATACCCAACGAGCATGGGCGGAATGGTAAGAATACTCAGCCCTCCTCAACTCCGTGTCCTAAAGCTCCACACATGCACACTCATATCTGTCAGCAAGCCACTGGGACTCCGTGTCCTGCTCCCTGAGATGCTCAATGGAGGCTAAGTCACGCCTCAAAGCTCTCTCTCTCTCCTGAAGGGAAAAAAAAGGCGGAGAGCCTAGGTGTACAGCTCCTCATTGCTCCTCTGAATTGCCTCGGCTATCTAGGATGCCTAGCCACCCTCCGGAGTGTCCTTTGGTTGCTGCCAAATCTCCGAAATGACCTGTTGCACCCTCCTCCTCTTGCATCAGTGCATCTGGGATGTGAACCCCCCTCTGTGGGGGCCCTCGATGGGGTTGCTCCAAATGAAGCAAAATCGGGGAGTGGTCTGAGAGGGTGGTCCCTATAAGAATGCCCATGGAACCACCTCCATGCATGACCCAATCCCAACATAGAACCTCTCCAGCCTCTCAAGCAATCCATCATGCCGGCACTGGCCAAAGGAGAAACTAAGACTACTAGGGGTTCTAGAGAACTTAGCCTCCCTCTAGGGGTCCCTGTCGCAGACCGAAAAATTGCTCCCAAGTACTCTTCTCCGCTGCGGGCATCATGAAAAAGAAACACCCCCTTGTTTGTCTTCTCTAAACTCAAGATTGTTGAAGTCCCCTCCAACAATCCACGAGTCTACATCTGGGAGACAATCCATCAAGCGCCTTCAGAAGGCTAGACGGTGCCGTCTACAAGCTGGGGCATACATGTTCAAGATCCCAATCTTGGAATCTTCCATCTGTAATCCCATCCAGACTGCTTTGCCTGTGATGTGCTCCCCCTGGTCATACACCTCTGATGCAACTGCCTATGAGACTGAATTGTAGACCCCACCACTCCTTCCCACTGCGTGAGACCAAATCTCCGAGCCTCTCCCAGGAAGGAGGTGGCATCTACGTCTGATGTATGAGGCAGAAAACATATGCTTCTAAACCAAAAGGAAATTCACTACCCTACCAACCACTCATTCTGTAACTCCTGGCAAAGTAACAAGTGTTGGGGTTGCTAACATGCTTGATCATGGAGTCCATGCACGTTCCAACTCACCATGGTCCAACTCATGGGGAAGCAGGGGGGGGAACAAGGCTCTCTTGTGCCAAGGAGCCTGCACTACAACCTTTGACTTCTGTGACTTCACTGGTGGTTTGGAGGGGGAGTAGTCCCAATCCACTCGATGCCGAACTAGTGGCGTAACTGGCTCGATGCCTACCTTGATGGTCCAGTACATCAAGAAGGATGTCTCGACTCCAAGCCTATCTGCGCACTATTGTAGCATCCAATATAATGCTTGCTTAAGTTGAACCTCAGGACCTAGGCGAAGTGCACAAATAGCTGCTCCCATTACTCTCTGGGCAGAGGATGACCAAGGGGGGGCTTAAGACTTGGAAGCTGAGAAAAGGGCCTTGATGACCTTGATTGTGAGGAGGCAGAGCCAGGGTTGGGCTGCGTTTAATAGTGCTCCCTTGCCCATAGGCCGAGACAAGGAAGGGCGAGAGGTGGGCGGGGGGGGAGGAGGCAACGAGGGTGAGGGGCGAGAAGGAGAGGCCGAGGGGGAAGTGAGAGTAACAGTAGCCGAGGGGAGGGGTGTGGGGGGGCGGGATTAGGGGGCAACAAGGGGTGACCTCGGGAGGAGGGGGTGGGGGAGGCAGAGGGACCTCCAGAGCCAGACTCTGCTGGGGCTCTAGACTCCCGTTGAATGGGAACTTGGGTACTGTGCTCTGTTGTCACCTGCAGGTCCGGTTGGAGATTGAAAAAGGTCTCCTCCTTTTCCATCTATGTCCGGTCGGGGGACTCTGCTAGCATGTTCCCCTTCCCCTTCCTTGTGTCTTGGGAAGAAGAAGTTTGCGCCTTCTTGTGCTCTTTAAGTCTGAATCTCCTTTTGTTTTTTTGAGCTGATTTGGAGGGCTTCTTTTTCTCCACCTTAGTTCAAGTCCCTTGGGAGGGTTCGACCCAAGGTGTCTGAGTCTACCGCTACCTCGCCTGTTGTTGGGGCCTGGCCGATGGATGACGTTGAGCCTCCCTATGCTCCTGTCTCTGGTGAGGGGCCTTGCCCACCAAACAGTCTCGTGCCACACGACCCATCTGTCTACACTGAAGACACTGCTCGGGCAAGCCAGAGGTCTCCACATGCTCTCTGAACTCACCTCCATCTAAGGTCTCTAGGAGGATCTCCTCTGGGAGGGACTCTGGATGCTCTGCAATAACCTGGAGGCAGGGGACCCCGTCATTTGCCACTACTGAAGCTGTTGTTTGTGTCAAAGATGCTAGAACTGTGCCAAAACAATTCCCAGAAGGAAGAATAGATATGTACTCCTTCAGAAGCCCCGGGAAGCGGAGCATCACTGGGAATCGTGGCACGTGATGAGTCGACTCCATATCCTCGACTAGGAATTGCATGAGGAAGAATCCTCTCCCATAGATCATGACCTCTTGGATGTGGTCATCTTCTAGGGCTAAGCTCGCCTTCCCTGACCTGTTTCCTTGACGGGGTGAGCCCAACAATGCAACCCACCAGGGCCCTGTCCTGCAAAGCCTCTACTTCACACTTGACCTGCTGCTTGTCTTCCAGAGAGAGCATAATCTTAACCATAGTGGGGGTCGGAGGTGCTGCCATGTGAGCCCTTCTTGCCAAACTAAGGGTCGCTGTCAAGGTTAATTCTACCAAGAAACAAACGCTACTGGAGCTATGAAGCAGAAGCTGCCTTGCCCTTTTGCTATGCCAATTTTCTTATAGTAAAAAGACTGACAAATGGGTGGAATCTGATGGCAAAAACTGACTCTACAATTGTCTCTTCTGGAAGAGTAACCGACTGGTTACACTAACCAAACTAATTGGCTCTGGTCTGGTTAGTCTATAACTGAGCTCTAACCAGTGTAGTTGGATTGATCTCAGTCTGGTTACACTAATAAACTGATCTGATTAGGTCAGGTTAATTAGACCATGGTTAGACTAGCTGGGTACTAGTTTAACTAACCAAGGTCAACCAACCCAAGGTTAACTAATTGCAATTAAGTTAACCAGGATTTCCCTAACCACAATCAACCACCCTCATCTTCTACAGAGTGATGGAGAGGCGACGGATGACAATGATCTCTACTTCTACAAAGCGATGGAGAGACGATGGACGGCGACTGACACCTGGTCCTATTGCACCACCTCCAAGCAAAAGAATGTAACACCGTCAAGAAGCTGGACACCCAGTCCCGCAAGGCAAGAAACGAGGACGACGAAGGAGGAAGCTCCATGGATCAGCTAAAAACTGAGATTCGACAAAATCACATCGAGGCTTCGTTGTTGCTCCAAATGTATGGATTTGGCTTGATTTGAGTTTGGAGAGGAGCTTGAACCCATCCTTTGACGACGCTCCTGAATATAGAGTTAGCCAGAGGCTGTGCATGTTTGTTTTACGTGTGATGTGGATTTCGTTGGAGCTATTGTTACTATGCACTGCTATAGTCGGGATGAGAAGCGGGCTACAGGCGCTACTACATGCCGGCTGAGAGGAAAGCTAGAGACATTGTTGAGCCTAGTAACTCCTTCCATTGTCCTCAGCGAGCACCTTCTCCCAGACAAGATCTCCACCTTGCTCAGTTACAATCACAACCCATTAGCAATATTAGTGTTGCCCACGAGCTCCCATCCAAATCTTTTAAGTCTGAGGTGAGCCAAGCTCTCACATCACAGCTCGCCATCCATCTCTCTCTCAGTGTTCAGTGCTCATCCCTCTGTCATTCAGTGCTCAGCCCTCCATTGTTGATCTCCGTTGCTCAGTGCCGCTCAGCCCTTCGTTGCTTTGTTCGTCCATTAGCCATCCGTTCCCATATCCTAACCACAATGGTACCTTTTGTGCAAGAATATCAAAGGCAACCATAGTCATAGCTTAGTTATTTTTGTTGAAACTCTTCGTCCATCTTCTTATTTCACATTGAAAGAAAGTTGCAAGGAGAGGTGTGAGCTACGTGATCGTGTCTACATGATCTTCTCCTCAACAATCCTTTGCTTATTCCAACTATGCATGTGGTGCAACTTTTGGGAAATGAGTGCACCATCCATGCCAAAGGTGATGCCTGTCTCATCTCAAATTCCATGCTAAATTTCTACACCTCTGGTAAGCTATGGCAAGGGATGTTTCTTTCATAGATTCTTCTTAGACCATTGAGAAGGAAGTCTACAAAAGCTCTCTGAGTTTCTATCTACCTTTGGACCTTCTTCCATAATAAGTTGGTAAGGAAGGACATGGAGGATGGTAAGAAGATGCAGAGGAGAGAGAGATGGCCAACATAAGCCAAGCACTATAATAACATTTGTGTTATGTGATTCTAGCTGACAAAGTGCATGAAGGCACGTGACCCTTGTTACCTAGACCAAATCTTACCATGTATGGCCACCTCAATCTTTGCATTTGTCAAACATTATATAAATTTTAACCTGGTTTAGGTGGTCCTTACTAACATCAAATAACTTTTAACCTTGGTTCATTTTAAACGTGTATTCCCTTTAAATGCATTTGTTTTCCTTCCTTATCAATTCATTCTATGCCCCTCATCACACAAATGTTTCCATTCTCTTAGCACATACTTGGACCATTTTTTCTATACCAACACTAAGAATGTTAATTTTTTTATAAAAAGGGTTTTGTTTATCTCTCCTAAAATATTTCTTTGTACTTTTGATAGGAGAAAATATACTAATGTTGAGAGTTCATGAGCCATTTTGGTGCTTCCCCTCATCATGATTCTTGTTCATCCTAGTAAATGTGTAATGCATCTTTGGGATCGATGGCCACAAATTGGCACTTTGGGATTGCCTCAACAAATTCTACCTACATGAACTGCATCTATGGCCAAAACAATTTGATTTTCATTCAATCAGTGATTTGCTTTGGTAGTTCGTTTCCTTCTTGGGCTTCAATATGATGGTCCATTGTTGAAGCATTTTTTGATTAGATATGGTCCTACTCACACCCAATGTAAGATTTTCTTCACTACTCTTAGTGAGACACTATACAATAATATGAGCATCCCATCTTTGAGTGTTTGTTTCTTGATTGGTTAGCCATGCTTTTCTCCTTTGGTGGATTACACTTTGCATCTAGGTGGCCCTCATCATGACTTCATCAAGTTTGGACAATTCATCCAATCACTACTGGAGGGCTTCTTGACCATTCATATGTTTTGCGACCAGCCTTAGGGTTGGCACAAGGAATTCCAAGGGCACAACACCTTTGAGACCGAATGCCATGTAGAATCGAGTGCGCTTCATTATGACCTTGAATGTATTTTGGTAGCCCCATGGTGCTATTTGCATCTTGTGATGCCAATCATTTCAGTGCTCATTCGCCATCTTATTGAGAATCATTTTGAGTAGCTTGTTTATTGTTTGGGCCTAACCTTTATAGAAAGATAGTATGTTGTTAGTATGTTGTTATTTCTTATACTGAATGAGGAATTCCTTTGTCATGAAATTGATGAGTGAAATGAACCCCTTGTACAAACATGATCCCATGGGGACAACCAAATCTATAGGTGACACTCTTGTGATGCTTCAAGATTTGTTGCCCATGAGGGCATTTTCTTTGGCACATTCACCACCATGATGTATTTGTTTTGGCCTAGATGTGTGGCCAAGTTGAACAGAGCAATGAAATCCAATCCCCATTTTTTTGAATGGTTCCCATGGATAGGTCAGTCATCGCAATGTCATCCAGTCTTGGAAGGTTAGACTTCCAATTCATTCACTTGCATCACAACTTTTGCTATGTTTTGCAACATCATTTTTGTACATTGTGCCCCACTAACCCTACACTTAAGATATTTTATAGCATGAATTTGACTGAGAAATGACCACCAAATATCCCTTGATGGGCTTCATCCATGATGATTTCTCTTTTGTACGAAAAGATGCATCACTAGAGGACCAGTGCTAGTACAAGTGACAGTGCATTCTTCCAAGATTTGAGTGCTATCCTTTGTTGCCTATCCTTGTTGTCATCTTTGGAAAATGTCACTATGGATGATCTCTTCATACATTGACATTGTGAATGGGCTAGCACTACAGAGACTATCATCAAACCCTTTGCTCAATTTCTTATATTTGGTACAAGACAAGTAATAAGCTCCACAATGTGATAAACCGGATCAATCGTCGATTCATGATTGTTTTATTGATCAAGTATAACAATGCTTGATGGTCCACATAGAAGATGAATGGTTTGTTGAGACAACTTTTTGATATTGTACGTCGTCCCTAGACCTCTCATTTGGTCATCAAGTAGTCCATCTTTGCAAATGAGAAAATTCATCCCATGCAGTAGATTAGAAAATCCCTTAGCTTGAGCCAAAATGGACTCAATTGCCAACTTTGATGCATCCATATGCACATGGGACATTAAATTCCATTATAGCTTCCAGGAATTGGAGCCTTTATTGCCATTTCTTACTAGATTTGGAGTTATTTTCTTCATGCTTCACTTCATTCAAACTTTTTATTTGCTCTTGTTAGCCTGGGGCACTAACTCCCTTCAATAAGAAAAACTATCAAAATTTTGAGTGTGAGATGAATTTAACAATATGCCATGCGTATAAATTATTCAAATTAACATAGTTGTGTTCTACACTAAAAGAGCTTCAAATATGTTTTTACACCTTGAAATTTGGGTAACATATGAAAAAGTTACATTCATTTGAAAGGAGATGGGTTTTGATAGTTTAGTGTACTTTCTGTTTTACCCCCCCATCCAAAAGACCCCCCCCCTTGGACCTCGCATATTAAGAAAAATATGTACAGGTCTTGTCCCCCCATACCCCGGATTTTGGACGAGGGTAGTAACATATTACATATTGAGTTGGCGCCCTAGGATTGTTAGTTAATGTAGTGGTTTAGCTACTCCTGTGAGCTTTTTTGAAGAGGGGGAGCTTGAGCTCTACAATTGCACAAGTATATACACAAGAGAGGAGTTCTTCATTCACAATAGAGGTGGAGGCATATGCAATGTTTTGACCACACTATGACTGCTCATCAACAATGGCTCCTCTACAAAAATAATAGCTCCACTCACCACCTCAACACAACAAACAATAGTGAAAATGGCTAAGTATATGGCTAGTTGGATCTATAGATTAGGGCTATTGAAAATCATGCTCCAACCACCTAGTTTATCATGTAGATGGCCATTGGGCCCACTACTCAGGTGGGAAATCATGTGGTGACCTCACTATTTGAACACTCACCCTTGAGCCCAACCCAAACTCTATCACATCCACCATGCTTTGAAACTTTTGGTGCTTCTCTGCACCCAATGACTTTGTGAATATGTCAGGCACCTGCTCATCTGTCTTTACATATAGCAAATCAATCTCTCCAACAAGAACCTTCTCCCTCACATAATGATAATGCACTTCTATGTGCTTTGTCCTTACATGATATACCAGGTTGTTAACCAATTGAATGCTACTCATGGCGTCACAATACAATGTGACTATTGTGGCAATATCTTTTCCCAAGTCATGTAGTAGCTTTCTCAACCAAGCTATCTCACATGTTGCCATTGCTACCTCTATATACTCAGCCTCAATACTAGACAAGACCTCTATATACTCAGCCTCAATACTAGACAATGCTAAAGTATTTTATAGTCTTTCCTTCTATGTAATATGTAGATAGTCCTTCCATGCTAACTATTTTGTAGACTATCCTCCTATGCTAATATCTAGCTGTTCTTCCATGCTAATCTAACTATGCTAACATGACTACGCTAATATTACCATGCTAATATGACTATGCTAATTATTTTTGTTGGCTTATATGCTAATATGCCTTGTGGAGTTGGGGGGTTTATAGGGAGGAAGTTAAACATGCTCCCAGGACCTTGTATGTGATGAAGTGAAATAATGAGTGCAAGGACCAAGGACATATAGGTGAAGGTCCTAGAGGCATACTTATTTACGAAGCCGAGTTTCACTCTTTTAAGATACCTTCAAGATACTTGATTTGTTTCTACCAAATCTATGACTTAATCCTAGCTATTGAAGATAATCCATGGCCTAGACCCTTTTGCTACTTGATCTTAAGCCATTAGTTGGCCAAGTGATTTCTTATTTGATAAAATAAAGTACTTAACAAGGGTAGGATTAAAGTACAAGGAAATCCAAGTAGCAACAATTCTATAGTTTTGTGTTTGCTTGCACGATACGGACAAGAACACAATTGAATTCTCTATGGCATATTTACATCCAAAATTTTTGAGGAGTCTACATCATGTGCAAAGCTGTGAAGAATACTTAACTCACATGAGCAAATCAGCAACAGAGGGTGTCCTTTGGGGGGGTAATTTTGATGCCTTGTGGACATCATCATTCTTGAAAAAGCCATTCTACATATGGTCATCGTTAGACAGAAGTTCATGTAAAACATGGGAAAAACTTTGACGTAGAGCCATCAAAAATACTATATGATGACCACCTTTGCATGTAGCTCACTTTGATATTGCTAAAATGAATCCAAATGAAGGAGTTGTACCTTGCATTGAGCTCCTAACTGCAAATACCGATCCTACAATTGAAGGAGAAGTTGAAGTGACTAGCATGACACCAAACGCATCAACTAAATCAAATCTTAATTATAATCAAATAATTGATGATGAGCTATGAAACAACATTTACATTGTATAACAACTTACAAGTATGTCACCGATGATTTCTTGTTTATTTGGTTAGCATACAATTAACAAATGAGCAACTTTGAGAAGCAGTAGTTCACCAACTTTGAGAAGCAGTAGTTCACCAATTTTGTCAACTCTCTAAAGAATAATAAAACAACAACAATAGACTGCTTGCAAACATATGTATCATTAGGGTTTTTGCAAACCCTACATGATGTGGAGAGTTATGATGAGTGATGAGTATTTAACTTGTATGAGCAAATCAGTAGCATAGAATGGCTTTTGGGGAGACGATTTTGCTATTTTATGGGCATCATCATTTTTTGAAAAACCTATTTATATATGATCACTTTTAAACAAGAGGATTCATATCAAGCATGGTGACCATTTAAATGCAACACCATTGCAAATTCTATATCATGACGATCCTTCTCATGCACCCCATTTTGAACCCATTGTTGAAATTAAGGAAGCACTCACTCCAATTGCAAACATCAATCTCACAATCAAAGATGACATCAAGACTAGCGTAGCAACCAATTCAACGACTAGAATAACCATTCCTCAAAGTGAAACAATTGACAGTGTGCTGTATAAGCAAAAATTCCATCGTATAAGAGCTTACAAATACACCCTAGAGGTTTGTTTGTTTGATACAATCAAATATCTGCTTAAGATAGAATTAACATCTGAGGAACTTTGAAAAGCAATCATGCAACAATTTCTTACTTGCTTGCATAATAACAAAGAATAAGCAATAGATTGCTTGCAAACATACTTATCACCACGTGTTCTTTAAATGTTGTATGCGTACAAAGCTATGATGAGTACTTGGCTTGCATGAGCAAACGAACAACATAGAATGGTCTTTGGGGAGACCACTTTGCCATTTTATGGATGTCATCATTTTGGAAAAGGCCCATTACATATGGTCATTGTTGAATATAAAAGGGTTTATATTAAGCATGGAAAAGTCTCAACAGAGACCCATTACAAATTCTATACAATGACAATTCTCCACATGCGCTCACTTCGAACCCATTGTCCAAATCATATCAATACTTAGAAATAACACTCAGGCTCTCAAAGTACGTATTAGTGCATCAACTAAGCTAGACATCAAACAAAATCACAAACATGCACTAGCTATTATACAGAAATCATGTTGTTTTGTGGGATGGATTTGGTAATTATTTGCCCTTGTTTATTGTTACGGCATGTTTGGTCAGCATAGGAAAATAACTTGATAGAGAGAATCTTAGATGATATGCATGCTGCATTAGCAGTAAAAATTGCTAAGCAAATGTAAAATATGTTGGCACTTATAATGCTCCTTTGCAAAAGAGGATAACTCATGTAAGACACCTAAGAAGACAACATGTCATTAGTAGAAATGCAAATGAAGCTCTATTGAGATCTACACAAGAGCAACAACTCTCTGCCACATCCATAGAACATGGAAAGAGAGGAGACACATAAATGTTAATGCCTACATGTATAAACATTGGTTGCACCACGTGTAACATTTGGTTAAATATGACAATACTTGCACTTTGGCCAATATTTCTTGAAGGGGAGCATTCTAGATGTTGCTACTAACGTAGAAAGTTTCAAACTATGCTTCCATGACAATTAGACTATAGCATGACCATTGGAATTGCAATAAAATGAAAGTTGGAATATCAAACTGAATACATAAATGGTAATGTTCACCCCAACTTAGTCATGATAGCACTAAAACAGCTCGTTAAAAACCACTACATAAGCAAGAAGGTGTGACAATACCACTTCTGTGAGTGTCACATTTCCAACTCAAACAAACGTGCAACAAAACGTCAATAACACACAAGAACAACTTCCAGAGGATGAAACAGCTCTAGAACAAGAAAATGAATATGACAACCCATTTACAGACACATTAGTCCATGGATATATAGATGTAAATGAAAATTTTGATAGAACCTCAAATGTCACATTGATTCTCCTGGCGAGAACCAAAAACCCTTAGGTACATATAAAGACAAGTACTATGAAGAATTAAACTATCCAACATTATTATTTGGCCAACCAAGCCACTAACACATGCTTGAAAACTTGAGCTACTAAAAAGTTGCGCAATCAAAGGTAATGTATAGGGACCGTCGCTTCACAATGCACATTCAAACATAAAAATATTAACACATTTAATTTCTAGTTCAAAGTGGATTCAAATGCAAAAAGCACAAATTACATATGGTAGCACTATAACTACAATGGATGTTCATTCTAAACCCAATTTGTATTTGCTCTTGCAATCAGATGTTGGTTATTAAGAATTTGAAAGCATCAAAACGTCCCCGCACTACTTGCTATGTCAGTGGAAGTAATTATTTGCAATGATTCGCCAACTATGTCCTCTAACATTCTTGTGACATTCACAAGCAAAGAAAGCAATTGGACAGCATTAGCAGACGTATATTAAAAACTATGCTCACCCTAGCACAACGCTATGGATAACAATAATTCAGCACATCAACTTGCGCATGATGATCCTATGACATGCGCACGCCGGTATGATCAACATATGAGGTTATTAAGAAAAATTTTGAAAGCTCATAGGAAATTTTTTGGACAAATAAAAGATTTTTACTTTGCAACTGAATTTCAAAATTGTGGAAGTGAGCATGACCATGGTTGCTATGGATTAAATATGCTCCTAGTTATAATAGAAAAATAGATAAAGCTATCACAAATTTCATTGACTAATACATATCCAGCGACCTTGCATTGCTCCTTGAATTTTCGCAAGTAGCACAATGCCACAAACACACTCCTACATATAGGGAAAAATGAAAAGTGATATTCAGGTTTCATTTCTCGTTGCGGCGGCTAATGGACAAAACAACGATTCTATAGCCTTAGAGCAAAAACTCTTTCACAGTAGCATTACCCTCACTAAAGTATATGAAGAACCGAATGATACAATTCCAAGTCCATTACAAAGCTTGGAAAAATTGTTAGCAAAATGCAACTTACTAAAGCCGAGTACCTCTTATCTTTAAGAGCCAATTTAAAATGACAATCTCTCTTTTTGAAAAGAAACCATCTGAAGCTTGGAAAAATGCTTGTATAGATCTCAATCATATTGGTAATACAGGGGTGGCTAGAGATAGATTTATTTAGCATGATGGACGTAGTCGATGATCCACCTCTCAATGTAAATGCTATTCCTTGATAATTTATAATGGAGAGGTCTTTTCTTTCATTTATATCGGCATTATGACAAGTCATTTGTCGATTATATCATTAATATACAAAGATATTTTAACCCTAAACTCCATGTGGATGTGGTAAATATGTGTATTTTAATTCTGGATTCCAATGTACAATATCATCAGGCAGTAAACTGCATAAATACTTGTGGAAATTTTAATAAAAAATTTGAGCTATACTTTTCCAACGATCATTGTAATTTTTACCCAAAAATCTCCCTAAGCATGGACTATAGCAAGAAAGCGATGAAAATGGTCCTTGGGTAACACAATCTAGGATATGCACTTCACATACAAAATAGCATTTGCAATGGTTTAATGGTCTCATTCAAGAAGAAAATTTTGTAATAATTTGGTCTCATATTCAACTAGATTGGCTTTTGTCAAATTATGCAGCACATAATTTATGGATCGAGCAAATATGACTATGCACTATATTCCGTGAACCTCACAAAAAATGGTTACACCATATTATGCTTTAGCCCTTGTATGGTATAGTAATTTTTGTTACACTAGACATCATCTTGTGTTGTGGTGTATTCTTGAGAATGTTTGATTCCATGGTATGAGATATAAATCTATGTATTTCATTTTCTATTTTATTTTGAATCAGAGTCACCTACTTATCCCTGGGTCATCAAATTTAATAATTTAGTTTCTTGTTAAGTTTTCGTAAGGGAAAAAGAAATTATCATTTACCATATAAGCTCTGACCATAAAGGCAAACTTGGAGCATTCATGCAGTTGAAAGTATGACATGGTGTTTACAAGGGGCTCCACTCTCCCTCTCTAAGTAGTGGCATTACATTGTTGTACCCTCCCCTCTCCATTCCCTTTTCTTGCATTTTCCTCTCCCAATATTCATTCACCTTCACTTTCTTATATTCCCTGTCCTCTCCTTCCATTTTTCTTCTCTCCGTTTGCCCTTTTACTAATTATTGGAAGACTTTGCTTTATTATCCGTTTAAATAATAATAATAGGACCTTAGTGGTTGTGCCACCTTGTATTTTTTCAAATGGGGCCCAAGCATTTATATGTGATAGTAATGCATGTTAAGTCTATTTGGCTATTGGGCAATAAAGGTAGTTAATAAAGGAAGCATAGATTGAGATACTTTACATATTCCTTAAGAGGAACTTACTGGTTGTGTCACCTTGTGTTTTTTCAAAGTGGGGGACCCAAGCATTTAAGGGTGATAGTAATGTATGTTAAGTCTATTTGACTATTGAGGGCACACAAGGTAGTTTAGAAAGGAACCATAGATTGGATGAAGGTGCAAACAAGGAACACCCTCTATAAGTAAAGTGTCATAAGGAGATTCACAACTCCACACAATATTGCTGAGAGATGGCAACCCCAATGTGTTTGCAATAGGGAGACCACATTCAAGGAAGCATAGATTGGATAAGGACACAAACAGGGAGTATAGTTTATAAGTAAAGTGTTACTAGAATGCAAACCGCGCATTGCTGCGGGATATAGAAGACACTGGTACATAAAAGACCTTTGATTTTAAATCTATACTAAAAAAAAGTGCATTCTATGGTTGATAATTCGGCAAATTCCTCCTTTGCAATGTAGTTGAAATAGTTTGAGAAACAAATGATCATCCTCCATATGGAAGATCCTCCTCAATACTTATTCTAGATTGTTGTGCAACTCTACGTAGGTGACATATCGCTTTGCCATAGTCCCTCTAGCTTGACAAACATCCTTAAGCAAACGGATCATCAATCTCAACAACTTCCACACTTTTAGATAGAGGCATGAATTTTCGCATCAGCAATAATTTAGTTATTACAAAAATTGCAATAACACAATGAAGTGTTACAAAAGACATATTGCATGCTTCTTAGAGTTACAGAAATTGCAATGCCGCAATCTCGCCGCAATGTAGTAGTGCAACTATTTGTGAAAGGGAGTTTTGTATTAAGAACATCGTTAAGAATAAATTGAGAAGTAGATTGCAAGTGAAGAGTATGACTGGTCTTGTAAGGATTTGAACCTTTAGCCGAGTTTTAATGTATATAGTTGTCTCATTGAAAATTTAAACTATCTTGAAATGTAGAAAAAAGTTTCTAAAAGGCTACGATGGAGGTCAAAAGTTGACTGAGGCCAAAGTTGTTATGTGCGTTCTTTTTCATAAGGTAGAGCTATATGATCTCCAAGTTTGTGATGGCTAGATTGACCCATAAACTTTTTGATTATGAAGGAGAAGGTTTTAAGTGATTTCATCATTGATTTTGAAGTAAGGGACATTGAGTGTTTTCATAATTCGAACTTGTAATAAAATTAAACTTGGCTTGGGCCAATGAGAAAAAGCACAGATACTTAGTCCTTCGCAACCACCATTGCCTCCTCCTTCTGCAGACAACTTCTCTTGGCCCAACCATGTTTTTGAACCTACCTTGTTGCACACACATATATATAGAGACCTCGAGTCCCATTCGGCAAAGTCACACTGAGGGATTGCATACTGGTACCTACCACTACCTACATGATCATGATGTAGTCGCCATTGCAGTCTTGCCAATGCTTGTTGCCCACCCCCTTCGGCAACTCCATCCAAAAGTGTACTCCTCAATCGCTCCTGCATGAGTGTTTGAGCTTGTTTGTGCCCCTTTGACTGGTATTGCTAGAGGTGTGTCCCGTTCTTTGGTGAGGGGATCGGCCCTGGTCATCTTGTTGCTTTTGCTTCCATTATTTTGAACTCTTATTATATTCCTAGAAAGGGTTGGGTTGAAAATCGCAAAAGGTAGAGGGGCTCTCCTCCCTTTTTTATGTTTTCCTTGTTTGTAAGGGTAGCCTCTCTTTTCTTCCCTTTGAATTTTTTTGAAAAATAGTTGCTCTCGACACCTTGTGCCTCTTTATTCCTTCCATATTTTCACTTTTAATGACCTTTGGTGTCTCTTTCAATGCCTCGTGGATAGTTGATCTTTGTAAGGTCTTTTATATGGGAAGTCCTTTAGTGTGATTTTCCACATTCTGTAGGCTGAAAGAATACAATTGAAGGCTTTGGAACTCACGAATATATATGGGTGCAGGAGGATTTGCTCTTAGAACTATATATCTCTAGAGCACAAAGCCCATGATCATGTCTGTAGTATAATTTACAAACTTGGATAAACAGAAACCATCGCTTCTTATGGAAATCGGGTTGTTTCTCCTTACGCTCAAGGTTGCTATCTTAAAGAAATCTCTATGCTCAAAGGTTCCAGGTTGCTACTTCTTACTAAGGGGAACTTCTTGAGGGAAATCTTATTGAAGAAAATCCTTGCAAAAGAAGGAAATCCTGCGCATAAGAAGAAATTCTTTCTGAGCAAATCCCTTGCGCTCAAAGGAAATTATGCGTAAGAAGGCAATCCCTTGCACTCAAAATCTTTGTTGATAGAAATCCTTGCGTAAGAAGGAAATTCTTGCTCGAATCAACCACTGAAAGATGATTGAAAGGAAGACTCTTTTTTACCTTTTGTTATCACCATGTAGTCCGTTTCCTACGAATGGGCCGAGGCTTGGTCGAACTCCATGTGTTGAGCACGAACAGTTGCTAGATCATCTTCTTTGGAGGCAGGCAGGTTGGAAGCATTCCAAGCTCGAGCAAAGTGGTGAACAACTTCAACTTCTAGAAATCAGTGTTAATGTTCAAATTTATTTCCTTCGCGAACCTGTATCGCTTGGTTAGGATCTCGACTCGGGAGAAATATTCCCTCAACATTGAATTCAAGCTTTGTTTGTCTCCACCGTACTTCATATGGTTTCTCTCATGACTGCTCAGATTGTAATGGAACGTTGCTCATACTCATAAGAGTACCAGAGAATAACAATCCACTAAAAAATGTTAGGTCGGCGTGACAGCTAAGAAGATTATATGCAAATACTCCGAATGAGTCAATACGCAAATGCTGGCTAAACTTAATTCTAAGCTGCGAAAACCCTAGAGGTTTGCTCCACTTCTATTTTAAGACCTCATATAGGCTAAGCCACTCTTACACTGTGACTCGGAGAAGCAAAGCTATATCCATCACCCTTAGAAGCCACATCACCTCCAAGGAGTTGGCTAAGGGAACATTTGCAGTGTGCACGGGCACAAGATTGTCAGCCGTGGCTTGTGATGCTCCCATTGCAAACACATAGTCGAGGTCAAGATAGTGATATAGTTAGAGGGTGTCTTTTGTCTTGAATTTGTCCTTGGAGCAAAGAGAAGCGAAGAGGAGACTCCAACCCTTGAATCTAAATTGCCATCGCCAGAATCAGTCGAAACGTTTGCAAGAACATGCTCAAAATTTGGACATGTGCCATCCTCTTGGCCTCCAAGCTGCCATGGGTCCTTGCTTCTTTTTTTCTTTGTCCAAGGTTAATAGGTTATAGATAAGGAGATGCACAACTCCACACAAGATTGTTGAGAGATGGCAATTCCATTGTGATGGCAATGGGGAGACCACTTTAGTGTAAGAGAGGTTGAATAACAAGCAATACCTTACTATGAGAGTTGAAAGCAATTTGAGTACTTGTGGACATGGCACACATGCCATGTATGAGAGAGAGAGGACACTCTATGCTATCTCCATCTACTCAAGGGAGGCACATAATGGAAGAGGTACATGATGGACCTTTGGGTGATGGGGGAGGCGAATAAATGTATATAGAGGGAATCAATTACACGTTTAACAAGGGCCACGTGAACCAGGGTTAAAATGTGCAAAGATTGCGGTGGCCATACATGGTTAGAGGAGTGGTCACGTGACTCATGCGCTTCCTCGGCTAGGATCTCGTGTCGGCCAGTTCTCGTCTTTGCAGCTCCTTTTACTGTACTGGTATCACGGGAGAACTTCTCTCTGAGGCACACAGAAACTCAGAGAGTACCTGCAGAGTTCAGACTCGCGAAGCTAGGACGATAAAAGTTCCTTGTACCACAGGTTCAGAGTCTTCAGACGTCCAGCAACATCACCTTTGGCACCGCTGCTGCAGCCGCACAGCTTTAGCAACCAAAAGTTGCAGCCGCACAGCTTTAGCGACCAAAAGTTGCAGACTGTCTGGTTGCGACAAGATAACCGACTACTCTTAACGCATTAACGCTAGATGGTCCCCCTATACATCCTCACACTATTCGTTAACGGGGAGCTGATTACCGTCGAAGGTTCGGATCCAACACTACTTCTCGGAGAGTTTTCACGTCAGCTCTTCGCCTTGTAAGGCTGGGAGCTTCCGTGTAGACAAGGTCTCCCCTAAAGGTTCCCCCCATCAACCTTTCGGTTACACTGAATTTCATTGCGTGACCATGACATGGGTTCTTGGTCAAATGGCTTTGATAGGAAATTCGAGTGAGTTGATGTTTCCATGAAAAATCATTTGTTATTTCTTCCTCACCGATACCCATGGAGCATGTGCTCTCACTTCAAGAGCCATTCTCTTTGGCACCTGTGCCAAAATGTTTGCTTTTGTCACAAGCAGCTATGTTCATTGTGTAGCATAGGGCCTTGGTCGAATTCTCTTAATGGATATAGATTGAGGCATAGAAACTAGTTCTCGCTGTAGCTTGTGTGAAGAAGAATGTTTAAGCATTAGGTTTTGATGGAGATTTGCACCTCCATTCAATGATTGAAAAGTTTTAAGAGTTAAGAGAAGTGTAGGGCTAAAGCGTGGAGAAGGTGGAAAATTAATCTCCTTCATTTTCAATTGGAGTCACCTATAAACGTGAAGTAGTTGATGAAGTTGGATAAAAGAGATTAGCATTGAGAAGAGGTTGCTCAGATCGTTCATGGAGTAGCTCATTCTGACCTCCAATGCTTGTGTAGAGTTGGTGTGGCTGATCATCATGTCTCCACTCTTGAGGGCCATCTACACAAAGCCAATGTGTGCAGCTGCAACAGAAGGATGGTTGAGGCGACGGCAAAGCTTGAGACAATGAGAGAAGGTTGAGGTGAGGAAGGGGCGAAAGTGGGAGGAAGAGGAAGGGGGACTACTAAGAAGTAATGAGGGAGTAGGGAAAGGGTTGAAGGGAGAGGCAAGGAGGGGGAGGGATTGAGTGAGGAGGCGAGTGCTCTATGCACTGAGGGAGAGGGAGATATTATTCTAGGGAAGCATGTCTTATTTTCATTGGTCTGGCCGTCCAACGAGGCTAGTGGGTAGCCATCGCCAGACACCACAAACTTAGCCTAATTTTTGGCATTAACACTTACTTTAATAATCGAGAGGTGCGCAAGGCAAAGATGAATTAATAGGGAATTTTCTATTTTTCAATGTTAGGGGGTAATCAATTTTTAAAGTTCGAGGAACCTTGTAACTTAGCTTAATAGATTAATTTTTTTGGCTAATTCATTAAAAGTTTATTAGGGACATATATTTGAGAGTTGAAAGCAATTATTAAGTGCTTGTGGACATGTCACACATGCTACGAGGGAGAGGACTCCATCTCCTTAGTTAAGGGAGGCACATCTTTCTTTAACCTATCAACCACGGACAGGAGGGGAAAAAAATGAGGACACGTGGCAGCTTAGAGTACAAGAGCTTGCCATGTGTCAGAAAGAAGAATCTTAGCTCCTGAATGGAGGCTTTGATAGTCGAAACAGACAAGAGGCAAGCTTTGAATGGGGAGGAGGTGGAAAGACAAGAGGTAGTTTTGGGAGGAAGGAGGATTCGGAAGGTCAATGGAATGAAAGGAGGAGCTGGAAGGTCTCAAAGCCTTGGGTTAAGACAACCATAATTTCACAAGCCAATCCAAGTTTCTGATGATCTATAGTGTGCATCAAAATGAAATGAACTCTTCAAGAGGACGTCGATCAATGCATGTGCTAAAAGAAGTTTCGAGTGTTTAAAACATGCATTTGTTTCGGCCTTGGGCATTTTTGAAATAAATTTTGGTTGATCCATTTCCTTGATTCCAACAAAGCAAACAAACAAGACCTCCGTTGGATGTAGATAAAAGAAGCAAATGGAATTGCTGAATCTAGCATTGACGAAAGAAGCTAGCATGAAATCATTGAAGATGTAGGGGAGAATGAGGCCTACCTTGTGGCATTTAATTTATAAACCACCGTTGCCGGATTATTGGAAACTTTTCCACTAAACTAATAGTATAATCTCTAGAAGAATAGAGTCGCATTTACAAAAGGAGCTGAATGGAGTGATCATATGCGTGCTTTTGCACAAAGTGCTTGATGCTCGATGTTGAGATGATAGTCCTCTTCCAATGCACAAAGTGGATCTCTTGGAACCTCTTGCATTACTCTTAAGCCATTGCTAGTTATGAGACCATTTAGATAAGAAACTGATCGGATGATGGGAGCGTGACTCCTTGAAGCAAATGCTTTCTGTTGGCTATCTGAGGGAACATCCATCTTCAAATAGGGAGTGGTTGAGGATGGTCGTGTATCTCTGCCTATGCAAAGCATGGGGTTAGTACTTGTTCCCATATAAACCACTGTTCATTCATCACTGTCCAAGTATGCAATGAAAGGACAAGTAACTTTTGGCGATGGTGGCACATAATGAACTTTATAACAAGGCACTTGGTGTGATGCTAAAGTCCATCCTTCAAATACTCCGTCGTGAACCAAATTGCCTAGCACTTATTGAATTTGACGGAGTTCTTAGAAGACTATGTGTGAGCGGTAGACATTGTACAACTTGCAATGGAGCTCTGTGTGAGCTGTAAAGTTTTTTAAATTGCCAAGGGCAGGTGCACTGGGAGGGAAGTGGAACCTGAAGTCAGAGCCAAATGTCAAGTTGGGGATTGGCTAGGTTGGAAAATGGTGCTCCAATGCTTAAATCTGGAGCCTCCAAAAATGGAGGTGCCATTCGAGCACCAAAGCTCCACTGGACTAGCATTGAGCTGAAAAGAATTGAATTGTGTGAACAAAAAATTGGAAGCTAGCCAATCAATGAATAACAAGTTAAATACATTCAAAAGGCTTGCTTGGAAGTTGAGAGAGAGAAGAAGAAGAAGAAGAGAGAGAGAAAGGGGGAGAAAACAAAAAGGAGGAGGTTGGGGATGGGGAGGATGATGTTGGTGAAGATGGGAAGGAAGCCTTGAATTGGAAGGCGAAGGAGAGGATGGGTGGCATGGCACCTCCAAATTTGAAGGTTATTAATCTACAATCAATGAACTCGCCTAAAATTAGTTTTGACTCTAGGAACAAAACTGCGCAGCTCCCACCTCCATCAAATGCATGCATTGAAAGCCCCCTACAACAGCCAATGAAATTGAAGAGTTTTTTGAAATCCAAAACCCCCTATTTTACCTTTTGAAAGAACTCGAACCTTCACTACGACCTTCCCTAAAAAGGGAATGAACCGTCACGAGGGGTAAAAGGTGCAAAGGTTGAGGTGGTGGTAAGATGGTTAAAGAGTTGACTTGACCAAGGTAAAAAGTGTCACCTGACTCATGCGCAATCCAAGGCCGGGATCACGTGATGCGAATGTTAGGCGTATTGTCGGCCATTTCTCTTCGCTGCAGCTCGTGAGTCGTCACTGTACAGTGTATTCTCCCATAAATCCTGTCTCAGGAGAACATGCGCAGCATCTCAGAGACTACATGCAGACTTCTTCTCAATTTTGCCTCTCACGAAGTTATGGCGAGCAACATTCCTTGCCGTAGCTTACCACCGTTTCAGACCCTCACTTGCCATTTCAGATGAATGCCAACTTCAACTACTTTGGCACGGCGGCTGCTTTCGTTTCCGATTTCCCACAGCTGTATAGCTAGGCCAGGCTTGCTGGGTCGACTATCACGTAGCTCGCACCTCTCCTTCAGCTGCCGCCCGACGTGAAACAGGAAGATGGAGGAAGCATTTCTATAGCAATACCGACACCGCCGTGGTTGCCCTCTGTGGCGTGCTTTACAAAGTCCCATCTTAAGAACTGCCTGGTTGCGACAAGATGACCACTCGTAGCGCCTTAACCCTTTATGTGAATGGGGAACTGATTACCGTCGATGATCCGGATCCAACCTTACTTCTCGGAGACTTCTTACGTAATCAATTGGGCTTGAAAGGGTTGCAGCTTCCCTGCAGGCAAGGAGGATGCGGGGCTTGCACAGTCGTGCTGTCCTCTGTGGGCATTGCTTCCAGCGGCCAAGAAGGGGACGCCGTCACGCCTGCACACAGGCCGATCAATTCCTGCTTAAGACCTCTTTTGTTGATGGATGGAATGGCTGTCACCACTATAGAGGGGGTGGGGAATTTGAAGAGTGGTCTTTCGCCTCTACAGGCGGTTCTAGTGCAACACAACGGGACACAGTGTGGTTTCTGCACGCCTGGCTTCGTGAGACTCCTTGCCACCCCAACTTAACGAGAAAGTGCGAGAACTATGCATTTCCCAATAACATATGTGTTTTAAATGATCTAGATTCTAGACTGTCTATAACGTTAACAAATGAAAATTCGTCGAGTTCGGTTGTACTCTAGCCAGAAAACAACTGGTTCACCGTAACACATCTACTCAATGACCCATGCAGTTTAATTGTCGAGACAAAGAGCCTCGTTTTTGGGCGGGCCACATAAAGCATTGGATTTTAATGTTGGACAAATATAATATGTGTTTTCCACACTGAATGCAGAACCGTGTGAGGACATCCTATGCTCGCTATTTACTAGCAGAGGTAGCTTTTAATAATGATCCGGCAGGGTGGAGAATTACTGTCTATGATACTCAATGTGGACTCCAGGTTAACCTTAGGACAATATAAGAGACAGCTGGGGTATTAGGGACGAGGTCCATTTAGTTAACAAGCATTGAAAAAGGTATTACGTAGATGGTTTGACAGTCTGGGGCTCCATTTGGACAGATTACCCCCCTTTCAGTATAGCATTGAGGCCCCCTCTGTTCCGCTCACCTACCGCAAGATTAACCAGGTTATCGTGGAGAATATCTTACAACTACGCACATTGAGAACTTGGTTATCTTGTGAACCTCAGCTTCTATAGGGACCACTACTTTACGAATATCAGAGCACAGCTTCATAGACCTGCCAGGCTATACACAGATCCTCCTCACCCATTCTTTGAGGATATTGATTTGGCAATTTCGACTCTTATCATACCCACTACGCATTGAGAGTGAGTGAGCTTAGGGCATACCTAGAGAGGGTCACATCTGCTCTCTATGTAATCGATAGGATGTTGTCGGAGGAGTACTTTCACGGATGGATTCAAACCTCTCTCAAGTCTCCTGTCTTATCTGGATTAGACATGCTTGGAAACTTTCATTCATGAGGCTGTCTGATACAAAGACCATTTGCTAAGGGCACAGAGACAAGATCAAGGTCCACAGCTAGATTCCACTCAGAGTGTGATAATTGAGGTTTTCCAGCTAGATAGTATGGATCAGCAGGCCTCAAGGAGACAGCGTAGCAGAGGCCTAGAGCGAGATACACGACAGACTCGCCAATAGGTCGATGCAAATATTCAGTCTTGGAGACCTTCCCTCTGTGCTCACCAGACTAGAGACACGGCCAATGGGTGTGATAGTGGCACTTATCTGATGCCGGGCCACAGCTAGGAGACCATAGCAGACCATACACATGAATCATCGCCACAGTGTTCTATCCTAGGGCTTATCCCATGGCAGCCTTGTACTCACCGCGTTCTCTAGTGGGCTTACCGCTGCGCCAGCATCCAAAGGACCATCGGAGTGATGGGACACCATAGCTTCCATCCTCTCCATGGGCTCATGCATTTTATCTACTAGTGTTTCTATTGTCTTGGGTGTAGATGCCCGCCCCGCCCATTCAGCTCATTTATCTGGTTATTTCAGTCTTATAGACCTCTGTGCTAGCATCTAGAGGACCATCTGAGTGATGCCACACCACGGTTTCCATCCTCTCCATGTGCTCATGCATTTTATGTGCTTGAAGCTCCACCGATTCAGCTCATTGTATCTGGTTTTTTCAGTCTCATAGACCCTTCGGCCTCGGTCTTTACGAAGAATTTTGACAAAATTTATTCCTTCCTTTCTTTCTCAGTCATGGATCTGTCCCATTTTACATTGATATCCAACCAAAGGGCATCTTATAAACTCCTTTGGTTATATTTAAGGCATTAGTGTGATTTTCTGATACAAATGGGATGTGTGAAGAAATTGCAGAGTATTTGAGAATGATGACATGGAAAAATTTTCACAGGGGCACTCAGTATAGAATCTCAAAAGGCTGCTTGAGGGGCTACACTTGATAGGGATGAGTGAAAAAACTTGAAATCAAGCATTCAATGAGCGGAAGCTGGTGGTTTGAATGGTTTTTGCTTTTGATATGAGGCCAAAGTTCAACAGCTGTCTCTATTGAGGTGAGGGATGGGAAGCATTCAGTTTAAGATTAGATGTGTTGTTGACCATGTTTTGCTGGAATCTACAGGTGATGAGTATGTATGGCTTGCTGAAGAATGCCCCAGATCCCACGGAGCAACAAGTGGAAGACCAGGTTGACGGTAACCTGTGCAGGTAGCCCACGCCCCTTCCCGCCATACCACTCCTCCCTCCCCACCCCTTCCATCAGGATCAGTGGCAAATGTGTATGTGTCACTGAGAGCGCATCTTTCTATGGATTAGCTGCTACAATAGTCCTTCAGTTTCTTAATGTGGTGTAAGCAGCCATCACATTGATGCTGTAAATTTTTTGAAGCTTCTATTCTTTTGCTTGCAGATGCACTGGCTATAGGCCTATCTTGGATGCTTTTCAAACGTTTTCTTGCAAGGAGGGTTGTAAGAAAAAGTCTGAATCAGTGTGCCAAGGTTTCAAAGGAGACTTGGAAGATTTTGGCTATGTGCAAAGGTCAATGAAAAAAGGAATGCAGACATTCTTAAAGGAGGGGATTACCTGGTTTACAGCGAATTCTTTGATGGATCTCTATTCTTTGATTGAAAAAAGAGACATGAGTAGGATAAGGGTTATAGTGGGTAACACATCAACGGGTGTGTACCCCGCTGTCCAATACGACATTGGTATAGACATTTCACGGGTTCCTGCCCTCCTAAAATGTGAAGTCAGTAGGGCTGGCATAACGATTGGGGGAGCATTGCCAATCGCAGACCTTATGACTGTTCTTATGTCAAATAAGGAAATGTCTCCTAGCTATGCTCCTATCCTGAGGCACTTAAAAAGGGTATGTGGAGGTTTTACATACTAGCCCCTCATCAGCCAATTGGAGAAAATTCAGACATGTTGGATGCTTTCTTTACAATATAGTCACACTAATTACAAATGATTTCTATTTGCAGGTTGCAACTCCCCAAGTAAGAAGCGTGGGATCTGTATCTGGAAATTTGATGATGGCACATGAACACACAGATTTTATCTCTGACATTGCTACCATCTTGATGGCTGCTGAAGCAAAGTTGAGAATCTCCTTCCAAGGCTCGCAGAAGCTAGTAACTGTGGAGCAATTCTTCGGTTTATCAACTGTTGGCATGGTTATCTTGGAGATACACCTACCAGCTCTGAATCCTTGTGTATCATTCTCCACACACAAGGTTGCTCTACGAAATGTCAATGCTCATGCAATTTTGAATGCTGCGTTTAACTTTGAAGTGAATAGCACAACAGGTATGCAGTTTTACCGCCTATATGTGGAAATTTGGATATTAAACACTTTTAGAAGTCTTTAGAACAACAAAAATCTCAATTTGTACAATTGGATGATGCGGAGACATGGAACCTATCATTGTTGCTGAGTAGGTGATCTAGAATTGATAGCACACTGATTATGGTGCTGCCTCGGCTGAGAGGATCTGGTTGGGATCTCTTAGGATACTTACCAAGATGAGAGGATGTGTCGGGTATTCGCCTGGGGATGGTGGCATGGCTGTCAGAGGGGAGGCATGCTTTCTTCATCGAGATGACCTTGTGGGCCTCAACTCATCAATAAGGAGTGGTCACAAGTCAGGACATCCTTGGAGGCCTGCCCCCGACTCGATGGCACCCAGAGGCCTTGCTGCTGGAGGACAGCGTCTAGGATACAATTTCTAGCATTACAGGGTGGCACATCTTGGTAGCCTGCTATAGCCTGGTTATGGGTGGCAGCAACCCGCCTTGCCGCCACCCTCATCAGTATTCATCTACACCCTGCATGCCATCTGGGAGCAGGGTATAGAGGACCCCAGGAAGGCCATCAAAAGGCATGGACACTTCTGCAAAGCTTGGCCTATAGGTATCTCTTATATTTTCGTGGATCGAGGTGTCCGTTGGTTGTATACTCCCCCTCCCCCCCCCTTCCCCCCTTTGACTGTTTGCACACTCTTCCCTTGTTTTTGGAGTACTCTAGGCAGTAGCCAAGACTCGCGAGGAGTGCTGCCAGATAGCTAGCACCTTTTCATTCAGCGCCTCATGGATTGTTGAATTTGTTATTTCTCAAGCTTCTAATAGATGGTTTCTTGGGGAAAAGAAAGGGAGCTAATTTTTACATGTTAGCCTCTTCATTACATGTTTTTCTACCTTTAAAGATCGGTCTTGCCAAGTGTAAAAACCTGTTTTTTCACGTTAGCTTGTCACCACAGCCTCATCATCAGTAGGCACATCTACCCACAAGCACGAAGAGAAAGTCTAAAGTACCCATGTCTGCAGTCTCTTAGCTTTTGACGATGGCAAATGGGTGAATTCAAAAGGCATCTCCAATTGAACCTCCTACAGGCACAGTGGCATGCATGCACATCGAGCTTGGAGCTCCAACAGAATTCCAATGCAAGACATCAGTCTAAACACATTTTCATGTCTACATTTGAGTAGATGGACATGTGACGTGTGATAGCCTATGTACCTCGTTCGCTTCTTATATGAGCTCATAAAAACTTGATATGGCATCATAGCTTAAGTCCATCTTCACAATTATTCTCTCGTTAGTGCTATACCCAACGGAAGTTGTGAAAGTCAAATACTTTGGATCATAACATAACCATAGGCTAACCTCTAAGCTTGGTTAGCTGTCCTCACTCTAGAGTTATCTTTAATGATATGAGGACATCAAAGACAGCACATATAGGTTAACTATAGGCTACCTAGGGCCCTGATCTGCTACAAAGTATATATAGGTTAACCCTTCTTGGAAAGCTTATGCTTACACATTGTACAATGTTTCCAATCCTGATATCATGGGCATCCCTCCTCACACTAGTACTAATCTTTTCACCACTGCAGGATTAAAGGAAGCCATCAAAAAGCTTCAGAATGGCAGAACCAAGGATAAGAGGGCCTTCAAGCACCCATGGTTGGGAATAACTACATGAATCGTGGCCAAATTTAGCATGAAGTCAGCAGCCCAAGTCTGCCTGACAATAGGACATGCATCATTGGCTAGATTAGGAAGATAGTAGTTCTATGCTCACTTTTTTTTAAAATTATACAAGCTAGGGCCCACTAATTGGGCAGACTTCTTTTATAGGGAGATCGTTAGCATCTGTCAACATGGCGAAAAGATCGGTAACCCAATGTTCTTGATGCCCATCATCCATCACCTTTCCGATAACCACATCCGGGAAGGCTATGTTGACACGGACAGAGACGTCGGGTTACTAGCAGTGCTATTTACGCGATCGACGCCAACAAAGAAAAGAAGGGAAGAAGAATCAACCAAAATGGCCCAAGATGCAGAAGCAGCCAAGAAGATCCAAGAGGATGAAGTAGCTAGAAAGCTCCAAGAGCGAAGTGGAGCGGAGGGTGTAGATGATATCCTGCCAGATGGCGACCAAGGTAGCCGAGGGTGGAATTGGATGCTCACCCATCACTAGACTGCAGCGAGCAATCCAAATGCTCCATGCAGTGATACTAGCTACTACCTCCCAAAGGCTGCTCTCCGAAGGAGAAGGCGGAGCCAGGCTATTGGGGGGGACCGCCTCATGGAGCTCTATCCTCTAAATGCTTTGACCCTATTTCCGGTAAGATGGGGAGATCTCATCAATTTGGAACACGTGTCCTCCCTCAGTCAACCAGGCCACCATCCCCTAAGTGTAGTCCCTCTGAAGACTTTGCATGTGGGTCATAATCATGAGGGCTCCCATTTAAATTCTCAATGCGCTACGATAGCTATAAATGTAGTGCGGGATCGTCTCCAAAAAACCAGCAGAGCAACAGTGACATTGCCCCTCCACCCGCATCTACTCCAACCACGGGCCGATGGGCAAGCCTCCATGGGCGGCCAGCCAGAAGAAGTAGGATATCTTCCTCGGCCGCAAACTGGACCATAACTGTGTCCAAAACTTGGAACGAACATCCCGGGGCACTCTTTGGGCCACCCAATGCCTCTCCCTCGAAGGGGTCCACGTCGAAAAATCCATCTGAAGCCTCCTGCCAATCCATGTGGTGTAGGAAAAGAAGGGCACCTCGTCCACTTGCTCGGCAAGGCCGCCTCTAGAGGGCCAGAACCATTCTCTTGGATCCCATTGGACTTCCCTCTAGGGCCTACCCTCCCAAAGCCAAAGGCGCCATCTAGGGGCATCCTACTCTGAGATACTGGGAGGGTCAATGTGCCACTCCTTCCCCAAACGTCCCACCACTCTGATCATTTGCCAGTGAATCCCATCCAGACTCCCATCTATGTCTGGGTTTCTCTCAGTGATGAGCGCTTGGAGTCGGCCTCCAGGTCCTACACCGAAAAAATCGAGCTGTGTGCTGCCTCACTGCATCATCATCCTCAAGGGAACGCCAGTCTGAGAAAACTGGCCCATCCATCTGCTGTCCATCCAACACAAAGTCCCTCCCACCAGGACTTAGGGATAGCTATGTCAATCTCTCTCATCCTCTGCCTTGCTCCTTGCAGATGCGCTACGGCACCAAGCCTCGCCTTTGCCTCCATGGGTAATTTGCTCCATCTGCCAAAGGACCCAGCCGGTCCACTGTCCCACTGTGCCCAACCAATGTGAGTCCGCTGTCCGAGCATATGCCCCTCCTGATCTTTGATCTCTGGCTGCCAAACTAGGGGCTGACGCTCGAACTCCTCTCTGCATCTCAGCTGAGCTCGAATGAGGCCCCCTGCTAATCTCTGCTAGACCCTATGGAGGCTCCTCATCAAGGGGGAACCCGTCCCCGTAAGGGGGCCTCTGAGAAGGCCCAATGTGTGGGGTGTTCCTGAGAAGCCCTCGCTGTAAGAAGAGCTTCCAAGGCTTTGCACCTGGTGTGAGGCCGCAAACAACCAACTTGCCCAAGAGGGCTCTGCTTTGCATCTCTGGATTGATGATACCCAAGCCTCCCAATGCCTGCGGCATGATCACTGTCTGCCAAGCGACCCGGGCTCTAGTGTTCCTCGTGCCGTCCGAACGGTGCCCAAAGGAAGTTCCGAACCAATTGTCGGAGCTGCCGAATGCACCCTCTGTGAAAACACCAGCAGGAGGCAATATACCAAGCCGTGGCAAGAAGGGCATGGTTTGCCACTAAGGCATGACCTGCTAGGGAGAGTTTGGCCAAGCTCCAGTAGAGAAGCTTGCGTCAAACACTCTCAGGAACCAAGGCGATCTGCTGCTCTGTTGTAATGCCAATACCAACGTGGCATTCGAGGTATCTAGCCGTTTGGCCCTGCAGTATCCATCTGAAGCCAAAGTCGCTCCCCCACTCAAAAATCTCATGTGTCTCCTCAGATCCTGCGAAGAAACCTATGGATTTTGTCCAGTTGATCCGCGCACCCGAGGCCTCACAGTAGATAGTCATAGCTCCCTTGACTCTCTCCAAGCTCGCTGTGGTGCCCTCTACATACAAGGCCATATCATTTGCAAACTCATAATCCAGCAGCTCCTCCTCCTATCTGATTGGGAGCCTCAACCCTGTGAGGCCCGCCACGTGCGATCTCAAGTAGTAGCCCAAAGCCTCCGCCACAAACAAGAAGAGGAAGGGAGCAAGGGGGCAGCCCTGGTGGACCGAGCAAGAGAGAGGAAAGGCCTCGCCCGTGTATCCTCCGATGAGTATCTGGCTAGAGTTCCCCGCATAAATCGCAAAAACTCTTATGACCCATCTGTCCAAGAGGAGGACGGCCAATGGCTGTGACTCCTCCTTGGACCAATCCACTGCCTCTCAGAACATGAAGATGTTGTCCAAGATGCTACGCTCCTGGACGAACCTGTTCTGTGTGTCGTGAATAATTTCAGTAAGGTCGTAATTGCAAACTCAAGACCTTGGCGAGGATCTTGTATGCGGTATCAAGCAAAGTGATCGGTCTCCACCGCCGGAGATCTGACCTATCTCCCCCTTTCGGGATCAAACAAATCCACCCCCTGCTCAGGGACTGAGGGAGGGAGCCCGTGTCAAAAATCTCCAGTCGGAAAGGGGTGGAGATGATCTCCCAGAAGTTCCGGAAGAGGTCCGGAGTCAAGCCATCCTCGCCAGGACACTTCTGGGTCAGTACAGCCTTGAGGGCTTCCTAGAGCTCCTCATCCATGAAGGGCTCCTCTAGACTGCTGCACAGATCCTGTGAGACTACCGTCGGAACGTGATTCCAAACTACCTCCCGGGCCACACATACAAGGTGAAGTCATCCTCTGTCTGAAAGGGCTGGCTGTAAAAAGTTGTGGTCAGGTCTAGAATCTCTTGCGCTAGCTGTAAAACTTGTGGTCAGGTCTAGAAGCTCCTGCGGGTTAGTGTGCATGATGCCCTGCGGTTCTCGAAGATGCTACAGCTGGGTGCTTGCCGATCGGGGCCCAATGGTCTGAAAAAACTGCGTCATCTTGTCCCCCTGCTGTACCCACTGGGCCTGGGAAGAGTGATAGGAGAACTCAGCCCTCCGAATCTCCGTGTCTTGAAGCTCAAGGTGAGCACTCACAAACCTATCCCTAAGCCAGTGAGATCCTGGGTCTTGCTCCTTGAGATGCTCTATGGAGGCGAGGTCTCTCCTCAGTGCCCGCTAGCGCTTCTGAAGAGTCCTCTGTCGCCTAAGGGCATAAGCCTACAACTCCTCACTGCTCCTCTGGATCGCATTGGCCACCCACGAAGCCCAACCCTTGCACGATGCCATCTCTAACTGTTGCCAAATCCCTACCATGACCTGCTGAATCTCCTCGTCCTACAGGAGGTCCTATGGAATGTGGATCCCCTTTTGGGGAAGACCTCTGCGGGGCTGCTCCAAGTGAAGTACTACTGGAGAGTGGTCTAACATCGTAGTACGTGCCAGAATCCGATAGAGTCACCTCTGTGTAGTGCCCAATCCCCAACGTAGAAGCAGTCTAGCCTCTCAAGCAGTCCATCATGTCTCCTCAGTTCGAAAGAGAAGAGGAGGCTGCTAGGTATCCCGCTGAAATCTGGCTCTCGCCATAGGTCTCTGCCGCTGATCATAAAAATGAACTACTCCCAGGTGCTCCACTCTGTTGCTGGCATCTCAGAGGAGGCGCCACCCTGCTTGTCCTTCCTCCAAAAGGCGGTTTGCACGCTGGGGCATACACATTCAAGATCCCAATCTTGGATTCTCCCATCCAAACTGCTCGAAGCTCGCCCTGATCAGAGACCTCTGGAGCCACTGTGTGTGAGACCGAGATGGAGACCCCTCTGCTCCATCCGACTGCAGGGGACCACACCTCCGAACCTCTCCCTGGGAGGAGCTGGTGTCGTTGTCTGATGTCTGATGCTGAGAACATATGCTCCCGAATCAAAAGGATGTCCACTGTCCGCCCTACCACTGCCCTTTGCAACTCCTGTCGAAGGATCAGGTATTGCGGCTGACTACGAGCACAGTCGTGGAGCCTATGCATGTTCCAACTCACCATGGTCCAACTCATGAGGACGGGGATGCAGAAAACAAGGCTCTCCTGTGAGTGGGTGCCTGTTCCAGAAAGACTGCCTTATGTGACTTTGCCGGGGTTTGGAGGGCAAGTAGTCTGTGTCTGTACATCGACGTACTAAGGTGGACATTGGCTCAATCCCAATCTTCTGTGCCCACTTCATCATGAAGGAGACTTCCACCCCGAACAACTCGGCACACTTCTGGAGTGGCCAGTAGTATGCCTGATCAACCTTTGCCTCAAGTGGCAATCTGATAACTCCTACCGCCAAACCACACATCGGCTTCTCTCGCGTGAAGCCCAGCTGAAAATTTACCTCCGCACCATGGGCGTGCCAAAGGTCCAGTCCCTGTGGCCCCATCCACTCGTCCATCATGCGTGGAATCTAATCTCCCATAATAGCATCAAACACCACTGGGGACCAGTTCTCCAATCCTGTAGATGCGAACTGGAATCTCCAAACTTGGTGTGTCTGGGAGCTCACTACGCTGATCAAACCCCCTTTCCGGGGCTGCAAGACCACAAGCGTTACCTCCAGGGGTAGAGGGTAAGAGTCCAAAATCTCCTGATAATTCTAAGGTCCAATCCTTAGAATTCCCGCGGTAAGGGACATCGAGACTAGAGATTGGGAGCTGTTGACCGGGAGGACAAGTGCCTTCCCTTTGGCTCCCTACCCAACTGGACCGGATGCTACGGTGAGGAAGCGGAAGGGGATGTTGTCTTACCCTTGCCTGTTGGCAGGGGTGTCGAGGCAGGAGGGGGGAGGCTGAAGAACCTTCTGAGGAGGTGGAGAGGGGGGCGGAGGGGGAAGGGGGAGGGAGGGAGGCGGAGGGAGGGGGCCGGGTGGTGAGGGTGACCCTTCACGTAAGGGCTCCTACTGCTGCTCCTTCTCAGGTGCCTCTAGAAAAGCCCTGTCTCTCCCTCTCTCTCTCTCTGTATCTAGCCCTTTGCCTACGACGCTTGTGGGTCTGTTTGCTTGGTTTCTTTTTCTTTTTAACCTGGGTCTAGTCCCCTTCTGAAGGGGTCACCCAGGGGGGTGTGTTGGGCTCTGGCCTGCTGACTCTGTTGGCTCTACAGGGGCGGGGGGGGAGCGGCTCAGCCTTGGCCGCAGGGGCAATCTTTGGCCATGTGACCCATCTATTTGCAACGAAGACACTGGCTTGGTAACCCAGAAATCTCCACTTCACAAGAGCAAGGTCACCCCCTTGAGATGGCAAGTTTGCTAGGGATGGTAGAGAAGCCGGTGAAGATCCCCATTCTTCCTACATTCCTGGTGGATTGTCATTTGAAGGGAAACAAGTACGGTGTATGGAGGGTAGTGATGGAATTAGTGTTACAATCATGTGACTTGGATGATTTCATTCTAGTTGGAGTTGTCAGGCTATTTTGCATTTGTTCGAACTCTTTGACTGGTATTTTACCACGGGTTTTTAATGCTTTGCATGATGTATCTTTGTCGTGAGTTTCTTTTCTTGGCTGTTTCTCAGCTTAAGACTCTCAGTTTTAAACTGATGTAATGAAGGTCATCTATTAAAACTAGAATATAGCTATGTTCATAATAATTTTGAAGCTGCTTTATGCACTCAAAAGGAGCTGCCATGTGCGATCCTCGGACTCTCTGACACTTAGAGATGTATTAGCCTACTCTTTTGGTTGTACTTCGTCTCAGAGGCCCATGAGGCCTCCTAAAGATGTAAACATATCTTTCTTTCTTTCTTTCTCATACTTAGTAGAAGTACATTTCAAGAAGAAGAAGAAAAGACTAGGCTATTTGCTCATGATCTTGAGTGAAACATGATATCCTATTCAAAAGACATAATCATGAAACCAATGAACGGTTGATAGCAATGGGACATTTTCAAGAAAATTGTGGTTGCCAAGATTGATTGGTATGAGCCTATTTACGTTTGGATTTAGTAATACTTGCAGTGATTACCAAGCACGTTTTAGTGATTTTGAATATTCTACTCTAGCAAGCAAAGCCTAGTTGAAATGGGGCCTAAATCCTACAAATAGTTTATGAAATTAAAAAGAGGATTCCCTAGTTCTAATTATGCATTGTTTAGGTAGATGTCATTTTGGGCTTGTGGTAGAGAATGATAAGGTAGTCTGAGCGTGTGCACTGTGGGCGCTGTATGTATTCGGCTCAATATATTGCTTGATAGGCGCTGTATGTATTTGGCTCAATATATTGCTTGATATTGGATAGTACTCTGAAGTGTTGTATGAGTAATATACTTTAGTGCCAAGGGGATAAAAATTACCTGTTTCGTGGAGCAAGTTCAGCTGTCATTCAAAAGGGTTATATGAAGGGGACAACTCCTAGTATGTTTTACGTACCAGAGCGTTCTATTTTACTTGGACTGTAAACCATTCTTATAGGGTAGAATTATTTTAGGAAAAATGCAAGAAGATTTGGCTGGTATACCATGGACTCGTTTTTATGATTACTGTTCTTTTTTTATCCTCCAGGCATTTTCTCAAGCCCACCAATAATTGTGTATGGAGGGGTGAAACCCTATCCACAACGAGCAAAAAATACAGAAAAGTTTCTTGAAGGAAAATGCTTCAAAGATTCTCAGGTGTGGAAGCAGCATGCATGTTTTTCACCTTATGTGAGGTGCTCAGTTGATTTTGAGGATCATAGGTACACCAGCTTGACCAGAACTTGCACTGATATGTAGGTTTTTGATGCTGCTTTGATACTGCTTCGAGACGAGTTAAGCCTTGATTTTTCTTTTGGACGCACAGAATATCGAGCATACTTGATAGCCACTTTTTTCTACAAAGCCTTCCTTTCTCTGTGGCCTAATGAAATCATTCCTTCTCGTTTGGTATCTGCTAGTACACAGGTAATCATTTAATTTGCAGGTGCAGCACTGACCATTAGTCTTACTCGTCTATTTGTACGACTTTTTTGCCTCAAAAACATGTTGTCTACTTTGGCAGTATACTCGACCTATCTCATCTGGCAGCATCAACTTTGGAAAGGTACTGCATATTGTTTTTATGACAATCTTGCAGCTGTGGGATGTCTAACCATAAAAGTATTTCCTACAGCTTCACATTAAACGGAACAAAGTTTCCTTTAGCTAAACGTATTACCTCTTTTCCAACAGTAATGCATTTTTTATCAAGAAAGGCACTTGCATTGTCTATCGCACTCCATGCTGAACTCTTTGATTTTAACAGGGGGACCCTTCGGAATACCCAGTATCCCAACCGATTCCAAAACTGTCAGCTTCTTCTCAGGTGGCTATAATTTCAGAAAGTGTGATATTTCAAAGTTGTGAATATATTACGTGCTAGCTTTTCTGTGGACTTGAGTGGTGTTTCTGGTGAAGGTCAGTCTAGCAAGTGGATTCATGCAATACATGTGATGCTTGTGCTTTGAGTGCCTGGATATTGTGTTTTGCATGTGAACATTAACAAGGGGGTGAATCTCAGTGATGATCTCAGCACATAGCAGCTTCTAAACCAGGAGCAACTATAATCTCTAGTATTTAAGTCAAGACGTTGCTCTTGCATCTGTTGTTAAGAAGGGGATACTGAGCCTAGCTCTCACATAGCACATAGGTTTGAAATTAGAATAACTTCATATTGATGCTAGGTTAATACACCGTCCAGCGCAGCTGACTCCACCTCCCAGTTGCCTCCCTCCTTCCTGCTGGTCCCTTCCCACCTCCCTGCTACCTCCTCCCTCCCTCCCTGCTGCTCTGCCTCCCACTCCCTGCCCCGCCTCCCTTTCCCTGCTCCCCGCTGCTCCTTACCTCCTCCCCGTCTCCTCTCCTCTGCCCCCTGCCTCACATTCTGCCCCCCCTGCCTGCCTTTCCTTTCCTGCACGCCTGCTTGTTATTCCTGCCCCTGGGCCCCCCCCCAGCTCCCATTCCTGCCTCCCACCTCCAATTCCTTATTCCAAGCCCCTCCCCTCTCAGCCCATTCCCCTCATCCTCTCTCAGCCCCTCCCCTCTTTGAGCCTTCTCCCTGGTCACGTACAGAATTTCTTTGTGTTTGAGTTGGCCATTCATCTTTGCTTGACGAATGGATATGCATTCAACCAATCCTTGACCGCTTCCACCAGCCACAAGAGCCTGCATATTTTCAAATGACGAGTTGCTGCAGCTCCAAAAGGATGTGGAGTTCGAGAGCTCCACACCCTCTTCGCATGCATCCATGGGTTCCACCCTTCCATATCACAAGCTGGACTGGATGCTTGCGGCCTTACCTACAAACCTCACGCCTGGATTTTCTGGTGTGCAATTATTGGGACGAGGCTTGCTCCAGGTGGCTTTTGATTCTCCTAGGTCCATGAGCACAGCGCTCAAGGCTAGCCCCTTGGTGCTTGTTTCCAAGAGGATTTTCCACCCTTCATGTTGGGTTTTGACCCCGTACAGGAGCACAAATGGGTCAATTTAATCTTCATCAGATTTTCCAGTTTGCCACAGGTTTATTATCGACTCCTAGCCACAATTGAAGCTACTATTACCCGGTTCCCCCGCCCCCTGGTTTACTCTCTTCCATAGTGTAGTGATGAGATTTGATGGGATTCCCAAAGTTGGGGTCGTCGTGTCTAACCCTAACATTGCTCCAACATCTGGATGGCTCTCTTTTCAGCAAAGTCGAGATTGTGGGTAGGCAAGACAGGTGCAGAATCTGTAGGACCCTGGGCATTTCGCTAGAGATTGCCTGAAGAAGAAGAAAAGTGCTTTTTTTGGGGAGGTGCGATTGCTTTTTTTAGCTGGATGGTCGTTACCATGCCTCCACGGGCCTGTCTACCACTAGTTTCAGAATCAACAATCACTTTCTATCACCATGCAAATAAACCTTGAGTCCTGGCATGAAAACATGACCTAAGATGTACAATAGTATCAGTTCCGCCTAGTTTCCACCACTAGCAGTTCAAAATTAGGGTCCTCGAAATTGGCCTATCATTACCCGCCCCTCAGCTGTGGACATTCATGTCCGGCGGTCTTCAAAAAGCTGATGTAGTGACTTGGTGTAGTCCTCCTCCTCCTTCATAGTATTTGTAGACCATGCCTCATCCCCACCTATTCTGTAGTGATCATCATAAGCCGGACAATGTATTTCTTAAGCCAGTATCCATTAACTCTGTTCTTGTGTTGGGTGCCATCTAAGTTCTCCAATTGGTATGAGCCATTAGAGAATCGTTCTTGCACTCGAAAAGGGACTTGCCACTTTGTCTGAAACTTAGTTTTGAAAGTGTTATCTAGCTTACTGTCATAACGGAGCACAAGGTCACCCTTACCAATTTTCTTGTCCTTGATCTTCTCATTAACTCTCCACTGATTTTACTCTTGGGTCTTTTGATAACGTTCCAATACTTGTATCCGATCCAACACTGTGCTATTTGCAATTCCAAAAGGCGGTTCTTGAAGTAATGCTGAGGCTCCTCAGTTATCTTCATCAAGAATCTCAATGGCGGTACCTCTACCGCAACACGTAGCAAAACTTCAACTCCATAGATAAGGTGGAAAGGTGCTTCCTTTCATTGCAATCTTGTAAACCCATAGCGCACAAGGAAGCTCCAAGTCCCATGTTCAACATTGAAATTTTCATTCATCCCATTACATTATGGATAGTAAGGAGTGGCATACCTGTGTTTGATTTTCAGCTTTTCACATAAAAGATCTATCAACTCACTCCGAAATCTAGGTCCTCTATCTAACAAGAACTCCAATGGTACTCCAAACTGGCAGCAAATTTCCTCATACATGAACTTGCAGACCTCCTTTGCATTGACTACTACTGCCTTAGCTTCTGACCATCTGTATCAGTAGTCAATGGTTCTAATTATGTAGCATTTCCCACGAGCAATCATAGGCAACGGTCCAATGGCATCTAACCCCCACCTTTCAAAAAGGTTATAAGCAAGTATGATATTCTTGGGTTCATGATTTAACACCCTTTTTCCCATTCTCTGACATTGGAAACAGGATCTACACCAATGTTGCACATCCTTTTGAATAGAAGGCCACACATAACTCTCTACCAATATTTTCTACAATGTGATTTTGAAAGAAAAATGTCCTCCACATACTCCCTCATGATAGATTTCCAATATATGATAAATCTCCTCTTTCCAAGGCGCCCTTCTCAATACCAAATCTGGTCCTTTCATGAAAAGAGCATCACCAATAATGCAAAATTTTTGACGTTTCTTCCCAATTGATACTTCCCTTGTTTTGTCATACTTGAAGGTACACTTCCTATTATCAGAAATGCTTCCTACTTGGCAAGATACTCCCTCCCACGATATAATGGTCCATCCACCTTGGTTGCAAATACCATCCCTACAATGGCTTGCTGAGCTATGTTATGTGCATTATGGTTCTATTCTCTGTCCACATGTTGAATGCTTCAAGCTTCAAAGCATCCTAACAGGCTCTTCACCTCTTGAACCCAAGATTTGAGATGCATATGCTTTGTTTGCCATACTCCCAATACTTGCTTCGCTATCAATAAAGCATCCTCTTCAATGACAAGCCTTCGGATTCCAAGTTTGAGGCATACCTTAAGACTTTGACACAAAGTTGAATGCTCTTCTTCATTTGTTACTTTTGGCATCGAGTGGAAATCCTTGCCTGTGTATCTCCTCTCCACAAGGATCATAGACTACCATCCCTCCAGTAGCCTGGTTTAGACTCCTCTTGAAAGAACCATCAAAACAAAGAACATGATGAAGGAACATGGTGGAGAGGGAGAGGGAGAGGGAAAGAGAGAGGGTAGGCTAGGGAGAGAGAAGATAATACTCAAATGGAAACATAATGAAAGTGAAAGGAAATGAAAATGCGCAATAGACCAAAATGGAAAGACTCACATTGATAAGCTTGATTGATTTAGACTCCTTGATGTGTGTTGATGTGACACACAAGTATAATCATAAATAGGATAGACACACACTCGTTTATGAACTCTATGCGTCTCCTTTGTATGCGATGAACCCTGTATGGATTCTCGCATTGAATAATTTGTTTCAAAGGACCATTTTATAGTTTCTCTTGAATCCTCTTTAGAAACGTCCATGTCAAAGGTTAGGAACTACTGAAATGGAACCAAGAACAGAATATGACAATGACGGACTACTCTGTGCACCCCAAGCAACTCAGAGGCTAAAATTTGAGCATGTTTAGAGGTTGATCCAGGCACTCTCATGGCTTGAGACTCAACATGACTCAAAAGGCTCATGTCTTAGCATGGCTACATGACCAGCTCATAGATCTAGGAATAAACCAACATCCTGGAACTCGGCTAGGCCTGATAAAGAGACCCTATCAAAGCCAATACATGGCTCCCACAATACATCCCCCTCTTGAGAACCTTTATTGACTCAAAGAGATTATTACATTCAAATTTTGGGAGACTACCCAGGGCAGAGTACCCATATACATACATCAAGCTCATGGACATATTTTAGAAGACATATTCATCATCCTCATCTACCTCATGGGAAAAGGATAGATTTCGGAGATGAGCAGTTAGAGCAAAAGTGGGTGTCGGATTGTCATCTTCTTCTTCTTCACTAGTAGTAGCTGCAGCCAAGGTAGCATGCTCCTTGAATTGTTGTTTGGCAAGCTTCTGAAAACAACGGTCCTCTGTATGGCCAAGCTCCTTACAATATGGGCATTTGAAAAGTTTGAATGGCTTCTTACCCTTGGAATATAATGCCCACTCCTCATGCACATCCTTGTGCCCTCGTTCATGGTCGAGAAGCAATGCAACCATGTCATCAAAGGACATATCCCGTGCTACATGAAGCGTGCTAGAAATGGACCAACAGAGGGTACACACAGTGGAAGACTGATAGAATAGCCCAGGAGCTCACACAATGTGTGTGTGGGAGTGTGGAATCACACACTTCTTAACTTAATGTGCATCAGATAGATGTGCAGACTCATCAATAGACAATAAGCCAGCCAGATATAGAAACCAACAAAATAATATATTTCCATCCAAAGCTATGGACACAATACAAAAGAGAGAGATCCAAAGTCCCACCAATGGTGTGGTCCTCTGATCTTACCACAAGGTACTTATCCTATCTGCCGGCTGTCTCTAGACTCGAGCCTGCGTGCTCCAACTCGAGCGTCTGTAGACTTTTTGTCCAGAATGATCCTCTCCCGCTTGCTGCCTATAGATCAGCCTAGCTGGGCAACCCTTCAAGCTCCGTTTGCAGCTTCTCTAGGTCTCTTGGTCCTCCAAAGTATAGGCTCCAAGATGGGTAGAAGACTGCTCTTGCTGCTTGTGTGAAGGTTGCTCCAGAGAATGAGGAATGAGGGCCTGGAGGCCCTCCTTTCATAGCCCCCAAGGGCTGCTGCAAAAACCAACCACGCAGGCTGCCTATGGCCGCCGACCCAAACAGGCTGACCAGGCCCTGCCGTGGTCTGCCTATAAATGCCCCTGCGGGGCTCACTTTTCTAGGGCCTTTGGCCCACACTCCAAGGGCTTTAGCCCTCCTTTCAAGGCAAGATCCCAACCCCATTTGTGTGCCTATAAAAGGCCTGGTTGGCTGGCTCCAACCAGCCCAACCAGTCCCTACATGTGACCGACACTCCTGCTGGTTCCGCCTGCCATTAATGCGCCATGTGCTTGCCCTCTGTCTTGCAACCTGTGGGCCTCTTTTAGGGGCCTGTTCCAGCCCGTACACACATGCTTTGCTGTGCCTCTGCCAGGCTGCTGTGCTGCCCACATGGCAGCCCATGTGCTGCCCATGTGGCAGCCCTTTTAGCCCTCTTTTCTTTGCTGTGAGGTGTTGCCCATGTGGCAACCCCCTCTCCAGGCTTTTCCCTCTTGGCAAATGTCCTAGATCTCCCTCCCCCATGCTCTCCTCATATGGGGGCTTACAGATGGGGAGGTGACCTTTCCAACAAAGCGGATACTGAGGAATATCCTCAATGCTGGAAAGGAGGACATCCAGCTGATCATCTTTCCCAACAAGGGCCTTCAAAGCAGCAAGTCCAGTGATGAGGGATTCCATATGATTCAAATGAGCATTAAGAGAATCTTCATATGGAGCTTAAAGAACTTCTGTCTAAGAAATACTTTGCAGTTGATAATTTTGTTGCCAAATAAGTGCTCTAGCATGTCCCGCAATTCATGTGCAGTGTCATCAAAATCCAAGTAATGAATAACGTCATCAGACAAACCCAAACCAATGATAGAAAGACCTTTGTCGTTAAGAGTTTCCCATGCTAGAATTTTCTTTTCATTAGATTCAGCCACTAACCACCTTCCACACACCTTCCTTCATAAACAGAAGCCTCACCTTGGTTTGCCAAGTTGGAAAGTTCTTACCAGAAAACTTTTCAATGACAATTCCCTATTTGGAGCACTCCATGTTTGCTTCAAATGTTGCAGCAATATGGGCTGAAGTGCGAGGTCGGAGCAAAGGCTAGAATAGTATGGGTTGTAGCAGCAGCTCAACTTGAAGTCGAGGAAAAAAAAGGCCAAGAAAAGGCATCGGACCAGCTGGAATAGTGTAGGCATCCGCACATGTTGCAGCCGGGGAAGATGGCGGCATTCTCGAGGCGTGAATAGCAGCAGCAGTAGCACTCTTCAAGTAGGTCATTTCATAAAAAACGGGCTCCAAATGAGGTCGTTTTTAGGGCAATGTGGTTGAAATGTCTCCACAACAGCAAGCAACTATTTCGTTCACAAGAACGCCCCCAAAACAGCAAAAACGAGCTGTCTTTGAGCAAAAAACGGGCTGCTTTTGAGCAAAAAACGAGCAGTTTTTCCTCTACGAAGAAGCCCACTAATGTCCACAAGAATGGTGACCAAGTTGCTCCAAATCTAAGAACAAATTTGCAGCAAACTTGAGGCTGAGAGTGAAGGAAGAAGGGCTGCCTTCCAAGGGAAAAGAGGGAGAGTAGCTCCTCTTTCTTGGCCTCCCTCTCCTCTATCCTTTGGAAGAGCAAGGAGCAAGAGGGAAAGGACTAGGAGAAGGAAGGATGAAGGAAGAAAGAAAGGGAGGAGGAAGGATGGTTCTGATACCACATGAAGGAATATGGTGGAGAGGGAGAGGGAGAGAGAGAGGGTAGGCTAGGGAGAGAAAAGATAATACTAAAATGGAAACATAATGAAAGTGAAAGGAAATGGAAATGAGCAATAGACCAAAACGGAAAGACTCACATTGATAAGATTTATGTAGACTCCTTGATGTGTGTTGATGTGACACACAGGTACAATCATATATAAGATAGACACACACTAGAATACCAAAGTGTATATGGGATATCTCCCAATATGACACGTGGCACTCACACTTAAGACTCTACTAGAACTCCCAGTAGAACACACTAACACACACTTCATGTTCTAAAACATGAGTATTTGCAAGCTGGGTTACCTCCTTCCTTCCACTTGGTTGTTCCACCTCCTTCACCAAGATTGGGCCTTCCTTATATGTGAGAAGATCAGCCAAGGAAGCTCGAGTGGAATCCTCGATCAAAGAACATGAAATCAAATTCCTACGGCTCAATTATCCACTTTATCATGCTTTTAGAAAGATTAGTTCTATTGAGTAGCAGGGGTAAAAGTCTGTAACTGGTCAATACAAGAAATTTGGACAACAAACAAGGTCTAAATCTCCTACATGAATAAACCAAGCTTGATAGCGCAAGCTCTACCTTTGTGTACTTCCTTTTTGCCTCAATCTTCACTCTACTGGCATAGTATACCGGCCTCATATACGTGGATTCATTTCCTTGTTGTGAGAGAATGGCCTTGATTGCATCTGGTCCTATGGAAGGATTAACATAGAATGTTTTGTGAAATTCAGGAGATTTCACGTTTGAAATATCTCTAAGTGTCTCTTTGACTTTTCCAAACACACTCCTCACAATTTTCATCCCACTGAAGAGGATCCTTCTTGACTGCCTGCTAAAGTGGATAAAGCAACTGTGACAATAAAGGCATAAACTTGGACATATACTTCACTTTTTGAACGAATGGATGGAGCTGCTTAGTGGAAGTAGAAGAGGATAGCAAATTAGTGCTTTCACCTTATCGGGATCAGGTTCTATCCCATTCTCTGACACAACATGTCCAAGAAGTTGAATTCTAGGCTGAGCAATAAAACATTTCTTTGGATTTAGCTGCCCATCCCTCGAGTCCAGCCTTGGAATACGTGCTCCAGTTTTCCACGATGCTCCTTCCTTGAACTGAAAACACAAATATCATCCAAGAAAACCTTAACAAACTTATCAAGAAAAGGAGCAAGTACCTCATCCGAGCGCTGTTGGTAAATGGATGGACCATTTGTCACACCAAATGGCATGACACTAAAGCGAAAACAGCCGAAAGGTGTAATAAATGTTGTCTTCTCCTGATCTCTTGGTGCAATAGCTATCTGAAAATATCCTGAATATCCATCACATATGCTGTACCGCTCATGGCCTGCAACTTTATCCAAGATTTCATCAAGGAAGGGCATTCGATAGTGATTCCTATTAGTTGCTGCATTTAATGGCTTATAATCCATGCATGCCCGCCATCTACCATCCTTCTTTGGCTTTATTACCGCTGGATTCCCTCAATCAGCATTCTCTACCTGCTGATAAATAAAATCTGCCTGCAAAAGCTTCTCTACTTCTGCCTTGAGCACTTGCTTTTCTTTGGGTTCCAGCCTCCTCAACTTTTGAAACACTAGCCTTGCACCTTCCTTTAACTCTATCCTAAAAGGTTCCCCTGAAAATCCCCTTATTTCCTCATATGAGATATTCATGGCTGTCTTGTGAAGTGAAGCTGGTACTCAGCATCCTCCACCAATTTCTGCTTTTGGGCAGTGGAACTCCTTGGTTGCATCAGATTTTCCATGGTTTTTGGTGTTCCCTCCTCTGTAGCATCAAATAAAGCCATTAGCTGCAATTCTTGGGGGTCTTCCTCACCAAGAATGAACGGCGCTTGGCCTTCCTCCTCATCGGAATCTTTACTCTCCTCTTTGCTCTTAGTTTCTGTCTTCATCATCCCCTTCTTCATCCTCATTTAGCTCCATATGACTCACCATGTCAAAACTCATTTTCTTTCTTGTACTGGTATGCACAATTGTCACTCCCTTTTCCTAATTCTAAATAGCACCCACCTTCCAGACCCACAAGTGGATAAGCAATGGACATAACTTCCCTAGGTGGCTCCAAAGTAACTTTCTTACTAGGATTGATTGCTCATTTCCATTCCCTCTTCAACTTTGGACACATACCCATCATCTGGCCAAAAGTAGTATTTGCTTTTCACTATGCCAAATCATTCGCCAAGCTGTATTCTTCTTGCTCTCCCCCCAAAGTTAAATCCGTCGCTTTGTATAGTCTTCTAGGCCTTCCCACCTTTTTCTTTACTTGCTCTAGAGGCTCAGTTTCGATTTGTTTCCCCTTCTTTGGACTAGGGTTTGTTTCTCCATTGCTTTGAGCTCTAGTTCTCTTTGCAACCAACATTACTTTTGGAACTTTCTGTCAACCCAAGCAGAGTCACTACCTTGCCTCTCCCTTTATCATTCACATTCATGGGTATATGAGTAGCACCAATAGTGCTAGGTTGGGAAGGATCTTGAATCTCCACCCCAAAATCATTAGCCTTATTGTTCAAGTGTTGTGGCAGAGGAAACATGTCACCTCTCATACCAAGAGGCTTGTCACAGTAGGCGTTGTAGTGGCCCCACTCACCACAATTAAAACACTTCACATTCATAGCATGAATACCTCGATCTCTTCCTAGTTGCCATGGTGGCTGCCCATTCTGATTTTGTGGAACTCCAACACTCCTACCTCCATAAGATCCTCTTTCCCTACATCGACCTGTACTACCCAACATATTCAAGCTCATATTCTTCATTAATTCAACCATCTTCTGGAGGCTCTCTTTCAAAGAGTCATTTGGTCCTTTGGTGGAAGAAAGTTGGTTCTTCTCTGGTAACCAAAGTAGCTTCAATGCTAATTGGTGGATTCTTTGGACTTTCTTGGAACCCCAATTGTCCCAATCTCTTCATCTTGCATTCCTTCTCTTGTGCCTCATTAAGCAAAGAGGGTTCTTTAGGTCCACTTTCAATCTAAGATCCAGCTTAAGGCCTATAGCAAATCTCTCCTCCTTAATCATTTTGGGTGGGATCTTCGGATGTAAAGCTGCTCTTCAATGGTTTCACAATTTAGAGAAATGAATCAAGTATTGGTCGACATCTTGATTCGGTGCCTGTTAATAATTGCATAGCTCCTTTCAAATCCCATTGGGGTCTCTTTCTTGAGCATATTGATCTAAGAATGCAGCTCTCACTTCCATATATGTAGGCTCCTATGTGCGGGGTCTTGGGCCTCTCAAAACGTTGTTGGATGGTTGTGCATCCATGTCCTAGCTTCACCTTTCAAACTGTAAGTCAAGATCTGCAACAACACCTCTAGGGTATTCCTGTCCTTCATTAAAGCTATGAACTCCATCTCTTCCACGAACCTCATGGGAAAGTCCTATGAATCTAGGGAAATCCTGTGCCATCTTAGACTTGTAATTTCACCCTTGCTTAAGTTCTTCTCATGTCACAACGGTGCCAAGGATATCTCCTCGTTGGGGGCTCCAAAATAATGATGAGAGAAACCAGAGGACCATGGGTGACTTTTATGATAGGCTCTAACACACAAACATACACCGAATTGGCAACTCATATGTTTCATCAGCACACCCCGCAACGAACATGAATCCTACAGTCCACACTGTTTCTACAAATAAGAACAACAATCAAAAGAAGATTTCATATACAAGGAAGACTCTAATATGGCGCAAAGTATTTCCCAGACTGAGGACACTCACAAACTTCCTCTGCTCCTAAAAAACAACTGTTTTCTAATGCCTTTCACAACAAAAATAAGTTGCTTGTTGTGTTCTTAGTTTTTGATTCTTTCTCTTGATTTTTGCCTTGACTTCTTCTAGAGAGTTGTAAAGCTCGATTTCAGTCTCGAAACAAAAAAAAAAAAGAGCTCCCAAATCCAAGCTACAGATCAAAAGTTATCACAAAAATAGTGACTGTTGCTTTATTTGGGGAGGCGCGATTGCTTTCTTTAGCTGCATGCTCTTTACCAACGCCTCCAATGGCATGTCTGTTAAAACTTTCTTCTTTATCTCTGATCTCACTGCCAATATCACGGGAGTAGCACCTTACTTTTCCTCCCAGCCAAATTCTGCCAAGACTTACTAGCAAGAGAGAGAGCAATCTCTAAATCACGTAAATCATCCAATTCTCCACTTCTCTCACTAGCCTTGACAGACCCCAATTCCCTAGATAGATCTAGATGCCACATGTCATCCATATAGGGCCTTTCTAATGCAACATTTCACCCCTCTCTTGGGATGCATTTAATTCCTTGCCCCTAGGCACATTCTTTGCACTAGGCCCTTGGTCTCAGATCTATCTAGTCTGGTGCTATCAGCCCTCACCTAGGACCTTGACATTGATCCCTCCCGATCATTTACATAAAGCGCAAACACATATATTACAAAGATAGATCCTATAAGGGAAATGTCGACTGATTCTTCCGAGGTCATGCTACCTCGGCTAGAGCGTAACATTCCTTCCCTCTTCAGACATCAGCGTCCTCGATGATAAAGTCTGGGAACACTCTCCGCAACTGATATACGGATTCCCAGGTAGCTTCGGATAGAGGCTGACCATGCCATGCAACCAACACCGTGGGTATCTTCCGATTTCGTATTTGCATTGTTCCTCGGTCCAGGATTCTTGTTGGTTTGCGCCTTGCAATATCCTCTATCTCCTGAAACAAAACCACACCTTCGATTAGTGAGTCACCAGTATGTAAAAATTTCTTTAAACGTGAAACATGAAAAACCGGGTGCACCTTACACCCCTGTGGCAATTCTAATTTATAGGCTACACTGCCTATTCTCTTTAGAATTAACCACGGCCCACAGTATCGAGGTGATAACTTAGCACACTCTCCTGAAGTCAACGACTTCGAGTGCGAAGGAACTCTGAGAAAAACTTTTTCTCCTTCTTTAAATACTCTTATAGACCGATTTTCATCCGCATATACCTTGGCCCTATCCATAGCCTGGCGGATATTAGCTCTCGCAAGCGCTAGCATCTCCCGCATCTGAACTACAAAGTTCGCGGCACTAGGCACTTTCTGAGGTATTCCAACTATAGTCGGATTGACTGGTCTATAACCATAGTTCAGCTCAAACGGACTGAACCCAGTAGATGAGTGTTTCCTATCATTGTAGGCAAACTCCAACAATGGCAACCACTTGTCCCACGTATGTTGCCTCAATGACACATATGCTCTCAGCATATCCTCTAAAGTCTGGTTGACTCTCTCCGTCTGACCATCCGTCTCAGGATGATCCCCACTACTCATTCCCAACTCAGTCCTTAGTGTCTCAAATACCGCTGTCCAAAAATGACCGGTAAATCTAACATCTCTGTCTGATACTATGGATCTAGGCAATCCATGCAGACGAAATATATGTCTAATGAACAAATCTGCCACTTGAGGGGCACTAACAGACTCTCTAGTCGGAATGAAGTGAGCCATCTTGGTTAGACGATCAACCACCACAAGGATAGAATTATACCCTCCTTGTGTTACAGGTAGCCCTACAATAAAGTCCATGGAAATGCTCTCCCACTTACTTAGTGGTATTTCCAAGGGCTGTAAAAGTCCGGGTGGCTTCACCCGCTCGGCCTTACTTACCTGACACGAGAAGCACCGTGTCACATATTCATGAATATGCTTTTTCATCTTTGGCCAAAAGAAATCTCGCTTCACGAGATCATATGTCTTCTCGACGCCTGGATGTCCCGCACACGGGCTATCATGGCATTGTCGAATGACTCTCTGCCTGAGATCATTCTGACCAGGTACTACAACCTTGCCATTTCTAACTAGCATACCATCCCTTATGGTATATCTTGCATAAGTTTGGCCTTTTCTGGATGCCAGGTCATCCTTTTCACTTTCCCCGGGTTTTAACACATGAGCTTTAGGCCACAAGCTCTGGACAAACTCGTCCACCTTCTGAGTTTCTCTGATCTCGGTCATTAGAGCACTCTCTAATACCGTGAAACTCAAGTTGTGCATAATGCGAGACAACGCATCAGCTATCTTATTGTCTTTTCCTCTTCGGTACCAAATCGTTAGATTAAACTCCTGCATGAGCTCTGCCCACCTAGCTTGGCGGCCCCTCAAGTCAGGTTGTTTACAAAAATGTTTCAGAGTATCATGATCTACATCCACATAAAACTCTGAACCATACAAATAATGCCTCCATGTTTTCAAAGCATGGATAACAGCATACAACTCCAATTCATGAGTTGGCCAATTCCTTTGAGAGGGAGAAAGCTTCTTGCTTTCAAAGGCTACTGGCCTTCCCTCTTGAAGGAGGACTGCTCCTACCGCAATGCCACTCGCATCGGTTTCTAGGAACAACGGTTTCTGGGGATCAACTATTTTTAACACCGGTCCTGAGACCACAGCTTGTTTTATGGTGTTAAAACTTTCCTGTTGATTCTGTCCCCAAATAAAAGGTACTTTATCTGAGGTCAGATCAGTCAATGGCGATACTATTTCGGAATATCCTTTGATATGCCTTCTATAAAACTGGACAAATCCCAAGAATGATCGCAACGCGGTCAGACTCTGAGGGATTGGCCAAGTTAGTATCGCAGCCACTTTCTTCGGATCCATTTCTACCCCCTGTGGAGTAATTATGAACCCTAAGTACTCAAGCCTAACCATACACAGTATAGTTTTCTTTTTATTCACGTAAAGACTGGCTTTCCTCAAAGTACTGAACACTATCCTTAAGTGTTCACAATGCTCAGTAACACTTTTACTGAATATCAAGATATCGTCAATAAAATGTACTACGAACTTTCCGATATACGGACGTAGTAAATCGTTCATAAGCATGACGAAGGTCGCTGGAGCATTGGTAAGTCCGAAGGGCATTACCAAAAACTCATAATGACCAAACCTGCTTCTAAAAGCGGTTTTATGCACATCCTCGGCTCTAATCCGGATCTGATGATAGCCGCACTTAAGATCTATCTTGCTGAAAATCACGGCTCCATGTAATGCATCTAGCAAATCATCAATCCGAGCCATCGGATACCTGTGCTTAACAGTGATATTATTTAATGCTCTGTAATCTATACAGAGACGAAACGTATCATCCTTTTTCCTCTTCAATATCACTGGCGAAGCAAAAGGTGAGAAACTTGGTTGAATCTGCCCCAACTTGAGGTATTCTTCCAGTTGTCTACGCACCTCCGCTTCTTCAGTAAAACTCATTCTATAGGGAGGTCTATTTACAGGTTCTGCCCCCGGGATCAGTTCAATCTTATGCTGAACTTTCCGCTCTGGAGGTAACCCATAAGGTAGTTCATCCCTAAAACATTCAGAGAACTCCTCTGTTATAAGATTAGCCAGCTTGGCCATCTCACCACTTTGCGTAACATCAGTGCTAGCCGAAGACTCATCCACCGACTCTACCGATGCTGTGCAAAGGTATAAAAACTCTACTTGAGCCTTTCTGATTTCCATCACGGAAACCAACGGTCCCTGAGGTATATCTTTTTCACCTCGCAAGACATAAAGCACATCATTCATCTTGAATTGATATACGTGCTTTTTCCAATCAATGGCTGGATTCTTGCTAGAATGCCACGCCATTCCCAGGGCTATATCCGCATGAGCAAGCTTGGTCATTTCAAAATCAAGCTTCTCAGTATAGTCCTGAATCCGAAGCTCCAACTGGGTAACCCTCTGGTCCCATACTTCAGTTGAACTTCCGTCTGCCATCCTGACTGTATACGCATAGTCAGATGGACTTGTCTTTAATTTCAGCCTCTTCACGAGCTTGGAGTTAATCACATTGTGAGTTGACGCTGAGTCAAACAACACAATGACATCATGACCGGCTACTTGCCCTTTCATTTTAATTAACTCCGTATCATTGAAGGCTGTATACCCCGTTGCTGCGGGCTTAGATAGGATGTTATCAGGTGCACTCGTCACTAACTTAGTAACAGACACACATAACAAACAAGGTACTAACCTCTGAGAAGATCCCGCTAGCTGAATCTGCATCTCTTCCGCTCTGGGACTCCCCTGCATCTCCACGTCGCACTCTGAGATCACCATCTCAGCCATCCGACGATCTTTATTACGTGGACAATCTCTCCACTGATGAGGTTGAAGGTAACCAAAGCATAAGCCTTCTCTCCTCGCTTTTTCCCTTTGTTCCGGGTTCAAGGGAGACTTAGACCAAGCCCGGGCTGCCATTGGAGTTACTTTTCTCTTCACTCCAATGGTGGTACTTGGTTTAGGAGTTTCAGCCGGTCTCGCCTGCTTGGCTTGACCACTCGGCTGCGAACCACTCCCTTTACTAGTCCACTTCTTCTTAAACCCAGATTTCTTCGGATACCCATACTGGGTTCCGACCTGTGCAAACCCACTTGGCTTGCTGCCCTTGGCATCCTCGTAGTTCAAGGCTATAGCTATTGCATCATCTAGCGTGTTCGCGTACTTAGCCCGAACTTCCATTTTTATTCGGTCATTCAATCCAAATATGAAATCTTTCACTTGGATTGATTGAGGCAGGGGTTCGTCAACCTTCATTACACTCTCTCGAAACTTATCAGTGTATTCTGCCACTGATAAATTTCTCTGACGCAGGTTCCTATATTGATCCCAAGCTCGGGATGCCTCGTCAGGAGGTAAGAAGTGTTTCCTGAACTCTCTTTTAAACCCCTCCCAGGTAGTGGATGCTATACCGTCTTTTTGTTGTTTAATCCACCACCGATCCGCTGCCTCACTAAACATATGGGTGGCCTCGCGGATCTTTTTGATGTCATTTCTGATCTCACAAATGGCGAACGCCTCGTCCCATTTGTGTAGCCAGGTCTCAATGACATCGGAGCTACGGTCGTTCATCCGACCAGAATACTTTTCCGGTCTGTAATTGGCAATAATTGGCACTTTAGCCTTCCTAGGCTCGACCGTATGGACACTAGACTCCGGTTCCATTGGAGCCTTTCCCTTCTCCTCTCGAGAAGGTCTGGCAGACATACTCTGTAGTGCTCTCCTAAGTTCGGACTGCCCTGCATTGGCTTGTAACTGCTGTGCTAACAACTGTTGCAAAGCATCTTCCAGCAATGCAATCCTGCCAGATAAAGTGTGAGCTACTGGGCGCGATCCCTGCTGGGTCGGCCGGACTCCTGATTCACCAGGGTCCCTCCTGGAAGCCCCTTCTTCTGCTTCCATTTAGTTCAGTAGGTGTTTTGTTTTGGGGCTTTTTTTTTTTAAAAATATAAACACCCCTAGAACACTGTAATCACAAGCTGACACAATGTAGGGTACTAATACTCTGAACACAATTCCCTATACTAGGGAATTCCTGCAATCCCACATTCACACTGATCAAGCATTTAATACAGGCATATCTCACAGATGGCGCTTTTCCCTATACTAGGGAATACCTGCAATCTGACGACAATACTGACCAAGTATTTGACACAAGCATATATCACAATATACCCCAAACCACTTTCCCTATACTAGGGAAATTCCTGCATCAAACTGACTTGAGCACACAGGCTCAATCTGAAGGACAGTCCACGAAAATCTTATTTTATTTATTTATTTATTTTTTCGCTTTAGATTCCCTTCCGCTGTATAGAAATAAATAAACTGTGAATCGAAATTTTGCGCAGGAGGAAAAAGAGTTGCTCCCTGGTGGTTCGCTCCTGCCTAACAGCAACCGAAGCAATCCTTTGGAATCACCCTGGTGTCGTCTCACACTCTGAGTCACTGATCGACGCCGTGCCTTCAGAGGTCCCTGTTCCGTCAGGGTTACGGGAGCCCTGCTTCCGTTCCAGTCGATGACGACCTGCCACTCCTGGACTAGTACCTGCGCTAACGATTTTCTCTCCAGCTAACCCCTCGAACTGCCCTTTCAAAGGTGCGCTGCACAGCGACGTCAAATGCACAGCGACGTTGCAATCGACGCGTCACCTCACCGCAGGTCGACGTAGCACCACTAACTTCGTAACGAGCTAACGGCGGTACGTGAAGGTGCTGCGTCGTATTTCTCTCCCAGCGTCAGCTCGCTGTTTTCCATCGTCCCCTCATGACTCTCCTAGTGTCCGTCATGGTTCCGCTCCACGCTCTTTCCCTACACAACCTAAGCTCTGATACCAACTGTTAAAACTTTCTTCTTTATCTCTGATCTCACTGCCAATATCACGGGAGTAGCACCTTACTTTTCCTCCCAGCCAAATTCTGCCAAGACTTACTAGCAAGAGAGAGAGCAATCTCTAAATCACGTAAATCATCCAATTCTCCACTTCTCTCACTAGCCTTGACAGACCCCAATTCCCTAGATAGATCTAGATGCCACATGTCATCCATATAGGGCCTTTCTAATGCAACATTTCACCCCTCTCTTGGGATGCATTTAATTCCTTGCCCCTAGGCACATTCTTTGCACTAGGCCCTTGGTCTCAGATCTATCTAGTCTGGTGCTATCAGCCCTCACCTAGGACCTTGACATTGATCCCTCCCGATCATTTACATAAAGCGCAAACACATATATTACAAAGATAGATCCTATAAGGGAAATGTCGACTGATTCTTCCGAGGTCATGCTACCTCGGCTAGAGCGTAACAATGTCTACCACTAGTTTCACGACCAACGATCACTTTCTATCATCATACAAATAAACATGCATGCAAACATGACCTAAGATGTATAATAGTATCAATTTCGCCTAGTTTCTACCAATAGTAGGTCCTTGAAATGTGCCTATCAACATGGCTTTTCCAGTATCAAGATTCAAGATGCTTGTATGCAAAGAGGTTCTTATTCATCTTATTCCAAAGGGGCGTTGCAGAAATTTAATCTCCCAATGGAGAGGCCAATTACTCTTTTGGGCACCTTCTATAAGATTTTGGCCAAAGTTATTAATCTGAGTTTGCAGCCCATTCTTCCAAATCTCATCCATGATATGTAGACGGGATTCTTGCATGGCTGAAGCACTTTATGTAATATCTTCTCATTTTGGGAGGCTTTGCATTGGGCTATGCAGAATGGCTAGAGGCTCGCCACTCTACTCTTGGAATTTGAGAAATGTTATGATAGAGTAGATTGGGGTTTCCTTCTACACTTTCAATTTTGAGATGCTTGCATTAGAGGGGTTTCTTCTTTCTATAGATCAAGCCATAGCTAGGTGCTTATCAAAGGGGATAGGGGAGAGAGATTTTATATTTCTAGATGAGACTAGCAAGGATGCTCTCTTGCCCCTTTCTTGTATTCATTTGTGATTAAAGCAATGAGTATCTTCTTGATATCTCAAGAAAACATTATTGGGCTTCAACTTCCCTTGAAAGAGAATGAGGAAATCTTGGACAGTGAGCTTGCTGATGACACTGCTGTTTTTTTGGATGCCACTCAATAGAATTTCACTTCTTTCAGAGCAGCCTTTGGATTTATTTTTTTTTGCAGAAGGTGCACATATTATTGGGAATGAATCCAACGGCTTCTGGATTAGTAACAAGGACACTCCAAATTGGGGTCCTGATTTGGGTTTTTGTTAGATTTAGAGGGGTGTCTCTGCTAGATACTTGGGTTTCCAGGTCGGTGTGGGTATCTCTCCTTCTCAGCAATTCGGTCGTGTTGAAGTGTATTAGGAGAAAACTCCTCTTTTGGAGTTTAGTCAAACTTTGCCAAAAAAAAAAACACGATGTTAAATGGCTGACCGGATGCCTCCAATCACTTGACCACCAGTTTGTTTCAAGTGTCGATCTTTGGCATATGCAAAATGCAGACACACTATCTTACAAGAGTCATGATAAGAATATACCAATGCTCGGTCACAAATCCTTCATTTTATGACCATGAAGGAAAGGTGATATACCTATATACCTAGATGAATCGAGGAACATTCCCAAACTCATCCTCTAAAAACACAACATAGTGCAGTTTTAATCTCACGATAGTCACTCATAAGATTGAAAACCATAAACTCCATCACGCATAGCAGGGACTAGCTAATATGACATCCCCACTAACGTCATCAGTGCCCAACAGTGGGTGTAGACCATAGTATAAAAGTATGCCCTCACACATACAAATCCACACACCCACACATACTTGAGCATCCATTTATACAAAGTCTTTGTACTGAGTTTCTGTCAACACTCCGGAGGTGAAGGGAAAACTTAGCCATGATGAAGGCTAGCACTAAAGGAGATGTGCAAATTGTGTTCAGTCTACTAGCACAACTTGCCCAAAGTTTTGGAGACACTGCCTCCATGTTTGTCAATGCTACTAGCTGGAATTCTCCCAATACTATTCTCTTCTTTACTTTATAGGACTCTATAGGAAGAAAATTGTGGCTTTCATTTCTAAAATCAGAAGGTATTTAATTCATGCAAATCAATACATCACCTTAGAAGGAAAGTAAAATTTGTCATAATTTCTGCAAGGTTTCTACAAGCAATAACTCTACCATAGAAGGACTACTACCATAAAAAATCATCGAGCATTAAATTTATTCTTAAATCTTGTGGTTCCAAAACATGAACCAAAAGATCAAATGAAACATTATTCACATTTAACATATCACGCTTGTACACGCCATGCACCTTCTCTCTTTGAGGAGGAGAATTCTTTTGGGGAGTATCTTGACCGCACTATAAAGAAGGAACCAAATAAAAGATTCCTCGAAAAAGATTGGTTTTTGTCCCAATTATGGCTCAACATTTAGGAGTTTGTTTTCTCAAACATTTTTCTAAGCTACTTGTTATTGAGATCAATTTGAGGTTTAAGATTGTACTAATGTTGAATTTAGAGGGATCAAAGTCCTTACAGATGTATCAGAGAATAATACGGAAGATTGAGATTTGGTCTTGGCTTGCTGTATAAATTTATGTCATGTGGTCATGTGATCTTTCAGGTCACCGGAGATGCGCAATATCTAGATGATCTAGAAGTGGGAAATGGGCTGTATGCTGCTTTTGTTCATTCTACAGTTGCATCTGCCACAATTAAGGCTATTGACGAAGGAAAAGCTTTAGCCAAGAAAGGGGTAGTGGCTTTCATATCAGCTGACACCATTGCCGCTGAAGGATATTGCAATATTGTGAGGTTTGGGCTTCAACTTTAAATGTTTTAAGTTTTCCATTGTGTCCTAACCCCCCCCCCCCTTCCCCCCCCCCCCCCCCCCCCGTCCCTCCTCCAATGCATGCACACACACACGCATGCACGTTCTAGGATAAGAAGATTACAAATGGATATAAATTTAATTCTATCATTGAACCAAGAAACCAATATTAGAGGACTAAAAAACAAGGGTTGAATACACTGTTTTTGAAGAAAAACCCAGCAAAGAATGGGGTGATGAAGCTTCGCTACATGAAACTGGCCATACATTAAAAAAATGTAACCTACTCTAACCTAAATTAAGGACATACATTTAAAAAGTCTAACCTACCTCAAGAAAGAGCTGCCAATGACCAATTGAAGATGTCAAGCAAACTGAGGTTGCAATAAAGCAGAGTGATGTCAACTGCAGAAATTTCTTAATGTATTAATCTTTTTTTTTTCATGAAGAGACTTCTATTAAGTATGGACAAAACCCACTAGAGCAAGCTCAATGCGGAAATACATCATGTTGGACATGAGAAAAAACTCTCTAGAAGAGTAAGCAAAACCTCAAAAAGAGCTGGAGAGAAGCCAAGGTTAAGGCTGAAAATGCCACCTTGACCTTGATGTAGTCTCTGAGAAAAAAGGGGAGCCCCTCCATTCCGTAAGGAATATAACCCTCTTGGAAGATGCTACCCTGGAGGACCCTTGTATGCTCGCCCAAATGGCCATCAGAGTGTGAATGGTTCAGCCCAAATACTAGCCAAGGTACGAGAAGGGTGGACCTGAGATGCATCTAGCCCTCCCGATATGCCAAGCAGTAATACTAGCCAATATCTGCCAAGTAAAATCCACATTAGCATGCACTGGTCTATATCGGGAGATAAGCATGTCCTTGAGAGAGCAAGGCTCAACTAGGTGCCATCGAATAGAAATGGCCTAGGAAGCATCCTGCCACTTGTAGAATATCTGAGGACCTGGTAAAGAGAGCCAAGCCATTGATCCCCACATGATGAAGAAATGAGAGGGGGAAAAAGTGCTAAGAATCTTGGCAGCCCCCATCCAAATGGCTTTCGCATGTCTGCAATCCCATAAGCAATGATGAACCGACTCATCTACAGATGAGCACCTCGGACAAGTAGAATCTTCAAATCTGGACCTCTGCCTATTCACTGCAATCCCTCCATGCATAGAAAGCCAAAAAATAAAGTAATCTTTCTATTTCTTCGGGATTTCCAGAGCCTTCTCCAAAAGCATCGCCGCAAGTCAGCTGAAACTTGATAGCCCTCCCAATGAGGGGCTTTAGAAGGTCTCCAACCTCTACAACTAATCTGGAACCTTCTAGCATTACTGACCGTGTAACCAAAGAAAGGAAGACTCCTCTCTTGGTTCTCTGCAGCAATCCATTCCCACTCTCCGGGGTCCCACTAAAGATACTTTATGGGGACTCCTCCATAGAGCCACAACCTCCATGAACCCGAAATATAAAGACGAGGGCTCGGATCTATATGCCAAGCAGAGTCCTTGCCCTATTCCACAGAGTCTATGATCCTGACAGGCTGAAATGGCGTGCCCAAAAGAATATCATGTGAGGAAATAGACAGTGTGCCACCTGACTGTACATAAAAAACCAAGGCTCCTCGTGTGCCCCCAAGAAAGCAATGACTTGAAGAGGAATACCAGTCCTAGAGAAAGCCCCCATCCAAAGTGAGCAGGCCACAGGTCTGTCATCTATAACCACCCAATCATGGGGTAAGGCTGCATCTATCTGAAGTATCCTCCCTGCACTTCCTCTGAGGTGACTGACCAACTATTGTTGACGATCTTCTGGAAGCCTTTTGAAGGCTTTTGTGAAGTCTTTATTTTGCACCTAGAAAACAGCTTTTGTTTCCATCGTCTAGAACTTCCTAATGACTGTGATATTGGATCCCCTAAAGACCGCTAATGCTCAAGGCTTGGGCTTTTAGTAATGGAGATATGTTCAATAGGGAATTTCATTGAATTTGAATGAAGTAAATTCATCTGCATAGATTATGTTTGATAGAGGTTTTGGCATTCTTCTTATTGAATTTGTTAGAAGTCCTGCTGGTTTATTTTATTGCTCTCTCTCCTAATTCGTTTGGCAGCACAGGAAAATGATTTGATGTTTCTTTGTTTTATGTTCCAGTGACTATGAGTTTGTATTTGCCTCTGGATTGGTTGCTTACTATGGTCAGGCTGTCGGACTTATTGTGGCAAACTCACAGGTTTTCAATGTCTACGAGCATCCTGATTTCTTCAAAGTTTATGAAGTGGTTAATTTACTTCTGAATTCTAACTCTATATAGCCTTTTTTGCTTCAAAGTAGGTGAATGATTGTATCTTATATACAACACTCCTCTAGATTTTGCTAACATTTTGTGGCACAGGCAATTGCAACTGCTGCAGCGAAATTGGTGGAAGTAGAGTATGAGAATGTTCAGACCCCTGTACTTACTATTCAAGATGCTATAGAAGCAAACTCTTTTTTTGAAGATAGGGGGCTTGATTTTCAAAGTGGTAAGAGTAGTGATTCTGAGGTTGGAAATAATTTTAAGAAGCTTGGGTTTTTTGGATTAGAAACTTTTCAGATTTTAGTTTATGATTCTGTTTTAAGATTCACCAAAATGAATTCCTGCACCAGATACATGTAGTATATTGACTTTTTTGAGGCATATCGGTTGATTTTTTAATTGTTTACCAGTAAGTTATTTTGAGCTTAGAGATGGCCATAATCAAGCTTTGGGTCTCTGGATCAGAGGTGGTAGGAATGCTTGCCTTAATTTGTTCTCCCGGAGTGTCATAACACCTTGAGCATATTTGCTGCTGCTGTTCTACAACTTCTATATATCATATGATCTGATCAAGTGTATTGACCATAAATGTATATTGACTGTGAAAAAACAGGACAATCTTTTGAGTACATAGGCATTGATGTAAATCAAGTGTATTTGACAGCATCTCCTTTTTAAATTTTCATTTGTCTACTCCCTCTGCCCCTCCGCATCTGCCCCTTTGCATCCCTTTTTTCTGGGAAATGGGGTTTCTGCCGTATGTTGCCCATCTCTATTGAAATCTGGTGCCATTGTCATGAGATCTTTTATCCTTTTACTTATGGGAGGGACTGGTATCTATTAAAACAATATGACAGCCCACAAGGCTTGGAACATCTTTGTTGTACATGTAGACAGGGTTCATGCAACACCATCTCTAGACTTTAGACATCTTCCAATTGTTTTTTGCCTTGAGTAGCTAATAAGATTTGACATGGAACTCACTTGTATCGGGACGTTGTATAGCGAGTTTGCGTACATGTGCCAAACTCCTAGATCTGTGATAAGGATGGGTGGCTTACCCTAAAAAAGAAGCCCTCATGCACTAGTGGGATCCCCTCCTCGAGAAGATCTGTTCACCTCATCCGTCCTATGTGAGAGGAAACTATGCCTTCTACAACATGTCGAGCAAAGCCCGCTCACGTATGAGCTGAGATCTCATGTAATGGCGCTTATCATCAAACCATGGTTTTTTTGCAGATTGAGTCATGGGGCAGGATCTAGCTGTGGCATCCTGATAAGCTTCTTTGCCATTCATGAATCACAGCTCAAAAGAATGTACATAAGGACAACAGCCATGTAACTTTCTCGTCCATCAAGCATGTAAACTTTCTAAAAGGGGAATTCCAATTTAGTGGGGTGGGCATGGTTTTCATCCTCTCAAGAATACTTGTTCTTTTTGTTAGTTGAACTTGATGAGTGCTTGAAAAGACAATTCCAATCCAATCGCTACTGTAGGGAGTCCTCTTATTGTAATTAAAGGAGTTGGAAAGGAAAACACACTTGCCTCTAAAGAAGAGACAAATGGGAGAAAGAGGAGGCCCTAAGGAAAGATGAAAGATGGTGAGAGGAGACTTAAATGAGATTGAAACATTGAGAACGGGTGAAAGCAAAACAGGTTGGAAAAGGAAGAAAGTGAAACACTGTTTGAAAACAATCTGAAAAACTTAGGGTTGCACATCGTATTTAGCTCAAGCTATTTATTTAGGAAAAATTTTTAGGGGATGTATATGCTTGTAAATAGACTTTTATGAGCTACAACTTGCATTAAGTAATGAAAGCTATGTTGAGAAACAAGGACAAATTTCATTGTTTAATTTAGAATAGGAAATTTGGCGGCTTGCTGTGTCTGACTTGATCCACTAATTGAGAAGAGATCTTAGGGAATGTATATACGTGGAATACGATGTGTATGGACATATAGCATGCAACCAAACGTGAAAGTTAACTAGTGGAATGGGCATCCCTAGAATTGATATCAGTTGTTTCTTGAAATGGGTTGAAATTGGCTCTCTCAATGAATTAGCTCAAATCAATGTGGAGCAAAGTTCTAAGCGATACATATGTATGAAACAGGCTTTGTTTTTTAGCTATATGATAGTCACTCACAAGGTTGAAAAACATAAACTCCATCTGCATAACAGAAGTTGATGAAACTTGGACGTTTGACCAAAGAGGAAGAAAGAGGAGCATGGGCCACTTTTTTCTAAATCTTGCACCTCCAGACCATGGAATTTTCAACTATTTCTAATGACATAGGGGTAGGCCTCTATTTTTGCAGTCATGTATGATGACTCTTTCTTGTTTGGATAGGTTAGGGCTTATGGATCCTTCTTGTTGTAAGGCTTGGCCAAGAGTAGTGAGTTTGGTCAAGGACCTACTCACATCGTTCAATAATCTTTGCTTAGAACTTTGATGAGTTGCATCCATTTTATGCCAAGCTATGTGTTGTTTGTTATTGTGGCCTAATTATTTATTGTGTCAATGAAAGATGTGAACTAGTTAGATGTGTCTTTTATGAGCATTGGTTTGGCCTGTGTCACTTGTATGTTATGAGTTGTTTGACCTATATAGCTTTTATACTGGTCCGCACATGGTATTATGTATGTGTTCTTTGCTGGAGCATGTATGTAATACAACCTGCCCTTGAGTTAATATGTTATGCTTTATAATACAACGTGGCCATTTCAAGCGAGTAATTTTAGGAGCTACACGGAAAACATTTTATGCAAGCTTAATATTGAAGAGAATTCGATCCCTAGAGATTTCCTCTTCGTGGCTCCAAATTAGTAGATCAAATTTTTAAAAACCAGCTGAAATTGTCTCTTTATCGGGGCCTTAGGTGCTCTATGAGATGCATAGCTCGTGTTTGGTTTTTTTCGTTTGACATTAGTTGGTTGTGTCATGCTCTTTGGTATGTTGTTCCTTCCTCTCGTTCAGACCTGCACATGCCAAAAGGGACACTTACTGGGAGATCATAGCAAGCATTTCAGCCTGGCATATCTGGATATCTAGATCCATAGAGGCACTCATGGTTCCTAGGTCCACCCTTCTCACACCATGGCCAAAATTTGGAGAGACAATGTATACACTTTGATGGTCATCTAGTTGAGTATGCAGGGGGTCTAACAGGTTTGGAGGACCTTTTCCCTTACGAATTGACTTGTTTGTTGAGCAGGGCTTGACCCTCTCTTTTTTTGCATGCTATGTATGGTGTATTCTTGCGTTGAGTACCTTGCTCTAGGGGCCTTTTTTATACTTAATAGAAGGCTTTGTCTTGGAAGAAAAAATAAATGTAGCAAAATTTCCAGCTTCACTTGCTAACATTGAGCAAAGGAGACATATACTGCCTTTGAGAAAATACAATAGCAGTGGTCCGCAAGCTTGAATTCTTCACATGTACTTCAGATGTATGTCCTTTGTTAAAATTTCTCTAGAGCGTTGAAGTGACTTGTTAGACATATACTTGTTAAAATATATATTGTTAGACCTATATAGAGTGTTGAAGTAAATTGTCATCATCTTAGACATTGGGTTCTTAAGCCTCCTGCCTTTGTTTGTCATGAGTAATCTGTGATAAAGAAGATTAGGGATCTCAAGCAAGTCATTGTAGTCTTGTTCATAAAAATATATGGAAATGGTTTTGTCGCTGAGCTATTGCAATGTTACACAGGTTCAACGGATACTGCATTTAATTCTGCTGGATTAATTATGGCTGAAGGAGAGGTAGTCACCACAATTTCTACCAGATATACTGTTATTTCGTTTGATTGTTGATTTCGTTATGAGAGTATTCCAAAATTTCAAATTAGAAATCTTGGGGGACATCCATGTTTTGGAGAAGATTCTTTCTTGGGTGGGTGTTGTTGATTCACATAAGTTTGGACTTCTTCATATCTTAAAGATGACGAGTTTTTATAATTGAAAGGCAATATTCTACCTGGGACCTTTTTCAATTCCACGCTTTGAGAGCCATGTGGTACCCATAGTTTGTCTAGTTTTGGATGGCCCAATGAGACAGGTACCAAGCCAGCTTCTCTGATATTAAAAGAAAGCAGAGCTTATCTAATAAAGTCTTAGCTTAACTGACCACATGAAATAAAAACGAGTAATCTATGTGCTAATAAGGCCACATCAAATACCTAGCCTATAGTACACTTCCTGTAATTATCCCTAAATGGTGTGTTTCCAGGGGATCCCATCCCGTTTTTAGGATGTTAGTCCTGTGCCCATTGTCACAAGACTAAGTCTCGAACTTTAGCTTAATTGTAGTTGAATTAATTGATTTTTGCAATGTAATGGTACAAAGATTCCCTTTTGCATGTTATAAGGGGATGCCAGTGAAGGTGAAAACTCCAAGTGATTGTGTTGGTCTACCCTAGAATTGTGTGGTAACCAGCTAAGGGTTATCTGTAAGTCTGACATTGAAGACTATTCTTGCTCTTTTTGTGATTGTTCTTGGCCAGATGTCCTGTGTATCTATTACTATTCTTGCTTCCACTGCATTGAAGGACTCCAAAGAAATAATTCATGTGATCTTGCTATTCGATCTCTAAAGAAAACCAAAGAAATTGATGAGAGCATGATTTTATCCTTGCCTTAATGTGAGACTAAGCAGGACTGTTATACGGAATCTAGAAGGTTATTCACCTCATACGAGGATGACCTGAAGACCTCTTGTATAGGGTGACCAGAAGAGACTGTGTACAAGGGATGACATATGGTCGACCTATGGCACAACGATAACCTAGTGACAAACAAGGACCTCCTGCAGGACAACGAGATCCAGCAGGTCATAGCAGGGATTTGGGAGCAGTCAGAGATGACACCGTGCGAGGGCTGGGCTGCATGGGTGGCTGATGCGATTCAGAGGAGCAGCGAGGAGCTGCAGGCTCATGCCCTAAGGCGGAGGAGGACCCTTCAAGAGCGTGAGTGGGCTTTGAGGAGAGACCTCAACTCCATCGAGCAGCTCAAGGAGCAGGAACCAGGTTTTGAGTGGCTTAGCGACAGATTTGAGAGCGCTTGCCTTGAGCTTCAGGACATGGAGATTCGGCGGGCTGAGTTCTCCTACCACTCCTCCCGGGCCCGGTGGGTGCAGCAGGGGGACAGGATGCTGAAGCAATTCTTTCAGACCACTGGGCCCCGATCAGCAAGCACACAGCTGCAGCATCTCCGAGATTCGCAGGGCATCATGCACACTGACCCGTAGGAGATTATTTTTTTTAAACTTCTTGCCAGACCAAGGGTTGCTGTCAAGGTCAGTTCTTCTGAGAAACAAACAGCTACCTGAAAAGGAAGAAAGGCTCCAAGTAGTGCTGGAGTTGTGAAGCAGAAGCTACACCAAGGTCTCCGTTGGGCTGCTCCTAAAAAGAACAGCAATAAAACACCACCGAATCTTGAGCCACCAAGGAAGTGCCTGCTGCCTGAGCCTCTAGCCTAGGATTGAGCAATGAAGCCCTTTAGTGAGCAACCATTAAGTGATAAACTCTTAGCCTACGACAGGGTGTTGCATCTTGACGAACGATACCACCGAGCTGTAGTTGTGCCGCTGATACCATCCAGTGTGCTCCAAGAGCTTCAAAGCATACTCCCCAGGCTCACAAGGTGTTGAGAATCGCTCGCCAATCAGCAGTAATTGGCATTCACTATTTGGATGAAACGAATGCAAGACCTAGAAAACCCACTGTTTGAGGGAACGTAAAGCACGAGGAAGGAGGCTGGTCCGTGACACCTTGGTAGCCGAATTTCCACTACTGCCCACTACCACCTTAGGAGCAGGAACATCCTCAATGATGAAGGGAGTCTCCTTAGAGAGCTTGGTCCTCAGCAAGCAGCAACTTCAGAGTCCCATTTATGTATTTGCGAGATGCTCTCAACAGACTTGCCCTCTACATCGATGTCGACGGTATAGGGGCCTAAAAAATTCTTTGATGGGTCTAGGTTCCAAAAGCTCGCGATCTGACTCCCGTCCCGCTACAAGCTGAAAGCTACAAGTACTGCCAGATGACCTAGTGCCGCTCCAATGACGACGGCTCTGGCGCTATAGTCAGCCGTGAACACTACTGGCAGCCCTTCAACCTCCAGGCACCAGTAGACGACAAGCCAGTAGGAGACTAAACGGTCAACCACCTCTGTTCACCAACAAACGAGCCCGAGCTAAGCACCGCAGCAGACACAATGACCTTCAGTGCCCAAGCAACTTGCCTTCGACGAGCGACAATGGACGCTCCATCGCCTACGAACCCCCTGTAGATCATGACAGGTGCACACAGCTAGACCCTTGCTCTGGAGCAGCTACGTTGGAGCATCTCGATTCGCAATCGACCAGCAAGGTACGAATGTACTACCAAAGTTGACAAGGCATGATCCGCTTTGCATAGACAGTCCCATTCGACATCTTCATATTGTTGCTCTTTTCATCATCACGCTCTTCTTCTTCTTCATCATCAACCTGCTGCTTTCCGATTCTTCCTCTTCTACATCGTTCTCTTTTGGATCTGTTTCTTGCTCTTCTACTTCAGAGGCACATGGATACCCGCAGAAGATTCTAGACATGACCACCGGTTTTAACAGCCAGCTCTTTCAGATGGAGAGGATGACCCCAGCTGGTCTTGTGGCCCGGGATGTAGTTTGGAATCATGTTCCGACAGTAGTCTCGCAGGATTTATGCCATAGACTTGAGGAGCCTTTCATTGATGAGGAGCTCTCGGAAGCCCTTAAGGCTCTCCCGATCCAGAAGTGCTCAGGTGAGGATGGCTTGACTCCGGCCTTCTTCCGAAACTTCTGGGAGATTATCTCCACCCCTTTCTGTTTAGCTTGCCAGGAGATATTTGACACAGACTTTCTCCCTTAGTCCTTGAGTAGGAGGTGGATTTGTTTGATCCCGAAAGGGGGAGATAGGCTAGACATCTGATAGCGGAGACCGATCACTCTGCTTGATATTGTATACAAGATCCTTGCCAAGGTCTTGAGTTTGCGGTTACAGACCCATCTTACCAACATCATCCACGATACACAAACTGGGTCGTCCAGGAGCACAGCATCCTGGACAACATCTTCACGTTCTGGGAGGCATTGGATTGGTCCAGGGAGGAGTCACAGCGCTGGCCGTCCTTCTCTTGGACTTTGAGAAGGCCTACGATAGGGTCGAGTGGTCCTTCCTGGAGGGCACTATGTGGAGATTGGGTTTCCCAGACAGATGGGCCAGAGGAGTTTAGCGCTATATGCAGGGAGCTCTAGTCAGATGCTTATCGGAGGACACTCGGGTGAGGCCTTTCCACTCTCTCGCTCGATCCGTTAGGGCTGCCCACTTGCTCCCTTTCTCTTCCTGTTTGTGGCAGAGGCTTTGGGCTACTACTTGAGATCACAGGAGGCGGGTCTCACAGGGTTGAGGCTCCCAATCAGACGAGGAGGAGCTACTTGACTTGGAGGTTGCAGATGACACGGCCTTGTATGTTGAGGGCACCACAGCAAGTCTGGAGAGAGTCAGCCCTGGCTATTTATTGTGAGGCCTCGGGTGCACGGATCAACTGGACAAAATCCATAGGTTTCTTCACAGGCCTTGAGGAGACATAGGATATCTGTGAGTGGGGGAGTGACTTTGGCTTCAGATGGATACCGCGGGGCCAAACAACGAGATACCTCGGATGCCAAGTTGGTATTGACATTACAGTAGAGAAACAGAGTAGAGAAACAGATTGCCCCGGTCCTTGAGAGTGTTCGGCGCAAGCTTCTCTACGGGAGCTCGGCCAAACTCTCCCTAGTAGGTTGCGCCTTAGTGGCAAACGAGGTCCTTCTTGCGATAGCTTGGTATATTGCCTCCTGCTAGTGCTTCCAGAGAGGATGCATTGGGCAGCTCCGACGGTTGGTACGTAACTTCCTTTGGGCAGGTTCAGATCGTACGAGGAACACTAGAGCCCGAGTAGCTTGGCAGACGGTGATCATGCCATAGGCGCTAGGAGGCTTGGGTATCATTAATCTGGAGATGCAGAGCAGAGCCCTTTTGGGCAAGTTGGTGGTTCGTGGCCTCACCCCAGGTGCAGAGCCTTGGAAGCTCCTCTTATAACGAGGGCTTCTAAGAAACACCCCACGCACTGGGCGAGAGTGGCAGCCTTCACATAGATGGATCTTCTCAGAGGCCCCCCTTACGGGGAAGGGTTCCCCCTTGATGAGGAGCCTTCCAGGGTCTTGCAGAGACTGGTAGGGGTCTCATCCGTGCTCCGCCTAGATGTAGAGAGGAGTTTGAGAGCCAGGCCCTCATGTGGCACCCAAAAAGGACGTATGCTAGGACAACGGACTCACATTGGTTGGGCACAGTGGGACAGTGGTCCATTAGGGTCCTTTGGCCGTTGGATCAGATTACCCATGGAGGCAAAGGCGAGGCTTGATGCCCTAGCGCATCTACGAGAGGCAGGGCAGCGGATGGGTGAGATTGACTTAGCCATTCCTGAGTCTTGGTGGGAAGGGCTTCGCGTTTGGAGAGACAGTAGATGGTTGGGGCAGTTTTCCTGTACTGGTGTTCCCTTGAGGATGTTGATGCAGCGAGGCAGCGCACACCCCGACTTCTTTCGTGCAGGACCTAGAGGCCTACTCCAGCCACTCACTGAGAGAGACCCCAAGATGGATGGGAGTCTTGATGGGATTCATTGGCAGATGATCAGAGTGGTGGGACGTTTGGGGAAGGAGTGGCACATTGACCCTCCTAGTATTTCAAAGCCGGACGCCCCTAGATGGCGCCTTTGGCTGTGGGAGGGCAGACCCCTGAGGGAGGTCCTGTGGGATCTGGGAGAGTGGTTCTGGCCCTCCAGGGGTGGCCTAGCTTAGGTGGATGAGGTGCCCTTCTTTTCCTACACCACACGGATTGGCAAGAGGCTTCAGATGGACTCATCAAGGTGGACCCCCTTGAGGGAGAGGCATTGGGTGACTTGGAGAGTGCCCCGGGATATTTGCTCCAGGTTTTGGACGTGGTTGTGGTTCAGTTTGCGGCCAACCATGGGCCGATGGGCAAGCCTCCGTGGGCGGCTAGCCAGAGGTAGGAGATCTTCCTCGACCAAACTGGCCCATAACCATGTTCCAAAATATGGACAGACTCGTCCACCTGCTCATCAAGGCCGTCCCTGGAGGGCCAGACCACCCTCTCGAATCCCACTGGACCTCCCTTAAGGGCCTACCCTCGCAAAGCTAGAGGCTCCATTTGGGGGCATCCTGCTCTGGGATATTGGGAGGAACAATGTGCCACTCCTTCTCCAAATGTCCCACCACTTTGATCATCTGCCAATGGATCCCATCCAGACTCCCATCATCTCTGGGTCTCTCTCAATAAGTACCTGGAGTAGGCCTCCAGGTCCTATACGAAAAAACCCAGCCTGCGTGCTGTCTCGCTGCATCATCATCCTCAAGGGGACACCAGTTCGAGAAAACTGGCCCAACCATCTGCTGTCCATCCACACGCGAACTCCCTCGCACCAGGACTTAGGAATGGATGGCTAGGTCAATCTCTCTCATCCACTGCCCTGCCCCTCGCAAATGCGCTAAAGCACCAAGCCTCGCCTCTGCCTCCATGGGTAATCTGCTCCATCTACCAAAGGAGCCGGCTGGTCCACTGTCCCATTGTGCCCAACCAATGTGAGTCCGCTTGAGCATACGCCCCTCCTGATGATCCGTGATCTTTGGGTGCCAAACAAGGGGCTGATGCTTGAACTCCTCTTTGCATTTGGGCTGAGCACAAATGAGCCCCCCTGTTAATCTTTGCCAGACCCTATGGAGGCTCCTCATCGAGGGGGAACCCTTCCCCCTAATAAGGGGGGCCTCCGAGAAGATCCATCTATGTGAATGTTGCCAGTGTCCCCCAGTGCGTGGGGTGTTCCTGAGAAGTCCTCGCTGCCCAATTCACCCTCTGTGAAAACACCAAGAGGAGGTGATATAACCAGGCCGTGGCAAGAAGGACTTGGTTTGCCACTAAGGCACGGTCCGCTAGGGAGAGTTTGGCTGAGCTCTAGTAAAGAAGCTTGCGCCAAACACTGTCGAGGACCGGCGCGATCTACTGCTCTGCTATAATATCAATAGCCATTGAGCATCCGACGTATCTCGCTATCTGGCCCCACGGTATCCTTTTGAAGCCAAAGTTGCTCCCCCACTCTCGAATCTCCTGTGTCTCCTCAAAGTCTGTGAAGAAACCTATGGACTTTGTCTAGTTGATCTACGCACCCGAGGCCCCACAGTAGATGGCCAGGGCTCCCCTGACTCTCCACAAACTCGTTGTGGTGCCCTCTACGTACAAGGTTGTGTCATCTGCGAACTCAAAGTCTAGGAGCTCCTCCTTTTGTCTGATTGGGAGCCTCAACCATGTGAGGCCCTCCACCTGTGATCTCAAGTAGTAGCCCAAATCCTCCGCCACAAACAAGAAGAGGAAGGGAGCGAGGGGGCAGCCCTTGCGGATTGAGCGTGAGAGAGAAAAGGCCTCGCCCGTGTGTCCACTGATCAACATCTGACTAGAGCTCCCCGCACAAAGCAAAGAAACTCATCTAATCCATCTGTCTAAGAAACCCAATCTCCGCATAGTACCCTCTAGGAAAGACCACTCCACCTTGTCGTAAGCCTTCTCAAAATCCAAGAGAAGGACGGCCAACGGCTATGACTCCTCCCTGGACCAATCCACTGCCTCCCAGAACGTGAAGATGTTGTCTAGGATGTTGCACTTCTGAATGAACCTGGTCTGTGTGTCGTGGATGATGTCAAAAAGATGGGTCCGTAACCGAAACTCAAGACATTAGCGAGGATCTTGTATGCTGTATCAAGCAAAGTGATTGGTCTCCACTGCCGGATGTCCAACCTATCTCCCCCTTTAAGGATCAAACAAATCCACCCCCTACTCAGGGATTGAGGAAGGGAGCCTGTGTCGAAGATCTCCTGGCAAGCTAGGCGGAAAGGGATGGAGATGATCTCCCAAAAGTTCTAGAAGAAGGCCGGAGTCAAGCCATCCTCGCTAGGACACTTCTAGGTCAGGAAAGCCATGAGGGCTTCCCAAAGCTCCTCATCTGTGACAGGCTCCTCTAGACTGTTGCACAAATCCTGCGAGACTACCCTCGGAATGTGATCCCAATCTACCTCGTGGGCCACAAGACAAGATGGAGTAATTCTATCCGTCTGAAAGATCTGGCTGTAAGAACCTGTGGTCAGGTCTAAAATCTCATGCAGATCAGTGTGCATGATGCCCTGTAGATGCCGTAGACACTGCAACTACGTGCCTGCTGATCAGGCCCTAGTGGTATGAAAGAATTGCTTCGTCGTATTGCCCCCTGCTGTACCCACCGGGCCCGGGAGGAGTGATAGGAGAACTCAGCCCTGCATCATGCAGATGCCGTAGACGCTGCAACTGCGTGCCTGCCGATCAGGCCCTACTGGTCTGAAAGAACTGCTTCGTCGTATTGCCCCCTACTGTACCCACCGGGCCCGGGAGGAGTGATAGGAGAACTCAGCCCTCCGAATCTCCGTGTCCTGAAGCTCAAGGTGCACGCTCTCAAACCTGCCACTAAGCCATTGGGATTCTGGGTCTTGCTCCCTGAGCCTCTCTATGGAGGCGAGGTCTCTCCGCAGTGCCCGCTTGCGCTTCTGAAGAGCCCTCCTTCGCCTAAGGGCATGAGCCTGCAACTCCTCATTGCTCCTTTGGATTGCGTCGGCCACCCACGAGGCCTAGCCCTCTCAAGGTGCTGTCTCCGACTGTTGCCACCCGTTTGATCCTGGGGATCCCGTCACCTACTACCACTGATGCGGCCGAATCTGGCAGACTCTAGTACAATGCCGCACAATTCCATTTCTACATCGTTATTGCTCATTTTGGATGCATGTTGGTTGCATGGGGTTTTGTCTAGATACCTCCGATCATGTCCTTATTGCACTAGGTAGATTTTCATATAAATATGATTGTGCTGTTCTGTTTTGTCTTACTTTGCATGGAATGAAAAATCAAGTTTTGAATGTGAATCACTGATGACAGAATATTCTTATCCCTCTAATATTGCTTTTTTTAGTGTCCTCTAAATGATTCAAATCTTGAACCTTTACATCTCACAAGTAGTTATCTTGCTTTGTTTTAATGCAATGGCTTGATGCTAGGAGTTTCCTATTTATTTCTGTAAGTGTGCTGCCAGCTCAAAAGCGTAAGTTGTCTCAGGTTAGCATTGGACACCAGTATCATTTTCATCTTGAAACACAGAGGGCTCTTTGTATTCCTGGTGAGAATGGCTGCATGAAAGTGTATTCTTCAACCCAAAATCCTTCCCAGGTATCTGATTCTCTCATTTTACAGTATGCTGTATGTTTTCTGTATGTAGTTCTGTCTCTGCTTTGAGACTTCTGTATGTTTTCTGCATGTAGTTCTGTCTCTGTATGCTGTATGTTTTCTGTATGTAGTTCTGTATGTAGAAGTCTGTCTCTGCTTTCAGGTTTCAGTTCTGTGTTAGGGACATTTTGATGGCAGGTTCAACGCTGCGTTGGAGTGGCTCTAAACCGACAACAGCATAAAATAACTGTAAGCTCAAGTGTATCAAAGGACTTGCTCATCGTTTAATTTCTTTCAAATGGTAATTTTCAGGGTAGCTTTTGACATAGTGAATGCTTCCTTTTTTGTCAAGCATCTCAACTTCATCAGTATTGGACCTAGTACCACTGTGTAGTAGCACTCATGTTTCTTCTTTTTGAAAAGGGAGTGGACTTTTGAAAGCAAGTTATAACATAGTTGAATCACGGCTGTTTAGGTTGTGTGGATAGCCCAGGAAAATCTCATGTTCGTGATCATCATGTGAAATTTTTTTGGGGGATGTAGGTAGAGGTAAAGCGGGTTGGTGGGGCTTATGGTGCAAAATTAAATCGCTCAGCGTCTATTGCAATGGCTTGTGCTATTGCTGCAGACAAAGTTGGAAGGCCTGTGAAGCTTGTGCTTGATTTAAGTACCAATATGCAGGTGGGTTTTTGGGACTTGCTATTTATCATTAATCTGAGATTCTTAAATATGTTTTTAATTTGGTGTCATTGGTGCATGATTTTTGGTGTTCAGTAGAAAGCTGTGCAATAAATTGTTTCTTTGTGACAGCTTATTGGCGCTCGCAGCCCATACTTTTGCAAGTATAAGGTTGGAGCACTAGGCAATGGTTGCATAACAGCTGTAGAGATGTCAATCTTTAACAATCAGGTATGTTGGTATTTTTGCACGTTGTATTGTAGACTATGTGAGGATGCTTATAAGACGTTTTTATTTTCACTGAAATAAGGAAGCATGTAGCTTTCCAGTGGCATGAAACAGCTTCTAAACTTTCTCCATTCACTGGGTGTAACAGGGTGCTTATTTTGATTTTGAGTATCCGGACATGAGCAGCCTAGTTGTTTTTATCGATAATGCATACAACATCCCTAATTGGAAAGTTCAATGCAGAGTGGCAAAGACAAACTTGCCAGCTTGCACATACATGCGAGGACCAGGTATCATCAATTACTTGGGTAGAGTTTTTTCTCCTCAAGAAAGAGAAAGTGGGGGGGAAAGGGGGGGTGGGGAACTAGATCCATCTATCGGGTAGTATACCTGTATGCCGTAGCGTAAATTCTGATTTCTGAAGGAATAAGGAACTTGAAAAGGCAATGAGTGCTCTATACTTGTTACGGTTGAGAGGTAGCTAGAGCCTAGGGACACCAACTTAAAGATTAACCTTTCGTTTAGCAAAAGAAGCAAACTAAATGTAAAGGCAAGGTGGAGCAAGGGCTATATTCTATTGAAGTTCTTTTTTTTACTCATCATGTATCACAAATCATGCATTAGAGCATCATGATCTGCAATCTCTCAAATCTAGCGCACTCAGGTCCCTCGGAAGTCCAACCCCTAGGAAGTCCTAGAAAGCCTCCATGTAGAGTGCTTTTAGCCTAATTAGAGAATCAAAGAGATAGGTTTTTGTATGCACGTGCTGGAAATGAGCCTCTCTCTCCATTCATGAGGCATGTAATACAGTGCTACATGCCCACCTCACGAAAAGGAGGGGCTACAAATCCTAGAGACTCCATTTTGGGCATAATACATTAGTGCCTTTATGCAAAATGGGTCTGCCTAGCAGGGGGAGAGGAGATAATGATCATTATTAGAGTCAAATGATGTTGTTTGCCCCATGCTTGGCCTTCATATCAATGGTTGACTTTGTGGTTGCCTTGGGAGGAGAGGGGTCACCCCTAGCTCAATTAGTGGTTTAGTTTTCCCTAAATGTAAATGATGTGGTTGTCCTCTCATCCAAAGCAGCTGTCTCAACAAACTAGTGAGGTCCACCAAGACTTTTGTGATCGTAGAGATCTAAAGGTCAAACCTAAGGTCAAACTTGGAATTCAAAGATCATAATTTTCAATACATCTATAAATGCATTTAAAAACCGTAAGTAATGATGGAGAGATGGTGGTGAGGTTGTCAGGGTGCACATTCTTGGGAGTCCTCTTTTTAGGACCTGAATTTAGCATGGCATGGCTGCACATGCTTGACTCAATAAGGAATATGCATCCCTTGGAAAACTAGAGCATGAGTCTTTCTAGCATCCTTTTGGGACCCATTGCTCTTAACTCCTTGTTCAAACCAGCTGTGATATACGGCACCACATTTTGTGCATTTGATTTCCTTCCCACAACTACATGAAGCTAGACTGTTTATTGCACTAGCAACCCAGATATTCCAAGCCGTGATGCAAGACACCGTTCCCATACACTATCAAAGGTGAGGGGTGTTCCGGGGAGGGAGGAGTCGCCTCGTGTGCCTCTATCTTGATAACACTCTAGCCTTGCATCTTGTATGTTGGATCAACAGGGTAAATGGAAAAGGCATGGCCTCCTTCCATCAGCCACGCAGCCATTCCCCTAGTGAAGTCTTGCTGCATCCTCTGCGTGCTGGCCACAATCCAAAGGGCTCCCATCTAGATCCTCTGTGCTGTTCGGCAGCCCCAGAGACAGTGTGGAATTGTCTCCAGATCTTTTTCTTTGCAGCGAAGCATCTACCATCTACCCTCATTTGCTCCAGCCTTGGGCCAACAGATAGGCCTCCATGAGAAACTATCTAGAAGAAATAGGATATCTTTTGACACCTTGGCTGGTCCATAGCTGTGACCAAAGCCAGGAAATTACCTCCAAGGGAACTTGCTGCTCCAACCAATGACGCTTTCTCGAGGGGGACGAGGCTATTGATTCCACCTGTAGACGATGCCCAATCTGAGTCATGTAAGAGATTAAGGGAACGTGTTCCACTCTGTCCGAGTGCCCTATTTGACCGGGCTAGAACCATTCCCCCGGATTCCACATAATCTCACTGAGAGGCCGGACCTCCCATAATCAAAGGCACCATCTCCCCTCCTGCCCAGCCGAGATTAAATAGGTCAATGGTCCCGTCCTTGCCCAAGTGGCGTAATACTTTGGCCCTCTACCATTTGCACATATCGAAAACCTTGTTCGCCTCCAAGTCACTCATAGTGTTGGGCTAGAGGAGGCCCCTAGGCCCTACTCTATAGAGTCTACTGGATTCTCACTGCACTGCCTTTGAGGTGACTTACTCTCTTGGGATCTTTTGGTTCGATGACATTCGGTTGAGTCATGTCCATTGGATGTCATTCTTGGCTGGGTGTATAGTCTTGCGCATACCTTGGTAGGCACGTCATGGGAGATCCTAGCGAGCATAGCAGCGTGGCCTATTTGAAGATCCATATGTATATAGGCTTCTGGCTGGATTCTTGCTGCACTGCCTTTGAGGTGACTTACTCTCTTGGGATCTTTTGGTTCGATGACATTCGGTTGAGTCATGTCCACTGGATGTCATTCTTGGCTGGCTGTATAGTCCTGCGCATGCCTTGGTAGGCACCTCATGGGAGATCCTAGCGAGCATAATAGCGTGGCCTATTTATCCAGATGTATAGAGGCTTTGGATGGTTCCAAGGTCCATTCTTTACACACATTGGTTGGTGTTTGAATAGATACAGTACACACCTTGATGGCCATTGGGGGAATATGCATGGACTCTTCATGGGCAGCCTCTAATAGGAGGACTGTTTTCTTCAGGGATTGGAGGGGCTCGCCGTTCTTTTCGGAGTCCTCCACAGGGTTGAGGTGGCACTTTCAGCCTTAAGCTTGGTTCTCTCTCTCTCTCTCTCTCTCTCTCTCTCTCTCTCTCTCTCTCTCTTATGGGAGTTTGATTTTGATCTATTTGGGTCTGTTTTCTCATGCATGCATGAGGTACTTTTCCCTTGAGATTTGCGATGGGAGTTTCTTTCATACTTAAACAGTGTTCTTTTCTAGAAAAAAAGAACGTTTCTTAGATTACCAAGAAACATTTATCCTTGAGGGGTTATGGAACTAATTGGTGCATTACTATAGTCTTGTAATTTTTGGAGTCCATAATGTATGGGTAGCTCCTCCACGTCAAGCTCCCCTCGTGCTATCCCCTCCCTATTGTCCTTTTGCCTCTTTCTTTTCATAGAGGGCTTGCAATGAACCAGGGAAGGTCCAAGTTTGAGGCAACCTCTATTTGCCTTTCTGCTGAGGAGTCTATTCAACATTGTTTATGAGATTGCAAACATGTGGAGATTATTTGAAAGGGGATTTTTAGTCCCTGGAGCACCTTTGTTCCTTCTCCTTTCTTCATGACCCAGGGTTTGGTATCTTGGCTCTATCTCTCTCTGTCGGCCCTCAGTCTTTTATGAGAGGCATGAATCTTCTTGGGCTCTTTCGGTTTGACAAAATTTAGTTGAGTCATGCTCACTCTCTTTACAGACCTGCACATGCCTTGCTGGGTACTTTGGGAGATTTTGACAAGCTTTTAGCGTGGCATATTTGGAGATCCAGACTCACAGAAGCTTTGGATGGTTCCTAGATCCACCTTTCACATACATTGGCTAGTATTTGGACAGATATTATACATACTTTGATGATCATTTGGGTGAGCATGCAGGGGTCTTCCTCAGTGGCTTCGGGTAGGATACAATTTTCCTCAGAGAGTGGAGTGGTTCCCCATTTTTCTCAGAGTCCACAGCAGGCTTAAGGTGGCATTTTCAGCCTCAACCTTGGGTGCTTTTTTAGCTTTATCTGATGACCGTGCTATTTACCCATTTAGGGTGTTTTTCTCATGCCTTGCATGATGTATTTTTGCCATGAGCTTTGCTCTTGGGGTTCGTTCCATACTTAATAGAAACCTTTTCATTGGAGAAAAAAAGACCCTTGTGCATATTTAAAATATACTGAGATGCCTGGAATGTTTTGAAGTCTTATTCTGCCATACTTTACTTTAAGCAAGGAGCCTTTTTACCATTGCAGAAGAATGCTATCATATTTCATATGCAAATTGTACTATCCCCGGGAGTACTAGGAGTAAACTATTATGTATTTGGAATTGTACTGCTATTCCAGATTTCGTAATTCATGAACTATGTATTGTAAGTTCTAATCAGCTCCATAATTCAAATGCAACATTTGCAAATTTTGTTGCTTTTGATGATTGACTTTATTGATTGAACACTGGTTGCATATGTGTTGTTCCCTTTGCAATGTCTTAACAGTTTTTGTGGAGGCAACATTCATGCTTGAAACTGCTATTGAACATATGGCCTCGGTGCTTGGTTTGAATCCTGAAGTTGTACGTGAGGTCAATATGTACACAGAAGGGGATTTTACCTTGGCTGGACAGCACCTAGTTTCTTGCAATGCAACAGCAGTCTTCAACTCAGTGAAAGTATAATATATGTGTTTTAAAAAAATACTGTTTACTTTCTGGCATTTCCTTTGACTAGACTGTTTGCTCACATTCTTCTTATAATGAACAGGCTTCAAGTGATTTTGTAAGAAGGCATGAAGAGATAGAGAAATTCAACTCAGAAAATCAGTGGGTGAAGCGAGGATTATCTTTAATCCCTGTCAAGTTTCCTGCAGCATGGCAAGGGGAACAGATGCTTTCGTTGGTGAATGTTTACCCTGATGGAAGTATAAGCATTCATCACTCTGGCTGTGAGATTGGACAGGGACTTGATGTGAAAGTTGCTCAGGTGATGTGTCATCAAAACACCAAGCGGAATCTTGCCTCTTCAGGTCATTGATAGTTGCAAAATAATTCTCCATCAGCAATTAACTTTGAAAAGATGACTAGAAAAGGCTGCCCATGACTGAAAATGGGAGGGTGTGTGTTTCGAATCTACAGCTCAAAGTAACAGTCTACAAGGTAGAATAGACATAAAGATCATTTGGGTCTTATATCTTTGAGCACTGCCAAACAGGTTGCTGCAATGACCCTAGGATCACTCACAAGAACGGGCATTCCGATGGAGGATATCTATGTACACACTACTACATCAATAGTTGCAAACAATGGAGCTGAGAGCGGGGGGTCTGTTACTTCAGAGCTGTGTGCTAAGGCTGTCCAGGTATGTACATCATCTCAAGGTAGCCTTTCGCATGCTCAAGGCCATGCTTTATGAGATTGTTGAGATGACTCTTTTGTTTTTGGGGGGAGTTTTGGGGTTGTGTCTGATGGGGGTCCATAAGTTTCAGAGTTATGAGTTCTCTTGCAAAGATTCTGCAATGCAATTTATGTCTTTAAACTACTTTGGCTCAGGCTGCGTGTTGGATGGGGTCCACAAGTTGCAGATGTCATAATTTATCTTACAAAGCTTCTGCAATGCAATATATGCCTTTAAACTACTTCGGCTCGTGGATCCTGGCCTCCTTGGCTCTTGTGGTTCTTACATTTCTTGAGGGTGCAAATCCTTGGCTGATGCAGGACAGTGTTGCTAATTGTTTATGATGCATAGTCGAAGCGGTTGCTTGGTGTGTATCTGCAGTAGTACTTCTATTTTACGGGGAACGGTTGGCCCACATGAATCTTCGTGGCTTCAGTTCATTGACTGTGTTTGGGATAAATTTTATAGACTAGCTGCTTGGCATACTCGGAAGCCTCACTGCTTTTGTCCCTGGAGAATTATGTCACCTTGATTCAAGATCGGTCAATACCCTTTCTGTCTTATTTCAATAAGTATCCTTCATGGTATTTCAGAGGGATGTAACATTTTAGTCCCTGAAAATAAGGTGAAGCTTTCCTTTGGTTCTGGATGCATGAGTTCTTTAGTTGTTCTGGCTTCTCCCCCTTTGCTCCTTGCTATTCAACCCTCAGCAAAAGGACCAAAAACTCCAATTGATGGATGGCAAAGCCCAAGAAAAGTTATTTCTGTTTGACGACCTCCATCCCCTCACACTTGGAATGGTGCATCTTCTAGTGGAAATTCTCCAGAGGTCAACTCAGGAATTCGAATCACATGGGCTGCAGTGACAGCTAGCAGAACCCTTTTCCCTGAAGAAAAGGTTGCTGCATTGCTGTCCAATCCTCAGGCGGATGTTTCTTCTCAAGGAAGAGGCCTTGACCGTGAGGTAGAAATGCAGGGTTGACATCTTGAAGGTTGCTACTGTACATAACTGTTTTTTCCTATAAATATCTGTAAATATGCTTGCTCATATCAAATGCCTTGCCTTAAAGGTTCAGGGGATATGCGACAGTAGGAAATGGAAATCTGTGTGGCTGTATATCAATCGATTTCAGCCTGATATAGTGGCATTACAAAGAACACAATCAGCATGTCTATGCAGGAAAGACAGGTCATTACTGTGGCTATGATATCTTTTATGCTGGGGAGCACTTTTTCTCAGGTGTAATTACAACTTGCATTTTGGAAACAAAAGAATCCCATGCATTATCAATATTAAAGTGGCTCTGAGAAGACAGAGATTGATAGGCATTAGTAACCATTGCCTTGAAAGTAACATGCTGCAAATAGCTACTGTTCACAATCAGATGTTTCCTTTGAGGCAGTCTATCATCTAGCATATCATGAAAAGATAGCTTCAACCATAACGATGCATGATCTGAATGCACAGTGGCAGATGGAAATCTCCAAGATGGGATGGTCTTACAGTTGAGTTTTATGGCCTCTTGTGAAGCATACTTTGCTGCATATGTGAATTCTGCTTGGCAAAATCAGAAAATGCCAGACACATGGAAGAGAGGTCTTGTTAAACTCCTTCAGAAAGAGCAAATCTGTGAATCTTTGGCTGATTGGAGACCTATCACGCTTATGCCAATTATTTACAGAGTTACTAGCAAAATGATCGTTCATCGGATAAAAGGCTATTTGCATGAGGGGTTGCATCCTGCGCAATATGGTTTTGTTCCTTGTAGGCATATCACAGACAACATTGCTAATGCCTATGTTGGAATAGAATATGCCAAATATATGCAGCAGGATGTTTTGCTATTGCAAGTTGATATTGCCAAAAGCTTTTGACACTATTCAATGGGTCTTTATTTCACAAACAATGCAGGCCTTGGGATTTGGCAAAAAAATGTAGGAAGTTATCAATTGGCTATATCAAGATAGTAAAGCTACCTCCATACTTTCAGGGGATATTTCTATAGCCTGGACTCTTGGTTGTTCTGTTCGGCAAGGCTGTCTCCTTAGTGCTTTACTATTTGCCATAGCCACTCATCCAATGCTTCAATATATGGACCACCTTTTGGACACTGGCATGTTGCATGGATTGGAAATTCTTGGCAGCCGTAGCATGATCCCTCAAGTATATGTTGATGATTTTTTCTTTACCCCGAAAAATACTCAGAGCGATCTCTCCTTGATTATGTAGGCTCTTTCCACATATGGCTTGGCTTCTGGTTTTCATGTGAATTTTCAGAAATCTAAGCTCTTGCCGTTGCATGCTAAAGATTGGCATAGTCTTTTGTGGCGTGGGGAAATTGTTCCACATTCTCAATTGATTCGACATCTTGGCTACCCTCTAGGTTGGGCTCACTTGTTCTCAACAAACTGATTGGGTGCTCACAAAGTTGAGAGAAAAACTTGAATATTGTAAGCTTGCAACTTGGCCATTACATGTTCGTTCGCGAATAATGCAATCCATTTTGATATCCTACATACATTTCTATCTACCCCTCATTATGTTTACTAATGCAGATCTGGCTTCCTTTATGTCTGCTATCGTGGAGATTTTCTAGTGTTCAAAAAATGGCAAGAAAAGTCTCAGATTACTCTCTATGCATCGTCTTTGTTCTTCAAAGATGCATGGGGGTTTGAACATACTCAATATTTAAGTGCATATACTTGCTCACAGGGGGAAAATGATGTTGTAGTTTATGCAAGGGGATTAGCCTTGGGCTTTCATGATCTGCTCTCTTTTGTTGCATATTGATACCTCTGCTTTTGGACATTGGCAGCCTACACAATGGGATTTTCTACTTGGCTCTATTCAAGGCAAGATCAGAGGCTGCCCTTTTGTCTCTCATTTGCTTCTTAATTGGAAGCATATTTTATCTCACTTGGAATGGAATGGCAGGGATTCTTTGTTGGGAAATTCCTTGAGGGCTGAGAATATTTATTGGTCAAAAGTATTCCACCCTCCTTTGGCTATACAAGAACCCAGGCGTTCTTATTTTATATCTTTCAAAGGTATTTCTTTTGTAGCGGATGTACTTCAGGATGATGGCACTCTTTTATCTTTTTCTACGGTTGCTAGCAAGTATGGTTTGGGAGTTCATTATTGTCCTTTATGGCACAAAATTTCAGAAATGCTTCAACCTTTCTTGCCGGTACCTCGTTTGAAACTTCAGGATAGGCTTGAGGATTGGACTCTCTATTCTTCCTCTTCTTCAGCCCGTCCTTTGAAGCTGTCACATATTACAATGCCTTCTGCGTATAAAGTGTTGTTACCTCCGTCTTGGGTTTTTGACAGAGCCAATTTTGTTTGGCATATGGATTGCCCATCAAAGTGGTGGAGAAAGCGGTTGCGTCTCCTTTGGCATTATAAAGTCTCTTTAGTAACAGGTTTTCCTCTGGCAAGTCCTACTTGGCATTTTTCCATCTGGGCAGTTACTCGCGCATAGACATATTGCCTCGGCAATTTGTCATAGATGTCTACATTCGGCTGAATCTGTGCCTCACATTTTCTGTTACTGCCCAGATACTTGTGATTTCCTTGCTCTCATTTGTCAGGGGCTTCGAGCGAGATTTCCTACTGTTACTTTTGGCAGTTCTTCTGGTTATTTGATTTTCATCCAGCTACACAGGGTTTTGACTTATTTTCTGTTTGGGTGCGCTACTGGGCACTTTGGACTCTATGGATGGAGAGAAATCATAGAGTGTTTGGTGATCCTACTTTTCCATCTTTTGTTTTTTTCAAACGATCTCTCCGGCAATCGTTTTATGATTGCTTTTAGACTCATTTGATTGACCATGATATATATATGGCTTATACTGAGACTTTCGGTTGAGTAGTAGTTACTCCGCTTTTGGAGTACCTATGAATGTAATTATTTCACAGCAATAAAATATTATTCTCACCAAGAGATAAAAGGTTAAGCTCTAATTGGTTGATGGAAGGAGCCAATCGATGGCCAAGGATTTGCATGAAAAAGGAAGGATGTGGATTAGTGGAACTACTGGTTGGATCCTTATAAGAGGGGTGGATGGACTAGTTCACAATCATCTTCGTGCTCGTCTCAAGTTGAAGAGAGCAGACGATCAAGGATTCAATGAGCTTTTGGCTCGTTTTTAGTCTTGTTGAGGAGGATTTCATGAGCTTATGCTCATTGTAGACATGTTTGGTTCATCTAAGTAAACGAGTGGTTGCACCATCAGATTTTCAAGGTGGCCAAGTCAATGAGGGGAGTTTGAATGCTTCAGTGGTTCAAGAGGTTCTGGGGTGATCTTAGCAGGAGTTTTGATGCTGCGCTACTAATCGTGGGTGTTCGTGGAAGTTGATAGAAGTTCCTGGCTCTCAGTCCGTTCAGCAGTATGGGAGGACATGAAGCAAACAGAGAACTTTAGGTTATGATTTATAGTCTTTTGTCTGCATGGAATGTCGATTACAGATCACGAGATGTTCTATTATAGTTTGTGGACGTTCGAAGGACTCGTGGATGCTCACAGCAGGCTAGTAGGTGCTACAGTCAATTATGGAAGAGTCTCCTTCCAGTGCCATCTTTAGGGTGGGTGGTTAATTTTTTGCAGAGAGAATTTTCAGTTCATTTCAAGTCGAAAGTTCCATTCTACAGGGTGTCCAAGTTGGTGGGAAAGGCTCTGTTCAGTCTCTGTTCAGTAGCAGCTGGTTGTGATTTTCCAAAATAAGCAGTTCTGGAACTTGTGGCTGCAGGCAGTTTAGTTCGTGAGCACGGATATATAGAGAAGGTCGTGAAGCTTTGTACTCAACGCCATCAGCCAAGGTTGTGACAGGGTTGTGAGCAGGAAAGAAACTATCGTTGCAGATCCCAACCACTACACATAATTGATATTGGAAGCCAGCACAAGTGGAAGAAGGACTTGAGGAAACAGTTTTACTCATGGGCCGTTCGAGGCACTTGTCAAGATAATCTTGTTTGTGACTACGAGAAGTACTGGCTGCAGTCCAAAGACAATACGTGAAGGGACCATGGCAATCTCGGTCTGCTCGTGAAGGATTGATAGCTGCACGTAGATCTATTATGGAGCTGATAGCACTGCTCACGGGCTGTGGAGAACTCTTTGTGAAACTGCTCGGAGCTCGTGAAAATGAAAGGCTTTGGGTTGTGAGGAATGCCTTGGTGGCTGCACATAACTGGGTTGAATGCATTACTTTCTGGCTGCTTGTGCATGATCTGAGAGCCGGTTTGAAAGAGAAGTTAATGTGGATGAATGACCAGTGACTCTGGTTATGGGATCCAAAGGAGCTCGTGCAGTAGCCTATTGTTTGTTGCAGATTGATAGTGGGAGCCAATCCTGGAATTTGCAGGTGATATATGATACGTTCAATTTCTAATCTCTCGTTCTCTCCGTCGATTCACGGGCAATCACAGGCGCTGGCATCGTATTTTTCCTCCCAGCCTATCTTGTGGATTGCATGCATCATTAGATACGTAATTTTTCATTCCTTATGCATATCCACAAGCCTACAACTCCCTAGATGGTTCCCTCTGCCACATGTCATCATTTTAGACCTTTAGCTTGGTACACCATTTACCCGTCTCTTGGGGCACAATTAAAACATTTGCCCCTTGGCATTCTTACACATCTAGGTGCACCTAGGCCTGAGCACTCAGAACCACCTAGTCGATGCCAATACACCCTCACCTAGGACCTTGGCAGTTACTTCCCTTGACCATTTTATTTACGCACATAAAATATTACAAAAGTCGGTCATCTAAGAGAAAATGCCCACCGATCTTTCCAAGGTCATGCTATCTCGGCTAGAGCATAACATTCCTTCCCTCTTCAAGCATCAGCATCCTCAATGATGAAATCTGAAAATACTCTCCATAACTGGTATACGGATTCCCAAATAGCTTCCGATAGAGGTAGACAATGCCATGCAACCAACACCGTGGGTATCTTTCGATTGCGCACTTGCATTGTTCCTCGGTCCAGGATTCTTGTTGGTTTGCGTCTTGCATTATCCTGTATCTCCTGAAACAAAACAACACCTTCGATTAGTGAGTCACCTATATGCAAAAACGAGAAACATGAAACATTTGGTGCACCTTACACCCCGGTGGTAATTCTAATTTATAGGCTACCTTGCCTATTCTTTTTAGAATTAACCATGGCCCACAATATAACTTAGAACACTCTCCTGCAGTCAGAGACTTAGAGTGCGAAGGAACTCTGAGAAAAACTCTTTCTCCTTCCTTAAATTCTCTATTAGATCGGTTTTCATCTGCATACGCCTTAGCTCTATCCATAGCTTGGCGGATGTTAGCTCTCGCAAGTGCTAGCATCTCCCGCATCTGAACCACAAAGTTCGCGGCACTAGGCACTTTCTGAGGTATTCCAACTATAGTTGGATTCGCTGGTCTATAACCATAGTTCAGCTCAAACGGACTGAACCCTGTAGAGGAATGTTTTCTATCGTTGTAGGCAAACTCCAACAATGGCAACCACTTGTCCCATGTATGTTGCCTCAATGACACATATGCTCTAAGCATATCCTCTAAAATTTGGTTGATTCTTTCTGTCTGACCATCCGTTTCTGGATGATCCCCACTACTCAGTCCTTAGTGTCTCAAATACCACAGTCCAAAAATAACCGGTAAATTTAACATCTCTGTTTGACACTATGGATTTGGGTAATCCATGCAGACGAAATATATGTCTAATAAACAAATCCGCCACTTGCGGGGCACTAATAGACTCTCTAGTTGGAATGAAGTGAGCCATCTTGGTAAGACGATCAACCACCACAAGGATAGAATCATATCCACCTTGTGTCGTGGGCAGTCCTACAATAAAGTCCATGGAAATGCTCTCCCACTTACTTAGTGGTATCTCCAAGGGCTGTAAAAGTGCGGGTGGCTTCACCTGCTCCGCCTTACTTGACACGAAAAACGTGTCACATATTCATGAATATGCTTTCTCATCTTTGGCCAAAAGAAATCTCGCTTCACAAGATCATATGTCTTCTCGACTCTTGGATGTCCTGCACATGGGCTATCATGGCACTGTCGAATGACTCTCTGCCTGAGATCATTCTGATTAGGTACTACTACCTTGCCATTTCTTTTCAGCATACCATCCCTTAGGGCATATCTTGCATAAGTTTGGCCTTTTCTAGATGCCAGGTCATCCTTTTCCCCGGGTTTCAATACATGAGCCTTAGGCTAAAGGCTCTGGACGAACTCGTCCACCCTTTGAGTTTCTTTAATCTCAGCCATTAGAGCACTCTCTAACACCGTGAAACTCATGTTATGCATAATGTGTGACAACACATCAGCAACTTTATTATCCTTCCCTCTTCGGTACCGAATCGTCAAATTAAACTCCTGCATGAGTTCTGCCCACCTAGCTTGGTGGCCTCTCAAGTCAGGTTGTTTACAAAAATGTTTCAGAGTATCATGATCAACATCCACATAAAACTCTGATCCATACAAATAATGTCGCCATGTTTTCAAAGCATGGACAACAACATACAACTCTAATTCATGAGTTGGCCAATTTCTTTGAGAGGGAGAAAGTTTCTTGCTTTCAAAGGCTACTGGCCTTTCCTCTTGGAGGAGAATTGCTCCTACCGCAATGCCACTTGCATCGGTTTCCAGGAACAATGGTTTCTGAGGATCAACTATTTTTAACACCGGTCCTGTGACCACAGCTTGTTTTATGGTGTTAAGACTTTCTTGTTGATTCTGTCCCCATATAAAAGGTACTTTATCAGAGGTCAAATCAGTCAATGGCGATACTATTTCAGAATATCCTTTGATATGCTTTCGATAAAATTGGACAAATCCCAAGAATGATTGCAAAAAAGTGGTCAAACTCTGAGGGATTGGCCAAGTCAGTATCGCAGCCACTTTCTTTGGATCCATTTCTACCCCCTCTGGAGTAATTATGAATCCTAAATATTTAAGTCTAACCATACACAGTATAGTTTTCTTCTTATTTACATAAAGACTGGCTTTCCTCAAAGTACTAAACACTATTCTTAAGTGTTCACGATGCTCAATAATACTTTTACTGAATACTAGAATATCGTCAATAAAATGTACTACAAACTTTCCGATATACGGACGTAGTAAATCGTTCATAAGCATGACGAATGTAGCTGGAGCATTGGTAAGTCCAAAGGGCATTACCAAAAACTCATAATGACCAAACCTACTTCTGAAAGCGGTTTTATGCACATCCTCGGCTCTAATACGGATCTGATGGTAGCGACACTTAAGATCTATCTTACTGAAAATTACGGCCCCATGTAATGCATCTAGCAAATCATCGATCCGAGCCATCGGATACTTGTGCTTAATAGTGATATTATTCAATGCTATGTAATCTATACAGAGGCGAAAAGTATCATCTTTCTTCCTCTTTGATATCACTGGCGAAGCAAAAGGTGAAAAACTGGATTGAATCTGCCCCAGCTTGAGGTATTCTTCCAGTTGTCTTCGCACCTCAGCTTCCTCTGTAAAGCTTAATCTATAGGGAGGTCTATTTACAGGTTCTGCCCGCGGGATAAGCTCAATTTTATGTTGAACGTTCCGCACTGGAGGTAACCCATAAGGTAACTCATCCCTAAAACAATCAGAGAACTTCTCCGATATCTCTTTAGCCAACTCGGCCATTTTTCCATCTTGGGTAACCTAGGTGCTAGCCGATGCATCATCAATCGACTCTACCGATGCTATACACAGACACAGAAACTCTTTCGGAGTCTTCTGAATTTCCATGGCTCAAATCAATGATCCTTGAGGTAAATCCTTTTCACCTCGCAAAACATATTCTACCCCATTCATCTTGAACTGGTAAATATGCTTTTTCCAATCAATGGATGGATTTTTCCAAAAATGCCAAGCCATGCCTAGGGCTATATCTGCACGAGCAAGCCTGGTTAACTCAAAGTCCAGCTTCTCAACATAGTCCTGTATTCGAAGTTCCAACTGGGTAATCCTTTGGTCCCATACTTCAGTTGAACTTCCGTCCGCCATCCTGACCATATAAGCATAGTTAGACGGACTAGTTTTCAACTTGAGCCTCTTAATAAGCTTCGAGTTAATTACATTGTGCGTTGACGCTGTCAAACAACACAATAACATCCTGATTGGCTACTTGCCCTTTTATTTTAATTAACTCAGGCTCATCGAAAACCGTATACCTCGTTGCTGCGGGCTTTGAAAGGATGTTATCAGGTGCACCGCTTACTAACTTAGTAACAGACACACTTAACAACACAGGTACTAACCTCTGAGAAGGTCCCACCAATTGCATGTGCATATGTTCCGCATTGGGACTCTCCTGCATTTCTGCATTGCATTCAAATATTATCATATTGGCCATGCGACGGTCTTTGTTTAGTGGACAATCTTTCCATTGCTGTCGCTGAAGGCAGCCAAAGCACAATCCTTCTTTTCTAGCTTTCTCTTTTTGCTCAGGGGTCAACGAGGACTTTGACCAAGCTCGGGCTGCCATTGGAGTTACTTTTCTTTTCACCCCAACGGTGGTACTTGTCTTTGCTTGTCCCTCAACCGGCTTCACCTGCTTGGTTTGGCCACTTGGTTGCGAGACACTTGTCTTTGAAGTCCATTTCCTCTGAAATCCCCCTTTTCTCGGGTACTCATGCTGAGTCCCTGCCTGCACAAATCCACTAGATCTACCTCTGGCATCCTCATAGTTCCGGTCTACTGCAATAGATTCATCTAATGTAGTCACATATTTAGCCCGAACTTCCATTTTAATCTTGTCGTTCAGTCCATAGATATAGTCTTTCAACTGAACCGACATAGGGAGAGGGTCTGTTATTTTCATAACACATTCCTTGAACTTGTCAGTGTACTCTGCCACCGACAAATTCCTCTGGCGAAGGTTTCTATAAGCATCCCCAGCTCGGGACTCTTCGTCAGGTGGAAGGAAGTGTTTCTTAAATTCAGCCTTAAACCCTTCCCAGGTGGTAGGGGCAACCTGATCTTTCTGTTGCTTTATCCACCACCTATCCGCTGCTTCAATAAACAGGTGAGTGGTCTCACAGATTTTCTTTAGATCAGATCTGATTTCACAAATGGCGAAGGCTTCTTCCCACTTGTGTAACCAAACCTCGATCACATTAGAATTGTGCTCGGTCGTCCGACCAGCGTACTTCTCCGGTCTATAGTTGGCAATATTAGGTACGTTGACCTTCGCACGCTCTGATGAGTGTATACTGGGCTCTGGCTCTGCTGGAGCTTTGCCCTTTTCATTTCTAGATGGTCTAGGCGACAAGGCTTGCACCATCTCTCTAATTTCATTTTGACCAACGTTCACTTGAAGCTGCTGGTTTATGATCTGTTGTAAGGCATCTTCTAATACAGAAATCCTACCCACCAGGGTAGGTGTTATGTGATGGGACTCTTGTTGTGTAGACTGCGCTCTAGATTGACCAGGATTCACCCTGGAATCTTATCCCTCCGCCTCCATTGTTTCAAAAGGGAAAATAGTTTTTTTTTTTTCCCACTTCTAATTTCCCTCTGCTGTACAGGAATAAATCGACTGCAAATTGGAAAATAAAATTTTATACAGAAGGAAAAATTGATGCTCCCTGGAAGTTCCACGAATTGCAGATGTCCAAACTTCCTTTTTTGCCAAAGTCTTTGCAAGTCTCAAAAGTCCAAGCTATTCGCTATCAAATTCAGCTTTGCGAAAGTGAAGATCTTCATCATCATTGATGCTGACCATGACCCAAGGTCGTTTTACTCTTGTATTGTTATCGAGTGCCTCAACTACGTGGATAGTTGCATTTATACCTTCCCTTACTGCGCGCACTACCGACGGATCCGCAGCACAGTCGATGCAATCGACGCCCACAAGCGTGTAAACCAAGGATAGGTTGCGAACATCAGCCACCTCCTCAAAACTTGCTCCGCAGATAAACTTTACCCACGTTCCTGCTACCAAGGAATCCTTGGGAGAAAACTTGGATAGAAGGCAGATGAGGTGGTGAAAGCTTCGCAGCGGGTGGGAATGGTGGATGGATGATTTGCTGAGATGGAATAAGTAAACAAGCGTGAGAGGCTGTCGTCGCCAAGAGCCCGTCAATGCTCATCGCCGCCCATCGTCAGCCTACCCCGCTGATTTCTTAGGTCTCTCAAGCGTAATCCCTTGCAACGGAATCAACCTGCTCTTCTATCACCTGCCCACGGGAACCTTGCCCTGCGACAGCTATACCCGCTCCTGTAGTGAATCCATCAACGGCTCAACCACTCCATCAACGGAAGCAGTTCTCTGCGCTCACATTCCTACGTTATCCCTTCGTTCGGCTTGAGGCTCTGATACCAAATGATACGTTCAATTTCTAATCTCTCGTTCTCTCCGTCGATTCACGGGCAATCACAGGCACTGGCATCGTATTTTTCCTCCGAGCCTATCTTGTGGATTGCATGCATCATTAGATACGTAATTTTTCATTCCTTATGCATATCCACAAGCCCACAACTCCCTAGATGGTTCCCTCTACCACATGTCATCATTTTAGACCTTTAGCTTGGTACACCATTTACCCCTCTCTTGGGGCACAATTAAAACATTTGCCCCTTGGCATTCTTACACATCTAGGTGCACGTAGGCCTGAGCACTCAGAACCACCTAGTCGATGCCAATACACCCTCACCTAGGACCTTGGCAGTTACTTCCCTTGACCATTTTATTTACACACATAAAATATTACAAAAGTCGGTCATCTAAGAGAAAATGCCCACCGATCTTTCCGAGGTCATGCTATCTCGGCTAGAGCATAACAATATAAGGGGCTGCGCATCTCAATTCATAGCTTCTCCTTGCTCCAGTGATATTAGGGAAGGCTAACTTGGTTCATGCAGTTTGTGAGTGGAGACTTGAACTGCAGGTAGGTTGCTCACTCGTGGGAGGTTGTTGCGAGTCAAGTTGGTAAAGTCGTGTTTTGGGCTCTGCATGATGATGCCGTAGATAGAGGAGGACATCCAATCTTATTTCATGAGCTTTTGTATACTTTCCAAAAGTTGTGGGTGGATCAATTTCTTTTCTATCGTGGAGTTGAGTTAATAGGGATATCTCTGGTTAGAGCGCTTGAATAGCCAGTTGTTCACAAATCAATATTTGAGGCAAGGTCCAAGGTTCCATCCGAGCTCCAGGGCATCGAGTTGATCTTTTTGGCAGCAAGGTTCTATCTGATCCTACAGGGGGTTCTTGTCAAAAGTTCATGATTTCTTGGCAGTGTTGATTTTCATATGTTCCAGGCTCCAGTGCTCTTTGCATTTCCAAGCAATTATTTGTGATTATTAGCATACGGTGTTTTTCAGTCTATGGTGTTTTGAGTTGATCTTGGGATTGTGTTCCCCCTCTACGTGTTTTTGAACGTGACTGTTCATCTACCTATAAGGGCACTTCTGAGTTGCTCTGCTAGTCTCATCAACGGGCTCCCTTCCTTAGTCCCTGAGCAAGGAGTGGATTTGTTTGATCTTGAAGGGAGAGATAGGTCAGACATTCGGCAGTGGAGAATGATCACCTTGCTTGACACTACATACAAGATCCTCGCTAAGGTCTTGAGTCTACAGTTGCGTCCCCATCTCACCGACATCATCCATGACACACAGACCGGCTTTATTCAGGAGCACAACATCATGCACAACATTTTCATGTCTGAGAAACAGTGGATTGGGCCATGGAGGAGTCACAACCTTTAGCCATCCTTCTCTTGGATTTTGAGAAGGCCTATGACAGGGTGAAGTGGTCTTTCCTAGAGGGCACTATGCAGAGGGTGAGTTTCTCAGATAGATGGATTAGAGGATTCTCTATGCTTTATGCGGGGAGCTCTAGTCATATGGTTGTCAGGGGACACATGGGCGAGGCCTTTCCTTTTTCTCACTCGGTCTGTCAGGGCTGTCCCCTAGCTCCCTTTCTTTTCCTTTTTGTGGCGGAGGCATTGGGCTACTACTTGAGATCATAGGTGTCAGGCCTCATAGGGTTGAGGCTCCCAATCAGACATGAAGAGGAGCTGCTAGACTTAGAGTTTGCAGATGACACAGCCTTACACGTAGATGGCACCATAGCGAGCTTGGAGAGAGTCCGGGGAGCCCTGGCTATCTATTGTGAGGCCTTAGGTGCACGGATCAACTCCATTGGTTTCTTCACAGGCTCTAAGGATATTCGTGAGTGGGGGTGTCACAATCTGTGACCTATTCCTTTCTCCATACCTTAAACCCTCCACAAGAGACACATTCTATTGAAGAGACACTACCATTGTAATGTACCCTCTCATTAAGGATGACACCCTTCACAAGGGGTACACACCTCTTCATGCACATACACTTTGGAGTACACACCTTTTCATGTGTGACTCGTCACTCTCTATATAAGAGAGTCCCAACTGTATGGATGACATACTACAGACACTCAAGCAATACAAATATTCCTTGTTCTCTGCTATTTCAGTGTCTTTCCTGTTCCTTAGCTCCATCTGGCATATGCTAGATCGTTCTGCAGCAGCCAGCTCTTGTTGGTTCATCCCCATGGTTACCTGTGACCAGCAGCCCTTGCTGCCCTTTATCTCGATTCAAACCAGCCTGGCTCTTTGCTGCTCATCACGTCACCTTAGCTTGTGAACAGCGAGTTTTTGCTGCCCTCTAATTCCGTCTAGCCAGGTCCGGTCCTATTTCTAGTACCCCATAGGTACTTGCCACGGATTTCAACGCAGGAAAAGTGCGCCAGGTTCCACACAATCTGCAACACGCCTCTGCCAATGTCCTATCTGCCTTGAAAGTCTCACCAGGTACCTTTGTTCTTGTTCACACTTCCACGTGGACTCGCAAAGACAGCAAATGCACCTCCAGACAGAGATTTTCAGACCATTCTACACAATTAATTGGCAAATCTAAGCTATGCTAGGTGGATTCTTTCCATTCTCCTCTAAGGATTCTCTTTCATATCGATATTTGCTGCTCATTATCAAATTACAGCAAATGAAAGCCCTCTCCTTAAACCATGGAAACCCTTGGTAATGCCCCAGCCCCTTCAAGGACACCTCAGGCATCACCTATCACTCAATATCGTGTTTAGATTGCACAACCAGCCCACTTTGGAGCTTTTGCATCGTGGGTCTTTTGTGTCATGTGCCCTTCTAGTGACTTGGACCACATCCTATATCTTTTGCGTGAGGCACGTCAATTACACTACTTCCTCAGCACAATCTAGGTTGTGTTTCACAAGACACGTAGATACCCAGAACCCGATATTCCACACGAGTTTGCTGTCCATCTTTGGAGAGACTTTTAGCCCTCAGCTTCAGCATCTCCAGGGTACTCTCCACCTCCTTCAGCTCCCAGATATCCTCCTGAACAGGTTTTATCTTCCCCAAGACAATATTTACACTTTCAAGGCACTCCTCCTCCTGGATATCCTCCGCTTCCGACAGCAGCTCCTTAGATCCGTGGACTCTACAACCAATTCATGTCCTCTCACGAGCGGTAACACCTACTTCGGCATCACCAGTGTTACCTCATTCAGGACCTCCTTTGCCAGATTTCCACAGGTGGTTCCATCCTGCCCCACCTGCCCCCTCCAACATGAGCAATCTTGGATCTTCTTCCGGGAATGGTACAAACTAGAGCGCAGTCTCGTGCTCTTCTCACAGGGACCTCAGATATGTCGAACCGCTCGCGTGCAACCTCTCTGGAGCTAAGCGACCCTAATCCAAAAAAGACCCCTGAAGTAAATATACAAGGCGAAGCATTACTTCAGCTTCAGGACAACATTTTCGATTTGGTCCAAAAAGTCCAATAACTCCAGGATTCTCGCAGTTCCACACATACAGAGGATGACGTGACGCCACCCGACGACTATGTGGACCCTATTCCACCAAAGGTAGAAAATGTTGAACTCCGTGTCCTCTACCGCTTACTTCAAGCTTCCAAAACTAAAAGACTTGACATAAAACTTCTGGACGTCTACACTGGTCAATGAAATTGTCGAAAAGTTGGCGAATGGCTCGCAAAATTGCACATGTACTTTGATATTGTCGACCTCATTGAAGGCAAGAAGATTGCCTTGGCTGCCTCCCTCCTCAAAGATACAGCTTTTCTATGGTGGCAATGACGCTTAAAGGACGGCAAAAGTGTGTTAACTTGGGAATGTTTTGAACACGTGCTCCGTAAGCAGTTCATACCTACCAATGCGGACTTCCAAGCACGCTCAAAACTTCGACAGTTGGAGCAAATGGGCTCCCTGTCTTCCTACATCTCCCAGTTCACCACATTGGTGTTGGAGATCGATGGTTAACTGATGATGATTGCCTTCATGCTTTCATTTCAGGGCTAAATCCCTCATTATGCATTGATGTCCTCAAAGTAAACATCACCACCACAGTTGGCGCTATTGCTTACACAGAGCGCATTAAAGATTTCCAAAACACAGGGAAGCAGAGTTCTATTAGATCACATAACTCTACTATGGCTAAAGGTGCTTCCCCTCAAGATAACCCCAAGTTCAGAAAAAACTCGGGTAATCAAGGTCATCGACAGTCTCAAGGTCCCAACAAGTCTCAGAAATCGTATGCTGGATTCGAACAGAAGCACTCCTCCAAGGATCGCGCCTCTTCCTCTTTACAAAGTCATGACCGTCATCACCAACATAAAGGTGCGGCCTCTGACAAGAAGAACAACTCTAGCACAAAAGGACTTTGTACCATCTGCACTGGCGACCATAGATGGTTCGATTGTCCAAAGCGACCAAAGCGAAATTCCAATATGGAACCTAGCACTTTCCAAACAGAAGTTCCCAAACAGAAGATGCTACCCCAGCACAAGACAAGAAAGGCAAAGTTGCTCGAATGGCCAATACCATCCACATGAGCCTTGCCAGCAACCTCGAACCTTCCCTGGCCACTCAAGTACTTTGCGTCCAAGGATCGATTCGTGGAATAACGGTCACTATCCTCATCGACGGTGGCTGCTCTCATAATTTCCTAGCTAGTTCTATGGTTGAAAGACTTCGGTTGACCACCTATCCTAGTCCCATGGACTATCAGATCGAACTCGCAAATGAAACTACCTTCTTGTGTAACACTAGGGTCAAAAACTTGTCCTTTCGCATCCGGCATTATACGGACAAGTTGAACTTCGGCATCATGCCTCTTTCTCTGTATGATGTCATACTCAGACAACAGTGGCTCTACGACTATGATCCATCAATCAGTTTTCGCAGCCATACTATACAGTTTGTTCACCAGGGAAAACTTATTGATCTAACTGGTTCTAGGGCTTATTCTTTTTTTCCACAAGTAGTACAAGAGATTCAAAAGGGCTGTGACCAGGCCGGATGTGACCCTTGTCGAGTAGTTCGGTCACCTGTCTTTGGATTTCTTCATTTTGAGTGTAAGAAATCCGAGAAGGAGGTTTCAACAGTGGATTACTGCCGAGAATAAGTTTGATTGGATGGTCCACAAGTCGTTGAGGTGGTAACTGCTTTGGTAATTCCTGTGGAAAAATATCTAGGTAATGCTGGAAAAAAGGTTGGTTGAGATACTCAGGAGGATCCTTTGTTGGTGTCTCCTCTACTAACGTAACCAATAGAAGTGAAGTATTTACTTGACATTTACGAACCTGCTTCTTTACTTGTAGGGTGGAGGCAACTGGAGTTGAAGGAGAGTGTGCCTCTGCATCGACTACCGAGCCCTCAATAAGCTCACTATAAAATACAAGTATCCATTGCCTCGCATTGATTTTCCCTTTTGATCAACTTCTGCACGCAACACAATTTTCAAAGATTGATCTTCATTCAGGTTATCATCAAATCCGCATACGAGAAGGCGATGAGTACAAGACAGCTTTTCGAACAAAGTATGGACACTATGAATGTTTGGTCATGTCTTTTGAGTTAAACAATGCCCCAGCCACATTCATGACACTAATGAACGACATCTTTAGGCCTTTCCTCGATAAGTTCGTTATCGTTTACCTCGATGACATCCTCGTTTTCAGCAGATCCTTACATGAGCAAAAACAACGTCTTCACCAAGTTTTTGAAGTTCTCCGTGCAAATTCTCTCTACATCAACGTTGAGAAGAGAGAGTTCTTCAAAACCCAACTCGAATATTTGAGACATGTTATTTCAGCTCAAGGCATCTCTGTGGATCCTAAGAAGGTCGAGGTAATCTGAAACTGGCCTACTCCTAAGAATGTTCATGATGTCCGCTCTTTTCTCGGCTTGGCAAACTTCTACTATACAAAGGTCTATCAGTTTTTCGAGATTGTAGCTCCGATGTCCGAATTATTGAAAAGCATGACTGTTTTCTAGTGGCTTCTCGAAACAGAGTATAGTTTCCAACAACTCAAGCAAGCACTCACTACCTCACCTGTTATGGCTATTGCTGACCCAAACCTTCTATTTGAGGTCATGACCGATGATTTTGACATCGCTAAAGGAGCAGTCTTGATGCAAGAAGGCAGAGTTGTTGCTTTTGACAGCCATAAACATTCCGATATCCAAACTGGATACCCGGTTCATGATAAGGAGTTTCTTGCCATTGTACATGCTTACTGCTCTTGGAAACATTATCTCATGGGAGCCGACTCGGTGGTAAAGACAAACCACCACTCTCTAAAGTATATCTTTACTCAGCTAGTAATGAACGCTCGACAAGCACGCTGGGTTGAGTTTCTAGCCAACTTTCACATGACCATTGAGTACATTTAGGACTATGCAATGTAGTTGCAGATGCTCTCAACAGGTTAACTCTAGCATCAGCTATGGTGATCTCTACATTATCTGTGGATGTTCCAAATTCGTTCAAAGGGAAGTATCTCAATGATAAAGGCTTCGACACAGCAGTACAAGTTCTTTCGAAAGATCAACCTTCTACTTCTGAACATAAGATCTTCTCATCCTATTCTTATACAAACGACCTTCTGTATTATCAAGATCGTGTCTGTGTACCACATGACAAGGATGTTCGACGTCTTTTGTTAAAAGAGCATCATGTAGTTCCTTATGCTGCACATCCAGGCATCAACAAGACTTACAGGTTACTCAGTACAACGTACTACTTGCCTCAGATGAAAAGCGACGTCATCAAAATGGTTACGTCTTGCTTATCTTGTCAACAAATGAAAGCAAGCCGATGACTTTCAACAGGACTTCTTTAGCCTCTTCTAGTTCCAACTGAAAGGTGGGAAGCATTTCCATGGATTTTATTACAACACTACCATGATCGTCTAGAGGTAACACTTAGATTATGGTAATTGTTGATCGATTTTCCAAAATGGCACACTTTGTTGCTTGCAAAAGCAGTGCACAGGCTCCGGACATCGCCAAACTCTTCATACAACATATCTTCGACACCATGGATTGCCCAAGAACATCGTTGTCTCCGACAGAGATCCTAAGTTTACCGGTCACTTTTGGATTTCTCTGTTCGAATATTTGGATACAACTATATTTTTCAGTTCAGCCTACCACCCAGAATTAGATGGCCAGACTGAAAGGGTCAATTAAGTTCTGGAAGAAATGCTCCGACATTATATTCAGTCACGCCTAGCAGCTTGGGAAGAGTATCTACCACTCCTTGAGTTTTCTTATAATAACTCTTTCCATAGTGCCATCAGCATGACTCCATTCCAAGCATCTTATGGACACACTCTGATTGTACCAACGAATTTTGTACTTCAACATCGAGTGGCCCTAGCTGATCAACTGGTTCAAGAAATGCAAGATATCCTACTCCAAGTTAGGGATCATATGCTAAAAGTGCAAGAGCGGTATCAACGGTCCGCCAACAAACTGTAGACGTCACCTTGAATTTGAAACTGGTGACATGGTGCTGCTCTTTGTAGCCCCACATCGCTACAAGACGGTCAAGTATGTGTTTCCTATTTTGTGACCAGGATACTATGGAACTTTTCGGATCATCAAGAAAAATTCACCTTTAAGTTACAAATTGGAATTACCACCATCATGGGGTAAAATCCATCCGACATTTCATATTTCTTGGTTAAAGACGTACATTCCAGATGATGAAGCAGTTCCTCCTGTAGGTGACTATCTCCCAGAAATTGAAGACGATTATGTTCTCCTTATTCTTGAACGTATTCTAGACCATTGACAGCGAGAGACTCGACATCGACTTATCATGGAATTCCTTGTTCTTTGGCAAGATCTGGATGACTCCGATGCTACTTGGCAATCTAATGAAGACTTACAATAGTACCCTAACATATTACAGCAATATTTTTAGAATTTATTGTGCCAGTTTATTATCTCCACTAGGGTCTTATTTTGAGTGGGAGGGGATGTCACGATCTGTGATGTATTCCTTTCTCTATATCTTAGACTTATGGATGGTTTGGTGAATGGACACTTCTAGAAGGGTATGTCCTTTCGACGGGACACTTCCTATGAGTCACAATCCTTCACAAGAGACATTCTATTGAAGAGACACTACCATTGTAATGTACCCTCTCATTAAGGGTCACACCCTTCACAAGGGGTACACACCTCTTCATGCACAAACACTTTGGAGTACAAACCTTTTCATGTGTGACTCTTCACTCTCTATATAAGAGAGGCCCAACTGTATGGATGACATACTACAGACACTCAAGCAATACAAATATTCCTTGTTCTCTGCTATTTCAGTCTCTTTCCTATTCCTTAGCACATTTGTAAATATAGTAAATATAGGATTTTTTACAAAGGGAGTGCCTTTGGCTTCCGCTGGACACCGCGGGGTCAGACAGCGAGACACCTCGGATGCCAAGTGGGTATTGATATTATAGCAGAGCAGTAGATCGCCCCGGTCCTTGAGAGTGTTTGGCGCAAGCTTCTCTACTGGAGCTCGATTAAACTCTCCCTAGCGGGCTGTGCCTAGTGGCAAAACAGGTCCTTGCCACAGCGTGATACATTGCCTCCTGCTAGTGTTGTCATAGAGGATGCATTGGACAGCTCTGACGATTGGTTCAGAATTTCCTTTGGGCAGGATCGGACGGCACGAGGAATACTAGAGCTTGGGTTGCTTGGCAGACGGCGATCATGCCGCAGGGATTGGGAGGCTTGGGTATCATTTGATCCGGAGATGTAGAGTAGAGCCCTCCTGGGCAAGCTAATTGTGCGTGCCCTCACCCCTGGTGCAGAGCCCTGGAAGCTCCTCTTACAGTGAGGGGTTCTTAGGAACATGCCACGCACGGGGAGGTAGTGGCAGCAATCACAGAGATGGATCTTCTCAAGGGCTCTCCTTACGGGGAAGGGTTCCCCCATGATGAGGAGCTTACGTAGGGTATGGCAGAGATTAGCAGGTGGCCTCATCCATGCTCAGCTCCATTGCAAGGAGGAGTTCGAGTGACAACTCCTCATGTGGCACCCGAAGATCAGAGATCAAGATGGATGTATGCTGGGACATCAGACTCACATTGGATGGGTACAGTGGGACATTGACCCGGCTTGCTTGGTTGGTAGATGGAGTAGATTATCCTTGGAGGCAGAGGCAAGGCTTGGAGCCTTAGCATATATGCAAGGGGCAGGGCAACGGATGAGGGAGATTGACCTTGCCATCCCTAAGTCTTGGTGGGAGGGACTCTGCACGTGGATGGTCAATTTTCTCGGACTGGGGTTTCCTTGAGGATGATGATCCAGCGAGGCAGCCATCAGCCCGGTTTCTTCAGCATAGGACCTATAGAATTGCTTCAAGCACTCATTGATAGAAACCCAGAGATGGACGGGAGTCTGGATGGGATTCATTGGCAGATGATCAGAGTTGTGGGCTGGTTGGGGAAGGAGTGGCACATTGATCCCCCGAGCATTCTAGAGTAGGATGCCTCTAGATGGCGCCTTTGGCTTTGGGAAGGTAGGTCCCTTAGGTAGGTCGAGTGGGATCTGGGAGAGTGGTTTTGGTCTTCCAGGGTGGGCCTCACGGAGCGGATGGACGAGGTGCCCTTCTTTTCTTATACCACCCGGGTTGGCAAGAGGCTCTAGATGGATACTTCGACGTGGACTCCTTCGAGGGAGAGGCATTGGGTGGCCTAGAGGGTGCCCCGAGAGGTCCGTTCCAGGTTTTGGACTCACCTTTGGTCTAGTTTGTGGCCATGGAAGATCTCCTACTTCTGGCTGGCCACCCACAGAGGTTTGCCCATACGCCCATTGTTGGAGCAGATGTGGGTGGGAGGGTCCTTACAGGATCATTTGCAAGGTTGGAGAGGTAGCTTATCAGTTGGAGCTACCCAGTATCTCCAAGATCCATGATGTTTTTCCATGTGTCTTTGCTGAAACCACATGTGGAACAGCATGTCAATGTTCTTCATGAGTTGCCACATATGGATGAGGAGGGCCACATCCTCTATGTTCTATAGCGCATCATGGATTTCAGAGACCATGTACTCCGCAACAAGGTCTACATAGAGTATCTTATCAAGTGGCGGGGACTCCTTGAGGATGAAAATTCATGGCAGCCAGAAAGCCTACTACCTGCTCCCTACGCTCTCTCACCTTCTCTCCTCCCTACTCTCCCACTATCTCTCTCTACCCCTCATCCTTCTCTCTCTCCTTCCCCTTCCCCTCTCCTTCTCCCCCATCTCTCTCTCCAGCCTGCTATTCTATCCCCCTTCCTCCAAATCTGCCCTACCCATTTTCTACAGCTACCTTGGTTGCTATCTGGTAGGATATCATTTACACCCTACGCTCAACTTGGAGCGCGGGACCCCGGACTCTAGGGCGACTGTTGTGAGGTGTGCACGTTTCTGCAAGGCTTGGCTTGCAAGAGTTTTCTACACATTCACTCCGCGAGGGATTCACTAGTTGTATAGTCCCCCTATTTGGCTGTTAGCCCCTATACCCAGAGATTCCCTAGGCAGTGAGCTGGGTTTCTTTGGAATAGGCTGGTTTCTTCTTTCAGCCTTCATCAGTTTTCCCAATACTCAGCACGTTCGGGGCTGCTGTTTTGCATGAAGGTGTTTTCGAATAGAACATTCCTTTCTTTGCAAAAAAATAAAATAAAAACTCCGGGGCTGGGCTAGGGGTTCAAACCCAACTTAGGGTTAGGGGACGGAGAAGGGAGCTGCTGTCTGAGATCTGCTGTGAACTAGATCTGACACAGATCTTTGCTCATGGTGAGTGGAGCTCTGTGCGACGAATCGCTAATCTTGAGCTGAGTAGCAAAGCCTAAGCCTAAGCGTCAAACTCCCAAGCCTGAGGTAGGGCTGGGTGAACTCCTCAGCTAGGGCTGACTGGCAAAGGGTGAGCCTAAGTGGCAAACTCCTCAGCTTGAGTGGCAAACTTTTGAGCTTGAGCTAGGACTGAGCGATGAACCCCTTTAGCGAGCGATTATCAAGCAACTTGCTAAGCTTGAGCTTAGTAGCAAAGCCTAAGCCTAAGCGACCAGCTCCCAAGCCTGAGGTAGGGCTGGGTGAACTCCTCAGCTAGGGCTGAGTGGCAAAGCGTGAGCCTTAGCAGCAAACTCCTCAGCTTGAGTGGCAAACTTTTGAGCTTGAGCTGGGACTGAGCGATGAACCCCTTCAGCGAGCGATTATCAAGCAACGATCAACAAGAGGCGGTGAACAACAAGAAGCAAGGATCAATGAGAGGTGGTGAACAGCAAGAAGTGACGATCAACAACAATCAAAGTCTGAGCAACGATCGAAGTCTCAACGACGATCAGAGAAAAGAGAAAGAGAGAGAGAGAGAGAGAGAGAGAGAGAGAGAGAGATCTATTAACGTCTGCGGGAGACCTCATGGGTCTATGGGACAAGGTACACACCAAAAAAAGTTGCAAATACATCTGGGTATCTAGAGAGTTGAGGGAGTGCTCAATGCAACTCAGCCACAATTATTTAGATGCATAACTAGCTACTAATTCTATCCTAGAAAAACGGCTTGAAAAACATCAGTCTAAGGCTGAGACTCTTTGGGTTTAGATTTCAAATCATGAATCAAGGCTTGTCCATCACAATAGACTGCCCATTTTCCAGCTTTGCGTGCATCTTTCACTCTAGGAAGTTCAACATTCCTTTGTTTGAGCTGAGTTTGAGTGAGCTCCTTAGATATCCATACCAGTGTACCTTTGAGCTTGCTTGTCTGTCGGAGAATCTTGGTTCTTCCTTCCTCTCTGTGAAATATTTGACCCCGGCCTTCTTTCGTCGCTTTTGGGAGCACATCTCCACCTCACTTCGGTTAGCCTGTCAGGAGATCTTGGACTCAGGTGTTCTTCCTCATTCCCTGAGTAGAGGTTGGATATGCTTGATTTTGAAGGGGGGAGATAGAGCAGATATTCGACAGTGGAGACCGATCACCCTTCTAGACACAGCTTACAAGATCTTGGCTAAGATCTTGAGACTGGGCTTGAGACCTCACCTTCCGGATATCATGAGACAGGGAGGAGGCATAGCCTATTGCTATTCTTCTCCTTGATTTTGAGAGAGGAGTTTGAGAGACAACTGCTCATTTGGCACTCGCAGGTCAGAGACTCGGAGGGGCGCAAATGGACTCGAAGGGGCGCATGCTTGGGCAATGGACTCATATCGGATGGGCACAGTGGGACAGTGGACTGGCCAGATCCTTTGGGACTTGGAGATGACTTCCCAGAGAGACAGAGTATCGTAGACAGGCTCTCCCTTACCTTTGAGGAGCAGGCACCAGGATACAGGAGATTGAGGAGGCGATCCCAGACTCTTGGTGGGAGGGATTACGGAGCCCTTGAACCCCCCATTGCTGGTCAGGATAGTTCTCACGGACAGTGGTACTGCTCAGGATACGCTTCTTTCGGGAGTCTCTTGGCTTCCCCTAGTCTTGCTTTTATTGAGTGGGATAGGGAGGATCTTTGTAGGCCAAGTCAAAGATGGAGGAGGAGACAGAGGTGGACTTAGAGGACTTAAAGTGAAAGAGGGTCAGGATTGTGGGCTGCATGGGCAGGATTTGGTACATCGACCCCTCCATAGTCTTATCGACCTCGGAGGGAGCAGTATGGCACTTATGGCTCTGGGAGGGCAGATCTTTATGTGACATCAAGTGGGACCTAGGGGAGTGGTTGTGGCCAGCCTGCATTGGGCAATCAGACTGGGTGGAGGAGGTCTCTTTCTTCTTGTACATACTCGTATTAGACGCCGTTTACAGCTTGAAGCAGCAGCATGGTCCCCCATGAGGGAACGTCACTGGCTAGAGCAAGATGTCCCGCGAGAGGTCATAGGCAGTAGGTCGCTTTTGGCCCTGCCTTTGGATGAGTTTGGGCATGTGGAAGATTTCTTATTTCTTCTGGTTGTTGGCGCATGGGGGCCTGCCCATTGGTCCTTCGCTAGAGCAGATGAGGACTGGGTTTGGGGTGGCCAAAAGAGGGTCTAAGGGAGGGTTCTGCAATGCTCTTCCATCTGGGCAACTTTTGGCACGTAGGAATATTGCTCTAGCTGTTTGTGGCAGATGTTTGGCTTTAGGGGAGTCTGTTCCTCATCTCCTTTGGCATCGCTCATACTCATGATTTTTAAATCTTCCTTGGGCAGCGTTTGTGAGCTCACTTTCCAAATGCTACCTTTGGAAAGTTTTTCTGAATATTTGGAATACACCCACCTAGACAGGATTTTGATCTGTTTTTTGTTTGGGTTCGCTACTGGGCACTTTGGTCTCTATGGAGGATAGAAATCATAGAGTCTTTGGTGATCCTACTTTTTCACTTTTTTCTTTCTTCAGGCACTCTCTGCAGCAATCTTTCTATGATTGCTTGCAAACTAAGTACATAGATCCTGATGTGTATCTGTCTTATACCGAGATCTTCTCGTGATGCATTTTTCCACATCCCATTTTGGAATAGTGATTCTGTAATATAAACAAAATTTTCACAAAAAAAAGAAGGGTTCTACAGTGCGTTTCCTAGTGACATTAACGAAGAGAAAGTAGGACAGATGCTCACTGCTGCCAGGTTTGGCATTGTCGGAACATGCTCTGTGACAAGGTTCTGCACTGTATTTTCTGGTTTCATCCATGAAGGGAAAGTTGGGTGTGCAAAGAAGTATTCGGACAGTTACAATCTCTTGAGATTCCTAGGGTGTTCAAGCTCACTGACCTGCCTGATGGGCAATACTGTGCAGGGAAATTGCTCAAGCATACATGACACAGTTATGGCTAAAGGATAGAGTTCTCTGCAATTTGAGAAATCGAGTCCTATGGGGAGGTAGGGGATGAAATGGGAAGTTTGGAGAGCATATGTGAGTATGGATTCACTTAGCACATCGATTCTTAGCTGCCTAGGTTCCCACAATCGTGCATGGCTGGCAAGAGCCTGCTCCAATGTTGGTTCTAAAGTCAAGTCCCCTCTTGCCCAAAGTATGCTCCTCATTCAGGCCTCAAATTGAACATGCTGCGCCTCCCATGCCCTCTTGGCAAACTGAGCTTTCATCGTCGTCAGAATTCAAAACATTTGTATGTGTAAGTCGTTGAAGTTGAATTTTACTATTTTCAAAAAAGTATTTACATTTTCAAAAAGTTAAGAGGAGACAGTATTTAGTAGACAGTATTTACATTTTCTAAATACTATCACCTAGTAGACAGTATTTAGAACCCCATATATAACAAAGATAATAGAGAATTCTCGTGCCATGTTTGGTGTGTATCTTCAAAAATGTTCTTCAAAGATAATAGAGAATTCTCGTGCCATGTTTGGTGTGTATCTTCAAGTCCCCTCTTGCCCAAAGTATGCTCCTCATTCAGGCCTCAAATTGAACATGCTGCGCCTCCCATGCCCTCTTGGCAAACTGAGCTTTCATCGTCGTCAGAATTCAAAACATTTGTATGTGTAAGTCGTTGAAGTTGAATTTTACTATTACAGTTTGATTTTCAAAAAAGTATTTACATTTTCAAAAAGTTAAGAGGAGATCAAACACGTTTACAAACTTAATCTAACGTTTGCAAACTAAATCTTTCCAAAAGTATGGTAACTATGGAGTAGATATCATGCATTTTCCCAAAGAAATACCATGGAATCACCTAGTAGACAGTATTTAGAACCCCATATGTAACAAAGATAATAGAGAATTCTCGTGCCATGTTTGGTGTGTATCTTCAAAAATGTTCACACACAGATTTCTAGTCCATTTTGCATGCATCCTTGTACTTGCATTTGTGGTACTTTCCCTTGTGTAACACATTTTTTAGCACATACAATTTGTTTGTTTGTGGACGATAATAGATTCATATATTAAAAAACATAGATTTGTATGATTAGATATAAATTCTGTCTGATATTTGTTTGGTGAAGAACACCATCAATTTTATTTGTGGTACAACCATATGTCATACAGGTTGCATGCAAAGAGCTTGTTGAGCGCCTGAGGACTGTCTGCAAACTGATGACAACCACAGATGGAAAACCAGATTGGCTAGACTTGATTTCAGCAGCTCTAGATGTTGGTGTGGACATACAAGCACGTGGCCGTGTTTACCCAGAATCTGGTCCTAATGGGCCTTTCCAGTAAGTTGATTTTGCTCACTTCCAGGACATTTTTAGTGTGGATTTCTAAGTATTGGTTTGGGAATCCTGGATGTATGGAACTGTGAGTCTACAATTTAAAATTTGAAGCTAGGCAAAGCATGGAGGATTTGCTTCCAACCTAGGGGTTCAAGCTTTCTTTTTTTTCTAATTGTTTCCTTTCTATCTGTCTTAATGGGTGTGCTGGCAGCTTACAAGGCAGCTTCTTTGAATTTACCTATGGAATCTAATGTTGTTTTGTGAGCACCATTTTTTACAAAATGCCAGGTATACTTTATCATACGGGGAAAGAGAGCAAACTACCTTCTTCTCAAAGGATCACTTTCCACAACTATTTGCTAGGGCAACCTCATACTATATCTTGTAGCTTTATCTAAATGCACATACCTCAACACCACTCATTGGATTAACATTATCTGGCATTTGAGGCTTTGCAAAGGCTCTTGTCATGCATTAGAATACGAAATTTCTAAATTGATGTCCCAGTTCAACGAGCAACTTGTGGGCAATAGAGCCATATCAACACGACTCATTGAGTTAACGCTATCTGGCATTTTGAGGCTTTACAAAGTCTGTTGTCATGCCTTATAATATAAAACTCTAAACTGATGCCCTAATTCAATGGCGCAACCTGTGGACAATAGAGGCATGATTTTGCATAGGACATAGTGACTTAAATTCTATGAGCAGGGTTTTTCCCTTCCTCTTCTAGTTTATACGAGACATATGGTTTTACTTTTTTATTTTTGAAATAGGGAGTATAAACTTTACTAGAAAGAAAGAAAGACATTTTTTTATTAATGTCTTCAAAAGGCTAAAGAATCTATGTGACTGTAAAAACCAGATACAATGAAAGCTAAGATGTGGCCCCCCTAAAAATAGGCACCCATGCCCAAGGCTGGTGTCTGAGGCAAGAAATGATACAATGCACTGTCACTATGAGAGAATACCCAAATGCACAGGACTGTAAAGAATGAAGTACTGATGCTTATTCCCTGACTAATCGGGGTTTCTTGTAGATATCTGTCATTTGGAGCAGGCGTAACTGAAGCAGAAGTAGATCTGTTGACAGGTTTGGAGATGTCTTCTTGTTCAATGCTTATGCACATACTGTTTAATTTCTATACCATAATTGTTCCAGGTCAATGTGTCAAATTGGCTGCTACTTCCTTTTCTATACTTGCACTTTCAGAAGAAGAAATGCATTAAACTGACATATGAGATTAGATATCCACAGTGAATCACAGGAAAGTTATAATATATTCAGTGCGTTTGCTTTAGTGAGGACAAATATTCTCAGAGAGAAATTGTCCTTTCTTTTCTGATACCATCACAGGCATGAGGTGGCACCACAGTCCTGGTTCTTATCGGGATTTTCATTTGCTCATACTTTTGAGTGGTATTTTACCACCGGTTTTTCATGCTCTTCATAATGTATCTATGCCCTTGATAGAAGTCTATTTCAAGAAAGGAAATGTGGAGCAGACTGGCTGAAGACTGAGAACTTGAAGAGCAGTAGATTCTCCATAAAGCTGACATCCTCGTCTGTGTTTGTCTGATAGGAGAAACACGCATTTTGAGAGCAGATCTTTTGTTGGATTGTGGAAAGAGCTTGAACCCTGCTATTGATATTGGTCAGGTAGTGTGATCTCTGTTCAGAGGGCCTTAAAACAAATTCTTTCCTTTGAATGCAGAATGTGTGCAAGATGGGCCAATATCAAGTGCATCCCACAAAAGTGGAATGATGGGTTCCTCTATCTCTCTTCCTGAGTAAAACTGTGCTCTTTAAATTTCTTCATGGAGTGTTTATTTTGTGAACTGAGAGATTTTGATAAGCAAATTGAGTGATTACATGTAAATCAATCGAAATATTTTGCACACTTAAGAAACTCTGTGGTCCTGCCTCTCCCAATGCCAATTCAATGTCTCTTAGATATTGTTGTGCCAATGCAATATAAACTGGCATTTTGGGCAACAAAGACAGGTTCTTAATTCTTTGCACAAAAAATTGCAGATGCAAGGAGCATATGTTCAGGGTCTTGGATACCATATGACAGAGGAATACGAATTCGATGCAGAAACTGGACAGGTATACACTTATTCTCAACCTTCAAGTTTTTAAAGAAAATCCAACTCATTGACATATTTTGAGTCAACTACTGCAATGCAGCTCTTATCTGATGGAACGTGGACATACAAGCCTCCCAGCTCGAAGGATATACCAATTGTTCTTAACGCAGTACTTGTACCAGATAGTACAAATCCAACAGGCTTTTTGCGGTCAAAGGTCCTATCTTCTTGCTATATGAGATCCTTCTTGTCAAGAAAAACTGAAATCTGTACCATACAACTGCTCAAAATCCTTGAATATAAGTCTTTGGTGATCCTACTTTTTCCACCTTTTTTTCCTCGAAGTTCTCTGCAGCAATCTTTCTTTGATTGTCTGCAAAGTCATTACATAGATTATAATGTATACTTGTCATATACTGAAATCTTCAGCTGATGTACTCTTGAGCTCCCCTTTTAGGCGAAGCTACTTTGTAATATAAAGCTTCAAATTTTTCACCCAAAAAAAAAAAGTATGTGTGTGTGTGTGTGTGTGAGAGAGAAGAAGAAGAAGAAGAAGAATATATTATCATCCTCTGAAGACCAAAACCGGCCTATGGGACCTGAGCAATACAATATCACAAGTACATGAAAGCTCCTCCCGAAGATGGGAGGGTGGAAAGAGAAACCACCTTCTAGGATTCAGGTGGATTCCTATGCTTGAAGAGCTTATACACAAATGTTCCTAAAGCTGAAGGTGACCCTTTATGCAGCAAATCAGCCAGTTTGTTATGTCCCTCAAGGAGGTGATTGAACTCTTCCCTAATGTGTGCATAGTGAGGGCATATCATTACCATGTGTTCTTCTGTTTCAACCATACCTTGATCACATAGTTGGCATATTCTACTCTCCCTTGGCATCTTTTTCCATCCCCCTGTTTCTATTTGCAGCTGGTGTGATCGCGAGGCTAAAGCCCTCCGTTTATGCACTGCTATAGGTGTACATATGTACTTCTGCGTTGTTGTCTCCCTTCCTGTATAAATTGACCAATATTCGGGGTTGATATATGTGCGATAGTACTCAAATTTATCTTTGTTTTCTGCTGTTTGCCATTTCCTGTGTAGTGCATTCAGCAGGTCATAATGAAAAGCCTCTTCATCAATCTCCTCTGAAGAGTAGTTTAAATACTCTTCTACTTCCCACTTCTTGAACCATTTTTTTAGGTCCTGTGCCCATCCGGATGTCAAAATCTTGCCCTTGTTTGTCTTTTGAAGCTTCTGACTTTCATTCCATGCTCTCTTTGGTAGCCTTTCATTATCCATGCACTTGACCTTTGTGATGTATCTGAGTACTCTCTTCAGAGCATGTAGCTCTATGGGTATACATCCTGTCTCTAGGAGTAACAAAGAGTATGGTGTAGTAGCCTTGATGCCCAGGTGCCTCCTAATGAAAGACTTTTGCATTTTCTCTATCTCATTCCACGTTGATGGAGATATACTCCCACCCCATACCTCTACTCCGTAGAGTACTGTCTGTATCACATATGCCCCAAAGATCATATTTCGTACTTGCCACCTTCTCGTATTGCTATTGTTGCACTCATTTTCAAATTGGAAGTATTTTGCCCATCCTGCATCAAGTCTCCGTTGCACACAGCTGTTCCATCTATTATTGGCGGGGATTTCAATACCCAAGTATTTGAATGAGTGCACTGTCTCAATGGGTTGTCCTTTATATAAGATTTGGAGGGGGCTGCTTGGCTGTATAGTCTTGACTATCATGAGTTTAGTTTTGTTGACATTAATAGCCATCCCACTCTCTGCACAAAATATGCTGAAGATATCCATCATTTTTTGCATCTTACTTTCACTATCAGTGAAAACAACCACATCATCTGCGTAAAGAAGCAACCAAATCACGAGACCTGCTAGATGAGGGCTGTATAACTCATCTTTACATGCTTCTTCATTCACCAACTCCTCAAGTCTATCAATGCATAGGCCGAACAAAGTGGGTGAGAGCGGACATCCTTGTTTTACCCCCATATTACTATAGAACTCTTGTGACATCCCATCCTTACATTTTAGTTGACATTTTACTTTCTCATAAAGTCTAAAGACAGCAAACCTTATTTCCTCGGGCACCCCTATGCATTCCATTCTCTCCCATAGCACATCCCTAGGCGCTGTATCAAATGCCTTCTTAAAGTCAATGAAACAACAGAAGAGTGGCTTCCCCTTGAGGCGGCTTTCCTCCATCAAAACTCGAAGAGTGACTAGGTGATCCACTGTACAGTGTTTTGGTCTGAAACCAGCTTGTCCCATTGCTCTTTTATTTTCTTTCTCTGCCCAAGCACTCAATTTTGCCTCTACTATTGTGCTATATAGTTTGGCTAGAGTGGAACATACCATAATTGTTCTGTAATTTGTTAATTGATTGCGGTCACCCCCTTTGTAGATTGGTTTGATCCAATTCTCTTGCCATTCTGTTGGGAAACCATGCATCAAAGCCTGATTTAGTGCCATTGCTATGTGCCTTTGCATGTGCTCATTGGTCCACTTAATGAGTTCAGCCACTAGGTGTAGAGTGTCTGCTGCCTTTCCATTTACCATTTTCTTGAGGCCATCTTGTACATCTTTCAATGAGAAAAGACCCTGAGTATTACTGCTGAGAGGTATGCTCACCATGGGCCGAGCCTTGGGATGTGTGTAGAGCTGTTGAGCATATTCCAGCATCTGTGTTTCTGTAAAATCTCCCATAATGTCATTTGACCTTTGTTTAATTCCTTTCCATGCTCTTCTAGGATGCTTGATAAAATCAATTGCATCAGTCCATTTCTTGTTCACAATATGTGCACGTCTTTTTTTACGTTAAGTGCATGGAGCTGTTTCTCAGCTGCTCTTTTCTCATCCCCCATTGGGATCCCCTTTAGTGCATTCCTAGCTGCCTTGCACTCAGCATCAAACCAAACATTGTATGGTAGCCCTTTCTTGCATTCTTTATTGCTCTTTTTGTACCCCAAAACTGACTTGGCTGTAGTGAGAATAGCATTTTTCAATTCTGTCCACCCAATTTTCTGTTTTCCCAGCAGACACGTCTCTAGAGTTTCAGCATACTCCACCTTCTTTGCCTCATTTATATGATAGTTGCATTCAACTGTTTTGCGCTCTTCTAAAGTTGCCTTGGCAAGTAATATATTAAGCTCCACATATAGTGGTGTGTGATCTGAATCAGGGGACTTTGAGCCAAGTGAGAAATTGTGAATGAGATGGCAAGCTTCCAAACCAATCAATGCATAGTCGATCACACTAGCCCCTCCACTGGCAGGGAAACAAGTAGGGGTATTTGATTTTGGGAAAAGGGCTGTGCCATTCACCACCAACATGTGCATTCCATTCATCAATTGCTCCAATGCCCTACCATGTGCATTCACTTCCTTATCCTTCGAGCATCTACACCAAATGGGGTCAATGTCTATCTCATGTTCCTTGATGTATTCTTGCTGAGTGGGATAGTGAAACTGTAGATCTCCTATCCGTGCATTGAAATCACCAATGAGCAAAACATTTCCTTTTTTGTTGAACATAGCTATATCCAAGCACAGGTCTCCAAGTGGCTGGGTTGGGTCAACCTCATGTCTTTGGTAGAAGGGAGATTCTCTATGAGGAATGTAGCACCCTGCAATGTAAAGTGGTGAGTGCATTCCTTTTACCATGATCCATATGAAGCGTTTGTGGATGTCATCTTTGGCTATGGAAATCATGTCTTGTATATGCTCCTTGTATATGCATGCTACCCCTCCTTGCCCTCGTAGGCCAACTTGCTTTTGCCAGATGGAGTGCACCACGTATCCATTAATTTTAGGAATTCTGCATATGTCCCTTTCCCAAGTCTCTGCGAGAAAAATAATGTCTGCATCATGCATAACTTCATTCAATCCAGCCCCTTTATGCCAAGGAAAACCTCTACAATTCCAAAACATGATCTTCAACTTCTTTTGGGTTCCATAGGCCGCGTGTTCCTAGAGGGCCTGTTCAGCTCCTTGCTCTTTTTTTTTGATTCGGGCCTCATACATACGTCTCCTTTCTTCTTGCTGCTTGGGGGTGCGGTCTTCTGTCACGTAGAAAGAGAGAGAGAGAGAGAGAGAGAGAGAGAGAGAGAGAGAGGACCTGCGGCCCTTGCTTCAGCCCTCCCATCAGCTCCTTAGCCTCCTTGGACAAGCCCGCCTGCCTCAGCTACCTGCTGCTCCACATCAGCGACCAAAAAACATTTGTCTGGGGCCCTCAATCCCTGCCGTACAGGCCCGCCATAGTTCCGTACAATTCCGTACAGGTGTACGGACCTGTACAAACTTTCCCGCCCTGTTCAGGCTGCTGTTGTCGGCTCATTCCCTGCTCCTGGGTGGTTGTTGTACCAGGTTTGCTCACGGTTTGCTTCCACACGCTGGTTCTAAGGATTCTCTCTTCCTCCTTTCTCTCCTTTTTGGTTCTTGGGTCTTGTGTCCTCCTTCCATCGCCAGAACCTCTCTTTTTTCTCAGATTTCTAGTTCATTTTGGAGCTTTTTCTGGTTTTTTCTCTTTTCCTTCTCCAGAACTTGTATTTTCTTCTCTCTAAATCCCTAAATATCTCTTTCCTTTTCTTCTCCTTGCAAATACCCTATTTCCTTCCTCTTTGTGGGCTGTTTTTTTCGGGACTGTTTTTTCTCTTTTATCACTTTATAGGTACCTTCTTTTTGGGTTCCATCTTCTTCAGAAGACATGGCTGAATACTCTTATGAAAAAACTTTTCAAAAGGATTGATCGGTTCAATGCAAAAAGCAAAAGCAGGCTGAGGGTCAGCATGACCCCGTGCATGATTCTGTTGAAGCACAACTGGTTTATGATGTCATGCACGAAGGATTTGCAGATACAAGGAAAGAGTGGAAAGAGTCTGTTCCATCGGTTGGTCTCATGGTTGAAGTGGATGAAACTGTCGATCTAGTTAGAGAATATGCCAAAAATGTAGTCATTTTATTTTTCCCAGGTCGGATGCCACTTGCTGCAAAGGTAGGCAAGTGGTTGACCCGAACACTGGCTGGCTCGTTTGTTCGTAAGGTACACTATGCAGCCAGAGGCTTTTTTGAGGTTATTATGGTGGATGAGATTCACAGGCAAATGCTTTTGGAACATTCACCACTCTTTTTCGGGCAGCAAATGCTGCACGTTTTGCCATGATCCCCCACAAGGGATTATCAGGCTCTAATTTGACATTGATGTTCGGTTTGGGTTGAAGTTGTAGACTTCCCGCAATGCATGGCTTCACTTTTGCCTAAAATTCCCGCAATGCATGTCACTTTTGCCTAAAATTGCAGCAACTTTAGGCAAAGTGGTTTGCCCACCGCGGCCTAACGGCAACTCTAATCGATTTTGCATTCTCTGGGATACCGATAATCCCACACCAGAGTCTTATTCAGTCACGGTGAACAATGTTGACATGAAAAGTGCATTTTATAAATTGAAATGGGGATTATTTGCAGGGGCTTGTTTTGAATGTAAAAAATTTGGGCACATGGCTTGGTAGTGTCCAATGAGTCAGCATAAAATGCCTCCTGCTACTTTGCCTGCTCAGATGCCCAATAGAAAGTTTTTTGTGAATCAGGATAAAGACAAAGCCCCAGCTAGTTCAAATAGGAGTGCTTCTCCCCTTTGCTTCCTGCTATTGAACCCTCAGCAAAAGGACCGATAACTCCAATTGATGAATGGCAAAGCCCAAGAAAAGTTATTTCTGTTCGACGACCTCCATCCCCTCGCACTTGGAATGGTGCATCTTCTAGTGGAAATTCTCTAGAGGTCAACTCAGGAATTGGAATCACATGGGCTGCAGTGACAGCTAGCAAAACCCTTTTCCCTGAAGAAGAGGTTGCTGCATTGCTGTCCAATCCTGAGGCGGATGTTTCTTCTCAGGGAAGAGGCCCTGACCTTGAGGTAGAAATGCAGGGTTGACATCCTGAAGGTTGCTGCTGTACATAATTGTTTTTTCCTATAAATATATGTAAATATGCTTGTTCATATCAAATGCCTTACCTTAAATGTTCAGGGGATGGGCGACAGTAGGAAATGGAAATCTGTGTGCCTGTATATCAATCGATTTCAGCCTGATAGAGTGGCATTACAAGAACACAATCAGCATATCTATGCAGGAAAGATAGGTCGTTACTGCGGCTATGATATCTTTTATGCCAGGGAGCACTCTTTCTCAGGTGTAATCATTCTGATTAAGCATGAGCTTCAGCCAGTTATTGCTTTAAATGACAATCAAGGCAGATGGATTATTCTTCAATGCATCATTCAAGGCGAGGTGTTTGAATTTGCTTTTGTATGTCACCTCAATCTTCTCGGGAAAGAAGTGCAATTTGGGATGCCATGCAACGATATCCATGGAGATATCATGCCTTTATATGTGGGGATTTCAATAATGCTCCGCAACAGGGTGACAATACATCAGGAAATACTCATAAGGCATACATGGTCTCAATTACTGATTCATCTTGATTGAGTTGATCTTTGGAAGGAATTGCAGCCTTTGTCACCTGGATACACTTTTCAATGTAATGCCCTTTCTTCTTACCAGGCACGTCTGGATAGCTGGTATAGTGTAGCTCCGCAACAAAATGATGATTTTACATGTAAAATATGGGTTGACAGTCACAGCTTGCTTCTGTCTGTGTACATCATTTCTCTCAACAATTTGGTTATGCACATCTTCCCTCACAGTAGGTTTTGTCTGCAAGAAATTTACTTTTACAGCATGTTTCTCCTATTAGCTCCACTACTCAAGCTTTGGAATTGGAGGAACCTTTTACAGAAAAGGAATTGTCAGATGCAATCAAATCCTGTGGTAGATGGAAATCTCGAGGATGGGATGGCCTTATAGTTGAGTTTTTTAAAGAATATTGGCCTCTTTTGAAGCATACTTTGCTGCATATGGTGAATTCTACTTGGCAAAATCAGAAAATGCCACACATGGAAGAGAGGTCTTGTTAAACTCCTTCCAAAAAAACAAATCTGTGAATCTTTGGCTAATTGGAGACCTATCACGCTTATGCCAGTCATTTACAAATTTACTACCAAAATGATTGTTGATTGAATAAAAGGCTATTTGCATGATGGATTGCATCCTGCGCAATATGGTTTTGTTCCTCGTAGGCATATCATAGACAACATTACTAATGCCTATGTTGGAATAGAATATGCCAAATATATGCAGCAAGATGGTTTGCTATTGCAAGTTGATATTGCCAAAGCTTTTAATACTGTTCAGTGGGACTTTATTTCACAAACAATGTAGGCCTTCGGATTTGGCAAAAAAATGTAGCAAGTTATCAATTGGCTATATCAAGATAGTAAAGCTGCCTGCATACTTTCAGGGGATATTTCTACAACCTGGACTCTTGGTTGTTCTGATCGGCAAGGCTGTCCCCTTAGTGCTTTACTATTTGCCATAGCCACTCATCCAATGCTTCAATATATGGACCAGATATTAGACATTGGCATGTTGCACGGATTGGAAATCCCTGGCAGCCGTAGCATGATCGCTCAAGTATATGCTGATGATTCTTTCTTTACCTCGAAAAATACTCAGAGCGATCTCTCCTTGATTATGTAGGCTCTTTCTACATATGGTTGAGCTGGTGGTCTTCATGTGAATTTTCGGAAATTCAAGCTATTGCCGTTGCATGCTAAAGACTCGCATAGTCTTTTGTGGCCTGGGGAAATTGGTCCAACTTCTTAATCGATTCGACATCTTGGCTATCCTCTAGGTTGGGGGTTTACTCCTCAACAAACTAATTGGGTGCTCACAAAGTTGAGGACAAAACTTGAATATTGGAAGCTTGCAACTTGGCCCTTACATGTTCGTTTGCGAATAACGCAATCCATTTTGATAGCATACATATAATTCTATCTCCCTGTCATCATTACCAAGGCAGATGTGATTTCCTTTATGTCTGCTATCATGGAGATTTTTTGGTGTTCAAAAAATGGCAAGAAAAGTCTCAGATTACTCTCTATGCATCGTATCTGTTCTCCAAAGATGCACGGGGGTTTGAACATACTCAATATTCAAATGCATATACTTACTCACAGGGGAAAAATGATGTTGCAGTTTATGCAAGGGGATCAGCCTTGAGCTTTCATGATCGGCTCTCTTTTGTTGCATATTGCTACTTTTGCTTTTGGGCATTGGCAGCCTACACAGTGTGATTTTCTATTCGGCTCTATTCAAGGCAAGATCAGAGGCTACCCTTTTGTCTCTCGTTTGCTTCTTGATTGGAAGCATATTTTATCCCACTTGGAATGGAATGGTAGGGATTCTGTCGGGAAATTCCTTGAGGGCTGAGAATATTTATTGGTCCAAAGTATTCCACCCTCCTTTGGCTATACAAGAACCCAGGCATTCTTATTTTATATCTTTCAAAGGTATTTCTTCTGTAGCGAATGTACTTCAGGATGATGGCACTCTTTTATCTTTCTCTACGGTGCTAGCAAGTATGGTTTGGGAGCTCATTATTGTCCTTTATGGCACAAAATTTCAGAAATGCTTCAACCTTTCTTGCCGGTATCTCGTTTGGAACTTCAGGATAGGCTTGAGGATTGGACTCCATTCTGTTTGGCATATGGATCACCCATCAAAGTGATTAGGAAAGTGGTTGCGTCTCCTTTGGCATTATAAAGTCCCTCTTTGCCAATAGCTTTTCCTCTGGCGAGTCCTACTTGGCATTTCTCCATCTGGGCAATTACTCGTGCATAGACATATTGCCCCGGCTGTTTGCCACAGATGTCTACTTTCTATTGAATCTGTGCCTCACATTTTTTGGCAGTGTCCACATACTTGTGATTTCCTCGCTCTCATTCGTCAGGGGCTTCGAGCGAGATTTCCTTCTGTTACTTTTGGCAGGTTCTTCTGGTTATTTGATTTTCATCCCGCTAGACAGGGGTTTGATTTATTTTTTGTCTGGGTGCACTACTGGGCATTTTGGACTCTATGGATGGACAGAAAGCATAGAGTCTTTGGTGATCCTACTTTTCCATCTTTCGTTTTTTTCAAACGATCTCTGCGGCAATCGTTTTATGATTGCTTTCAGACTCATTTGATTGATCATGATGTATATATGTTTTATACTAAATTTTCAGTTGAGTAGTAATTACTCTGCTTTTGGAGTAATTATGAATGTAATTATTTCACAACAATAAAATATTTCTTCTCACCAAAAAAAAAAAAAAGGTGAGAGAGAGAGAGAGAGAGAGAGAGAGGACACTGTAGGAATACACTCCACTAGATGGTGAGCACACACACAATGACCTACAAATGTACCTTTATAAAGAAAATGTGAAGTATTTATATAACTGGAATGGGGATTGATCCCCATGCTGTTGCTTATCTCACTAACTGACTCACACACTAACCTATGTACTCCATGAGACTGCAACATTAACTATTCTAACACTTTCCCTTTAATTGAATGTCTCACGTCTATGAGACATAGGTTTTCCTCTAAATGCTTGAAACTTTGCTCTTGGAAATGCCTTGGTGAATAGGACTACGAAATTGTTCTTCAAAGTGAAATTGTGGAAGGTGCAAATTTCTTCGTGTTCAATTCTTCTTGTTTGTTGTGGTCCACATACCATAAGAGCCTGCCCATAAAAAGTTGGGCCCCAAGCACCTAAGCTGACCATGCATCCCCTGTGAAAGCACCAGCAAGAGGCTACATATTAGGCTGTGGTGAGGAGGATCTGGTTGGCTACCAAGGCCCTGCCTTCTAGGGAGAGTTTGGTCGTGCTCCAATAGAGAAGCTTGCACCGCACTCTAAACTCGTGGCTATCTGCTATTCTGGTGAAATGTTTATTTCCACCTGGCAACCAAGATATCTTGTTGTTTGCCCCCGCAGAATCCACTGAAAGCCAAGGGCTGCCCCCGAGCCACAAATCTCCTTGACCTCCTCTGTCTCGTGGCAAAGAAGCCGATGGATTTGGTCATGGTGACTAGACCTCAGTGCATATAAGGCTGAGACCTCTTTGATTCATCTGTCGGCGAAGTCTAATCTTTGCATAGTGCCCTCCCCTCCAAAAAGGACCACTCCACCCTATCATAAGCCTTCTCAAAATCCAAGGGAAGGATAGCAAGAGGCTGAGACTTCTCCCTTGCCCAATATAGTACCTCCCAAAAGGTGAAGATATTGTCCAGGATGCTGCGCTCCTGAACAAAAGCTATCTGCGTGCCGCGAATAAGCGAACTACAGCCATGTCCCCCCCCTTCGAGATCAAACAAATCCAACCACAACTTGGAGACCATGAAAGAGAACTTGAGTCGAAAATTATTTGGAAGGCCAATTGAAGGGGGTTGTGGATATGCTCTGAGAAGCACCTAAAGGAGGACAGTATCAATCCATTCTGTCTGGGCACTTTTGTAGAGAGAGGGCCTCCAAAAGCTCCTCAATCTGCCTACTGATGCTTTAAGAGATCATTGTTGGGATATGGGTCCAAACTGCCTCCTAAGCTGCATGTACCTGGTGAGTGACTCCTCGGACTAAAACAAGGTCCGATAGAAGTCTGTGGGCATCTCTATAATCTCGTGAGGGTTTAGTGCATATGTCCGCTCATATCTCTCAATCTCTGCAACTATGTCCCTGCTAATTGAGGCCCAATGGTATGTAAAAACTGTATGGTCATCGTGATGTATCCACCATGCTCTGGATGATAAGAGAACTTTGCACAATGGATCTTTCTTGTAGTGGAGGTTGATGTTGGAATTATATCTATAATTCAGCAGTGACCAATGTAATATCATAAGTTAGTTAGGGGCACTTTTCCCTCTTTTAGAGGTTTTTCCCCCTAACTGCAGTTAGTTCACTAACTATGGTTAGTGACTACTAAGGTTTTGTCACTATGACAAAACCTTATCTACACTACTTTGTGTTGTACTCTTTTACACACTCTATTGAGCAACTACTGTCTTCAAGCTTACGTCTCTCTCACTCTCTCTTGCTCTCACACTCTCTATCTATCTCCATTCCTTCATTTGGTATCAGAGCCTGGTGCTCCTTGCTCCCTCAAGCTTCAACCATTGCCTCGACTTTCAGCCTCAGCAAATCTGCCCGTACAGTCCGTACGACTGTACGGATTTCTAAGACTGCCGTTCGATCTCGCCGTACGCCGTACAGCTCCGAGTTTCCGTACCTGTAGCCGTACCTCGCCGTTCGTACCTGCAGCCGTACCTCGCCGTACGCCGTACAGCTCGGAGCTCCCGTACATCGCCGTACATCGTACCTGAAGTCTGCGCGCCGTACATCGTACCTGAAAAGTCTGCGCGCCGTACATCGTACTTCGCCGTACACCGTACCTGTCGACGCAGCGCCGTACACCGTGGACAGATACCGTACGGTATCTGTCGTGGTAACCGTACCTGTCGACGCAGTACTTCCTGTACGGTGCCGTACAAACTGTACGGCATTTCCGTACAGTATTCAGTACAATCTGTACTGAATCTCAGTACAGCAGCAATTCTTCTTGGTTTTGGACAAGATATTTGCAGGTGTTTCTTGGCAGGTCATCTTTGATTTGGCAGGTGATTTTTGGCAGGCTAAGTTTGCAGACAGCCATTGTTTGGCTAAGGATTCTGCAAGAAAATTTGGGGCATTTTACAGATTGAAGCCATTGCAATCATTGGGCAAATTTGAAGCTATCACAAGAGCAAAATTGCAGATTTTTCTGAAATTTGGGGCTTTTGTATTAAAATTGCAGATTTGGGGCTTTTGGCATTTTTACCCCTTTCTGGCTGCAATTTCTAGCCACAAATTGGGGCTTTTGTCTTTGGAGAGCATTTTTTGGAGTATTCAGTATATACTGCCTTTATTGGAGTGTTTGGAACACTTTTGGCAGATTTTGGAGAGTGTTCTATGCTTGGACAGATTTCTGACAGCTCAAGTGCAGAAATCTAAGTTGCTTATACAGCCCGTGCTTGGGTGTGGTTTTTGGGAGTTGTGCATTTTATTCCCAGTAAGGGAATTCAGCTTTGTATCTGCTTCAATTCCTTTTTCAGATATGGCCCATCAAAATCAGAATGATTTTCAGTTCGGTGGTCTTTCTCAGGAAGACAAATTGGATGGTACCAACTACTCCCTCTGGAGTTTCATGGTACGTAATATTCTGATTTCTCGCAATTTATGGGATTATGTCAATGGGGATGAAATCCGACCAGCAGATATTGCACCTGCTACCCCTCCTCACCAAGGAGGTGGAAGAGGTCGTGCACAAGGTGCAGCTGCAGGACAAGTTGTTGGTGCAGCTACAGTTAATACTCCTGAACAAAAGAGATGGGATTCACGAGATGCCTTAGCCTTGTCTTGCATCTCTCTTTCAGTGAAAAGATCAATCATTCCGCATATCCGGTCGTGTAAGACCTCCAGGGCAGCGTGGGATATTTTGGAAAGCATGTATGCAGCACGGAATGATGCCAGGGTATCTTTTTTAAAAAGAGAGTTGACCAATACACATATGGAGGAGGGTGACTCCATGTCAGCCCACCTCACTAAGCTACAGGATCTCAGAGAGCAGTTGTTAAATATAGATGAAATTATTCCTGATTCCGAGATGATTACAACCACTCTGAATTCTCTTCCTGAGTCTTATCTCAGCTTTCATACTTCGCTGAATTTATCATTGAGGGGGGGTGCAAATCCTCTTTCTTTTCATGAGCTGATAGGACTTCTGCTTCAGGAAGAGCAGACCAGGAAAAATTTGGCTTCACGTGCAGGTGAACAAGCCATGCTCTCAAAATTCAAATCAAAAACAAAGGGACAGGCAAAAACAGCAGCAAATCAGCCTTCCAGTGGGTCAGGACAGCCTTCACAAAAGGCTAAAAGTGATGCAAGCAAGCCCAAAAAGAAGGGTTTCTGTCACTACTGCAAAAAGCCAGGTCATCACATAGCAGAATGCAGGAAAAGGATTGCAAAGGAAAAGAAAAACAGCTCAGGAATGGCTGTTTCAGATTCAGCCCCTTGTGCATCTGACAGTGGGGATGCTGCAGCCAACTTTGTTGGTCAAGATTATGCCTTTTTATCTTGCATTTCTGATTCTAGGTTGGCTGTTCCAGATGCTCGGGATAGTACAGCTTCATGCAGTGATGACACATATGCATTTTTGACTTGCAGTTTTGACTCTCCTTCAGATGCATCTGCTTTCAGTGTTGATGAAACACTGAACATATGGTATTTTGACAGCGGTGCATCCAAGCACATCACTTCGAGGAAGTCTCTTTTTACTTCCTTGCATCCACCTCCTGTTGGTAAGAAAGTCACTTGTGCCAATAACTCCTCATATTCAGTACGTGGCACAGGAGAAGTTGAGCTCACTGCAATTGATGGCTCAATTTTCAGACTTTCTGATGTTTTATATGTGCCTGGCATAACCAAAAATCTCCTTTCAGTGTCCACTCTTAACAGAGATGGATTTCAGGTCATCTTTGAGGATGACAAATGTGCTGTCCGGGACAGGGAAGCTAACTATGCCTTAATGTTATCTGGTACTCTGCTGCGTGGGCTTTTTCAGCTTGATATTTTTCAGAAAAGAGCAGCTCATGCTTTGGCAATTTCTTCCCCTACAGTTGCCATGCAAAATGCAGAATTATGGCATGCCAGATATGGCCACATGCATTACAACAGCTTGATGACACTTCAGAAATTTTCAATGGTTGATGCATTGCCACCTCTTGCAATACCTCCTCCACATGCCTGTGAAGGGTGCATTTTAGGTAAAATGCATAGATTTCCCTTCAAGAAGGATGGTTCAGTTAAAGCTGTTCGCAAATTGCAGCTTATACACAGTGATGTCTGTGGTCCCATGAGGACTCCTTCATTGGGTGGTCATCTCTACTTTGTCACATTTATTGATGACTACTCCAATTTTACTTGGGTTTATGGGCTGAAAAAGAAATCTGAAGTGTTCACAGTGTTTAAACACTTTTCAGCCATGGTTGAAAATGAAACCGGGCTCAAGATACAGATATTACGCACGGATAGAGGTGGGGAATACCTATCTGCAGAATTTGATGCTTTCCTCAAACAAAAGGGTATTGTGCATCAGCTCACAGTCAGGCTGACCCCTCAGCAAAATGGCAAAGCTGAGAGGAAAAATAGAACCCTCATGGAGATGGACAGATGTATGCTGAAAAGCAAACACATGCCTCATAAATTCTGGTTAGAGGGTTTGATGTGTGCCAATTACATTTTGAACAGGGCTCCCACTAAGGCTTTAAAAACAAAAACTCCTTTTGAGGTCTGGAATGACAGGAAGCCTTCAATGGATCACTTCCGAGTCTTTGGATGCCTTGCCTATGCACATGTGCCAGTTGAATTTAGGCACAAATTGTCAGATAAAGCCATCAAATGCATATTTGTTGGATACAGTGCAGAAAGCAAGGGGTATCGTCTCTACAATCCTGCTACACGCAAAGTCATTGTAAGTAGAGATGTAATATTTTCTGAAAATTCAGCTTACACTCAGGCTGAATTTCAAATGCCTTCACCTTCAGAAGATGTATTTCAAGGGTTGCTACCCATTGCTTTGGGTTCCCCAACTGATTTTTCTGATCCAAATCAGAATTTACAGCAACCTTCACATGCTTCAGTTCCGCCACGGGATGTCATGCCTCCTCCACAGGAAGTGGAACAAGTGGTACAGCAAGAAATTGCAGACATACATGCAGCAAAAACAGTCCCAAACTGGCTGTTACAGACTCTCCGGGAGAGTAAACTTGATGCTCCGTTACCTGGCAGGACTCGCAGTGCAGCAAGGCACATGGAAGGTGCTAATTCAGTGGAATCAGCATATGCAGGTACTCTCCTTGATGAAGAGGAGCCTGCCACATTTGAAGAGGCACAAGGTAATGTGCATTGGATGAATGCCATGCACGATGAGTTGCAGTCCATTGCCAAAAATCAGACTTGGGATGTTGTGGACTTGCCACCGGGTAAACATGCTATTGGCACACGATGGGTATTTAAAGTCAAACGGAAGCCAGATGGCTCCATTGACAGATATAAAGCCAGGCTGGTTGCTAAAGGCTATGCTCAGAAAAAGGGCATAGATTATGAGGAGACTTTTGCTCCTACATCCCGGATGACCACCATCCGCTCAGTAATTGCAATGGCTGCACATTTTGAGTGGAATGTTCATCAGTTGGACATCAAAACAGCCTTCTTAAATGGGGACTTGCTGGAAGAGGTGTATGTCAAACGACCTCCGGGTTTTGAAATTACAGCAAATGCACTTCAAGTCTGCAAGCTTAATAAAGCTTTATATGGGCTGAAACAGGCCCCTCGTGCATGGTATGCTAAGATACATGCCTTTTTGACCAGCAAGGGGCTGCACAATAGTCCTACTGAAAGCACCCTCTACATCAAGATGGATGAGGGGGAAATATTAGTCATCCTTCTTTATGTTGATGACTTACTGCTCACAGGGTCCAATGACGACAAAATTGCAGATTTCAAAACTGATTTGCAGACCCACTTTGATATGTCAGATTTGGGGCTGCTTCATTTTTATTTGGGGATCCAATTCTCTCATGAGAGACGTGGCACTGTTATGTCTCAGTCCAAGTATGTTCAGAAACTTTTGGACAGATTTAACATGCAAGAGTGTAAGCCCATATCTACTCCTATGGAACCGGGGCTGAAACTCACAATGCATGATGCAGGAGAATCAGTTGATGCCACACTTTACAGTCAAGCTGTTGGATGCCTCATATATCTCTGCAATACTAGGCCTGATATTCAGTTTGCAGTATCTCAGGTGAGCAGGTATATGCACAGCCCCAAAACTATGCATTGGCAGGCAGTTAAGCGCATCTTCCGTTATTTGCAAGGCACCAAGTCTTTTGGCTTACTATTTCCCAGGGGGGGTGACTTGCAGATGCATGCCTACAGTGATTCAGATTGGGCTGGTGATTATGACACTAGGCAGTCCACTAGTGGCAATTGTTTCTTTTTGGGAAAATCTTGCATTTCATGGCTAAGCAAGAAACAATCTACAGTGGCTACCTCATCATGTGAAGCTGAGTACAGGGCAGCTTTCACAGCAACAGTGGAATGTGTCTGGCTGAGACGTTTATTTGCTGATCTTTATCTGTCTTTGGAGGGTCCTTCTCCAATTCTCACTGATAGTCAGAGTGCCATTGCAGTGGCAAAGAATCCAGTGTTTCATGCTCGCACGAAGCACATTGAGGTTCACTATCATTACGTCAGAGAGAAGTTACATGCAGGAGAGATCAGTATGATCTTTGTGTCCACACATGACAACGTTGCAGATATCTTCACCAAAGCACTACCACGTGAGAAGTTCGAGGCATTTCGCAGTGCCCTGAACTTATATCCGTTTGGTGATTGATCAGCCTTGTACATGACATTGGCACTGCAGGGGGGTGTTGGAATTATATCTATAATTCAGCAGTGACCAATGTAATATCATAAGTTAGTTAGGGGCACTTTTCCCTCTTTTAGAGGTTTTTCCCCCTAACTGCAGTTAGTTCACTAACTATGGTTAGTGACTACTAAGGTTTTGTCACTATGACAAAACCTTATCTACACTACTTTGTGTTGTACTCTTTTACACACTCTATTGAGCAACTACTGTCTTCAAGCTTACGTCTCTCTCACTCTCTCTTGCTCTCACACTCTCTATCTATCTCCATTCCTTCAGTTGAGTCATGCGTACTCCTGCCGATCTACAAGCCACTAAGAGCGTGAGTCCTGCTCCTGGAGATGGTCAATGGAAGCTAGGTCCCATCTCAATACTCTCTCATGCACCTAAAGGAGGTGGTGTCGGCAGAGAGCCTGAGACTGAAGCTCTTCGCTGCTCCTGTAAATCGCATTTGCTGTGCACAGGGTCCAACCCCCTCCGGTGGGGTCTCGGGTAGCTGCCAAATCTCTATGCCTGCCTACTGTATCTCCTTCTCCTGGAACAAGGCATCTGGAATATGGACCCCTTTCTTAGAGAGTCCTCGACGAGGATGCTCGAGGTGTAGAACAATCGGGGAGTGGTCAGACATAGTGGTACCTGTCAAAATGCCAGTGACTCCCTCCTTTGCATGGCCCATGTCGGTGAGTGGTCAGACATCATTGTACCTACCAAAATGCCAATGTCTTCCCACTTATGTATCAACCAATCACCCACATAGAACCTGTCCATCCTCTCCAGAAGTCCATCATGTCAATGCTGCCCAAAGGAGAAGTGGAAGCTATCGGGGATTTTGGAGAACTCTACGTCGTACCAAGGATCCCAGCCATAGATTGTGAAGATAAATTGCTTCCACATGCTCCTCTTGAGCAATGGCGTCTCTAAGAAAGAAGCTCCGTCCTGATCATATACATTCATAGCCACTACTTGTGAGACTGAAATGCAAACCCCTCCACTCCTACTTGAAGGCACATGGCATGGAGGAACAGAATGGAAAGGCAAATGGAAAGAGAAAATGAAGATGAAAAGTGCAAGGCAATGATAACCAAAATACTCACATTGATATAAAGCTTGATGTAGACTCATTTGATGTGACACACAACAAGTACAACAGTATTAGTTATCCCACAAATGATGGGTTGTGCAGTGGCATGGGAAGTGGCCATACTTGTATTTGAAGGGGACCTTCACTTTCGGGAATATCAACTTCAGTTGAGCCTTGTCTTATTTTGTTTACAAACTGAGACAGTCGCAGACTTGAGTCTATTTAGAGTCTGAAATAACCAGACTTGGCCCTTGGGTACCTTGGGCCCTTGAGAACTCTACGTCGTACCAAGGATCCCAGCCATAGATTGTGAAGATAAATTGCTTCCACATGCTCCTCTTGAGCAATGGCGTCTCTAAGAAAGAAGCTCCGTCCTGATCATATACATTCATAGCCACTACTTGTGAGACTGAAATGCAAACCCCTCCACTCCTACTTGAAGGCACATGGCATGGAGGAACAGAATGGAAAGGCAAATGGAAAGAGAAAATGAAGATGAAAAGTGCAAGGCAATGATAACCAAAATACTCACATTGATATAAAGCTTGATGTAGACTCATTTGATGTGACACACAACAAGTACAACAGTATTAGTTATCCCACAAATGATGGGTTGTGCAGTGGCATGGGAAGTGGCCATACTTGTATTTGAAGGGGACCTTCACTTTCGGGAATATCAACTTCAGTTGAGCCTTGTCTTATTTTGTTTACAAACTGAGACAGTCGCAGACTTGAGTCTATTTAGAGTCTGAAATAACCAGACTTGGCCCTTGGGTACCTATTAATAGGTGCCCTTGTGCTCCTCCATGTCCATTTAGACGTCCAAAAACTCCCTAACTCAAGAGCCTCTATGCATAACCCCCAGATACTTGAGTCTATTTAGAGACTGAAATAACCACTGACTTGGCCCTTGGGTCCCTATAAATAGGTGCCTTGTGCTCCTCCATGTCCATTTAGGTGTCCAAAAACTCCCCATTTCAGAGCCACTATGCATAACCCCAATCATGGACATGTGTAGGCTCCTCCACACCCTCGATCCTTTTCTAGTCACCCACCTCTTGTGCTCGATATGGAGGGTCATAGGTGGGGCAGTGACATGTTGTGAATATTTTTGTTGGTCTTTTTAATATAATAATAAATCTTTTTAATAAAATAGTAATAAATCTTCAACACCTTTACAAGACTATGTTACAATCTTTTTGTGCAATTGCTTAAGACTTTAGAAAATATCTGCCAGAAAGATGAGCAAGGCAATTTAAATTTTTACATAATAGTAATTAGAGTTTGAAAATTAGGGGTTACTCCCTTAAAGGGATTCTGTGTACTTAATGGAGTCTACTTGTCTGAATTTTGCAGTTTTCAGGAGAACCTCCATATGGCCTTGCTTGCAGGTGCTTATTCTTTACATTGACAGCTCCACCTTCAAGTAGATGGGTCTCTTTACAGTTGTCGTAGGCTGCCATGCTAGGTTCTTTCTAATATGGGGTTCATGGTTTCAGTGCTCTGTTTGCGGTCAGGAAGGCTATTGCATCTGCAAGAACAGAATGGGGTTCCAATGAGTGGTGCCAACTTAGTTCTCCAGCAACAGTAGAAAGAGTTGCTGTAGCCACAGCTCTTCCGTTTAGCATGTTGACATTTACTGGCATGCCAAGTATCTCCTCAGAAACGTAATGCTTCTTCTCTCGCCAAAGTTGAACCATGCTCAAAAAAAGGTGTCATTAGCAATCACAAGCTAATCATGTGCTTGACAGTAAATCAAAGAATCATATAGAAGTTATTTCTGGGGAATGGATTAGCAGTAGTGTAAAGATACTTTGTACATACTCTCAAGGCACAATTATCCTTTATGTAAGCAAGGAATAACACTCAATGACTTAAAAGAGTTCCTATTACACAGATTCTCTCTTTCAAAACTAAATGATATTTTCTTGAATAAAAAAAACTAAATGATCCCCTAAGAATTGAAATACATTCATAAGGCCATGCTCGTACCTCTGAAGCAAAGCTGGCTTATGCATCTTTTATAGGTTTTTACATTGGGAGAAATGTGCGATGACTTTCTAGAATCGTTATTAACTATACGAGCACATTTAAGTATGGCAAAGAGCATAAAAATTCCTTCTATGTCTTACACAATTTTGTATTACGGAAGGTGAATCAGAGTATGTACTCACTGTTCAAAAGGCTCGTGTGTCATGTAGAATCAGTTTGGGCCGAGTGTGCATTTGTTGAAGGTCACAAGAAAGCACTTATAAAAGTGTGATTCCCATGATCCTTTCAATTTCAATAGTATAGGGTTGTCATTTAAGCGACTCTTTTGCATTCACCAAGAATGCATGCCAATTGGTGCTTTCCTTTAGTGCTTGGGCAACTCACTTGCTCCAATATACCTAAGGCTATCATACTTGCTTGTTCTTGTAGGCCAAGATCAGCTTCCAAGGGGTTTCATTGACCTCTCCATGTAAGATTGCCCTACCACAATCATATCTCATGTGGTTTAATGCTTGCCAAATCACTTTAATCTCCTCGTCATCTTGTAGCAACCAACATTCTTATCTTTTGAGTTTCTTTACACAAAATGAAAAAAAAATTCAAAATGAGTTTGACCAATCTTTATAAAAAGATTTTGGCCTAAATATCCTATATTGATCTTTATGCTTATCCAATGAATGAAAGTAAAGTAGATATTGTTCATTCAAAAATTCACTTGGTTCTTGTTATGTCTAGTAGACATGAAACATGGTTGATTAACATAAATTGGTCTCAAATTTGCATAACCAAAATTATAAAAGTGAGGAATATTATGCATATGGTTTTAGTGCAACTCAGCGGAGGACTCAAGTCCTCATGCTATGCTGCATGGTTAAGTTCTTTAGAAAGAATGCAACCAACTAGTTGGTACTTAGTGTTGACATTGCAACTAGTCTATTCAACCTACTTAGACATGATTTGAATGATATAATTCACCATCTTGGTGATGGTCAACTAGGTAGTGCATGGAAGCCTAAAGGGACATTAGTGTTGATGACATTGCATATATAATAGTATTAGACATGGGTCAACAAGCTAGCTAGACAACATTACAATGTTAAGGCATCAAAATGTGTAGTATCAATGAACAAGCTACCACTATGGCTCTAACATCACTTTTGAATAATATTATTGTTGATCACATTAGATTATTATCATTAATATTTTTCCATGTTAGTTTTGTTAATAAGGAAAACTTTTATATTGGTGTTGAAAGTTTCTATGTTGTAACAAAAAATGAAAGTTTGTAAAACTCGCCAAGATTTGAACTTTTATCCTTAAAAAAATTTAACTTTGTACATCTTTTTATCAAAACTTGAAAGGAAATCTGATAAAGTTATATTATACTTTATCAATACCATGAAACTACAAAACTAGGTTTATCAACTTGCACCAATATCTTATATTAATATATAAGTACACATTATATAAAAACCTCCATTATTGCACATGTAAGAGAATAATGAGACATGAGTCAACCACATAGCAAAAACAACATTGTGTTCCAAGGTAATAGAATGTGTACAACTCGTTAACTGACTATCTATTGAATTGGATATGAAGCGAATGAGTCAACACGTTGGCACACCATTGCATTTTGAGGATACTAACAACGTGCAATATCAACAAGAAAGCATAGATCTAGTTTATTCAACATATATGCAAGGTAACTAATTATAGACAATGTAGATATAAATAATAGAGGAACTAAAGGACCTGAAAGGTGACATAAAACAACAAATGGGATGCATAGATCATACAATGGGTGATAATCATTAGCAAGCTCGTTGCAACATTATTCTCGCATTCAATGTTGTCCATCCTAAATTGAAAACATACGCACAAGGTAACTAAGTCTCTATTGAATAAGTAGATTCTATCACCTTAGGTCAATTTGATAAGTGACATTTTGGGGTGCTAAATATAAACACCAAGCTCGACAAATCGACCTTGGGTCGATTTGGTGATTGCTTCCCCACACACAAAGACATACACCCTGCATACATCCCCTAACTCTTTAAAATCATTGCATGCCTTGCATACACCCTGCAAATCCACCTTGGGTCGATTTGAGAAGAGATAGCATAGGGTACACACACACATATATCCTCCAATTACACCTTAGGTCGATTAGATGATCACTCATACATAAAGACATTTTGAGAGTTTTCCCAAAGCAACACAAGAAATGAGTCAAGCTTTTCAAATCGATGTTGGGTCAATTTGATTACTACTCACACTTTTTGAGATGATCACACACACACACACACACACACACACACACACAAAGTGTATTCTAAGGTTCACCTACATACGTGATCACTGAGATGTCACAAAAGCATTATCATAATGGCCTGGCTTTTCAAATCGAACTTGGGTTGGTTTGATGATCACTCACCCACACAAACAAATGGCATACCTTAGGTTGATTTGTGCACTTCATGGAGGATTAATGCAAATCGACCTTAGGTCGATTTGTGCACTTCATGAATGTTTCTTATGATTCACACATACACACAAATACATTATAACTCATTATAAGCTTGTTCTCAAATATACCCATGTACACTGCAAATCGACCTTAGGTCAATTTGAGAAGCTTGTTTATCACAATGGCCAGACTCATCAAATCGATCTTGGGTCAAATCAATGAGCACCAATGCACATCTACTTAGATGATCACTTAGGTGCGCACACACACATGCACACGCATGTTCTAGGACACACTAAAACGTATTTCAAATCAACCTTGGATCAATTTGAGAAGTGCTAGACCAACACACACTGGAAATCGTCCTTGGGTCGATTTGAGAAGCATGTTAGTCATAATGCTCGGCTTATCAAATCGACCTTGGGTTGATTTGATGAACATTCACATAGAGATACTTAGATGATCACTCAAATACACAAATACATTGATTTGTTCACTTCATGGATGTTTTTAATGATTCACACATAGACACAATACATTATAATTCATTACACAAACACACAAGCTTGTTAAAAAATACCCATGCACACTACAAATCCACCTTGGGTCAATTTGAGAAGCTTGTTTTTCACAATGGCCAGGCTCATCACATCCACCATGGGTCGATTCAACGCGCACTCATGCACATCTACTAAGATGATCACTCAAGCACACACACATGCACACTAAAACATGCTTCAAATTGACCTTGGGTCAATTTGAGAAGTGTTACAATATGGTGTTGAGCACAAGTCAAACACACCCTAGGTCAATTTGCTGATGACTCAAATGTCCAAAAACATGCTTAGAGTTCATCACAATGGCTAGGCTTTTCAAATCGACCTTGGGTCATTTGAAGACCACACACAATCACAAGTGGCATGCCCATACACAATGAAAATCGACCTAAGGTCGATTTGTACTTCATGAATGTTGATGATCATTTTCATACATACAAATATACATTTTAAGACAAATATATTCTCAACATTCTCCACACATTCTACACATACTAGCTTGACACCCATGTACACTTTTAATGGATCTTGGGTCAATTTAAGAAGGGATAGCTTAAAGTGTTTAACACAATTGCCATAGGTTGATTGGATGACCAAAGACATTGCAATCAATTTTCTTCTTTGTTATGTTCTGTATTAATAATATGCATGGATTAATGTATCATGTATCTATGCTTGATATAATTAAACTTTAGTTGCACTAATATTGTATTAATGTGTAGGAATTCAATGGATACGCAGACGGAAATGACACCAAACCCATTAAACAAGAAAGAAAAGCCAACACGAGAAAATAGACAAGATGGAAGGTTCGAATAAAAATGTTGGCACATCAAAGGAGTAGAAGGTTTTAAAAGTCATTGATATAGCTGAATGGTATGTGGATACTTATGGAATGGATTATGATAAATGTTTGGGGGAGATTACCATGTTCACCAAAGGAGGGATAGGAAAGGGATGGTATAGTATTGGCAAGGTAGTTAATATGCAAGAGGGTGTGGATAGTAAAGCAAATCCATGCATTGCTGCTACTACAATAAAGACAAAGAAATGTGAAGAGTTAATCGTCAGGGCAACACTCGATAAATTTGAGGTTACAAGGATGGTAGCAAGTTTTGGTTGGGAGGTGCAACTTGGAAGCACATTGAGCGATTGTGGAATCAACTGCATGGTAGACATAATAACAGGTTTCAAGACTGTGGAAGAAAACATGAAGAAGAAAAAAGGAACCAAAAGTTCAAAAATAGAAAAAAATGCTAAAGGGTGAAAGAAGAGTAAAACAGATAAAGATGTTATGAGAATTGGAATTATCCCATTAATTTAATCCTTCAGTATTTAGTTTAGTGAGATCCAACATTTTTGTCGCGCAGCTGATGCATGTGTGCTCGTTGTTTTGTAGTGATGCATGTGTGCTCCTACATGGCTGGATATACGACTGCGGCTATATGAGTGTGTAGCATTGTGTGCACCACTTATGTCATGATGGTATGTGTAGCATGTGTGTAGCATTTGTACGATTTTATTCATGTGTAGCATCAGGTGCACCATGAGATGGTATCTGTCACATGTGTGCACCATTCATCCGTGATTTATTGATTTCGCGTTGCTATAATACTGAAAGGTTGATTGATTGTGGTGATTAATTCCAAGGTTATTTTATGTTTGAAATATTTCATTACTATTGATCGTGTGAATCTAGGGAAAAAGTAATTGATTGGGCAATGGCATCTAGCAAGCATGATCCGCCATATTTTGGGAGCGTAGGCACAACTCCGGCGATGCAGGGATGAATAAGGCTTATGCCTAATTTTTGATATTACAAAAGCTTATGTACATATTTGAATTTTGGATTATTAGTGGCTTGGCTAAGTGTATAAACTAAAGTTAGAAAAAGCTTTATTTTTTTAAAAACTAGCTATTCTAGAAGGTGGATGGGCTAAAATCGGGTATGGAGGAAAGCACAGAGGTTTTTGTATGATTTTTGCTGGGAAGCTTTTTGGGGAATATACATAAATACATAGGAGCACCACACCTATGGGGGGAGATTGTACCCAGCAGGCTTGGGCATGCGAGGAAGCCTTGGGAGATTGCTCTTAAAACTTCTCGGGAGGCCCCCCATCCCGGTATTATTCTAGCTCAAGTCCCCTTAACAGTTGGTGACTATCCACTAGATCAAGTCACTTTGTTGCTCTATTCTTTGAAGTTCCTAGTCATAAAGATATCCTTCAAGGCAATAGTGCAAACAAGGGAGCAACCCAACGGATTTTGGAAGAGGAGAATCTCCAAAAAGAAAAAAAGAAAAAAAAAAGCAAGTGTTCACAAGAGCAAGAGGCAGTCTACAAGTGCTATCGGACACGAGCTTTGCTTTGTACTTTGCAACGTAGATTCACTTGTTGGAATCATGTGAGTTCGAGAGCCCACAGAGATACTATTCGACAAATAGCCGCTTTCAAAGCTTGGAAACCGAATTGAGATAAGTCTTGTGTTTGTGTGTATTTCCTTTCATAGTGATTTCTTCTTTGCACCGTGCACATACTTAACTATGTCTGGAAGGCGTATTCCATCAAAGATAGGTTATCATGAAGGTCTACATCATGATGAGGATGTGAAAAATGATCACCATCGGTCAAGAAGAAGTTCAACACCGATGACACTTACTGAGGAAGAATGGCGAGAACACTATCAGCATGAGAAGCAACAACGTCAAGAGATTGAAGGTGCTCTACGCCAAGTGATGACAACTTGGAAGCCACCTATATCGATTGAGGACGAGGAACCTGTGCATGCATCAGATTCACTAGATGCATGGAAACATCACGCACAGGACCTTGAGCAGGAACTTGAGTACATGTGCAACACGGCCAACAAAGAACGTGCAAATCGAGTGTTAAAAGAGATGACTGAAGTCACAAAGAAGCGTATGAAGGATAGAGATGATGAAAAAAGTGAAAGTAGCAAATCATCAGACACCAGTGATAGTGAGCATGGAAGAAGCAAGATGAGACATCAAAGGAAGAAGAAGCGACATGTGAAGACTTCACTATGACGACATCATGACATTACTCCTTCACATGAGTCCAGCGATGAAGACAACGTGGGAAAGGCCATCTTGAAAGCACTCAAGCTTCGTGATAAGAAGAAGTTTGGTAAGATTAATTGCAAAACTTTTTCTTTTCCAAAATATGATTGTAAAAGAGATGGACAAGCTTTACTTGCATGGATTAATTCTTTCAATCAATACTTTTTGGGAGAATGGTACGAAGAGATCGAGAAGGTAAAACTTGCTGCGAGTCACATGACAACAGTGCACAATTATGGTGGAGTGTGGTTGCTGAAAGCACTCATGTTCCAAAGACATGGGAAGCATTTAAAGATAAAATCAAGAAGTGCTTCCTACCTACACAGTTTGAAGGGGATACTCGCAAGCAATGGGGAAGATTGAGGTAGTTGGATAATGAGAGTGTGGATGCATACACTGAGAAATATCTTTCCTCTCTACTTCAATTGCAAACCATTGAGAAAGTGTCCCGAAAGGAGCAATGTCGTACCTTTGTTGAGGGTTTACGCCCTACTATTCGTGATGATGTACGTATGCTTCGACCATCTATAGCTTCTGATGCTATGGATTTGGCATTAGAGTCAGAAAGAAAGCAAGGAAGAAGCTTTGCTACTCGCACCCCTCGAGCAAAGAAGCATACTTCATACTTCAAGCAGGATGGTGTAAGTGGAAAAGTTGGTAGATATGATGGTAAGTCTAATTGGAAACATACTAAGTCATGTATTAATCGAAGAACCAAAGAACTTGTCACATGTTACGAATGCAAAGAGAAGATACACTACTCTTATGAATGTTCAAAGAATCCACTTACTACACACAAGATAGGTACCCAAGCAAAGAATGCTACCAACAATAATGGAGGTAATGGAGGGAGAATGAATGGACGTACCAATGGTAATAGTTAGCACAGCAACTCCACACGGATCAACTACATTGATGATGGATCCCATGATAAATCTTTCAAGCAAGAGGGCGAGGATGAGGGCAACGACACTGAAGATGCCGACTACACCCCTTTAGGTAAGTGTTATTCAAATAAAAGTGCATCTTATTTTCATACTTCTTTGTTACATATGACCACACTATTGCACGAAAAAGAACATAGTGTTTTATTTGATGATGGAAGCACCTATGATTTCATTTCACAATGTTTAGTTAAAAAGTTAGGGCTTGCAACCATCAAAATAAGATATAAAGTCAAATCAGCTTTTCAAGGATCGAATTATAATTGTTTGCAAATGGTTAAGGATCTTGAGGTAACTTTAGGGCCATTAGTTGAGAGCCGTGATTTCTTAGTCCCTCCTTTGCATGAGCAAGATCTCATTCTAGGGATGCCCTAGCATGTCGATCATAATGCCAAACCTGATTATCTTAAACACACCATTATTGCGACTCAAGGCACTGAGACCATGACTCTAGAATGCGATAAGAATCTTCCCTATTGGCCTATATTGTCACATACCCAAGCTAAAAGAGCTTTGCGCAAACGTGAGAAGACATATTTGGTTATGGTCAATAAGATTGAGGCTAGACCTGAGACTAAGACAACTAAGCAAGAGCCTTTGGATCCTTTTCTAGCTACCTATGATGACTGCTTTATGGAAGACTTACCCCTTGGTTTACCTCAATCTAGACCTGAGGATCATAAGATTGATTTTATTCCAGGTAGCGCACCACTGTGTAAATCACCATATACACACAATCCTACTGAGCAACAAGAGATTCAATTATAAATAGAAGATCTTTTGGCTAGAGGCCTAATTCGACCTAGTAGCTCACCATTTGGGGCACCCGCTCTTCTTGTCAAGAAGAAAAATGGAATTTTTCGAATGTGCATCGATTAGCATGCCTTAAATAAAATCACAATGAAAAATCGATACCCCATTCCGAGAGTTGATGATCTACTCGACAAGTTGAAAGGACCCATAATCTTTAGTAAGGTTGATCTTAAGTTAGGATATCATCAAGTGAGAGTGATCGAGTTTGATATTTTCCAGACTGCTTTTAGAACCCAAACTGGTCACTATGAATTTCTTGTTATGCCTTTTGGATTGACCAATGCACTTGCTATATTTAGTTAGATGATGAATTGCATCTTCCTACCCTATCAAGACTTTGTGGTAGTTTTCTTTGACGATATCATGATTTATAGCAAGAGTCGAGAGGAACATGAGAAACACTTGGATCTTGTTTTCTCTCTCTTACGTGAGAACCAACTGTATGCCAATGTAGAGAAAAGTTTCTTTTTCCAGCCTGAAATCGAATATCTTGGACACACAGTTTCAGCAACCAGCTGAAGGCATTCGAGTAGATCTCAAGAAGGTAGAAGTGATAATAAACTGGCCACAGCCTAAAGATATCCATGAGTTACGATCTTTTCTAGGCTGTGTAGTTTCTATCGTAGATTTATTATAAATTTTACACATAAGGCACATCCATTGACTGAACTACTGTGTAAGACTCGAGCTTTCTCTTGGGGTGAGCAACACACATTAGGTTTTCAACGATTTAAGGGTGCAATGATGCACACACCAGTTTTGACCATGTCGGACTTTACAAGACCCTTCTTTGTCATGGCCTCACTGATGCTAGTGGACAGGGTTTCAGGGCTATGCTCATGCAAGATAACCATCCAATTGCATTCGAGTCACGTAAATTAAAACCAACAAAGCTAAACTATTCCTCGTATGATAAAGAATTAGCCACTGTGGTGCATGCCCTTAAACTCTAGAAACACTATCTTATGGGTTTCGAGTTACTTATTAAGATTGATCACCAGAGTCTTAGACATCTCCTTAATTAGTCAGTGATCTTGGATCGGCACATTAAATAAGCTACCTTTATTGTGACAGCTTTAAACCGATGATCCAATATCAACCAAGAAAAGACAATGTAGTTACTGATGCACTGAGCCGTTGACCTAGCATAAATAATATCTTAGTCATTTAGGGAGACCCCCCTTTCGAGCCTATGAAGGTAGACTATCCTACTGATCGAGACTTTTCAAAAATTTGGCATAAGATTAAGCAAGCTAATAGCACCCCTATGGCCTCGTATTCCATTCATAATGACTATCTATTCTACAAAAAGTGCTTGTGTGTCACTACACCATTTTGACATTTAGTACTAGAAGAGGTACATCAGCCACCCTACATGGGACATAGAGGCATCGCTGCTATGTATCGGACTGTAATTCGAGATTTTTTTTGGCCTAAGCTTAAAGTTGATGTTGCAACTTTTGTTGCACAATGTCTTATTTGTCAAAAAGTCAAGAGCTACAAGGTCAAATATCAAGGTTTACTTATGCTTTTACTAATTCTTGATGGCCCATGGGAGCAGATTTCTATGGACTTTATTATTGGATTTCCTACGACTAGCTCAGGTTTTGATATGATTTGGACTATCATTGATAGATTTAGCAAGTAGGCTTACTTTATTCCTTGTAAGAAGACCTTGACTACAGTTTAGGCTGCTCATTTGTTCATCAAGCACATCTTTATACACCATGACCTTCTAAAATTAATCGCATCAGACCAGGATATTATACACCATGGCCTTCCAAAATTAATCACGTCAGACCAGGATAGTAAATTTTGTAGTAACTTCTGGACTACACTCTTTGACAATCTTGGTATGAAGTTAGATTTTTCCACTGCTCTTCATCTCGAATCTAATAGCCAAACGAAGGTCACACAAAATATTATTTGTGACATGTTACATGCTTACATGTCTGGTTAGCTAGGCAAATGGGACAAATTTATACACATATTACAATTTGCCTACAACAACACTAAGCACTCTGCTACAGGCAAATCTCCATTCCAAATTGTCTATGGAAAGACCATTCCTACTCCATGGACTCGCCTTATGCACTAAGTAGAGGTTGTTGATCAATCTATTGAAGATTTCTCTAGCATTTTGGCTACTGTAAAAAAGAATATCGAGCATACTCAAGCTATGTATAACGCACGTGCAAACAACCTAGTCATGTTACGTATTGAGAAGCATAGACTTAAGAGTATTCATACACACCGTGTAGTTAAGTTTGCTCCTAAATCCTATGGTCCCTTTAAAGTTTGGAGTGCATTAATGATAATGCCTATCGGTTCGAATTACCACCCGATTAGGAAATTCATAATTCTTTTCATGTGCACCTCTTGAAACCTTTCCATGGAGACCCACCAATTCGACCTATTTTAGACGATGCACCATTGCTTCAAGGAGAGATCCAGCCCTTAGAGCCAGACCAGATCATTGATCAACAAATTACTCAAACGAGACGTGGAAAATCATATCCTATTTATCTTCTTACATTTAAGAACCACCCCGTTGAGGATGCTAAGTAGATGCCCAAGCGATATTTTCGCTAGTACCTTGATTTATTGACTACTTTTTTGTCGCACAATTGAGAGCAATTGTGATTTCAAGCAAGAGGGATGTTACAAGAATTGGAATTATCCCATTAATTTAATCCTTCAGTATTTAGTTTAGTGAGATCCATCATTTTTGTCGCGTAGCTAATTCATGTGTACTCCTGTTCCATAGTGATGCATGTGTGCTCCTACATGGCTGGATATATGGCTGTGGTTGTATGAGTGTGTAGCATTGTGTGCACCACTTATGTGATGATGGTATGTGTAGCATGTGTGCACCATCCGTATGATTTTATTCATGTGTAGCATCAGGTGCACCATGAGATGGTATGTGTCGCATGTGTGCACCATTCATCTGTGATTTATTGATTTCGCGTTGCTATAATATTAAAAGGTTGATTGATTGTGGTGATTAATTCCAAGGTTATATTATGTTTGAAATATTTCATTACTATTAATCGTGTGAATCCAAGGGAAAAGTAATTGATCGGGCGATGGCATCTGGCAAGCATGATCTGCCATATTTTGGGTGCGTAGGCGCAACTGCAGTGATACAGGGATGAATAAGGCTTATGCCTAATTTTTGATATTACAAAAGCTTATGTACATATTTGAATTTTGGATTATTAGTGGCTTGGCTAAGTGTATAAACTAAAGTTAGAAAAAGCTTTATTTTTAGAAAAAGCTAGCTATTCTAGAAGGTGGATGGGCTTTTTGTAAAATCATGTATGGAGGAAAGCACAAAGGTTTTTGTATGATTTTTGCTCAGAAGTTTTTTGGAGAATATACATAAATACATAGGATGTGGAAGGAGAGCACCATAGCTATGGGGGGAGATTGTACCCAGTAGGCTTGTTCTGTCTCTTTTGTTTGTGAGTTTTGAGAGTTTGTGTGTATTTTCCAAGAGTGTTGCTATGTTTTCCAAGGATTTGTAGGTTCCGTGAGCATTTCCCATTGCAAAAGAGGACTTGTCTCTTGGTCCACTGTTGATAGAGCCTCTTGACATGATGCTACTTGAGTCTAGGAGATTAGAAAAAGACGAGATGGAATTTATGGTAGGTGCAACGTCCTTAATGTGATGGAAAGCTTACTATCCTTTTGGATATGGGACAACTTTTGAAATTGATGTCAATAGGTGTTATGAGGCAGGAGTTAATTATGTCTACATGCCACATAATGAAAATGTGGTGTTACGATTCTTCAAAAAGTGGATGACAATAGCAAAAATGTACATAGCTGGACAACTTCCTAACACATTGGGAAAGATTGAGCCACTACAAGAAGACAAAAAAGCAAAAGATGTGATCAAAGAGGGAGAGGACTTTGCAAAGGTCAAGTAAGCACCACATACAACTCCTATTTGTGGAACATTGTTTCACTATTTGGAGGGACTATTTGGGGACAACATTTGAGAATTACAAGACAAGATAATGAAACATAGTGTTGTATTAAGAAAGTCAAAGAAGTTAGGGTAGTTGATAGATATGGAAGATGCTTCACAGAAGATGAAAGCAAGCCAAGTTCTATAAGGAGCAGTTGCAGCACATTTCAGTACACTTGTTGGAGGTAATAAGAAGCAAAGTTGGAACGTTGTCCTATCCGCTTATGCAATTATAGATGAAGAATATAAAAAAATAAGTAGATGGTTTGAGGAGTGGATAAAAAATGCATTGAGCAAGATGAAGAGACCTGCACCATTGCGTGTTTTAGTGACAGACATGATCACCTCATGCTATAAGAGACACGTTGGATTTAAAGGACCACTCAATAAAAAGATGCCATAGACAGTCTAGAGTAAGAGCACATTTTGAATGCATGGATGTTTTAAATAAGTTGCCATGCAATGTTCTTTTGGGCCTTGTTGTCATCGACACGGTGTCAGAAGAAGAATCACATCATTGGAGTCAAGAGGACTTTTCTAACTTATTATAAGCATGATCAATTTGTCCTTGTTGCATTTATCAAGGGCTTAGGAGTCATCGGGATGCTAATTGAATGTGCAAAACAACAAAATTGGAATACCATCATGGCATGGGGTTCATATGATAGAAATGCCAATCGAACATCTCACCAATACATGATACTACACATTTTCTTTACAAAGGAGATGATTGTAATCGTGGCCAATTCATGCCATCAAACTACGAACCTAATCTCTCTTGGGTAGAAACAGAGAATGTAGAAGAAAGATGGAATTTGAAATATGTTGATTGTTTGATTGATTCATACTGTCATGATGAACACCATGTTGTAGATGTATTCATAGGTGGGGTTGCCACTCGAGCAGCTCTTTCAAAAAAAAGATGTCTAGCCCTCACAAAATCAGAAGGGGATGTGGGAGATTTGGAAGCAATGTGTGCACACATTATTGAGGTTGATGAGTCTTTGAAGGTGTGGATGGGACTAGATATTCCTAAAGACAAGGCATCCATCGAGGCAACTCCAATAACAAGTGTTGAGCTTCTGAAACAGATATACAATGAAGCGAAGAAACCTCATCCAACATCTCCAAGCAGTTCAGATGATGAAAGACATAGAGGTAATGATATAATAGACAAAGAGGATGTAGATAATGACGATATATGAAATATTTGATATTTATTTTTGGTACATATGAGGATTTCTATTTTTTGTTAATTAGATTGATATTAGTTGTTGTTATTGCTTTATGTTTGATTTGCATATGTTGGCATAGTCTTTTTAAATCGAATGTTAAACTGTAATTATGTGTTGTAAACATATGAAGACCACCAAGGAAGGCACATAATCCTTTGTTTTATTTTAAATGACACAATTATTTGATAGTTTGTTCAATATATACAAACTTAATTATTTTTCATATGGGTACTTGACAGGCACTTTTCAATTCATAACTACTCTATAGAGAAATCTTTACTAAGATATTGATATGCAAGATGCTTATAAAAGTGTTCATGTACATGGAAACTTAGATATTAACAATTCCCATAGGAGTGTGGGTCGTTTCACATTAGAAGAATCCCATACTGTAGGAGATTGTGACTTAGGTGAATCTATTCAGTTGAATCAAGAAGAAGAAAGAGAATCTAGGCATAAATTTAGTGGTTGCTCACATGAGTCATTAAACTATGCTGTTGATCATGCAAATACTCGAGAAGTACAAGAGATTCTTAACATGGACGTTTCTAAAGAGGATTCAAGAGAAGCTATAAAATGGTCCTCTGGAACAAATTATTCAATGGGAGAATCCATACAAGGTCCATCACATACAAAGGAGACTTATAGAGTTCATAAACGAGCCATCATTTTAGACTTAAATGGATTATTGCTATGCAAGGTTGATAATAAATTCTCTGATAATAGATGGTACAACATTGGGAGAGAGAAGATATTGCTACGGACTAGATGCATAGAGTCTCTACAGAGTCTTATTGAGCACTTTAATGTGGGCATATGGTCTTGTGCCTTGGTGCAGAATATAAAGTGAAGAATTTAATTACTAGAAGAAGTAGCAAATAAAAAGTTGCCTTTATTCATGGTTTGGGGAAAAGAGGAATGTTATAAAAGGAAAAATCCTCCATTATTTAGACCAGACAAGCATAATGTAGGAGCATCTTTCAAGCCACTTTATACCGTGTGGGAATTGTGGAAAGGACAATATGATCAAACAAACACTGTCTTGACCGATGATAGCCCATCTAAGGGTTGTGTAAATCCTCTTGGTACTTGTTTGTTTCCAGAGTCATTTACACTTAAGAGTTAAGCCAATGTTGACCTCATAGAAAAAGTATTACCTTATCTCCTTGAATTGAGACATGTTTCAGATGTTCGATCAATGATCATAGCAGATCCCTTTGGTCAATGTCCAGTTACACTAGGTCATCCCTTGTATGGATACTTTGAGAGTGTTATCAAGCATTTTCAAAATTTATGGAGCAATATTCCTCCCCAAAAATATTTTGGGAAGAAAGTTACTCTTCCTCAGATAAGGAGAAGAAACCATCAAATTTTTTGAAGCATGATGAACAAAAACAAATGAAGCAGTTAATGAGAAAACCAGCACCACTAAGGAGATTGTTTATGGAACAACTTGACATATAACAATCAATGCGCAATCTGGATTCAACGAGTGATGTGGAGGCAATCTTAAGGGCTCAACAACCTGGATTCTCGGGTCGATACATTATAGGCAGAATTGCGAGAATTTATCTTCGGCCTTTGGAAGATTGGTAAAGACAACATGGCAATAAGAGAACAAGTAAGAAATAATCCCATTTGTTAAACTCAATTATATATATCTGATTCCTCTATGAGTGGTGCTACTGCATAATTTTTCCTATTACTCATAAGAATTTGCATGAAGCTTTGTTTTCAATTAGCGTGGCATTGAAAATAACACAATGTTTATAAGCTTCAAAAAATTGTACTAACTCTACTGCTTTCCTAACATACATTCATATTGTTAAAGGACTTGATGTCAAAGAAAATTTGTAGTTAAGGCAATAGTGTAAGCTCTCCAAGTTTTGGATAGTTGATTTAGATGAAGCAGTAAAGTTGACCACTTTTTGGTCTGTTGCAAGCACAGATGAGTTGAAGAAGCATGAAGGATATTAGCTATTATAGATATTAATTTTGCAAATGTAGCTGCATTGAAGGAATTCAGAAGGCCGTTTGATGTTAGGGTTATCATTCAACAGCAACCTCAATACTTGTCGTTTGGTAGAGAAGATATTTCAATCCTCTTCAATCCTTTGAAAGAGGCTAATGACAAAGTAATGATGGCCATCCTGAGGTTTGAAACAAAATTTTTCTTGGCTTGATACTATAGTATTTTGTTTGAATCTAATGAGCTAACATTCTTTTCTTTGTGTGTGCAATAGGGTTATATCATAGTTTCCAAGATCAATACAAAATCGCATATATATGCTAGATTCTCTTCTTTCCGGTGTACTTAGCGGTAAGACAAAGACCATAGCTGATGTTTGTGCTTGGTTGCAACCTATAGATTTGGATGGCATGCAAGTCATCTTTATGGCATATTACGAGGCGTAAGTAGCATTACAAAATTATTTTTACTCTTTCATTGATAAGATTGTGTCAAATAATAGTTATTCTTAATTAATCATGCAGCTCACATTGGAGTTTGGTAGTTTGGGACCTTCAAAATGAGAAATGTTGGCTTGTCAATTCAATTGAAGGCTTTCATGGCTCAGTGTTAATGTAAGTATTTTCTTAATATGTTGTCACTTCCATGTTATGTATCATTAAAAGTTATGCAATACACACACTTAATCCTTTTATATGTTTGATGGGTAGGTCGGCACAAAAATTGGTGTTTGCTATTGGAGGAATCAAGCAACACCAAGTAACTTAGTAGACACAAAAGATTTCAAAAAATGCATAGTAGTGAAACAAAATGATGGGCACAGCTATGGGTGGAGTGTGGGCTACAATTGCATGATAATCCTTAATGAAATTTTTGAACGGAACTCACATTCCTCAATGGAAGAATATATAGAGATTGATCTATGGGAATTTATGGCTGAGACCATTCAAGATCTAATTGCTATAATCAAGAAACAACATGTGACAAAAGTAGATGAGATTAAGTCTACACCCAAAGCAACATAGCAAGCAATCAAGTCTCCAAAAGCATCACAGCTTCCAATAGAGTTGGAGATACAGTCTATGCCCAAAGCATCCACACCAAAAGCATCCCAACTTGTAGAGGAAGAAGAGATTGAATCCACTCCAAGAGCATCATAGCATGTAAGGAAGGAGAGTTTTAGTTTATGATAGCCTTTATAGGTTGCATCATAAAGGTCTATAGACTCCATTGTGAACTAGATGATGTTGTAATGTAGTCCAAATTTCTTGTAATAAAAAAATATGAATTGACTCATGAGGTTGTTTTTGTTAATTAGGTGTAATATCTAAAAGCTTGAGGGACATTTACTGATGATGTAAATTTAATCCATGTGTATTATATAATGATATGGATGTCTACTGATGTGTTTTGTAGAGAAATATTAAATGTGATGTTGATAATTTAATAATTATAATAATTTAGATTGTTGAGAATGAAGCAAAAAACAAGATGCAAGAAAGAGCATTAAAAAAAACATTGAAAGCAAAGAACATTCTCATTTTCTTGCAAATAAAAAACATTAAATGCATTTGCACAAATATACAAAATAGAAGCAAAAAACAAGCAAACATAAGTGAATTTTAGCTTTTTTTTTTTTTTGCAAAAAGGAGACTTCTATTAAGTAAGAAAGAAACTTGCTAGGGCAAGCTCTGTGCAAAAATACATGCTAAACATGTAATGAAAACACCTCAGAGAAATGAGGTAGAAAGAAACCAAGGCTGAGGTTGAAAATGCCAAGTCAACCCTGTAGAAGTCTCAGCAAAGAAGGGAGAGTCTCTCCAATCTCTGAGAAAAGTAACTGTCCTAGAGGAGGCTACTCGAGATGATCCTTGCATGGTCGCCCAAATGGCCATTAGAGTGTGTACCGTATCTGTCTAAGTACTGGCCAAGATCTAAGAAGGGTGAACTTGAGAACCCTCCAAAGCCTCAGTGCATCTGGCTCTCCAAATGTGCCATGTTGCAATGCTAGCTAAGATCTCCCATGGAGAGTCAACCAAGGAATGAGCAGCTATGAAGAGAGTGGCTAGAACATCCTCTAGAGACCACGACTCCATAAGATGTCATCGGATGTGAAGAGCCCAAGAGGGGTCAAGTCTCTCAAAGAAGACCTGGGACCCTGAAAGAGTGAGCCAAGCTACTGATCCCTAGGTCTTGAAGAAGGGTAGGTGAACAAAAGTGCTGAAAAGTCTTGCAATACCCTTCCATATGATTCTCGCCTGTCTGCAATCCCAAAGGCAGTGTTGTATTGTCTCCAAAGCAGAAAGGCAATGAGGGCAAGAAGGGTCAGCTTTGAACCTAGATCTCCATTGGTTCATTGCTATCCCACCATGAATAGAAAGCCAAAAGAAGAGAGTGATTTTTCTATTCTGGTGGGATTTCCAGAGCCTTTGCCAAAATTTTTTTTGCAAGTCAGCAGAAATCTAAAAGTTCTCCCAATGATGAGCTCTAGTAGGCCTCCAACCCCTATAGCTGAGTTGGAATTCCTTGGCATTATTGACCATGTAACGAAAGAAGGGGATGCTCTTCTCTCCGTGCCCTTCATCTATCCATTCCCATTCCCTAGGGTCCCACTGAATTTTAGCATTTTCATTTGAAGGCATCAAGGATTTAAAGAGATATTTCTTTAAGCATCCAAGAAATATCTACAATGCAATTTGCACAAATAAAAAGTAAATATAGGTGAATTTTAGTATAATAAAATTAAAATTTAAGTGCACTAATAAAGGATTTGAAGCAAAACCTTCCATTGATTGTTGGCAATAGGTTGTACCTATTGATGATACTAACTTCAATATCTATTGATGAGTGTAGTGCTATTTACAAATTCATGCAACCTATCTTGATAAAAGTTTGTTTAAAATTTGTATTTTTTAAGATCAAAATTGTGAGTGCCAAAAAAAGTGGGACTTCGGTTTTTCCCACTTCTCCTAATACGGTGTTATTTATTAATTGCAGTGTAGTAAACGGTTTAAGATTTATGATCTTTGGTTTACGGTCTAAGGTTTAGGATGTAGGTCTTAGGATCTAGATTTAGGTTTTAGGGTCTTGGATGTAGAGACAAGGGTCTAGGGTCAAGCATCTAACGTCCAGGGTTTAAGGTTTGGGTTTTAGGGCTAGCACTTGGGTCTAGGGTTTAAGCTCTAGGGTACAGTTTAGGATTTAGGTTTGGGAATGTTTTATTTGCTTGATTTGTTATAAAAATTAAGTGTTTCTAATGTTAATAACTACAAGTGTGAGATTTTGGGACCTTTTTCAAAGTTGATAATCTAATTTTTTTAAAACAAGTATTCACCTTTATAGAGGGTATAGACATGGTGTTATAGAATAATGAAGTGGCCATATTTGGACGAATTCATAGTCTTGATCCTATAGACTTGTGTCATTTTCAATGTTGTGGTGAGAGAAGATACATAGTGATAATCACCAATGTGATCAGTCCTTAAAAAAAAAAAAAAAAAAAAAAAAACCTACATGGGGACTTTGAAACATTGGTTGATATCTTGCATTGTGACATTTTGGATATGGAAGCACATAAAACTCTTTGGGATTGAGATGAAATCGTTCCAAAGACATACTTTCAAGATATCAAGAAAACTTATTTTGAAGGGAAAAAAGTTGAGATGTTGTCTTGCTCTAAAGAAGTCTTAGTAGTTGGCAGATTTAAGGGTTAAGCTTAGAATTTTATTTGCATGGTGGAGGTAATTAAGCTGACTAGTGCAGGAATCATTGAAAATGCAATGGATAGAATGTCACATCTACAAGTCCATAATACTATATCTCATCTATAGGTCCATAATACTGTCAAATGAGAATTAGCTTCTTGAAATCAAATTTGCCTAAGACACTTTCCTTCGATGTGGTAGAAGAAACAACATATTGGTGATGCAAAAAATATTTCTTGTGCTACAAATGACTCGAATATGCTTACTGATATAAAACACTTGCTTTTGTGTTGCAAGTGACTCAAACATGCTCACTGGTATAGAAAACTTGTCTCGTGCTATAAGTGACTTGAACATGCTCATTGACATAGAAGACTTGTTCTGTGTTGCAATTGACTCGAACATGCTCACCAGTATAGAAGAATTGTCTTGTGTTGAGAATGGCTAGATGGAATCGCAAAGAAAATAAAATAATGTCATTGTTGGGATAAGTGAATCAAATGCAATAACATGAATTGATTATATTAGTAACAATGGTCATGATGTTCCCACTAGAATTGAGGGCAGTGATGCTAGAATATATAAGATTTGTGATGTTGGTCTTGAAGCATCTAGATCACATAATATCTAATTGTGAAGGAGAAATAGTTCAACCACACAATTCAAGAGGCATTGACAACAGATTGACAGATGCAATGAACTTGTCTACTGGATTGCCATTTCCAAGATATTATAAAGCATCAAATAATTCACAAAACCACTCTAAATTTGAGTTTAGAGATGAAGAATCAAGAGAAATGGATTCAATGGGTAATGGTTATACAACTGGGAAATGTAAGACACTATTAACCAAGAAACTATGTGAGTGAACAGGTGATGAATATTGGCACCAATTCTAGAACCCAAGAGACTTGTAATGTTATCTGAGGACAACATGGAAAGGACTTATCCAAGTTTGTTGCAAGAAACTTTGCATTAGAAAATTTACAAAAGACGATTGTGCGGCCATACGTCTCAGTATTTGGAGTAAGATAGGGCCTAATAGACATAATCATCTGCTTCAAGACTTTTCTTGCCTTTGTCATCGAGGTGATCATAAGTTAAGGTCAAGTCTCTATAAACCTAGGTTGAAACCCATGGTTAATGGTAGAGCCATTTGTAATCGGATCCACATTAGATAGAAACACAATGATAGATGTGGGACAAGTAGAGCAATGCCTTTTACCTCAGAAATATTATGGTAGGAAGGGTGAAAAATCCTTACCAGAGTTTTCAACATTTGATGAGATTGAAGAGGGTCTGTTTGTTATAGTTTGGGCATCTGATCTAGATTTAGAGTTGGATGACCAAGGTGGCCCAATTCGGGTGGCAGAGGATACTAAGATAGCAAGGGATGACAATGGAATTCCCATAACATTTAGAGATTTATGGTATGAACCAAAGCCATTTCCCAAAAAGATATACAGTAAAGCAACTCTAGGACGGTTGCTTGCAGAAGAAACGTGTATGGGTTCCAAATAAAGAGGGCCTAACGGAGATGGATGTGAGTAGCATTGTTCATTTTTGGAAATTGAGGACTCATAGTTTTAAAACAAAGCATGGCTATGATGCTGAAAAATGTATCACGATCCTTGATACTAGCCGTGCCCATATTAAATATCACTCAGCTAGACTTGACCCATCAGGTGCAAATGCAGTACAAGAATATGATGAATCTAAATGAGATTCAGGTGCATAAGATAATGTATTATATGCCTTGTTCTTCCAAACAAATGGTGTATCCATACACCACATAATACTATATGTTGAATCAAACAAGTTCTTTCCATATGATGTCATATTTTCACTATGATATCATATCATATTGGGCTATACTTGTGTGAAGGTGACCCATTTTGTTGCAAATTTACCCATCATGATGTATGGAGTGGAGTTCACCACTTACAACTTTGAGGAATTTTAACTTTATTAGGCCATATTTGTGTAGAAGTGACTTGTTTAGTGCTTCAAAAAACCCAATTTTAGAGTTCACCAAGTGATGTTGAGTGGAGGGGGTATGCTAAAAAAGAAAGTCCAAATGAAGAGAAAAATTCCAATTTTTCTGAATAATCTATTTGGATAGGTATTCCGACTTTCTTGGTAATTTGTTGCAATTGTTGTGTGTGCAATTAAAGCCTCTATGTGAGGGCATCAAGATTTAGAGGGTTTCCCTTTTGTTTGCATATGTTGAGCATCGTATCCTATGAGGGGTTGAATCCAAGGAATTTTTTTTCATTTAGGTAATTCTGTTTCGTTTGATCACAAGAGCAATCACATGTTTTAATGTTCATCATTCTTGACCTGTTGCAAGCCGATTGCTTCTATCAAACTGAGGGAGCCACCATGGAGAAGCAAGGGCCATAGAACATGCAAGTGTTCCATACATGTGGATGTAGCTACCATGAAGTCTGAACCATTTCAAGGGAACAATTAGTTTCTTACCTGATCCTACTATTGCTTCATAGGTGCGTCATGCATCATTATACATGAAATTGATAGTGGTGCTGTAGACTAAATCCTCATTGCGGATGGCCCATAAATTGCCATCTCAACCTAGTTTCGTTTGCAGCTTTGGTGGTTTCCTTCTCTAATGATGACCAAAATGCATCCAAATGCAGTTGTGGTTTGTGAATGAGCACAAGAACTTGCTTTCACGTCTTATTCAAGAGTTTAATGAGGAGGGGATTGTTATGTACATGCTCAAGAATGTCTCATATATGTTGGCAAAGAATTGCCGTGGAGTGTTTGGATTTACAATTCTTGCTAAGATTCCAAGTTTCTACAAGTCCGAAGAGTTAAAGCAAGTGTTTGTGAGCTAGATTTCAACTTTGGGATATGGGTGAAAGGTAAGGACAACCACAACACAATCTCCTAATCGATGAAATAAAATTTCCTCACATTTTGATGCCATTGTTTCATTTGAAGAAGAAGAGAAAATATGTTGTGTGGACTATCGAGCATACAAAACAACTGGAAAAAATAATGCAAAGCACACCCACACCAACTGCAAGAGAGATTGCTAGTCTTTTATGATAGACAATACCCGCATAGAAGACCCACTTCCCAATCCATTGCAAGGAAATTTTATGCAATTAGGATGTCAAACTCTAGAGCTCTTAACACATTACAGAAGGAGGCTTTTACATAGGAAGCTATGACAACAACCAATGTCACTAATGGTATCTCTACCACCTAAAACACATTGAATACTAACATGCAAAACCTAACACCAAGGAAGAGGGATAGGGCTACAAATCAGTTTCAAGCATTCCTATAGGATATTGAAGACTCACCATCACATGAATGTTGCTACTTTGGAACATTGACTTTCCAATCCAAACTGAATAAGATCAACAATTCAACAAAGCATTTCTTGACACAAAACTACATTGAGCCTGACAATGCAACTTTAGATGGAAGAGTACTACCCTCATTGTGTTTAAAAAATATGCAAGAACAATGTCTTGGAAAAACGTGGCCCTGCCAACAACTAAGACATACTACACATGCATGCTGAATGACATTGAGGCTTCATTGATTGTAATCTAGATACCTTTTGCTCAAATTAGGGAGCTATCATTTGATGGGTAGTATGGCTTGCAAGAACGTGTTGTCAAGATCTTCACGAATGTTGATAGAGCTCAAATAGCACTTCCTCGTTTCTTTAGTGACAATGGGACAATAATAGTTGTGATTAAAAGGAAGCTACAATATGCCCATAACTACATGAGCGGGCTCATATGGACTACTTTGACTCTGCGTGCACTAAATGAACTATTACACACTACATTATACAAGCAAAACAACATGGCCTTGCAAAAAGACTCGGCAAAACACATTGTGAGTTTACAAACACCATTAACTGATGAACAATTGGAGGACTTACAAGAACATAATAATGACATGGACGAAGACATACCGGTGAACAATCGGAGGACTTACAAGAACATAATAATGACATGGATGAAGACATACAAACTAATACACTAGTCCATGGCATATACATGATGCAACAAGTCACATATTTTGAGGACAAGACAATTTCCATCACACTATCAAAGGGATTCTCACTAATGAGAATATTCAAAGGCAAGGAGGTGTTTATGGTGAACCTTGCAGATACAACATACCAGAGCATACATCATACCAAGAGATTGCAAAGTGGGAGCTCAGTAATAAGGACAGATGCTTTGCCATGTCAATAGAGAATCTTTTCTCTAAGACAATGAAGATATTGGTGTGGCAAGTGCTATCTTCAGCTTGGGTCTATATGCGGAAAGGGAAGCTAAAAGGGCAAACAATTCAAGTGAAGGACGCCATAGTAGACACAAATATAGAAAGACTATTGCAATCAAACATAGGATATCACAATTTCACATGCCTTTGAACATTGGCTAACTATAAGAACAAATTAAAGAAAAGCCGATTTGCAATGGTAAGACAATTGGGTGGCTCTACGTGGTTCGTGATCTTCTCTGTAGTAGCAGTAGTGGAGAGATTGCGGAAACCTCTAGTAACTTGCTTGTTGCAAAAGTTACATTACATTCCATGGAAAGCAATTCCTCTACACTAACAAGAAACCTCATTCACTCCGACCCAATATCTATAGCACAATATTATCTCCATAGATTCCAATCCATTATACCAAAGTATTTTAGGAGAACTAATGGATTAATTCTTCATTACAAAGTTCCAAAATAGAGGAAGCCAACATGATCATGGGTTGTTGTGGATAGAAAGTGCTCCATGTTATAGAACGACTACAAACGCGATGAAATAAAGAGTTTGTAGACTGCTATATCACAATAAATATTTCCAAACTGTAATTACAAGTGGACATCCAAACACACAAGCAGAAGCGAATGCACAAGAGAAGAAACAAGGCACATAGATTTGGTTTTCCACGACCACTGATCCATACAATGTGTGTATTAGAAGCATTGTAAGATAACTTCAATAATGGCAAACAAAAGAAAGATATAAGCACATTACCAAATATTTTAATGAACGTGCAAGGCAAATGTTGGACTATGACACATTCTTGCAACACATACAAATGATTGAAGATGAATACATAGTGAAATAAAGTTCCACCCTCTCACAACCATCTTTGCTCTTAAAGAGAGATCCAAAGGACATTTTTACAAACAATTTCAACCCAACATTATTAAACTATGGGGAGTGAGCATTGATGTGTGATTTATATTAAACCCCCATGGTACAATGGTATATTGCAATTCATACATAACGAATATGGATAAAGCCACATCAGTAGCATTCTCACAAGCAATGATGCAATGTTTTGAAAAAAATACACTAACAAGCGAGCGTGTTCATAAGGTTGACAATGCCAAGTGAACACACATCACATCAGTGCACAACAAGCTTTGAACTTACCTTTCTCAATGCCCCTAACAAGCAATACAAGAGAGTTTGTATATGTCAACACAAAAATGCTTGAGGGAAGAATAATATTACTAAAGAGATGAAAATACCTTGAGAAATTAGACCCAAAAAGCAAAGACATATTCTTTTTGGATTGTAATGCTAAGTATGGAAAGTGCCATCCTGCATTGACACATACATACCTAGCCTCTTTTATGTGTGATGAACATGCACATAGAATCCATTGAAGCAACATAAACATTCATAGATCATTAGATTTAACAACTACAATAAGGTTAAGGACCTTGAGAATCATTTTCGAGGCTATGTTTGCTATTTGTACCATTGATTGGCGCATAGCACACCTTAAATGTTTGACTCGTAGAACATCAAAACCCATGGGCTAGTGTACACAGCACTCTCTCGAGTCCATGACCCAAACAACTTATTTCATCTGAACGCGCTTGAACAAAAACACATAAAGATTGTTAAATAGTGACCCAAGAAATTTGTCGACTACAAACAAGTAGACCATGGAAACCTAACCAAGTAGACTTCTCCGCGCATCATAAAAAACACAATACATTGCAAACATTAAACACAAGATCACTACATTCCCACAAAGTAGACTTCCTGAGCACATACGCTTGAATGCACAAACATAGCCTTGCCAAGCTTTAGGCACATTCATCACAATGACGGGCAAGGTCTATGGACATATTACAAAGACAATGTCCACCTTCAATTTGCTAAATATAAATTCAATGGCAATATTAAATCTATACAAACCACCCAAAGCAAGCACAACAACAAGGATTCAAACAATTCAACAAATGCAAATCAAAACAAGGACAAACATTCACACTTACATTGTGGGAGACTTTAACATTGATTTTGGAAATTGTACATGTTTAAGAACAACTTATTCATGTCCAAGGATTTCTATGTTATCCTGAGTTTTGTTCGAGGGTCTGTGTTACTATTGCAATTGAAGTTGAGCATCATTGTAATAAACAAGGGTGCATGTATGCATGAAAGCACTTGGCTCCAACTTGTCAGTTTTATGGTTCTTTAGACACTATCGATTGTTTAGTAAGAAATAATAAAAAAGAAATGCTTTGACGACTCACAAGATCCATTAGACTTTACCAAGGTTCTATAGTTATTTGCATGCTCTCACATTGACTACAAATCCACTACCTTTAAAAAAAAAAAAACTATAATTTAAAATTGAAAGGTAAATCAGCTTTATTTTTCCTTGAAGGTTACAAAGTTTTGATTTCAACTTTCTGGGTTTTTTTTTGGCTTTATTTTTATGAATAGATCGAGTAGATGACAATCTCTTCACCAGCAGGCATAAAGCCCATTAGGCAGGCATAAAGCCTGTTTGGTTGGCATGAAGCCCTTTTAATAGGAAAACATATTTTTTTTAAACAGGCGAAATGCTTTTCTAGCAAACGGCTTTTTAGACAGCAAATTGTTTTCCAAGCAATGGCTTCAAGAGTTAATAGGCAAATTGGCTTTAGCGCCTTCCTGTAGGTAATGACATTTATAGAAATACCTATCATCGAAACTTGATTAGCTCCCTTAGCTTTGGTACCTGGACCCGCATAGAGCTTCGATCCCGGCGCTTGCTTCTGGTTCTTGCGCTTAGGACAATCATTCCTAGTGTGGCCCCGCTCCTCGCAGATGAAGCAATGTCCCTCTTTCTTTAGCTTCAAGGTACAAAGGAAACGGGCACGACCATTCTTCGCCTAAGTCAAATGTTTCTTGGAGGCATTGTCTATAGACTTCGACTCCCCAATACCAGTGGTAGACTAGAAGAACTTCCTCTTGTTCTTCCCACCCATGTCGGCAACTGTGGTTCCCTTTGCAGTGGCCATGGTATCATCATAAATGCGAGCGTAATTCATGGCCTCTTGCAACGTGGTACACTTGTTGTTCTTGATCTGTAACTTGTACGAGTCAGGCGAACCATCCACAAAGAAACCTAAAAAGGTCACTGGATAGCTCTGGTCTGCAAATCCCGAAACCTCTGAAGATAAACCTCACAAGTCAAATTCAGCTTGGACATATCGAGGGCTTTGAGCTTGCCTACGATATCATAATCTTCCTCCTTCTTCAGAAACTCTTTCCTGAAGACCCCTTCTAATTCTATCCATTCAAAATTCGGGTTGTAGATGTAAAATTTTGACCAGCCCTCCTAGTTGAAGTTAGGAAACACTATGAAAAATCTTCTAGTTAATTTTGAGCTTAAATGCTTTAGGGGATGAGGAGAAATGAGCAAAATACTAATTAAACTTGGCACAGCTCTTCCAAGTGACTTGGCACAACATTGTGCAATCCCTCTCTGGTTTTTCTTCTTTGGTATAAGACCTTTCATTCTCCATAAGAAGCCCTTTAATGGTCTCTTTATCAGTGCAAATTGAGTCAACTTAAATTTCGGGGGTTTTAGTCCAAAAGCTTATCTACATAGTGGAATGCACCTTTTGCTTGGGTTGATATACATATGTTTGGATGAAACACCTTCATCATGTTGCTCTTCCAATGCTTCATATGTGAAAGCAAAAGAACAAACGAACATGCGAGACCTAGATGAGCAATTAAAAAGCTTGAAGTGACTTGAAAACTTGTAGCTGGAGGAAGCCAAGGCAATTGTTATAGGGAGAGCTCAAGCATGGAGGGAGAGTGGAGCCCCTGAATTGATTTATAGTCATGTTGGGGGGGGGTGGGGGTAAAAAGCACACACAAACTAAAAGCTGAAAAGCCAATAGCCACACATAAGCTAAAAGTTGAAAAGACAAGAGCCATCTAAAAGTAGAGGTTAAGAAGTTTAGAAATTCCTAATAGAATTCCTAATAAAAATTCCTGAAAAACTAAGAATAATCACAAAACTCCCACTCAATTCAACCCTAAAGCACTATCTTTAGGAGAGCCAGTGCTAGGATTAGCCTAGGTAGGGGGTACATCTCGTTCATACCCCATCAGGTGGCATAATATTTTCTATTATTTTCCCTTCATTTCCCATTCTTGTGTGTGAAATTTGAATGATATGTGTGTGGACGTTCATCTCAAAATAATGGCTATTTGAAGTTCCAAGTTTATTGAGTAATTTAACTAAAAATAGTGCTTTCGCATAAGCACAACTCTAACACTAACAAGAGGTAGTGATTTGCCATGAGCCACATTGCATGCCTTGTGTACCTTAAGCACCAGTGAGTACAGATTTGATTTCATAAAGTTGTGCATCCACCTGGGGAAGTGGGGAATCAATCCCCATCCTATGAATGCATATTGCTCTTACTAGGGGGCTATGCAAAGGCTATGGGATTCTACCTTACCCGTTGTCATGTTGTCTTCAATATTTCCAATCCCCTTTACTTTTTTCTCCTTGAATGGCATTGGACATGGGGTCGGGTTGTTCGTGGTTTCGTGGACCTGAGCTCCTTTTGCCACAATTTCCCCGATGGCTTTCTTTTGCGATTGGGGCATCAACTTTTGTTTTAGTCACAGTTGGGGTGTTTGGCATAGGCATTTCGGGTGGTGACTCTTCAAACAAATTGTCTCTAAGAGACTGAGAAACTTTGGTAAGGGCAGGGTCGCTCCAGACTCATTTTCGCTTTAGCCCAATAAGCTCTGATGTGCGCTTATTTGAGCTGATTTTTCTCCCCATCGTATACCTTTTCCAATTGAATTTCATATTGTGTCACAAGAAACCTTGCCTCATTGACTGAGTGCCCTCTATTGGCCATGAGTTCCTTTTGGACCACTTCCTGTGGCATGCTCATTCCTAATGTTTTTAATTGCATTGTTTTGCTAAGAATCACCAAAAGTTATTTGTCTCTTGGTCGATGCCGAACGGCCTTCCTTGTGATGTATCCTTGCTTTATCACAGTGACACATTGTCAGTGAACAGTTCCTCGTGGTATTGAGGGCTGTTGTCTGGCGTTTCATTGTCCATGGCCAGAAGCTTAACTAACTGCACCACTTCCACTGCTTGTACTGTTCGTCCACCCACTATGAATGTCTGTGTTGTGGGATTGTAAGTTTGCACGGCTTCCATGGCCAAGTTCTAGTTACACTTGTGACCAAGGAAGCACGTGGAGTTCTCGAAGTCATGTGCAGTGGATATATGCTAGAGTAGAGGGCCTTCGACCTCTTCTTCCTCAAAGGGTCTCTGCCTTGGCTGCGGCCCACTCCTTGGACTGACGTGTCGCTTGGGGAGGTTGGTGAGTGAGAAGGCTTTGTAGAGACTGAGGGTCAAGTTTTCCTATCGCATTCTCTTTTCCTTATTAATATTGTGCTCGTTCTGGGATTTGTACCCTTTTTTAGTGTCATTATTAGGCATGATTCTGCATGGCGCTATCTTTTTGCTGATTAATGTGATGTGTGATGGTCCTCTTACTACTGCCGTGGACCATCTGGTAGGTGGAGCAAAGTCCTCAACTCTCGAGGGGTTGGTCCCTTTGATTGTTTTGCTGGGTCATGCTTTGTTGACTCGTGGGTTGGCGAATTTGTGGATGGTCCCCTCATTTTTTGAGAACCCATGTGCCACTTCTTCTTGAAGAGGCCTATGGAGGCCCTTCGTCCTTTGTTCGCCGTGCACACTGCTCTAATAGTTGTCCGGTGTTGAAGAGGCCTATGGAGGCCCTTCGTCCTTTGTCCGCCATGCGTAGTCCTCTAATAGTTGTGTCCAGTGCCACGTTTCTTGTCAGCCACTTATCTCCATGTTGGAGTCAACCCCTCTTTGCCCTCCAAACATTTGTGCTTGTTGTTCCCTTGGATCATGCCTTTAGCATCTGAATATGCACGTCCTCTTCCTCTTATCTTTTTTAAAAATTGTAAGTGGTTTGCTCATTTATTCCTAAAAAACCGGCAAAAGACATGTCATACAAGAGACTCTGAAGTCTAGCTTGGACCGCCTCGTCAGGCCAACTAACTATACTAGCCGCTTTGAAGACCACCGTATCCTCCAACACGCCCAAGGCGAGCTTCCCCAACCCACTGGATATCTTGCCCATGATGCCTTGAAGGTCATATCTGCCTTCTTCAATAATCTCCATGTCCTGCTCGGAGTCTGTGTCTTGCATGTCAGACAGTCGAGCCACTTGGTCATCCTTCGCCCTCTTCGCAGCAGGAGAGGCTGAGGGAGACTTGGGTTTCATGGGGTCTGACACAATTCTACCCTTGGGGGCAACGAGCAAAAAGGGAGCTATGGCTGCACAACCTCACCACCGCTCTTCCGTGAGCGATTCTTCCTCTTCCTCTTATCTTAATGTGAGGGTCTCCCTTGCCCAATTGTAGAGTACTTTAGCACTCTTGAGCCATGGCCGTCTTAAGCCTCATTGATCGAGCATTGATCCTTATGCAAATCTTTTAGCATGCTAGTATTCTTTGGTCTGCCATCCGAATCCTATCTGGTGAACTCTTAAAGACCCTTATCTTGAGTTTCTATCGGATTTTGACTAAGAGAATGTCGACACTTGAGCCCACGTTGACTATCACGCCCTCCATTATGTGGTTTCGAGTGTCAACCGTCAATACCACTTCATCCCAAATGACTGGTTACTTCGATATTCAACACTAGGGGTGTGGCTACGGGTCATTGCTCCATTCTCTGACTTCAAAAAAATTCTCACTATCATATGTCACAATATTCCTAACAAACTACTTTAACATGCACAACCTTCTCAGATGTAATACAGTTATGTCAACTATCATCATTCAAAAATGTTGGAGTCCATGATCAAGGCAAATTTCAAGTCAACCAAACTACCACTCATGCAACGATCAACCATGAGGTTTTACTAGCCAGCAACCACATTTCATACTAGCCTTCTACATCGGCTTTGTCAAAGCAGCAGAAGAATAAGCAGATTGCTTCATCTCTACTCACCTTTCATTATCCCCCTTTTCATAACTTGATAGTGGGAACATCTTATAATAAAATGTACAAATAAATTTCTCACAAATTGTAGCTTTACTCCACTTGACAGTAAAATAGCTATCTTTTGCAAATAGAGCCTCTCGTGGATGCAACTTTGCCAGTTTTCTATTTTGAATGAATTTGCATATGAAGAATCTTCATATAGGAGGGAACTTTATTTCGAGTGAGCTTGCAAAATTCTCTTGAAAACATCCCAAAAAGTTTTCCTCCCATTAAGGAAACCAAGTTCCAATAACAAAAAGGTCACTAATCCATTTGCCCCTTTAAAATATGGTTGACCGAGTGTAATTCCATACTTGTGACAATGGCCATGGAATATAGTTAATGGCCTCCAGAAATCGTCTTATATCACCAAAATTCGCCATGAAAATAGAGACCTGCATCCTCACACTTAAGTGCCTCCGTGCAAAAATACTACTGTATAGCGTGGAAATGCTCTCTTATGGGTTCATTCAACAATCACAATTCTGTCATTCTGCTTCAACCCCAAATGCGGGTTATTCTATATAGTCACACTATGAGGGTTATACAATTTGTAAGACTAAACTGTATACAAATGAGAGTTATTCTATACAGTTACACTCTCAATAGCAACAAGTTCGTTGATGGCCTGACAACGGGAACTTCATCCAAAGATGAATGCCAAGCTTCGAACCTTCATCGTCGCATGCAGTGCGCAACAAACAGCTGGACGATCTTAGGTTCGCAACTTCATCCACTTCATCGTGGGTTGCAATCGGCCCGAACGCAGTGCGCACCACACGATCTTAGCTTCGAAACTTCAGTTCTGGGTTGCCATCAGCCCGAACGCGCCATTTTCAACAACGTATCCATCACAATGATCAATCGTCCGAAAAGCCGGGAAGGACGTCGACGATGCTCTAAAGTGTAGCGTGCCTTCGTATATCTCCGGATTTCGTCCCTACACACGAGATTCCACAAGCAGGTTGGTAGTGCGGAGAAAGATGGGGAATGGATTTGGGGCAACTAAGCCTCAGAGGAGGCAAGCAAAGCGGAGGGTTCTTCTGATGCACGAAGACAGAAGGGATGGAGGAGGGCAAGTCCGATCGATGCGGGATGAAAGAGCAAGGAAGCAAGAACGGAGGAGGCCAAGGATGTGAATAGGAGAGATTGCGGAAGGGAAAGGGGAATGGATGTCAAAGGCGAGGGATGAGCGAGCGGAGAACGGAGGAGAAAGAGTCGGCGATGGAGAAGAAGATGGCGAGCTTCACGTGACCACGCTTGATAGCTGATGAGGAGGAGGGGCCATCTAAACTAATCTAATTCTAACTAAGTTAGTGCTTTTTTTGGCGGTGCCGACATCCTTTTTTATAAGGCCCAGTTAACGTGTCTTTTGTGTTTCTTTCTCTCTCTCACGCGCTCTCTCTCTCCCACCTGTCCTCCCCTTGTTGCTCACACTTGTGGAAAAAGTCATTGGGGCACTACACCTTCCATTCCCCGTCAACTTGCTTGAATTCTACTCCAACCTGTTGCAATTCTACTCCAACCTGTTGGATTGCCCTTCCCTTTGTGACAGTATCAGTACATGGAAGGACCGATCACTACTAAAGATTGCCCTCGGTGGTACTTGCGCAACACTTGGGCAGCTAGAGGAGCATAAAGATAGCACTGTGGGTAGCAAAAACAAGAAACATCTCTGCACAGATTTAGGCGAGTCGTTGTTTGTCAATCGGGAATCCGTTTGGGAGAAGTAAACAACACCGTGCATCTCGAGCACATCTTGCCGTAAAGAGTGGCTTGAATCTGTGGTTCCTTTACCAATGGCTCACTCGATACAGTTCACGGTGGTATCTATTTCCCCGGCCAAAAATTTTGAGCAAAGAGACACCAGACCTGAATTGGAGAGCTCAAATTCTCCTTCACCCTCTATGCGTAAGAGTGTCTCTAAATAACTGCCGGGAGTTAGTTCGCCCAGCTTCTAAAGCTTCATGTGCTGCTCGATCAAAGATCTGAACAACTCCACTTTTCTCTGGCACAGGGTATTACCTTCTGAGTTTTTCCCTCCACCCAGTTGCCCAGCTTGAAGAGGCAAAATCGCTTCCACAAGGTCGGATACCTCTAAGACAGCTTCGTCCTACATGTGCATTCCGAGACACATAAAGAGGAGCCACTGGAACATGGAGATGCGGCAATTGGAGTAGACAGCCACGACACCAACGCAGGGCACAATCTCGTTTTTGTAATACGAACTCTGTTGCAGGGGGAAACGCCCACAATAATTATGATGCGATGTCAATACTAAGCTAATTTTATCGAGAGAAAAAACATGTTTTTCGTTGCTTTTGAGCTTTGGAAAACATGATCAGATATTTGAAAATCAATGGTTGAGACTTTGACACATGGCTTAATGTGAATTCAGAAAGGGGAAACTTCCCTTTAGGCTGCCTCTCGTGACAAGTTGAATTACATTCATAAGGCCTGCCGTTAAGATGAATGTATGTTTGTGTAATGAGTGAATGGTCGGACCAGTAGATGAAGTTAGTTCCAGCTAGGGTATGTTGTTCTGGTTTGTTTGTCCATATATGGTCTATAATTGAATTGTGAACAATTGTTGGTTGTTGAATTAATTGTGTCATATGTATTTGTGTCATGAATGTTTGCAGGTCTTTATTTTTTTTGTTTGGGTTTTTATAGTTAATGTTGGAGTCTCCTATGATTGTTGTTGGTGTGTTTTGTTGAATGTTTGAAAGGATTTTTTGAAGTGAATATAAAAGTGTGGACGTGGATGATGAAGGAGAATTGTATATGTTTATTACTGCAAATTTGTCCATGTTTGTGGTCTTGAAGGTAGTTAACAAGCATTCACAACCTTTGTTTTGAATGTAAAATTCTTCTTGCAATTGCATTTCTTTTTATAACATGTTTCTATTTCTACTCCATTTGTTTTTTGTAAGCATGCGAAGTTAGGTAACAAAAGTGTGTTAGATTTGTTATGCAATTCTTGTAAACAAATTATTGTAGCACTTAATAGGCTTTTATCATGTAGTATGTCATCATAGTCACTACTACACACGCATCCTATTGCGATGTTTATGTACCGACAATTAGCGCCCGCTTAGCGTTAATCATCGGTATAAAAATCGGGTGTCGTAAATCGTCGCTATATAGCGACTTTTGCTAAACGTCGCTATATAGCGACGTTAGTAAAAGTCGCTATATAGCGACTTTTAAAAGTCGCTATATAGCGACACTGAGACAATATATTATAGCGACGTTTTACAAAGAGGTTTTTTTTTTTTTTAAGGCCTTAAAAATTATTTTTTTCCAATGACAAAATTTTTTAAATTTTCATACATGTTTGAGCTCATAGAGAATTTAAAAATGAGAGCATGTACATCAAGCCTTTGAAGCTCATATATTCATGTCCAAGTTTGAGATGAGAAAAATCAAATAAGAGCATTTACATCAACTGTTTCATCTTGAGCCAAGTCTAAGGCGCCAAGCAAGTCTATCTCCAACTCTATACCGAGTTGATCTCCTATATCATCATCGTACTCTAGTATCGTACGTTCACCTAAAAGTATTTGATCATCTTCTTCAATTAAGCTTAAGTGTGGCGATTGATCTTGATGATTGTTGTCTTCCTCGTCAATATCGTGATCTCCATCCTCCTCCCGTGCGATGTCATTATGCGCATCTTCCTCTTGCCTCATATGGTGATCTACATCTTCTTCGCTAGATTCATCAATTGGATCCGGCATTGGTAGTGGCATCTCCATATCCACATCTCGATCTTCAAAAATCTGCTTACTTCGTGGTGCAACTTGGATCACGTACCACCATCTTGGATCAGAACGATTCGGATGAAAAGCCACCTATATTGAAGATGAAAAATCACGTGCCAAATGTCGTCAATTATATATATATCAATGGACTTAAAAAACGAAAGCTTCGACTAATTAAATCATTAGTATGCACCTGCTCACAGTGCTCACTGTCGCATGGGGACCGTTGTAAGTAGTTCTAAACCATTTTACATCAAGAATGAAAATAGTAAATCGTCTGAAATCAATTTCATAGATGTCGCGTATGGTTCCACAATAATCCAACTGTGAGGAGAGAAGATTGGTATCCGAAGCACTTGCTCGGCTATCTTGTGTGAAGTTAGCCATGACTCCACAATCATACGTGACTCTTTGAATCGATGCGTTCCACACGAAAATGTCGTCCATATGACCATAATGCACTGTACTTTTTGTACTGTAAAAGAGCATCATTAAAACAATGAAGATGCACCTATTTTATAGCATATATTGCCACAAATAATTACTTAATTACGTCAAGAGATAAGAAACTTACATGCATTATACATCCAGATGATAACTCCCGCTCGCGCTCCTTTATTGTCTCTCCATCACGTTCGGCTTTACGTATAGCTAGTTGTAGCCAATCAAGTGACATGTGAGTAGGGAGAAGAGCCAGATCTCGTGGATATGGTTGTGATCGCCTGTACATTACTCTGAATCTCGTCCTTGCATTTATTCTTTCTGCTTTGGCCACTTCATATCTCTCAATCCACTTCTGCATCTCAGGGCTATTGAGGATACAAAACTTATTGAATTTCTCCATTTGCTCTTCGCTCATCTTTCTTTCAATCCCTTTTCCTTGGGGGACCTCGCCAATGATGCGATCATCATCCTTGTTGTGCCAAGCTTGCGGCATATCAGGATCCGTGGATGCAAGAAACTCTATGATATATACTAATGACTCTTGCACAAGACATCCCTCTGCCATGCTTGCTTCTGGTCTTGATCTTTGTCTTACAAACCCCTTTAAAGTTTTCATAAACCGCTCGAGAAAAAACATCCATCGATTATGAACGGTACCTGCTATAGCCACGTCATCAACTATGTGCACAAGCAAGTGGACTTGAGTTGTCATAATGCTTGAGGGAAAGTGCTTCTCAAGCAAGCATACGGCTTCGATGGATTCCACCCTAGCCTTCTCGATGCTCGATATAGAGATCTCTTTTTGAGATATCCACCTATTTCACATGTCCATGCATATGTAAGATATTTGAGATATCCACCTATTTCACATGTCCATGACGAAAATACATAATGCGAATTGATAGTAAGCATACCTCACAATACCACAGATCTTGAATATAGCATTTCTAACATCTTCTTGTAAGCACCCTTTTATTGTAATTGGAAGGATGAACTATCAAAGCAACAATGAGATCATGTCAACAATATAACATAATAATAATTACGCTAATGCATCACTATTATCGGTACACTAATTCTACTTAGAATACCTGTAAGACCTTGTGCCAATCATGGGACTTGAGGCCACTAAGCTTATTGTCCTTTGAAAATGCTCCTTTCAAGCAACGCATGTACCCTGTCGGTGTTTGAAAAGAGGCAATGTCTGCCTTGATCGCTGCCTCCTCCCTCGTAGAGAGGATCCACGTTGCTTTCGGGAGGACAACTTTTCCTGAAGCATGCACTTGGGGCCACAAACCAGACATCCTATTCATAGCACGCAAGTCTTCTCGCACTCCTCTCGAGTCCTTGGAACCAACCAAGTGTGCCCAAATGGTAGCCCCCACATTCTTAAAGATATGCATGGGATCCAAGAGATGATTGATTTGTAACTGACCCCAATAAGGAAGCTCGTGAAAGATCGATAGCCTCTTCATACCAGGAGGAGGTTCCTCTCCATTCTCCCTCCAAGCTTGAATCCAATCACTTGCTTTCAAATATGATGGTGGTGGATCAAGCTGACCTCCACGTGCGAGATGGTCGAGCGGAAGGTATCGAGCATGACCTTCATAAACATTTTTCTTCATATGTTTGGAGTAGCGTGCAAGCGATTTCAGAGCGGGTCCACAAACAGGACAAGCATGGTACCCACTTGTAACAAGTCCTGCACGCGTGCATGAATATGTTAGTACAAGACATGCGTGCAAAAGAGAGTAAAAAAAGCATAATCCCTCATTGTACATGTAAAGACATAACCACGTACCTGTGCACTCTCCATATCCTGGGTAGTCATGCATGGTCCACATCAAGATACCCCTGACCAAAATATCATTGGTATGCCTAGGAGCTCTGGAAATATCAAAGACCTGCACTCCTCTCCATAATATCTGTAACTCCTCTATCAAAGGTGCCATGTACACGTCCATGTTTTTTGCCTTGTACTTTCCTGGCACAAGTAGTGCAAGCATGAGGTGTCCCTTTTTTATTGTTAGCCATGGTGGGATATTGTAATTCACCACGACTATGGGCCATGTCGACCAAGATGTCGAGCGTAACCCGAAAGGATTCACGCCGTCCATGGCTAGCCCAAGATGTAAGTTGCGTGGCTCTCTTGCAAAGTCCGACCACTGATTATCTATGTGCTTCCAAGCTGCACAATCTGCGGGAATCCTCAATGTGTGATCAGTGGACCGATGAGATGCATGCCATGTCATCAACTTCGCTATGGATTTGCATCGAAACATGTGTTGTATTCTTGCAATGATGGGAAAGTGTCTTAAGACCTTTATCGGTATCCTCTCACCCTGCAAGTCATCTCTATATCGTTGTTCCCCACACTTTGGACAACTAGCCAAATCTCCATGCTCACGATGAAAGAGAATACAATCATTACGGCAAGCATGGATGGTATCATAATCCATACCCACCATTGTTAGCATCTTTTTCGCTTCATCTCTTGATGCGGGCATGGTATTTGGTGCAGGCAACATCTTTTGGAGCAACCTATGACAAAGACACTATCCAAATGATGATTCTCAAAACAAACAATATCCAAATAATGAGTCAAATTAATGCAAGGGCTAACCTCATTAAGGCTGAGACACTTGTATCCGACCACCCATACTGTACTTGTAGATTCAAGATTGAGAGACAAGCACGTAGTTTAGACATCCTAGCACCCTCGTACAATTGTGTTGATTGCAACTCTCGCATTTTCACCTCAGACTCTGACATCACGTGTACGTGGGATGTAGTGCCCCTAAAAATGGAATCCATCATGTCGACCATACCCTCGTCGTCATCCGGGAGACTATAGTCTTATTGAAAGTGAGAAGGTATATGTGTACCCTCGTCACCCTCGTCATCCTGTCATAAGCTCATTCGTGTAAATAGAAGATCTTCTATTTCCGGGTATACAATAAGATTGCGAACTTAAATAGCTTTGACTTACCGATGATCCATCAACATGTGCAACACCAATGGGGGGTACTGGTTCCGGCTCCTCCCCATACATCCGCAAGTGGCACATGATAATACGACGTTGATGTCGTACTTCTCGCTTGCAATGAGTGCAATGACAATATAACCTCTTTGTAAGCCACTTCGTGCTCCCGGGCGTTGGCGCATCATCGGATGAGCTTCCACTCGTCCCTTCCATCTACACTTATAAAACCAAAACATAAGCATGAAGAGGAGATATTGACAATTATGAGCATAGCATGTTTAATTTGAGCTTCTCTTGAGGCCATATAAAAAGAATGACGTCGCTATATAGTAAGGATTGAAACAAAAAATCCTATATAGTAAGGCTATATAGTAAGAGGAGATATTGACAATTATAAGCATAGCATGTTTGAGCTTCACAAGAGGCCATACAAAAAAATAAACAGTAAGCGTCGCTATATAGCGACGCTCTGTTGCGTCGCTCTGTAGCGACGTTTTTAATTTAAAACGTCGCTATATAGCGACGCTTTAAATTAAAACCATCGCTATATAGCGACGAAAGAGCGTCGCTATATAGCGACGCTGTGGGTTAAAACCCGAAACGCCGAAACGTGCGGCGTTTTGCTTAAGCCATTCCTAATCTCTCAAGTAAGCAACCCAAAATCTCCTCCCACCTATTTTCGACGACCTCCCATCTATTCCAAGCAACATCCTACTCTATTTCCCACTCCTCACCCTTCTCCTACCTCTTGTACTCCCTCTCTCTCCTTTTTCCCTCTTTGGTTTCCAGAAAGAAAGTTCTTCAAGAGGTGAGTTTGTTTCAACAATGTAGGTTGTTTGTTTGTTAGCTTTGGTTTTGTGAGTGTTTCTACTTGTATTGCTAAAGTTTTAAACTAGTTTTCATGCTTGATTTGAAAGGATTGAAACAAAAAACGAAATTTCAAGAAAGGAAGAAAGAAACTCACCTCTTCTTCCTGTATTTCTCTTCCTTGTCTTTCTCCTTGTCTCCTCAATCTCCTCCTTTCCTTGTCTCCTCAATCTTCTCTTTCCTTGTCTCCTTTCAAGAAGTTGCTTTTGTGATCTCCTCTTTCCACTAACATCTTATTTGAAAAAATGGGTTGTTTTCTCTCTTTTGTAGGGCCAGTCCACTACACCGAGCGGGACATACTCTCTCTTTTGTGGGGCCAGTCCACTACACTGAGCGGGACATACTTTTACAGGTAAGTGCTTCCTCTTCTTTCCATTTAATATTTTTGTTATTTGCATTGGCCTGCAGCTAGCGCCTTAAGCGCTAGATGCAGTGATGGGCGTAGGAACCCTCTCTTCCCCTCTCTCTCTTTCCGTCTTCCCCCTTCTCTTTTTCTCATTTTTCCCCCTTCTCTTTTTTCCCTCTTCTCTTATTCTCTCTTTCCCCCTTCTCTCTTTCCCCCTCTCTCTTTTCCCTTCTCTCTTTCCTTTCCCTCTTATTCTCTATTTCCTTTCCCTCTTATTCTCTTATGCTTATGCTTCTCTCATTCCCCCTTCTCTATTTCCCCCTTCTCTCATTCGCATAAGCTCTTTTTCCACATGAGCATAAGCTCCTTCTCTATTTCCGCATGAGCATAAGCATGAGCTTATGCTTATGCTTATGCTTAAGCATAAGCATGAGCATAAACTCATGCTTATGCTCATGCATGAGCATGAGCTTATGCGGAAAAAGAGAAGGAGCTTATGCGGAAAAAGAGAATGAGAGAAGCATAAGCTCCTTTTTCCGCATAAGCTCCTTCTCTATTTCCGCATGAGCATAAGCTCCTTCTCTTTTTCTGCATGAGCATAAGCATGAGCTTATGCTTATGCTTATGCTTAACTTATGCTTAAGCATAAGCATGAGCATAAACTCATGCTTTTGCTCATTCATGAGCATGAGCTTATGCGTAAGTTTCCGCATAAGCTTATGCGGAAATAGAGAATGAGAGAAGCTTATGCTTCTCTCATTCTCTTTTTCCGCATAAGCTCCTTCTCTTTTTCTGCATAAGCTCCTTCTCTATTTCCGCATGAGCATAAGCTCCTTCTCTTTTTCCGCATGAGCATAAGCATGAGCTCATGCTTATGCTCATGCATGAGCATGAGCTTATGCATAAGTTTTCGCATAAGCTTATGCGGAAATAGAGAATGAGAGAAGCTTATGCTTCTCTCCTTCTCTATTTCCGCATGAGCATAAGCATGAGCTTATGCTTATGCTTATTAAGCATAAGCATAAGCATAAGCTCATGCTTATGCTCATGCATGAGCCTCGGGGGGGTCACTATGTATAAACCCTCTATACCACGTGCGTTCAAGGCATATTTCTAAAATCCCTTATCTGTGTAAATTTTTCATTAATAAAATGTACCCCTTTTCTATACAAATCTGTAAATTTTTTCCAAAACTATTTTAAATAGTCCCTTATGTATATTTATTTCTGTAAATTTTATAAATAAAAAATATCATTTTGTTGAACTCACGTGATAGGGCTACATATGATGAGTGACGCCCCCGAGGCATGAGCATGAGCTTATGCGTAAGTTTCCGCATAAGCTTATGCGAAAATAGAGAATGAGAGAAGCTTATGCTTCTCTCATTCTCTTTTTCTGCATAAGCTCCTTCTCTCTTTCCGCATAAGCTCCTTCTCTATTTCCGCATGAGCTTATGCGTAAGTTTCTGCATATGCGTGAGCATATGCGGAAACATGAGCATAAGCTCATGCTCACCCATGAGCATAAGCATAAGCTCATGCGGAAAAAGAGAAGGAGCTTATGCGAAAATAGAGAATGAGTTTCCGCATAAGCTCCTTCTCTTTTTCCGCATAAGCTCCTTCTCTTTCTCTTTTGCGTGAGCATATGCGGAAACATGAGCATAAGCTCATGCTCACCCATGAGCATAAGCATAAGCTCATGCGGAAAAAGAGAAGGAGCTTATGCGGAAATAGAGAATGAGTTTCTGCATAAGCTCCTTCTCTTTCTCTTTTGCGTGAGCATATGCGGAAACATGAGCATAAGCTCATGCTCACCCATGAGCATAAGCATAAGCTCATGCGGAAAAAGAGAAGGAGCTTATGCGAAAATAGAGAATGAGTTTCCGCATAAGCTCTTTCTCTTTTTCCGCATAAGCTCTTTCTCTTTCTCTTTTGCGTGAGCATATGCGGAAACATGAGCATAAGCTCATGCTCACCCATGAGCATAAGCATAAGGTCATGCGAAAAAAGAGAAGGAGCTTATGCGGTGATAGAGAATGAGAGAAGCTTATGCTTCTCTCCTTCTCTTTTTCTGCATAAGCTCCTTCTCTTTTTCCGCATGAGCATAAGCATGCGGAAACTCATTCTCTATTTTATGCATAAGCTCCTTCTCTATTTCCGCCGATGCCTATGCTTAAGCATAAGCTCATGCTTATGCTCATGCATGGGCATGAGCTTATGCTTAAGTTTCCGCATAAGCTCATGCTTATGCGTGAGCTTATGCGGAAATAGAGAATGAGAGAAGCATAAGCTCATTCTCTATTTCTGCATAAGCTCATTCTCTATTTCCCACTCTATTTCCCCCTTCTCTCATTTCCCCCTTCTCTCCTTCTCTATTTTCACTCATATCTTTCCCCTTCTCTATTTCCCCCTTCTCTCATTCTCTATTTCCTCATTCTCATTCTTTTCTTTCCTTTACATCTTCTTTCCCTCTTATCTTTCCCTCTTCTTTCCCTCTTTCCTTTCCCTCTTCTTTCCTTTCCCTCTTCTTTCTTCTTGCCTATGCCTATGCCTATGAGAATGCTCATGTTTGTTTTTTGTTTGCTGTTTTCGTGTTTGTGTCTATGTTAGACATGGGATCACGTCGCTCATCGGACGAGTATGGATAGCCTCGCAGGAGGAGAGCTCACGATCTATATGCTCCAGAGGACTTTGATTCCTCTCAGGCGACTACCCCGAGGACTACCCCTGGTCCCCGACTCCTCTCGGTCCTAGCACTGTGACTACCCCTGGTCCCGACCCCTCTTCCATGTAGCACTGCGACTACCCCTCAGGGGACTCCTTTGCTAGCCGCGCATGGCTTTGTTGGGACTCCTGACGAGTTTGTAGCGCAGATGAGCGATGAGGAGGCAGCGAGATTCTTCTCTCTGCTCTCTCAGAGGACCTCCGCAATTCCTTTCCCTACACCGACGGGTGGACGTACTGCCCAACCATCCCCTCGCGCCCCTTCGACCGCGGGATCATCACCTGCGCATGCCTCCCGCAAGGGAAGGAAGAGTAGGATGGGCGGCTCATGTTGTGCTAACTCAGGAGATGTAGACGAGTCAGCACACTCACGCTCCTTTAGGTCTCCACTTGGTCCGGAGACACAGTATCAGTCAGGTCCCTTTCCCTCTCCTACTCCCACAGCTACTCCTCGATCCGGAAGCGGTCGCGCAGCTTCCACTCCTTCAGACTCTGCTACCGTCAGTCCCCCTTACTCATCAGGGGATCTCTCCTATCAAATCACATCTGCTGGAGAGATAATAGAAGACAAAAAGGGCAAAGCAGTGATGGCCGCCATGAGGCGGTTGATGAGTCATCACTTCAAGAGCGGCATAAATATCGATTGGCGGTATCAAGATGCCCAAAAGAAGCAAGCGGTGATCGGTGAGTTAAAACAAAGATATCCTAATCCGCCAAATGTGGAGTTTAATAACAATTATATGCTCGAGCGCATGGGTTTGGTCCTAAACCATCGCAGATCAACCTTGCGTACTTCCATTACAAAGGGGTTGGCTAAACCCAGCTGGGCAGACAAAGCTGATTGGAAGTACTTCAAGAAGCAACATAGGGACCATCCCGAAATGTTCGAGGGTTAGAGGAGGGCTGTGAAGAGATGGCTGGACGTCGTAGGTACTTCGCACTTTGGTGCAGGTGGACGGTATGCGTTCGAGGCAACCGTGGTAAGTCTACTTCTTCCCATTTAATGTATTGTTCTATTTGTTTTACTTACATATTACATGCACTTTAGCTAACTCTAACTCTCATAAATTGGATCCACAGCAAGCTGCGATGGGTCGTCTTCCTACGGATGCAGAGACGCGGCGCGCATTTCAGATAGGAACAAAGCCGTGGTTCATTGAGCAAGAGGCAATGGGAGCGACAGTCAATTGGGCTGAGGTGGCTGCTCGCACGGTATAAGTTTACTCCTACTTGTAATCTCACTTTTTAATTTAAGTTCCAATCTAATTTTTGATTTATATGGTTCACTCTTAGGGTCAAAGCTCAAGCATCCCATCATCAGAGACCCATCATCAGAGACGAGCGATCAATAGGGGCAAGGATCAGATGCAGGTGCCGAGGACGAGGGAGAAGACGCAGGTGTCGGGGACAAGGGAGAAGACGCAGGTGTCGAGGACCAAGGAACAGGCCAACAAGACGATTCGGATTCGGATTCGGATTAGTAGTGGTAGTAGCATTTTGTATATCTGCTCGTTAGAGCAATTTTGTATCGCCCTTTCACAGGGTAATTTTGTTACAAACACAGTTGTATATGTATATGCATTTCTTCTCATCGTTCACAAGAACAATTTTGTATCACCCTGCAAGCAAGGGAAATTTTGTTATAAAAATTTTTCTTTTGTAATTACAAAAAAAAAAAAAGGATTAGTGGGGCTAAACAGGGCCAAAAGGAAGCCCTGTTTAGCCCCACTAACCCTTTTTTTTTACTTCTGTTAATCGTCGCTATATAGCGACGTTTACCAGTGTCGCTATATAGCGACGATTAACAGAGTCGCTATATAGCGACGTTTGCATCGTCGCTATATAGCGACGATTAACAGCGTCACTATATAGCGACGGTTTATAGCGACGCTCCTTTTCCGACGATTTTAATGACTTTTATAGCGACCTTTGCACCCGTGAAAAAAAAAATTTTTAATGTAAAAAGCGTCGGTATTTCCGTCAGAAAATGGCCTATGCCTTGTAGTGAGTGTGATTTGAGGGCTATTTTGTTAAGAGATTGTACTAATGTCTTTTGTTGTTTTATATGTGTCGAGAAGTGCTTTTGATGTGGAATCCACTGTCCTTCATTTCGTAATCGTTGCATTTCATTGATAACATTCTTATCTACTTTGATATGCTTTTCTTGTATTGGATTGAGGAGATATAGGTTGTTTGGGTCTCATACACGTGATAGTGCTATATATACTAGGCCATGCGCTTTGATGGATGAAGGATCAAATGCAAGGGAATCCATAGTTAATCCTTGCGAACGATGGATTGTTCGAGCTATAGCAGGTTGTATAGGGAATTGCTTACGTGAAATTGTGTTCAAGTAGTTTTTTCCTATTTGGAAGTCACGTGTGATTAAATGGTTGATGTCCAATTTAAAGGGATGTTTTCATTGTAAAGCGAAGCACAATTGTAGCGAGCATTTTTACCAATGTTGATGTTGGTGAACAATATCCATCTTAGTTTATGATCCCCTTGCATGTTGGAGTCTTTGAATACACCATCGGCCCTATTTACTAACCCATCTGAAATGTCAAGATTTCCAGAGCAAATTTCAATTATCATTTCTGGTTTTAACAATAGTGTTGTGTGCAATCCTGCAGTATTCTTTGGATTTGTTGGTATAGGAATTTTTTTTGCACATGTTTTGTGTTTTTTGTCAATAGCATGAAGAATATGTGGTTGATTATTTAGCAATTCAAATACTTGCTTGTTGAAGATATCCTTTGCAGAGTTTGTGTAGAATAAGTGAGGTATGTTTTGCTTTTGTTTTGGTTTTCTGAGGAAGTGTGTGTTAATGTATGTAATGTCTTGCCTTGTATGTTGTCTAGTTCTAATTTTGTTGAGGATGTCAATGTATGTAGGATTGTCTTGCCGCATTGGTATGTTTAATTCGTAAAGAAGTACTTTTTCTTTCTAGTATGATGTTATCATTGATGTGTTTCTTGATTGTTGCATGAAATTCCATGAATCTTTTGTTGGGTTTGCTTGGCATAAATCTCTGCATAAGATAACATCAATTCCCCCAAATGGTTCTAGGTGATTGTGTTTAATTTCACGAAGACGCATGTCAGCAACCACCAAAGTGCTATACCCTACTAAAGAAACTTTGTCAAATACAACTAGTTGAACATCTTTATATTGTTGTGATAGCTCTTGCAATGTTTTTGTTGAAAGGATTGTATAGTGGGATGCCATGAGGGGCAACCAAAGAGCTGCATGGATGGTTGTGCCACCAATGTTGAATGTTGCTTTACCTATATATGCTAGCATTAACACCTTGGCAAGGCCTATATCGTTGGTTTCTTCGTGTGAGTAATGTCTTAATAATGATTGGACAATTGCCATGAGGGTATATGTCTTTCCAGTTCTTGTGTTTCCTGTCAAGAACATATGTATTTGAGCATTTGGCTCTAATATTTTTTCAGCATGATATCTTCGAGAATTAGGCATTGTTCGTTGTTAAGTTTTCTTAAGTTTTGTAGAATTCATTATTCGGTGTTAATGTAAGAGTTAATAATGTGGTCTATGTTCTTGATTTTTTGCTTTTTGTTTGGGCATTTCAATTCCAATGTCATATTTGTGGATGTCATGAAGTTTGGATTTAGTAGATGATGATGTGGAAGCACTTGAAGTGGAATTTGTTTTTGTAGGAAATTGTGGAATAAGTTGATTGTATTTTTCTTTAACGTGACTAAGAAAACTCGCGCACGTACTAACAAAATACGCGTGTGGACTTATCTGTTGGTCCCTACTAGCATGACTACGTATGAAAAATGGTGCACGTACTAACGAAATATGCATGTGGATATTTCTGTTGGGGATGAAACTTTGCACGACTCTTAGGTCACCCTAGACATACATCCATGCAAGATTTGGTCTCCAATTGATTTGATATGCGCCACGTGGAAGGTATAATGCGTACATTTTTATAATCCCTACTAGCACGACTACGACAAAGCTATGGTGCACGTACTAACGAAATATGCGTGTGGACTTATCTGTTGGGGATGAGACTTCCACGACTCTTAGGCCACCCTAGACATACATCCACGTAAGATTTGGTCTCGAACTGATTTGGTATGCGCCACGTGGAAGGTATAATGCATACATTTTTACAATCCCTACTAGCACAACTATGTATGAAAAATGGCGCATGTACTAACGAAATACGCATGTGGACTTATCTGTTGGAGATTAAACTTTGCACCGCTCTTAGGCTAACCTAGACGTACATCCACGCAAGATTTGGTGTCCAACTGATTTGGCATGCGCCACATGGAAGGTATAATGCGTACATTTTTACAATCCCTACTAGCACGACTACGTATGAAAAATGGCGCACGTAGTAATGAAATACGCACATGGACATATCTGTTGGGGGTGAAACCTCACATGGCTCTTAGGCTACCCTAGACGTACATCCACGCAAGATTTGGTCTCCAACTGATTTGGTATGCGCCACGTGGAAGGTATAATGTGTACATTTTTACAATCCCTACTAACACGACTAAACCCTAAACCCTAAACGCTAAACCCTGTTGGGGATGAAACTTCACACGGCTGTTAGGCTACCCTAGATGTACATCCATGCAAGATTTGGTCTCCAACTGATTTGGTATGCGCCACGTGGAAGGTATAATGCATACATTTTTACAATCCCTACTAGCACGACTGCGGCAAAGCTATGGTGCACGTACTAATGAAATATGCGTGTGGACTTATCTGTTGGGGATGAAACTTCGCACGACTCTTAGTCCACCCTAGACATACATCCACGCAAGATTTGGTCTCGAATTGATTTGGTATGCACCATGTGGAAGGTATAATGCGTACATTTTTACAATCCCTACTAGCATGACTACGTATGAAAAATGGCGCACGTACTAACAAAATACGCATGTGGACTTATCTGTTGGAGATTAAACTTTGCACGGCTCTTAGGCTACCCTAGACGTACATCCATGCAAGATTTGGTGTCCAACTGATTTGGTATGTGCCACATGGAAGGTATAATGCATACATTTTTACAATCCCTACTAGCACGACTACGTATGAAAAATGGTGCACGTACTAATGAAATACGCATGTGGACATTTTTGTTGAGGATGAAACTTTGCATGACTCTTAGGTCACCCTAGACATATATCCACGCAAGATTTGGTCTCCAACTGATTTGGTATGCGCCACGTGGAAGGTATAATGCGTACATTTATACAATCCCTACTAGCACGACTGCGGCAAAGCTATGGCACATGTACTAATGAAATATGCATGTGGATTTATCTATTGGGGATGAAACATCGCACGAATCTTAGGCCACCCTAGACATACATCCACGCAAGATTTGGTCTCGAACTCATTTGAGGCTGGAAAGTAGAAAACGCTTTTCCAATTTCATTTGACCCCCAAGTGAATGGTGTGAACGAAGCCAAGTTACTACGCTTTGGGCCATGCTATACTAAGGTTAGAAATAGAAGATACTTTTTCATCATTATGTGAGCCTTAAGTGAGAGGATGTAGGTGGGCGCCAGGTGGGAAGGAACGAGTTACTTTGCTGAAGACATGAAAGAAAAAATCATTTTGCTAATATAAGGGAGAAACTCACATACCACATGACATTGAATATTGCTTGCTCTTTTATCCCAAGGATGATGAGGACATGATTAGCTATGTTGGGATACATTTTTAGGATAATGCCCATGTGGTGTTTTATACAGGCTACTTACTCTACCTAAATTATGAAACAACTCTTAACCAACTATATAATCTATAATATTCCACATAAAGATAGATAAACGCACACCGCTACCTTAAACTCTTATTTTCTTTTTTAAAAAAAGATGATTTTGAAGACTAAAATTTAAACGTTTTTTATTTAAATAAAAATAGCATCAATTTGAAAAATAACATAAAACCTACTTTAATCTCTCTTTTTTTAAATAAATGAATTTAGAAAACAAAATATATACATTTTCACATTTTAAATAAAAAATTACGTAATTAAAAAAAATTATTTAAAAAAACTTTAAAATGCATTTGAAATTTTGAAATATTTTATAATTAGATTACATATTCCTATAAACTAAAATAATATAAAAGCTACTTTAAACTCTTATTTTCTTTTTTTTGATTGATGATTTCTAAAAACAAAATTTAAACATTATATTTAATTCAAAACTTCAGTAATTTATAAACTTCAGTTATAATTGTTTTTTAATAGATGATTTTAAAAAATAAATTATATACTTTTTGACATTTAAATAAAAGCTTTACTAACTTAAATAACTTACATAACATAAAAGCTACCTTAAACTCTTATTTTCTTTTTTTTTAAAAGATCAATTTTAAAAATAAAATTTAAACGTTTTTTTATTTAAATAAAAATAACACTAATTTTAAAAATATCTTTAATCTCTTTTTTTTTAAAGATGATTTTAAAGAACAAAATATATACATTTTCACATTTTAAATAAAAAATTACATAATTTCAAAAATAATTTAAAAAAACTTTAAAATGCATTTCAAATTTAGAAATATTTTATAATTATTTCGATAAACTAAAATTTAAACGTTATATTTAATTCAAAACTTCACTAATTTAAAAAATAACACGCAAACTACTTTAATCTCTTTTTTTTTTAATAGATGATTTTAAAAAACAAAATATATACTTTCTGACATTTAAATAAAAACTTCACTAACTTAAATAACATAAAAGCTACCTTAAACTCTTATTTTCTTTTTTTAAAAAAAGATGATTTTTAAAACTAAAATTTAAATGTTTTTTATTTAAATAAGAATAGCACCAATTTGAAAAATAACATAAAACCTACTTTAATCTCTATTTTTTTGAATAGATGAATTTAAAAAACAAAATATATACATTTTCACATTTTAAATAAAAAATTACGTAATTAAAAAAAATTATTTAAGAAAATTTTAAAATGCATTTGAAATTTTGAAATATTTTATAATTACATTACATTTTCCTATAAACTAAAATAATATAAAAGCTACTTTAAACTCTTATTTTCTTTTTTTTAGTAGATGATTTCTAAAAACAAAATTTAAATGTTATATTTAATTCAAAACTTCAGTTATATTTTTTTCTTTATAGATGATTTTAATAAACAAATTTTTTACTTTTTCACATTTAAATAAAAACTTCACTAACTTAAATAACTTACATAACATAAAAGTTACCTTAAACTCTTATTTTCTTTTTTTTTCAAAGATCATTTTTAAAAATAAAATTTAAACGTTTTTTAATTTAAATAAAAATAGCACTAATTTAAAAAATAACTTTAATCTCTTTTTTTAAAAAAATGATTAAAAAAAATAAAATATATACATTTTCACATTTTAAATAAAAAATTACGTAATTCCAAAAAAAAAACTTTAAAATGCATTTGAAATTTAGAAATATTTTATAATTATTCCTATAAACTAAAATTAAAATATATTTTGCAAAAAAAAAAAGCTATATAAAAAAAACCTTACCTGGACTCTCCCGCTCTGTCGTCCTGCTCCGTCGTCGTTCGTCGGTCGCTCTCCGTCACTGTCGCAATTCCGTCGACCTCTCGCAAATCCGAAATCGGTCGATGAGGAGGAGCTCAATTGAGGTATGAAGAATGAGGGGGGGTCCCTCTCTTTATATAAGAAAATTTAGGGTTTCCCTACCTCGATCGAGGTATTTCACATGCAACATACATATCGATACATCATACCTCGATCGAGGTATAGACATGCCATGATACCTCGATCGAGGTATTTTACATGCCATATATACATCGCTCAGTCATACCTCTATACGTCGATCGAGGTATTTGACATGCCCCATACACATCGATACATCTACCTCGATCGAGGTATGGACCTGCCACGATACCTCAATCGAGGTATGTCAGCAGCCAGCCGGATGCCACATATCCTGCCACGATACCTCGATCGAGGTATGTCAGCAGCCAGCCGGATGCCACATATCTCGATTGACGTATTCGACATGCGGCCAAGTCATCAGTCCAGCATACCTCGATCGAACCTCGATCGAGGTATGTCAACTGCCTTATCGGATGGCACATACCTTGATCGAGGTATAGCTGGACATGCCACAATACCTCGATCGAGGTATAGCTGGATTGCCATGATACCTCGAACGAGGTATAGGTGGCATGCCAGGAGACCTCGATCGAGGTATAGGCTCGGTTCGGTGAAAAAAGTCCAAGACCTCGATCGAGGTATCGGCTTGGCTCGGTTGTCCTCGTGTGTGATTTTCATTGGAGATAATACCTTGATCGATCAAATGAAGTAAATAGCAAAGAAATCTCAATGAGTGAGTTAACTTACATTAGCTCTGTCTTCATCTCTTGGTCCATCTGCAACTATGATTTGGTCTGTCGTACCCTCATCACTTGCAACTTTGATAATAACTATTGCAAGCGTCCCCATAACATTAGAGATTAATAGTTTTCCAAAATTGATATTTTCTGCAACTCAACACACATATGCACGAATGGAGTGATCGGCCTCTAACAAAGGTTACCTTCAAAGGGTTCTCCTCTAATGATACAAGTAGTTGCATCAACAAGTAGAGAGAACCTAGAAGTCCCACCTTTAGTTGGACCCTTTGCCACAACAGTTGCACCCTCTAGTCTATAAAATTCACCAATTTGCAAGAAGTTGACAAATTGGTGAATATATGTAGATGGAATCAGCAAGGTTACTATATGTGAACAAAATTTGTCTGTTAAGTCTCCTTTCAAGAAGGTGGGGTACTTAGGATTGAGGACTTTATAAGTGCCATATTTGCAAGGGAGTTTTCCCTCAAATACAAATCTATATGGGGCACAATCAGATAGTTGGGTAATTCCTAGAGATACCAATGTATTACCACCTCCTACGAAGTTTTCTTTCGAAGGCACAATGGCTTTTGCAGAATATAGGAAGTTATGTGGTAATGCATTGTGTGAATTTACTTCATCATTTTCTTCCTTGGATGAAGTTCTAACAATTGTAAGCAATAGCAACAACATCTTTCTAATTCCATATAATGTAATTAATGCATAATGAAATATTTTGAAATGCAAATACAAATGCCAATATTATTTAAATTGGAAATAATTCAAACTTAGCGTTTTCCCAACAATACATAATATGTTCCAAGAAAAGATAATAAACACATATTTATATGCAATGATTATTCAATCAGAATCAAGGTTGATCACTTCAGATGGTCCTTTTTTGGGTGGGTCATTCTTCTTGACACAACGGCTCATGTGCGAAGGCTTGCTTGCACGTTGTACATGAGATGTAATAGTACACTTAAAATTCACATACTCTAGTTTCTTTTGCATAAGCTTTTTCACTGAATACAACAAAACAAAAGGAAAACTAATCACGTGGTGCCATTGTTTTTGAAATATACAAAATAAAAATGATGGTTACCTTGGGCGTATGCCTCTTGCGCCACCTCTTGGAAAGAATTCTTAAGAGAGTGTCATGGTGTCTTTTTAATTGGAGAATTCTTCAAGAGATTTTCTTTAGGGGGTCTACTTGGGGATGCAAGTAGAAATGCATTTGCTTTAAGATTAGGTGGGGATGATGTTTTCTCCACATACAAGCATGCAGATATGGCTATTCTCACTGCAAAAAAATTTGTTCAATTTCAAAAGAAAACAATAGTATTTATATTATGCATAGCCAATGACAGCAGAAATTATATGCTGTAATATTTCAAGACATGCAACATCTAAATTATACAAAAGGCTCCTACAATTGCTAGTAATAGCACACGTAAGACAAAGGTTGTTGAAGACCTACGAACATTGGTAGCAGTGTAGAAGGAAGTGCAAAGAAGGAGTGGCAGCAACGTTAGAAAGTTGGAAGAAATGAAGGCCCACAAACGTACTAGAGTAGATCTCCTACCTGAATATTACATAAATAGATGAGGAACATGATAATGATTTGAGCAAAGGAGGCGGATCAAATGCCCTACAGCACACACATATGTATCTAAAACTGAGAGATGTTCATGAAGCAAGAAGAAGAATGGTTGCCGATGTTGAAAACGAGCTTAGGACAGAGACCTCGAAGCTCGGGGATACAAATTAGAAGAAAACAATGAAGGAATTCATTGTGAAGAAAGGTAAGAAAAAAAGAGGCAGAAGAAAATTATAATGTGGCGATCGAAGATCTGTGTCAAATCGAAGCTCTCACTCGAAAGCTCTCTTTTCCTCAAAATATAGAGTTACAAATAACACACTTTCCTATTTAAGGTTCTAGAAGGAGAAGGGGATGTAGGTGAGGTATGAGGCATACGCTACTCCACAGGCAATCATTTAGCGAAGCACAATCTAATTGAATTTGGAATAGTACGCTATGAACACACGATAGCCCATCTCTCCACTTTCACCATAACCCAGAAAGATGCATTCCCTAGACTTAGGATCTAGCTTCTTTCGAAGCTCTTTTGGCACATGTGCATATGCCTCACACCCAAATATACGCAAATGAGAGTAAGAGTGCTTCTTGCCACTTCATGCCTCTTCAGGAATACCAGCATCCAAACTCTTACTAGGTGATCTATTGATCACAGGCACTCCAATCTTCATTGCCTCAGCCCAAAAACCACCACAAAGACTTGCATTGGAAAGCATGCATTGCAACCTTTCTTGAATGGTACGGTTCATCTTTTCTGCAACTAGATTTTGCTTTGGAGTACGAGGGGACTTGAGCTCCCTCTTAATCCCACGTGTATCACAGAAATGCTGAAAGTCATGAGAGAGATACTCTCCACCATTTTCAGTTCATAGGCATTTAAGCATTCTACCTGACTGATTCTCAACCAAGGCCAGCCATTTCTGAAATACCTGGAACACATCACTCTTCTGAGCTATAGCATAAGCCCACACTTTCCTAGTTGCATCATCAATGAATGTCACATAGTATTCAGCCCCGCCTAATAACCGTGTAGGCATGGGACCACATACGTCTGAATGCACCAAATCAAACTTTTCAAACTCTTTCTTTCCCCTTCTTTTATGGGCTGATTTAGTCTGCTTCCCATAGAGACAGTGCTCACAAAATTCAAAATCAGAGAAACTCAAATGTGGTACATAACCCAAATGGCATAAGAGTTTCATTCCATTCTAGCTCATGTGCCCCAACCTGCAATGCCACAAAGAAGTGCTTGGCTATTGCAACAACATGATCAAATACCCCTGATATCAACATGTAAGGGATATAAAGTCCCACACTTGGCACCCCTGGCCAAAAGCATAGAGCCCTTCTGAATTTTCCAACTCTGAAAGCCAAAAGTGGTGTGAAAACCAGCATCATCTAGCTGACCCACTGAAATAAGTCTCTTGGTCAACTTAGGCACATGTCTCACATGTTTCAAAATAAATGTAGACCCATTTGCAAAAGAAAACTTTATGTCAGCTACTCCCACTGTGTCACATGCATAGTCATTTCCAGATGCACACAACCTGTCTTTCCACTGTCATAAGTGGAGAACCATTCCCTATGGGGAGTAACATGGAATGAAGCACTAGAATCCAAAATCCAATCTTGGGAATATGCATCATCTGAGGTGGTAAGAATTTCTGTAGATAAACTAGACATGAAGAGAACGTCATTGTCACTATCATGTGTGACTGCATTGATCTCCTCGATCTTCACTTTTCCTTTGTCCTCCCTTGGACTCTCTTCCTTCTGATTTGCACCCCAATTTGCATTCTTTTTCTTATCCTTTTTCTCTCTTTTCAGCTTGTAGCAATCCTTTTTCATATGGCCCTTCTTGCCATAGTGGTAACACTCAATGTTTTGTGCCCTGGATTTGCTACGAGACTTCCCTCTTTCTTGGGACTTCCCCCTGAACTGTGATCTACCCCTTTGCACATTTAAGGCTGCATCCTACTTGTTGCCATCCATGAACTTCCATCTAATCTCCTCGGCCAACAAGCTACCCACAACATCATCAAATTTCAGTACTCCACTAGGTGCAGAGTTACTGACAGCTATACGGAAGGTATCCCATGAGGATGGCAATGAACATAAGAGAAATATTGCCTTAGTCTCCGCATCAAAATTCATCTTCTGAGCCTGAAGCTGGCTGAAAATAATATTGAATTCATTCAAGTGAGAAGCAATGGAGACCCCTTCCTTCATCTGTAGCTCAAACAACCTTTTCATGAGGTAAACTTTATTAGAGGCAGTTTCCTTTTCATAAGTGGCTCACAGTTTCTTCCACAAATCTTTCGTAGTCTACTCATTTACTACTGTGAAATAAACTGACTCTGCAAGATGAAGTCTAATAGTAGATTTCGCTAATGCATCCAACTCATTCCAATCATCCTCAGACATATTTGTAGGCTTAGCTTCAATCCCTGCCAAGGATTTAATCTGCTTCTTTTGAATAAGCACATCCCTTATTTGTTCTTTCCACAAAGAAAAGTTTGTCCCATCAAACTTTTTAATGCTAAAAAACTCCTTTTCAGACATGGAAGAGGATGCCATGATGCAAATGAAGCAAAAATCCCAAATGCTAGTGCCTACAAGAGAGAATCACACCAAATACCAGGTGCACCCAAATGTGCATGCCACAATAGAGCGAAATATCACCAAAACTCATGTCTCAAAGCATCTAACTCATGTGCATATACTATGCATCCATATGAGCAAATCTAGCCCAAAAGAAAATGCCAACTGCAATGGTAATCCAAAATGCCAATAAGTGCCAAATGACTCAAGCATAAACACCGTCCACTGGCATATGCATTAATAATATCTCATCCAAGAGAGCATAGCATTATCAGTGCATCACCTGCAATATGTCAAAGCTATCCCTCAGCATAAAATAGCATCCATGTGCAAAGCGTCCATTAAAATAGCATCCCACACGGCAATTTGGGCCTATCAGCACATCCAATAAGGATCGCAATGCATCCAAATGGCCTATAAATCATCCATTGCAACCCAATGCACACCACAAATGAGCGCACATTTCTCAAATTGCAACCAAAGTGATCTGCATAAGGTATGCTCAAGAAATCATAGTCCCACAGTAATGACTGCTACTGAAAATAGAGCCTGAGATGCCTCAAAACATAGGCGCCATTGCATAATCGGACTTAGCAAGAAAATATGCAAATATCTCTCTTCTGTCAGAACTCTAAAATCCCAACCGATGAGTGAGAAATGGGAGTCAACACTTATCCACTGCCATGTGGCATAAATCTAAGGTTTCAATACCTTAGAATAAAAAATGCATAACAGAGAGACGAAATCGAATACACAGAGACTATAACTCTAAAAATCCTCCACCGAATCGCGTAAGAACTGATAGGTAGGGGTTTTTGGGCATCCAGAACGCAATGAGACAGACGGTTTTGGAAACCGTGGTCTCAATCACTGGGTCCAACACACGGACTGAAAAACGTTTTTGGAAACAGAGCTGTTTGTAAACTCCACCGGAGTGCGAATGATGAGCAACATAGAAGTTTTAGGATCTCCTGAGTCCACCGGAACCAACAAATTTGCAAATGGTTGCTCCAAACTTGAGTTCCAATAACCGGGTAGAAAAACACAGAAACTGACACAGTGAGTCAGAAATCCAATGAAATGATCCCAGATTCAAGAATGAAGGTGTTTCCAAGTCTTGAAGTGAAGTGGACACCAAAATCAAGCAATAGTTGCCTCTACAAGTCAATACGGAGTCTCTATCATCGAACGGAATAGGGAAGAGCTCAAAAGACGACTTTTTTTTTTAAAAAACACTTAAGAGGCTCTCAAAACCACTTTGCAAAACCAAAGTGACTTTTCCAAAGGTTCCTCCAAGGTCTCTACACACTCGGATGCAAGTAAAGTCACCCACAAAGCTTTCCACAGAGCTTCTCCTTCCTCCCACAGAGCTGCTGAGCTTCAAGCATTCACACACGCTCAGCTAGATCACCCGGGCTCTGATACCAGTTGAGAGTGCTCTCAACGAAAGTAAGAAACGGAAGAGGGAGAGAGAGAAACAGAGAGCCACACAAGTTTTGGTGGGTGCAGAACACCCTAATCTTGTTTTTACTTCATTTATATATGTGTTTGAGTATTATGCATAATTGGGGTAAAGGCACAGTGACCTTTAACCCCCACAGAGACAAGAATAGATATGCATCAGGTTGTGTGAAAACATTGCTGTGAATTTGGTTGTGTATCATTGCCTTTCGAGGAACCACCTGATATTTTAAGTGTTGTTGGGTGATGATGCTAGGAGAAAATCATTTAAGAAGAACATAGGGGATTATAATATTGTTATGGCCTTTGTTTCATTGGGTGCCTAAATTGATGGAATGTTTTTTGAGGATAGAGGTATACACAACTTTTGAGTTCATGGTAGTGTAGATCATCGGGAAGGGCCTTTGCTACCTTATGAGACTAGATCCGCTGAGGTTCCACATTTTGCATAGGTTGTATGTTATGACACGGACCATGAGCTGCAAACTAACTAGATGAGATGCCCCTGAGCATTTTGGAGTCATTGCAAGCAATGATGCATGCATGCTTGCAACCCATATGCCAATGCATTGATAGCTATTGGAGAAATGCTAAGAAGAAATCCACATGGAGACTTGAAGATGATTATTTGTGAGAATTGTGCAACCTCTAAACAATACTTGGTTCCCATGGCTAGCAAGGTTGCTGCTATCATAGGAGATGACCTTGATGTTGGTAATCAAGACATTCAAATTTTAAGCTGCAATGGGTGTATCAGAAGAATATCTAATTTGCATCGATCATACATGCCACTCACGTATGTTTCTTTATTTCCTCGTGGAGCAGTGAGGATGGTTGGCATGTATCCATCCCGTATGCTGATGCTCTTGGACACACATCGTTCCATGGGATGCAATGACAAAAGTGTGTTACATAGAGGCAATATTATGCATATCATTTGTTGTAGGTGAGGTGTGATACAAATGCATGCCTTTTGCATGGGTAAAGATTATTATAGCAATACATTATTAATGCATATATAAGTATGGAGGAATCTAGATTAATATGGATACACAATAACCAAGCATCGTTGCATGTTGATGTTATCAAGGATGGTTAATGCAATTGTTGACAAGGCACATTTCATATTTGGTAGGGCTATATGACGTAGAGTTGTGTAGCCATCTTCCTTTATAGAAGGGACATGGTACATGTGTCAATTATACTAGAATGCTATGGCCATTGTGCAAAAAAAGGGTAAAGCTGATTTGTTTATGATTACATTTACTTGCATTCCAAAATGGCATGAAATATCCAAAGGATTGCTACTTGCTCAAATAGCACAAGAATGCCCAGATTTGACCACACATGTGTTTTATGAAAAGCACAAGGATATGATGAAATTAATAACAAAGAATAGTTTGCTTGGTAAAGTGGATGGGTATGTTTTCATGATTGAGCTTCAAAAGAGAGGTTTTCCATAGTTGCACATATTATTGATTTTGGAAGATGCCTTTAAGCCTCTAGATGTGTTGAGATATCGAGCTCCACTCGCGATATGCCAGGGTGACCGTTGTGTATATATGTCACCGACTTGTTAGCTGGAGATGCGGTTGGTACACCGCCCACGAATAATAGCTGGATGATAACTATCCTTATCTACTCTAGTTTGTGGCTCAGTTAGTATGCCACCTTAGTTAGTTGAGTTTGGTTTGAGACCCACATATAGGGTTCTTCTATTTCTTTGTACTAGAGTTCTTTTGGCTTTCACAACTAAGAAGAGGAAAACTGTTTTCAGCCTCCACCTTCATGTGTATTCCCCCATTGTGCATGTGAGAAAGCCGCAAGTGAGACTCCTTCCCTCTCTCCCATGATCTTCACATGGTATCAGAGCCTTGTTCGTGGTAAGGAGCTCAAGAAAGCAAGCCAAGTTCGTGGTGTCCTGGTAAGAGGACCAGTGTTGCTTTCCTATTTCAAGTTTGGGAGCAAATCTCTGCAGGTAGCACAACCAGAAGTGCAAGAGTGCACTGTCTCAGATTGAGACGCCCTTCGCGGTATGGCGAGAGTGCAGTATATGCTGCGGGAGAAGGCCAAGCCCTTGGTGATGTTATTTTTCTGATTCGAGGTCATTTCGGGGCCCGTTTTGGAGACAGAAGTTCTCCGCAGGCACTCAAAAAAAGGCCCTGTTTTTGCTGTGCGACCACTGTTCTGCGGGTCGGTGAAAAGTTGCCGCATAAATTGCATCGTATGCCTATGTGCAGAGATATTGGGAGTTGCAGATTCATGCATGTTGCCTGTTGATGCAAAATCGTCACTAGGAAGTGACTGTGTGGTGAAATACCACTTTCGTCAGTTTTGCAGATCTGCCCGTGTGAGGCAAAAAGCTATGTTTTTTGTAGTGACAGAATATTTTGCAGTGTTTTGTAATGGCATCTGATTCTCTTTCACAGATTGTCACTGAAAAGCTTGACAAGAACAACTTCCAGGCATGGAAGTTTAGAATGATGAATTTCTTGATGGGAAAAGGCTATTGGGAATTCATTACAGGAAATGAAGAAGAACCTGTTCTTCCTAATGTTCCCAGTCAACAGGAAATGCAGGCATTTAAAGGATGGCATGAGAGAGCCAGGAAAGTTATGTACTGGCTGTCTATCAGTATTTCAGACTCCATGATTGTGCATATTCACGATGCAAATACGCCAAAGGAGGCATGGGATACTTTGGCAAAAATGTACAGCACAAATACGCAAGCCAGGAAAATGCAACTCAAACAGGAGTTGCACAATGTGCAGAGAGAAAATTTGAGCATAAATGACTACCACATGAAAGTGAAGAAAATTGCAGATGCACTTGCTTCCATTGGGTCGCCAGTGGATGATGACGATTTGGTTTCTGTGACCTTGAATGGTCTAGGAAAGGATTATGCACAGTTCCGGACATCCATTGCCGTCCGTGAAAAATTTCCTGATTTTGAGGAGTTGATTGCTCTTCTAATTTCCGAAGAGCAAAGAAATGGGGGTGCATCTTCTTCAGTAGGAACTTTAAAAGAAACTATCTTCTACTCAAATGCTGGCAGAGGTAGAGGCAGAGGTAGAGGAGGCCGATCTGCAGGCCGTGGTAGAAATCAGAATATGCAGCAAACGCAAGAAAACCAATCCTATGCAGGAGGACGTGGTAACTCTAGAGGCAGGGGGAGCCAAAGAGGCCGTGGTGGATGGCAGAGAAGCCAAAATGCAAACAGCAATATTGAATGCTACTATTGTGGCAAAATGGGTCATATGGCTAAGGACTGCTATAAAAAGCAAAATGACATTATGAATGGAAAATTGCAACAAGGCAATTATGCATCCTCTAGTAGACAGGGTGATGACAGAAATGAGCATTTGTTTATGGTGCAGCATATGATAAATTCTGTAACAAGTGTAGAAGAAAGCAATGATGTGTGGTATGACTCGGGTCAAACCACATGATAGGTCACGCTGAATGGATGCAGGATGCAAGAGAAATGGAAAAACGAGGATTTGTGGAGTGGTGATGATACTGCACATCCTATTGTGCAGATTGGCAAAATTCCTTTGTCTATGTAGGATGGGAAAAAGAAATACTTGTCTGATGTATTTCATGTCCTGAACATCACCAAGAACCTGGTTTCTGTTGGTCAAATGGTTGAGCAGGGCTTGCAGGTTAGATTTAATCCTCATGGATGCTTTGTTGAGGATATGAAAAATAACGGTCGCTTGATAGCAAAAGGAAAGAAGAAGGGCAGGATGTTTACGTTGGATGTAGACATGCCTGAATTGAGTGCAGCAATGTTTGCACATGGGACCGGTGTAGTTGCAGATATTGATATCTGGCACAAACGCATTGGTCATGTTAATATACAACGACTTAAATCAATGCAAGCCCAAAATATTATTGCAGGATTGCCAAAATTCAAGGTTGCAGAAATGCACAAGCTTTGTGAAGCCTGTCAATTTGGGAAATAGGCAAGGAAACCTTTTCCTAGGCATGTTCAAGAGAGTAAAAAGCCATTGGAATTAATCCACTCTGATGTGTGGACTACAAAAGCTGCATCTATTGGAGGCTGTCACTATTTTGTCACATTTATTGATGACTTCAGCAGAAAACTGTGGGTGTATTTTATGAAAAAGAAAAGTGAAGTGTTTGGGCACTTCAAAGCTTTCAAAGCTATGGTTGAAAAAAAAACAGGCCTGCAAATAAAGTGCCTAAGGTCAGATGGAGGGGGAGAGTACCTCTCAAATGAGTTTGCAAGGTTCTTGCAGGAGCATGGTATAAAGCAGAGGAGATGTATACTGGTAGGAAACCAGATATTTCTCATTTGAAGATTTTTGGTTGCATTGCCTATGTCCATGTGCCAGATGAGTTGAGGTCCAAGTTGGATCCAAAAGCTGAGAAGTGCATCTTTATTGGTTATTCTCTGCAGCAGAAAGGGTATAGATGCTATAACCCTTCTACACGTAAGTTCATAGTGAGCAGAGATGTTGTTTTTTATGAGATAAGCAACTGGTATAAACCAGTAAATGTGATGATTGATGTAGATGCACAAAATGGTAATGCTGCACAGAATGCACAGCAGCAATCACAAAATATCAGTGGACCTGGAGTGTCCTCTACCAGTGGTTCACATACTTCGCCATGGACAGGCAGATTGAGATCAGGAGAATCCCCTCAAAACAATGTAGAGAGTGGTACGCAGGTATCACGAAAAGGAAAAGAGAAGGTAGATCAGCCCATGTTTTGATGTGAATGCAGGTCACTCTTGTGTGGATGGTGAATCCAGTGGCTCAGAGCAGAGCATTGATGATGAGTTGGGTATTCCTTCTGTTGTTACACCTGGAGTAAGGAAGACCAGGGATGTTTTGAGAGCACCTGGAATTGAGCCTATTTTGCGCAGGTCTACCAGGGTTAGGTATCCTGTGGATAGGCTGAAATATGATGGATTTACAGCCATTCACTATGCCTATATGGTCAAAGTCATACAGGAACCAGAACCCACTTCTTTTGAGCAAGCCATGGGAAATGAAAAATGGGAGAAAGCCATGGATGAAGAAATGGATGCCTTGGATGCTAATGCTACATGGGAATTGGTGCCTTTGCCTAAAGGCAAGAATGCAATTGGTTGTAAGTGGGTTTATAAGATCAAGCACAATGCAGATGGTTCTGTGAATAGATACAAGGCAAGATTAGTTGTCAAGGGGTATGCACAGACATATGGCATTGATTATGAAGAAACTTTCAGCCCGGTTGCAAGGATGGAAACCGTAAGAGCAGCCATTGCTATGGCTGCATCAAAGGGATGGTCTTTACATCAGATGGATGTAAAGAATGCCTTCTTACATGGTGATTTGCAAGAAGAGGTATTTATGGAGCAGCCAGTAGGTTATGTTCATGCTATTCATCCCGAGTTTGTTTGCAGAGGTTGAAGAAAGCCTTGTATGGCTTGAAGCAAGCACCTAGAGCATGGTCTGACAAGATAGGACAATATCTTGTCACTATTGGCTTTCAGATTTCCAAGGCAAATTTCTCACTCTATGTGAGAAAAACAGAGAAAGGGATTATGCTGCTGGTCATTTATGTTGATGATTTGATCATCACAGGTGATAGTGATGAAGATATCCTTCATGTGAAAATGCTATTGAGGCAGAAGTTTGAGATGAAGGATTTGGGAGAGCTGCGTTATTTCTTGGGCATTGAGGTGATTAGATCACCAAGTGGGATACAGCTCTTGCAGAGGTAGTATGGATTGGACATGCTGTCCAAATATGGGATGACAGGCTGTAAGCCTATTTCAGTTCCTTTGGAGCAGAATGTGAAGCTGAGCGCAGATGCAGGTGACCTTCTGGAAGACCCTACTATGTACAGACGCATAGTAGGAAGTTTGATTTACATGACTATTACCAGGCCAGATTTGAGCTATGCTGTTGGGTTGGTAAGTCAGTTTATGCAGGCTCCAAGGAAACCGCATTTGGATGCGGCTAGACGCATACTCAGGTATGTGAAGTCCACATTGCAGTATGGACTATTTTATGAGGCTGGGGTTCAGATACAGTTGCATGGATACACTGATGCTGATTGGGCTGGTAGTATTTCTGATAGACGATCTACCAGTGGGTATGTGTTCTCTTTTGGGAGTGCTGCAGTCACTTGGAGTAGTAAGAAACAACCTACAGTTGCCTTGTCGAGCACAGAGGCTGAGTACAGGGGTGCAGCAATGGCTGCATGTGAGATAGCTTGGTTGCATAAGCTACTCTATGATATGCATTAGTCTACAGATGGGCCAGTTGTCATTTATTGTGACAACATGAGCAGCATACACTTGGCAAAGAACCCAGTCTTTCATGCTAGAACAAAGCACATTGAGGTGCATTATCACTATGTGCGGGAGAAGGTTTTACTAGGTCTTATTGATCTAGTTTATGTCAGCACAGAGGATCAGGTAGCTGACATATTCACGAAAGCATTGGGCACAGAGAAGCTGCGCAAGTTCAGAGACCTGCTTGGTGTGCAGGAATTGGGATTGAGCTCGAGGGGGAGTGTTGAGATATCGAGCTCCACTCGCGATATGCCAGGGTGACCGTTGTGTATTTATGTCACCGACTTGTTAGTTGGAGATGCGGTTGGTACACCGCCCACAAATAATAGCTGGATGACAGCTATCCTTATCTACTCTAGTTTGTGGCTGAGTTAGTATGCCACCTTAGTTAGTTGAGTTTGGTTTGAGACCCACATATAGGGTTCTTCTATTTCTTTATACTAGAGTTCTTTTGGCTTTCACAACTAAGAAGAGGAAAAGTGTTTTCAGCCTCCACCTTCATGTGTATTCCCCCATTGTGCATGTGAGAAAGCTGCAAGTGAGACTCCTTCCCTCTCTCCCATGATCTTCACAAGATGTTGGTCAAGAGGTAGTCAATAGAGCGAGCAAAAAAAAGTGAGTGAGCCCCAAAAAGTGAGTGACAATTTGTTGAAGTGGTAGGGAAATTAAACAAGCAAAGAAAGAATCTAAGAAATAATTGCTTGAAGCAAAAAGTGTTCAAAAGATGGGTTCTGTGTCACATTTCTTGATATTGGGTAGTCCAAAGTTAAGAACTATTTTAATGTGACTCCATTTAAGTTTGCAAATTGCCCTAGAGGGTCACTCATAAACATGTAACATAGTTTCCAAAAAAGATAGTGTCTTCTTACTCCCTCCTATGATGGGAAACCTTGCTTTAAATTTGGTGCAACAAATCAAATTGGCCAAACATTCATATTTTGATGTGGAAGTTGGAAAGTCACAAGTCATTTTGAAGTTGGAAGGTCACAAGTCATATAGATGGGTGGTAGTTACCAAGAACCACCATGGGTAGTTATAACTCCTTTTGAATAACGGTATCTTAGGGTCATTGTTTGCTTGGGTGTAGCCATTTTTGGTGAGGTTTAGGGACTTTTCTGTATATGGGTATCTTGCATGACCCATAACTTATGCATTGCTCAACAGAATTTGGCAACATTACAAGTGCCATGTTTCATGTGAAGCATGCATCCTAAAGACTATAGGATATAGCAATTTATTCAAAAACATCAAAATTTTGTTCTATACATACGTGCAACCAAGTAATCATTCTAAAGTTCACTACATGACTTCTCCTCAACCCAAGGACACACCTAAATGAGATCATTATTCATGGGTTAATGGGCTTCCAATGTTGTGCTAAAGTGATGCATACCCATTTGAGGGCATGCTCCATAACTTTTTTTTGATTTGTTGAAAACCAAAACAGATTGAAAATTTGGAATCCAAACTATTGGGACTAGCGCATGGTGGTCTTAAAACATTGATAGTTGTTGGTATTGGTATCTAGATTCACCCTAAAAGGAAGGAGTTAGAAAAGTGCAATTTGTGCATGTGAAAAGATATTTTAATAAATCCAACACTATTTACAATTTTGAATTGTTTCTTTTTCCATGCACTTGCTTTCTATATGGCTCATAAGGATATTTAATTCTGCTGATGTGTATTGCCAAAGGGGGGAAAAACTGACAGCTGAAATTTTGCTACTCCCATGAATTTTGAATTTTCACACCTCCTGCCCATCAAATCTTGGAAGATTAAGTATTTGCAACTTGCCCCTACCCTGCAAATGCCCTGCAACCTGCACGCACCTCGACGTGACCTTGCGTAGAATTTGGTTTGCCATTGTCTTCATTCGAGGAAGTTGTCTTCTATTCTTTGCTTGCCTCACCACAGCTAGCTTCTCTCTATCTTGGTTTGGCATTGTCATCTTTCATTGATCGCTACCATGGCAACATGTAGCTCAACATGGCTTACAAGAGAAGCAAACAAAGGCTGCGAGATAAAAAGCTAAAAAGCTTGGTTAGGGCACAAGGAATAGAAGACTCCTTGTAGAGCAATAGTAGGAAGCAGTTGTTGCAGATGCACACATTTGATCATTGCCATCAAAGTGAAGAAAACGAGCTGTGATGTCACGATGATGGTAGCATTTGAGGAAGCAACATCAAGCCATTCAGGTAAATACCATTCGTGAGTCTTTATAAGCTTTAGCCTGCACTCTAAAGTTCATAGAGTGATAACCCTACCAACACCTTGTATTTTCGTGCCAAAACGTCACCAGTATTGCATAGACTTCTGCACTTAGGCTGTCTCTCCTTTTCTTGCATTCTATTGAAGCCCATAGACTACTCAGATCGAGATGATCAGGCATTGCTTCCACTCTTCATGCATCTCTCGAGAGTTTCTCCAAATAACAAGGACATCTATAGAAAGCAAACGGGATGCAAGATGTTTAATGAGCACATCATACACATGCTTGATACAATGCAGGTCAGTGGTTGCCTAAACCATCCCAGTGGTTGCTTGTAATTGAGCTTTGGGATAGTTTACTTGTTTCATTTCTTGATACAACACAGGTCAGTGGTTGCCTAAACCAGCCCAGTGGTTGTTTGTGATTGAGCTTTGGGATAGTTTACTAGGCTGGACTTAATGTGATTGTCCTAAACTAGCTTGGTGGTTGGAATATCATGCTCAATGATGTAATCTAGTGAGATCTTTGCCATCTTTGAAGACCGGTGTACTGATAGATTCCCCACACATTACATTGATGAATATGATAGGTTAGTTGTATGATAGTTAAGGCTAGAGGAGGTAAGCAGTGGCAACAAAATGCATTTTAGTTAGTTTAGGATTAACTGCAGCCCCCACAAAATATAATCTTTAGTAAATCCCAAACAACCACCGTGCTTGTTTTAGTAAATCCCAATCAATAGATCCCAAACCAAGGAAAATATAAATCCCAAACAATATACTAATCCTAAACAGCCACCAAGCTTGTTTTAGTGTGACAATGACCGTGCATAAGGGACCAACTAATTCATACGTTCAGATTAGCATTCAGTCAGAATCAGACTGTAATAACAATGATTGTGAATGAGGGACCATCTAATTCACAGGCTCAGATTAGAGCATCGAGCCGGAATTAGACTTGTAATAACAATGACTTTGCATTAGGGACCATCAAATTCACAAGCCTAGATTAGCATTCAGTATCTAATGTCTTGTTTTGATCTTTCCTTTCTTCAATTGACTATAATAACAATGACTTTGCATGAGGGGCCATCTAGTTCACAGGCTGCCCAGATTAGCATTGAGTCAGAATCAGACTGTAAATGACTTTTCATGAGGGACCATCTAACTTGCATGCTCAGATTAGCATTAGATAGACTGTAAGAACATATCAGACTTTTAGAAATTTTTTATGATCGAGAAATTGTCCCATGGTAACCATCTAATCGCACATCATGGCTAGATGATGATGTAAATGAATTCCTATGCTAGGATGGGCTACTAGCAAAGCTGGGTGTATGTGCCACCACTCCTCCCGCCTCATCCCATTGAATTATTATGATCTTGGCTCCGATGACCGAGAAATTCTCACATGGCAACCATCTAATCTCAAATCATGGCTAGACAATGATGTATGTGACCACCTATGCTAGGCTGTACCAACAAAGCTAGGTGTATGTGCCATTGCTCCTCCCCCTCATCCCATTGAATTATTTTGTTCTTGGCTCCGATGAATGAGAGATTCTCCCATGGCAACCATCTAATCGCACGTCATGTCTAGACAATGATGTAGATGATCGCTTAGGATGGGCTACCAGCAAAGCTGGGTGTATGTGCCACCGCTCCTCCCCCTCATCCTATTGAATTATCATGATCTTGGCTCTGATGACCAAGAAATTCTAGCATGGAAACCATCTAATCACATGTCATGCCTAGATGCTAATGTAGATGACTACCTACGCTAGGTTGGGCTACTAGCAAAATCCACCTGGTGGATTGTTTGCTCTGAGCAGCAGTGATAGGCTCCCAGAGTTGCACAACTGACATAAGAAATGAAGGGGGAAAGAGTGGGAGGGTGGCAAGTCTAGATATGTAAAGGCCTTAAGTGCAGAGAAACAATTCACTGCACCGAGGAAAATTTCTCTCCTACCCCCTTCCATGCTCTCTCCAAGCCCCCTTCTACCCATATGATTAATCTTTTGCTGCAACCTTGATGCCCCTTCATAGTGCTACCCAAGTCATGGGATCCATTGTTTTCCTTGGCTCTCCATCCTACAACACTCCACCAGCCATAGCCATGAGCAAGGGAGTTGCAAGATGGGGAGCCAAGGGAAACGGGTCGTCATTGTTCCATCAGGCACTGGCAGAGAACTCACCTTGGTGATGAGACTCTCGTAATTGAGCAAACCTTCGGCACTAGGGAAGTCAACTTGGTGATAAGCTGTAACACACTAAGGGCATACATCAGTGTGCTGGAGCTCACCACCATATTGAGTTCCCTGACCACTGTCAAATGTTCTACTTGATTGAGCTCACTGCCAAGTTGAGTTCTCTTTGCCAATGCCTTGAAAGAAGCAATTCTTTAATAACCCTACCAGGGCCTTGAAAGAAGTTGCTATGACAAAGGCAATTCCTTGAAAGACTTGAAAGAAAAACCTCATGACCAACCATGTTGCAGCATGGGGAGCCAAGGGAAACGGGCCATTGTTGTTCCGTGAGGCACTGGGAGAGAACTCGGCTTGGTATTGAGCCTCTTGTAATTGTGCACAACCTTCTGCACTGGGGAAGGAACTCAACTTAGTGATCAGTTGTAACACACTGAGAGCATGCGTTAGTGTGCTGGAGCTCACCACCATATTGAGTTCCCTGTCTATTGTTGAATGTTGTGCTCAATTGAGCTCACCTCCAAGTTGAGTTCCCTCTTCCAATGCCTTGTGAAGATAGTGGGAGAGAAGGAAGGAGTCTCACTTGCGGCTTTCTCACATACACAATGGGGGAATACACACAAAGGTGGAGGCTGAAAACAATTTTCCTCTTCTTAGTTGTGAAAGCCAAAAAGAGCTCTTGTACAAAGAAATAGAAGAACCCTATATGTGGGTCTCAAACCAAACTCAGCTAACTAAGGTGGCATACTAAGTGAGCCACGAACTAGAGTACATAAGGATAGCTATTATCCAACTATTATTCATGGGAGGTGTACCAACCACACTGCAGCTAACAAGTCGGTGACATAAATGTACAACGGTCACCCTGGCATATCACGAGTGGAGCTCGATATCTCAACACTCCCCCTTGAGCTCAATCCCAATTCCTACATATCAAGCAGGTCTCTGAACTTGCACAGCTTCTCTGCACCCAATGCCTTCGTGAACATGTCAGCTACCTGATCCTCTGTGCTGACATAAACTAGATCAATAAGACCTAGTAAAACCTTCTCCCACACATAGTGATAATGTACCTCAATGTGCTTTGTTCTAGCATGATAGACTGGGTTATTTGCCAAGTGTATACTGCTCATGTTGTCACAATAAATGACAACTGGCCCATCTGTAGACTGATGCATATCATAAAGTAGCTTATGCAACCAAGCTACCTCACATGCAACCATTGCTACACCCCTGTACTCAGCCTCTGTGCTCGACAAGGCAACTATAGGCTATTTCTTGCTGCTCCAAGTGACTGCAGCACTCCCAAAAGAGAACACATATCCACTGGTAGATCATCTATCAGAAATACTACCAGCCCAATCAGCATCAGTGTATCCATGCAACTGTATCTGAACCCCAGCCTCATAAAATAGTCCATACTGCAATGTGGACTTCACATACCTGACTATGCATCTAGCTGCATCCAAATGCAGTTTCCTTGGAGCTTGCATAAACTGACTTACCAATCCAACAGCATAGCTCAAATTTGGCCTGGTAATAGTCATATAAATCAAACTTCCTACTATGCATCTGTACATAGTAGGGTCTTCCAGAAGCTCACCTGCATCTGTGCTCAGCTTCACATTTTGCTCCAAAGGAACTGAAATAGGCTTACAGCCTGTCGTCCCATATTTGGACAAAATGTCCAATCCATACTGCCTCTGCAAGAGCCGTATCCCACTTGGTGATCTAATCACCTCAATGCCCAAGAAATAACGTAGCTCTCCCAAATCCTTCATCTCAAACATCTGCTTCAATAGCATTTTCACATGAAGGATATCTTCATCACTATCACCTGTGATGATCAAATCATCAATATAAATGACAAGCAGCATAATACCTTTCTCTGTTTTTCTCACATAAAGTGAGAAATCTGCCTTGGAAATCTGAAAGCCAATAGTGACAAGATATTGTCCTATCTTGTCAGACCATGCTCTAGGTGCTTGCTTCAAGCCATACAAGGCTTTCTTCAACCTGCAAACAAACTCGGGGGGGTCACTTAGTGTAATATGTCTATATCACGTGCGTGCAAGGGTTCTTTTCTAAATCCCTATGTAACCTATTTGTAGTATTTCCTGGTATCCCCTCTGTAAATTTTGGGAAATTTTATAAATCCCCTTCTGTAAGTATATTTATTTTCCTAGAGGAATTTTAAAAGTCCTTATGTGAGTCATACACTACTACTTTTGGAGTCCCTTTAGGTAGGATGAGATATTTAAACTGCAAGATCTCTACATCACCTGCATTATTTGAATCTACACACAAAAAATTGAGGTACCGACTGCAATAATGGGCAATGCATAAGTTTAAGATGGGTTTGTGTCCTGATGATGCCATAAGGCAAGAGAAACAAAGAATAAAGACATATGTGCAAAAATTAAGAGGAACAAATATCAAACAAGACAAATCATGTGTGCCGTACACCAAGAGCAAAGAATTGTGCAAAGCCACTTGAAACACGTAAAGAGCTCAAGAAACAACCTTTATAAAAATACTACATGAAAGATTGGGAGCTTTTATAAATGCTTTATATCTTTCAATTTTTTACAAAACCATATGTATGGGTGTTTTAGCTAAGAGAAGGGATGATAGATTAGCCAATTTTACAAAGCAATAAATGACGATATATAATATTTATTTCTTGCCAAATACAAACATCCACTAAGTCATATCAAACCATGAAGCCATGGTATTAAAACCATAGAGGCTACATTCATACAACATCTTGTTGTACCCGATGCCAAAATAGCATTTTTAAACTTGCTTAATGGCATTCATATAAACAAAAGTACCGAGGCGGTTGCAAATCATCCACTTGTGTGATTCAAGGTCCTGCAAAAAAATAATTTAAAAAAACCATCAAGAGAAATCAAACTAAACTCAGCGCATAGTAGTAATCGTAATAAAGCTTTTATCATATTAGAAAGATAACAAAGAAGCCCCTACCAAGTGCGTTTAATGCCCCTTTACAAAGTCATTGAATACATTCCAATCATTCTCATCTAAAGTATACTTATTGCTATTACACTCATAGGTGAGGTTTGCCAATGCAATTACACTCTCAATATTTATCATGTCAAGGTCTGTAAGGTCATATGTGAAGCATCTTGAAACTTTTGCCTTTTGATACCACCCAAGCTGGACTTCTACTCCAAAAGGTCTATCTGAAAGGTTGAACCCTCTTTTATATTCCACATACCCCCCACCAACCTTTCTCCTCATTTTTTGAACTCGTCCAAGGTACCATATAGCTTGTGTTTTCTTTTTTTGCAAAGATCTTGGATTGCATTTCCTTTTGCTTTTCCTTGTTTTGTGTTCTTCATGAAAGAATACGGCACAATCGGAACCTATTCCAAATAGGTTCTCATTTGATGTAGCAAGAGGTATATCTTCCTTAGAGTAGTATACTCCTTGGCGAACCCTTGTGAGTCTATCTTTAGAGAGTGTGGGATTTCCATTAAGTTGGCTTACCAATGTGGACTTGAAGAGAGTTTTACCATCAATGGTAACAACTGGGCTCACTGCTTCTTGTTCATCTAGGAGAGAATCCACCACATGTCTGATTTCACTTATGGAGGCATCGTTGTCATTATCATCTATTTCTGACACATGATCTGCTTGACATTGGTCTTCTTCTTCAGAATCAAATTCTTGTGAATATGCATCTGCAAATCCATTTGACCAAGGTTCCATCCACCACTTCATATTCTCACCCTTTGGCTTCATATGCAAACTTTCACACCTTTCTTGAGCACTTTTTAGTCCCTTCTTCAATGCTTCGATGATTTTATCATCAGTTGACACACACTCATAGTCCCCTAGATTAGCTTCTCGCATGTTCTCTTTGAGATTCAATTCTCTCCATACATGTTCTTGCTTCTTATGTGCCCTTGTAAATAGAGGACTATCCTCTTTGCATTCAAAGTGTGCAAGCCTATTCATACTACCTGCACTATGTAGCATATCCATCAAGTCATAAGCGCGTTCTTGTCCCACCATGCTTCCAATCTTACTGAAGAAGATTTCAACTGCATCTGAACCTGTAAGATGTAAAGGACACCTTAGGCCTGGACAAAATTCTCTAAAGTACTTGATCAGTAGGACCACAAAATGGCATGAGAGTTGCACATCTAAGAAAGCTTCCTTAGTTATGAAGTTTCTATTCAACGTATAGTTGGCATGATGAACAATCCAAGACCTCCAAATTTGAAAGAAAAAAGAGACTTTGCCCGCAAGATAGACTCGATCCACAAGATTCAAATGTGGAGATAAGAAGATGTCGATGTAGTCCCCAACAATTTCAAGATAAGCTTGTGTTCCTAGCATGCTCCTCTCTTTTCTATGAATTCCATTGTTTGCCAATTCTCCCAAGCACCATTGCACTTGTCTACTGCATATTCTTTGAGCTCCAGCCCAATTTCGGCGGTCATCTCGCCTAATGTCTCCCTCCCTTAGCATATGCTTGTCGATAGAAAAAGCATCATACACAATAATGACATGATTTAAGGTGATCCAAACATTGCCAATAGCCAATTGACGCTTAGGCTTGTCAAGAACATTAACTAACTTTTTTCCATTATGTACAAAATCTTGATCATGCAGCCCAAAAACTTGATTTTCTAAAACTTTTGCTGAGAGAGGCCATCCATCCCATTTTATCCCAAATCTACTACCTCTTTTATCTAGATAATCGGAGATCATCAATGTTCTTCGTCGACTATCACCATCAGAAGCATGTCCAATAATTGGACCAACCGTGGTCTTTAGCTTCTCATTCCATAAGTTTAAAAGAGCATCCCATTGCTTGCAGACAAAACTTGCATCAAATCGGCCGCAAGTGCAATGAAGTGCAAGAACCAAGCGTGGGAGTGCATCATGCAATGGATTGGCAAGAAAAACTCTTGCACGTCCACCAATGACACAATTTTGAAATGCATCAATAATCTGATCATATCCTTTTTGTCCTTCTCCCACTTTGATCATGCATGTGGTCATGCACTCATGATCATCTACTTTATATCCATCAAAACCCACAAGCATGTCATCCTTTGGATTCCACCTACAAGCAATAATAAGCACAAGTCTGTAAGATCATATGCAATCCTCTTGCATTCAAAAACAAGACTTAGATTATGAAAATAATTTAGAGAAAAAGGAGGTTACCTTATCCGCTTCTTTATTGCAGTTTCATCTTCCACTATGATGAAGGGAATCCTTGACATGATTCCATGCTTTTCTTTTTCTTTTTCATAAATTTCAGTGATTGCATCAAAAAGATATCCATGTATACCAGGTACAAACTGAGTAGCAAGTCTTTGCCCTCGCTTTGTCGTTGATAAAGAAGGTCCATTGAGGTTGGAACTCAAGAAGTCATGTAACCTTGGACCTCCCCACATCCTTGCAACCTCAAATATTGCCTTTGTGTTCTCACTATATCTTTGTCCAGCACTTGACTTGATTATGTTTGTGGCAACATCTTGTAGAAAGTCCCATAAGGCAACTTTACCACCAAACTTTTCCAATCTATGGGCTTCGATTATGTTGTTGCAAAATCGTTTTACATCCTTTCGATTGAGAGACTCTATGCTAGCTTCTCTTAAAGTGCGGACTCTTACTGAAAGAATGGCAACCTGAGACTTTGCCCACCATAGTTGCTTAGAAAGGTCTCTTACTCGTCTTTTAGCAAAAAGAGTTGCATTTCTAAGCTCACTCTTTGTAAGATAATCTAGCCTTCTTCCACAACCGGTACCCCTATCTCCTCTCTTATTCTCAACCTTCTCTTCTCTATACAATCTCATTCTAAAGTCAGCAAGTTTAACTATCCCCTTGCAATGGTGGCATGTAAAGTCTTTAAATGGTTGCTCATCTTGTGAAATGCGTATGCAACTTATGTGACGAAAGCATCCATCCACATGAATATCAGTACATCCATTATTTGATGTCGCCTTAGCATGACGCTCTATAAACCAATACTTCCCACCACATTGATCATCTAAGAAAGGCTTTACCTTGACATACTTGTTACCTACTTTGACCTCATGGCTCCAAAGGCCCCAACATAGCAAGTCAAAATTCACAAAAGAAGATTCATTTTCTCTATTAAAACTTGAATCAACAGAGAAAGCACTCGTACTTGGGCTTCTAGTTTTTGTTGAAACCAAAAAGTTGCTAAGAGATCTTTGCTTTGGATCATGCTCCTTATCCTTTCGAGGACGCCCTCGCAAGCCAGTGAGTGCTACCTTTGGATTTTCATCTTTTCTCATGAGCGACTTGATATGAGAGTTTGACTTTGTGTGTTCATTGAGAACCGTGTACAAATCTGATCTTGGAGGACATAAACGCAACCATGCATCATCATATTTGCATCGCACCTTCACCAAGCTTTTGTCCTTAAAATCATGTATTGTAGCTTCAACAACCTCAAAATCCCAACCTATTGAAACGATAGGAGATGAGTAAGAGACTTAATGTAAGAAGATGGCAAATACTGATTGAGGAATAAAGGAACAAATAATACCTTCATTTGTGGACATAAAAGATTTCATCTTCTCTATCGCATCTTCTATCTCTCTTTTGTCATCCTTTCTCGGTTGATGCACTACTTTGGGCATATCTTCTTTTCGTAGTCCTCGAGCAACCATATACTTGAGCTCATGCTTTTTACTTTCCAATATGTGAAATCTCATGAAGTTAGAGAAGCAATTGTATGCTGCATGCTTGCCTTCTATCAATCCTTTACCATAAAGTTCATTACACTCATGACACCAAATTCGCACATGGGGCACCCCATTGAAGTCCTCAGAATGCAACTCAAACTTATCATCCCTTGACACTACCATTTCCCTTAGCTTTGATCTAACTCTATCAGATTCACGTTGCCAACATTCAAGAATAGTTGGGCTTAGTAATCTACTAGAAAGCTTTGAAGACATGTGCACTTGGGCATCAAGATTTATGTCATCAGCTAGTTGAGTGCAATGTCTTTTACATGGATAAGGAGTTTCCTCTATGCGGCATAGACTTCTCTTGATGTGCACTAAGAGTTGATCATTGATTGTCCATCGTTCCTCTTGCCGTTTGGTTATTATATATTCGTCCTCAACAAACTCAAAGGGTTCCAATAGAAGCTCATCACCTTCAATTTGTTCACGAACATGAGAGAATGTGGGATGACCTGTGTCTCTTGTCACCCTAACAACACCTAATTCCTCCTTATTATCATAGTCAATCACTTGAATCCTGAAAAAAGATGCCATGATAGGAGACCGATGTACTTCAAAATAAAATGAGAACCTTAATTATAACCCCCCTCCACCTGTGTGTGCATGACCTGCAAAATTTAGATTGCCAATTTGTGCATAACTGGTGAGTTTAAATTTAATCATTATAATAAAAATTTGTATGCATGACTCATGGGTTTGAGTTTAATCATAATAAACACAAACTCTTCCCAAATTAATACACAATTCTAATACAAAAATATAAAATTTTGAAAAAAAATAAAAATACATTCTAAGACACTTTACACTTTATTAAATTCAAATACTATAAACACATATACTAGTATTCAAAATGCAAGAAGTTACAGCACGAAGATAAAAATTTGAGAATTTAAAAAATATATAGATTATAGTACTTTATTGAATTCAAATAGTATAGATGCATATACTAGTATTCAAAATGCATTGAAAGAGTAACATTATAGTTTATAAACATAATTGTCCAAGAGTAGCTTTATAATAAAATCGGATTAATAAAACTGAGGCATCATCTCAACTGCAGGCCGCAAACATGCATGGGGTTGAGTGTTAAATCTTGCTAGTCGATTATTCATCTCAGCCAGTGTCATTCTATTTTGTTTTTCCACAAACATATAGTTAGTTGCATTGAAATAAATCTGCCGCAACTTGCCACTCCATGCTGACTGTTTTGTGTAATCCTCTTTGAAGTAGTATTCCTTACACTCCTTATAAAAATTAATAACCTCTTTAATCATGTATCCCATGGCAAACACATCTGATTCTTTACTGTAAGCATTGGTGTTCTCAGGGTCGATTATTTCTGGAGCTTGCCAAGGCCGGAGTCGATTTTGTCTTATTGCTGTACTCTTCTTGATCTTATAAGTCACATCATCCATATCTGGAGTACGCTTCACAAAATTAACAGCTTCTCTTGATTCACTGTATCGAAGCAGCAATCCCCAATCAATGATGCCAACCCGTGGACTATGATTCTTGGTAAAATCTAGCATGACATTGAAAGGGTGTAGATCACAATGTATAATGCCTTCTTGGTGTACAGCTGCTAATGCATCAACCAATGCGTGTATGATGTCTGGGGTAGCTTCCACAAATGCCTTTAATCTCATAAGCTGTACATCACTTAGTATTGGATCTGGTTCTCTCCTAGTGACTCCATTGCCTTTCAAGCATAACACTTGCTTTCTGAAAGTCCCTTTCTCAAAGGGTAGCTGCATCATCATGTCTCCAATACTCCCTCCATTGAAGTATGGAAAAATGTTGATCCAAGGCAAGCTTCTAGTAAATCCTATGCATCTGACAATACCTGGATGTAAGATTTGCATTCCATATTCTTTGTCAAATGACTTTAAGGTGTGAGACATGTTCCCTTTGTAGCGCTTTGCCGCATAAGTAATACTTCGAGGAAAGAAAGAGATGCCATTAAAAGTGACTTTAAAGCATACTCCAAATGAGCCAGCACCAAGATTCTCACCCTCCTCTATAGCCTCATGGGGGATACCTAACACAATTGAACAATCACCATTCCTAAATGAATGTGCTTTGTGAGAAGCATCCCCGCGACTACCGTCAATAGCCAACCATGCCTCAGAAGTTGGATCACATGAATGTTTTGATTGCTCATATCGCACTCTCTTCGAAATAGTGAAATGTGAATCTATGTCTTTTGCCCTCTTGCTTCTACCCTTCTCCTCTTTCCACTTCAAATCCCAAAAACCTAATTTTTCCATGTCAATATTAGGAGGCACGTCATCTCGCAAGTCTTCTGCACATTTCTTCATATTTCCTATGATGCTATTGATCATGTGACGTCCTCCACCTTCATTCATTTCACTCTTGGGCAACGTCTCTCCCATTGTGTTGGCTATGACCTCATTGTAGAAACACTCTATCCGTATTGCATTGCTAGTTATGTCTGTTATTTGCTCCTTGCTCATCTTACTTATCCCTATACAAAGATGCCGCCTAATGACTTTGAGCCAATTTTTCCTTTGCTCTGCTTGCATCTTTTCACAAAAGGATTTCTGGCAAAACATGCATGAAAAAACCAAGTATTGAGAGAGAATCTAAAATATATTCATATTTTAAATAATCAATGAACACAAAGTTAATTACAATAAAGAACACAACGAACTCCATTCTTATGAAATTTGCATCATGCTTGCATGGGCCTACCATTTGAGTGTGTGGAGAAGTGTGTGTTAGACACTAGATAATCAACATTGGAAGAGTATTTCAAATAATATCCAATGGTTGATGACCCACAATTGATTAAAGATAAGATTCAACTTAGAATCCTTATACATAAGCAGCTTTCAAAGACCCCATGGATAGGCATTAATCAAAGACACAAATATCATTGGCTCTAGCATTGTTACCTTAGATGTATGAGCATGAATCTCAGATGTATATTTATTGGAAAGTTTACAACCTCTACACACTAGCATTTATGCAATGGTCCCCTATATTCTACACAAAATATTTCCAAAGAGGACAACAACATCAAAAGTCGAATAAACGACCAAGTGTTGAAGCCGAAACTATCATACAACGACACTGATAACCTACAACGACACTGAAAGCCAAATAAATGACCATGTGTAGAAGTTTAAACATTTGTTTTATAAAATAAGCTACGACAACACTGAAAGCCGAATAAACGACCTAGTGTTGAAGCCTACTTATTTTATAAATTATATATCTAAGAAACAACACCAAAAGTCGAATAAACGACAAAGTGTTGAATTCTATTACTCTTCTAAGGTTGAGAGACGACACATACAGCCGAATGATACGACCAAGTGTCGAGCTAGTTTCAAAACAATGAGAAGGAGTCCTTGTAACGACATCAAAGGTTGAATATTACAACCAAATGTCGAAATGCAGACTTACTTACTTAACCGCACATATAATCGAGTAATACGATCCAATGCGGAAAGATAAGCACCATGCAAATGCATGGCCCAAGTAATTGACTCAAATATTACATTACAAATCAGATGATCGACGTATTATGTCGAAAGGCTATATACGACACCACGTCGATATCTAATAGTCATGTAATATCAAGAATAAAGAAGTTATGACATTGACATACTATATGAAAAGACGACACTACATCGAACGTACGTGAAGAAGAAACCCCCCCCCAAAAAAAGATTATCAACTTATCGAAAATTTGCCAACAGATGGGTTATTAAGCAGAGAAAGAAAAGCTATTATACCTTTATTTCAATTATAGTTTTGATTTTGGATTGCTAACTAGGCACAAAGGGAAAAGAGAGTCTCCTTGGTGACCTGCACAAATCCAAGGGACAATTAATAGGAGGGATCAATCTGGTCATTCTAGGAAAAGCAAAAAGAGTTGTTTGTCTTTGAGTCATGGTTGGGCGTAAATCTGTAAAATATTACAGTGCAATGACTACTTAGATGCTTGCAAAATTCGGGTCAAAGAACAAGCAGTTGAAAGTTGAATCAATAATTCTACATTTACTATTTAGCATAAAGTTCATGCAGGTCAAAGAATAGATTCAAGCTCTCAAAAAAAATGCAGCAATCAGGTTGCAATCATATGAGGTAAAAAGGAAGCAAAGATGGCCTAAGAAAACAACAGACCTGATACTGAGGAAAAAAACATCATAATAAGTACAAAAAACTTGCCTGGCACCTGACTAGAACTCTGGCTGAAGCTTTACGAGAAAGAAGGAGCTGCCCCAAAGCAACCGTCACTGCACAAACGAAAGACAACACATAAGAAACCCCCTTTTAGAGAAACCAAAAGAAAGTAGTTGGAAGAATTTGTAGTACCTGTATATCCAATAATGCAAAAACAGCATTACAAAGCTAAAGTATAGCAAATACAGGTTTTATTAGATGTCTTGGCAGCCTGCTAATAACATGGATAAGGATGCCTCCATGGCCAATGCTTATGTGGTAGCAAGACTACCACATTAACGTGGGTGGGTGATCTGCCATGTGGCAACTTTCAACATATAAACATGTAATAAAAAGCAAAAAGAGGTAACCACTAACCTTAGAGTCATTAGATACATTGATTCTAATAGAGTCATTATGTCCATTGATTCTAATTGTCATGATCCCCTATGATGCATGCACTGCAGAAACAAGAAAGTTTTCTTATTTAAATCAGTTGGTTCTTTGAAAAGCCCCATATGCTATGCAGACCACGAACTCCTTTAATTTTCTCGCAATGGTGCCGCCTTCTCCTTTGCACTTCATCCACTTTCACTTCATGAAACACTCTGCGTACTATAATATTCCTAAGGCTTTGTTTACTATATGTTGAATGCACGCATGTGGAGACGTTGGTTGTAAGCCATGTTATAGCATCATGGGCATCATTGAGTTTTTCTTAGGGCATGCTAATTGGTGATTAAATAGAGCTTGCTTAATAACAACACCGCATCCATCATGTTCACCCTTGTCATGGCTAGACCCAAAGAAATTGCACATCATGTCTAGACTAGTCAGGGATTTGAACCTTGAGACGAAGTAGAATCGATAAGCTGATTTAAATTGAGAGGCAGCAACATATGACCACACCCAATGTTATTTTATATTTTTGGCATGGGGATTTTCCTTTTTCAGCCATTCCCAATTGTGTGAAAGTTTGTAAATCCAAATATAATATATGTATATACAAAATCCACATGTTAATACAACTTGCTCACAACATATTGTGCATGGTACAGAATTCTAGCCTCAAAAGTGGTCCCATCTAGCTTTCTTAGGATCTTCTTATCAGATCACAAGACCTTACAAAATTCATGCAAAAAAGAGAGTAAAAGTTCAAACCTTATCATAGGACCTTAAATCAAATTTTTATCAATGGTTGTGACTATGTGCATGCGGACTTTAAAAACAGCCATGCTTCTTATGTAGGAAAAAAAACCCATTACCTCTCTCTTTGAAAGAGTTCTGGAACTTGACCTTAGAAGTGGTCTCATCTAGTCCCATCGCCTTGTGGGCGTAGGGGCCAGAAACCAATTCCTTGTCCAAGCACTAGGTGGGGCTTAAGAGAAGGGATAGAGATCTAGCTTCACTACTGCCATGAGACACATACAACCATATGCAACCATTTCATATCCAAGCTACACTACTACCCAAGAATTTTGAAGTAAATAGCATATGCAATCATTTCATATCCAAGCTACAATGACACTGAAAGCCAAATAAATGACTAGGTGTCAAAACCTAGATAAGTACAATTAACAATTTAAAGTACAACACGAGAAGTCGAATAAATAACCAAGTGTTTTAAAGATTAGACTATTGTATTTTGTGACAAGCTACAATGACACCACAAGCCAAATAAATGACCACATGTCGAAGTGCTAACAATAATTTATGATATAAGGTACAACGACACTGAAGCCAAATGAATGACCAAGTGTCGAAGACTAGTTATTTTGCAAATTATGTACCTAAGAAAACAACACCACAAGCCGACTAAACGACAAAGTGTTGAATCCTATTACCCTTCTAAGATTGTGAACAACACTGGCAATCGAATGGTATGATCAAGTGTTGAGCTAGTTTCAAAACAAGATGAAGGAGTCCTTATCATGACATCGAAAGTCGAGTATTACGACTAAGTGTCCAAATGCATACTTACTTATCTAATTGCACCTACAGCCGAGCAATATGACCTAGTGCAGAGAGATAAGAACCATACAAATGCATGGCCCAAAAGATAAGTCAAATATTACATGATCTATCAAGCGATCGATGTATTGTGCCGAAAGGCCAAATACGACACTACGTCAATACCAAATAGTCATATAATATAAAAACAAAAGGACACGTCACAAAACATTTCCATATTATTTTAAATACACCACTACATAAAACATCGCGCTAAAAGGTGGTGGAAGTTAAACCACAAAAGATCCAATGCTCTCAATAAGAAATATCTATAGGCAATTATATATATATATATAAATTTAAAATTAGAAATACATAGAGAGACAGAAATACAACAATTTAGAATTAGAAATACACACACACACACCCCCCTAACTCTAAGCTCATTAGAAAATTCAAATTAACATTCCATCTCTAGTCAAAATTTATAAAACTTTAGACGCATCGATCTAATTTAATAATTATGTAAATATGTTTAAAGCTATATATCCAAAGGATATCCAATTACAAGACACATTAACTATATAAAGATATATAAGTATTTAAAGATAACTTAAACTGTAAATCAATGAAAAGGCCAACTTGGAGTATAAGAAAGACACGTGATGGAAGTCCGTCGTCGCTGAAATCAATGAAATAATTGATTCAATGTGACCTCAATGAGAGCGCCAACAACTGGAATCCAGACATCAATAACAGTTAATAAACAAAAGAACAAAACTTATGAAACAAGACACTTAGGAATATAGGGAGGACAAGCACCCGCAAACACAATAAATGTCCAAGAAGCCTTCGAGAGCATTACTCAGGAACTGCTTCAGCTCTTATTGTCATACTACATTTAAAACTACATATGCTTTGCTTGCTTCATATGATAGCTTCAGGAGGCTAATCAATGATTGCTTCATTTCTAGGAATTCTTGGGTGTTGAAAAAAAGTTAGTCTCACAGTAGTCTCAAATAGAATCATGACAAGCTGATAGAAAAATAACTGAGACCTAATTAAAGAATGCAAATAGGCACAACTGAAGATAAATGTCAAGCGCTCTATCAAAGAATGCAAACATGCCAATTAGAATCAGCGCATGCAAACAGGCCAATTAGAATGGGAGGTCAATGAGCCAAATACATAGTCATGGAAACATGAAAAGAAGAGCGGACCGTTCAAGTGAGCTTTGAGTTGTAGGCAAGCATCTGACACAAGGTCTGATTGGGAGCTAACAAATCTCGTTAAAAAAATAAAAGAACAGCACTGGGCTGTGAAGTAAACCCATTAATAGATGGGACGTTTTCAAGATATAGGCCATTTTGTAACACACCTTTCACTGATACTGTCATTAGAGATGGCTTGGAGATGGAGAATGTGTGCATGAACTTGAACAGCGGCCTGATCCTGGTGAACATACCAGAACAAGAAGTCCAAGAGAACGCATCACATATTCCCAAGCTCTACGACTTGTGGACTAAACTATATGCTCGGTGTAGCAACATAACCAACGTGAGGTGCGCAGGATTCGTTCTGGCGACGAAAGTTCCAGCAGTGGACACAGCAAGGAAGCCTGCAATAACTGAAGCTCTACGCGTGTGGCTGCTATTGTTGGAAAGTTGTTGGAATCGGCCTACCACTGTAGCTTTATAACGAGCCTGACAAAGGATGCCCAAGGTGTAGAACCAGAAGCAGGAGGAGATGGTGCCAGAGGGGAGGCTAGAGGTACGTGTGTGATGGGGTGCCGATAGCGTCAAGCACAACAAGCCCAAGACAAATAACGCAACAACGAAAGCTCCCGCTAGAGCACCATCCAGTAACTATGAGCTTTTTCGAAAATCTAGTTTATGGAAAGAAACCCACGAGGAATTGAAGGCAGCTGTAGGCGAGGAGGGAGGGCGAAGATAGTTTGGGGGAGGTGGTGCCGCAGCAGCAACAAAGGGGGGGTGGCGGAAAGACGAAGGAGGAGTGGTGCTGCAGCAGCAGTAGAGGGGGGGTGGCGGAAAGATGAAGGAGGAGTGGTGCAGCACCAGCAGCAGAGGGGGGGTGGCAAAAAGACGGAGGAGTGGTGGAGTGAGGGGAGGCGGAGGAGGAGTGGTGGAGTGAGTGGGGGTGGCGGAAAGACGAAGGAGGATTGTGTAAAAGATGGAGATGAACCACAAAATCCAGCTGGATGAAGACGGCTATGTACAGAGGAGGTGTGGGGTCCCAAAGCTTGACTGGGAGCCTATCATTAGTCCTCCATTAATCAAAGAAGGAGGCCCATAATGACAGCCCTCCAAGATTTGTTTTGTTCATCCACTTCTTTCTAATCGCACGAATTGGCCATGCTGGTAGAGTCGATGATAAGGTTGCTGTGATATTAATGATTGAGCCACTCAAGTAAGCTCACCTATCACAAGAAGATCATATGGTCTAACTATTTCAAGAGACTAGGATTGTTTTAATGTAATTTTTTTTACAAAAGGACCTCTAATAAAATTATATAACTTTATATAAATAGATGGTAAAAGAATTTAAAATATATATAAGAACCCAAAAACGCCCAAGAGAAGCTTATTTCACTAATCTTCAACAACAAATAATAATAATAAATATTCATTACAAGCTTAACTAAAAGAAATCAAACCTATGCACTTAGATAAATACAAAGAAAGATTAAAACAACTAGAAAGGCCACCCAATAAGAAATCAAAACTAAGATCACAAGACCCGAGATATCCCTAAAGCCTAACCTGCCCACTCTAACTCTAATGAACCAAGACTTTAAAATTAGCTACAAGATTAACTAAAAGAAATGAAATGAAGTCTGTGTCTATATGCACTTAGATAAATATATAAATGAAATTAGATTATATAAATATATAATTTATATCTAAAGCCAGCTAGGAAGATAACCCTTAGTGTAGACCTCGTGTAGACCAACTAAATGCAAGATCAAGGACCACAGGATAAGAAATTGAGAAGCTATTAGACTCTAATACGAAGGGATCTTACTACTAATTGATATCAAACTCTGTGTGCGTGTGTGTGTGAAAATTAATATATAATTATCTATAACTATGATGAAGTGAACTCAAAGCGAAAGATACTACTTCTAGATGAAAGTGTGAATTATATAAAAATACAGATCTATAAGTAAATATATACAAAACAATTAGAAAGGTTGAATGTCACTTTTACCTAATTAATTAAATGTCATGACATTTATAACTGAGATAAGGAACCTAGAGGAAACCTAAAACACTTTATTTTTATAACTCAAATATTTATTATTAATTGGTAATACATGCCAACCGTATTATAGCCATATATCAGAAATATATTAAATGCAATAACGTATAGGAGCATATAACCTTTGGGACCCTTCTATGAAAGCAACTTTGCTAAACCACCTACTAATTAGTTGGATGAAACAATAACACTTTAATAAGAAAATCACAAATTACCGACTTAAAATTTCTTCCAAATTAGGAAAAATATGAGCATCAATTCTTTGATCACCGCATAAATTTAAACAGGGCATAGATTTAAAAACCAATAATCCATGGCTAGCAAACCTAGACATATGCTCCCATCATATAAAAATGTGAAAGATTATAAAGATTACATATCACCACAATAATCCAAGGTAGGGATTTCAACCATCACAGAACATAAACCACTCAAGCTTCTGAAACTTTTGTAATTTTCACTACCCTTCTGTATTTTAACATTTAGGCCTTAATTTACTTCCTTATGTATATATATATCTGTAAGTAATGAAATTAATAAAGACCCATCTGTTGAACTCACGTGATAGGGTTACATATGATGAGTGACTCCCCCGAGCAAACAAACTCAAGATGAATAGCATGAGCATAACCTGGTGGCTGCTCCATAAAGACCTCTTCTTGCAATCCACCATTTGATGTAAAGACCATCCCTTTGATGCAGCCATAGCAATGACTGCTCTTACGGTTGCCATCCTTGCAACCGGACTGAATGTTTCTTCATAATCAATGCCACATGTCTGTGCATACCCCTTGACAACTAATCTTGCCTTGTATCTGTTCAGAGAACCATCTGCATTGTGCTTCACCTTATAAACCCACTTACAACTAATTGCATTTTTGTCTTTAGGCAAAGGCACCAATTCCCATGTAGCATTTGCTCCCAAGGCATCCATTTCTTCATCCATGGCTTTCTCCCATTTTTCTTTTCCCATGGCTTACTCAAAAGAAGTGGGTTCTGGTTCCTGTATCACTTTGACCATATAGGCATAGTGAGTGGCTGTAAATCCATCATATTTCAGCCTATCCACAGGATACCTAGCTCTGGTAGACTTGCGCAAAGTAGGCTCACTTCCAGGTGCTCTCAAAACATCCCTGGTCTTCCTTACTCCAAGCGTAACAACAGAAGGAATACCCAACTCATCATCAATGCTCTGTTCTAACCCACTGGATTCACCATCCACATAAGAGTGACTTGCATTCACATCAAACATGGGATGATTTACCTTCTCTTTTCCTTTTCGTGATACCTGCATACCACTATTTGCATTGCTTTGAGGAGATTCTCCTGATCTCAATCTGCCTGTCCATGGTGAAGTATGTGAACCACTGCTAGAGGACATTGCAGGTCCACTGATATTTTGGGATTGATGCTGTGAATTCTGTGCAACATTACCATTTTGTGCATCTACATCATCAATCACATTTAACGGTTTATACCAGTTGCTCATCTCATAAAAAACAACATCTCTGCTCACTATAAACTTATGAGTAGAAGGGTTATAGCATCTATACCCTTTCTGCTGCAGAGAATGACCAATAAAGATGCACTTCTCAGCTTTTGGATCCAACTTGGACCTCAACTCATCTGGCACATGAACATAGGCAATGCAACAAAAAATTTTCAAATGAGAAATATTTGGTTTCCTACCAGTATACATCTCCTCTAGCGTCATGCCATGTATTGCTGCAGTGGGAGTCCTATTCATTATGTAAACTGCTGTAGCAACTGCTTCAGCCCAATAATAATCTGGTAGGTCTTTTTCATTTAGCATGGCCCGAGATACCTCTCCAATATGCCTGTTTTTCCTTTCTTCAAGTCCATTTTGCTGTGGGGTATGACTGCATGAATATTGCTGCTTTATGCCATGCTCTTGCCGGAACCTTGCAAACTCATTTGAGAAATAATCTCCACCTGTTTCTTTTTCAACCATAGCTTTAAAAGCTTTGAAATGCCCAAACACTTCACTTTTCTTTTTCATAAAATACACCCAAATTTTTCTGCTATAGTCATCAATAAAAGTGATAAAATAATGACAGCCTCCAATAAATGCAGCTTTAGTAGTCCACACATCAGAGTGGATTAATTCCAATGGCTTCTTACTCTCTTGAACATGTTTAGCAAATGGTTTCCTTGCCTGTTTTCCAAATTGACTTGCTTCACATACCTTATGCCTTTCTGCAACCTTGAATTTAGGCAATCCTGCAACAATATTTTGGGCATGCATTGATTTAAGTCGCTGTACATTAACATGACCAATGCGTTTATGCCAGATATCAATATTTGCAACTACATCGGTCCCATGTGCAAACATTGCTACACTCAATTCACGCATGTCCACATCCTGTAAAGAATGAGGGAGAGAGATAGGAGACTCAAGTGTAGCTTTCTTCACAACACACAAAAGAGAGAGGACACGAGGTTGGAGGGTGAAGCCTTTCTTCACTTTTGCACACAACAACAATACAATAGAAGAGGGAAATACCCTATATGTCAAAACCTAGAATACGTGGTTCATATGTGAACCCAAACCAAAAACATACGTGGTAGTCTAACTACACCACGAGTACAACTATCATAGGCGGTGACATAAATGATAGTCATCCAGGAGATATATCGGGGGTAGAGCTTGATATCTCAACACTCCCCCTCAAGCTCAAATCCATCTCACGTACACCAAGCAAGCTCCTAAATCTGCGAAGCTTCTCGGTACCCAATGCCTTCGTAAAAATATCAGCCACCTGCTCCTCAGTGCTGACATAGACAAGATCAATCTCACCAGCTAGAACCTTCTCTCTCACAAAGTGATAATGCACCTCAATGTGCTTCGTTCTAGCATGATAAACTGGGTTATTAGCAAGCATGATGCTGCTAATGTTGTCACAATGAATGACAACTGCTGCATGAATTGACTGTCCCATATCTGCAAGTAGCTTCTGTAACCAAGCTACCTCCCATGTAGCCATTGCTGCACCCCTGTACTCAGCCTCTGTGCTCGACAAGGCAACTGTTGGCTGCTTCTTGCTGCTCCAACTGATGGCACCACTCCCAAGGGAAAACATAAAACCACTAGTAGATCTCCTGTCTGAGACACTACCAGCCCAGTCAGCATATGTGTATCCATGTACCTGTAATGCACACCCAGCTTCATAAAACAGTCCATAATGCAATGTGGACTTCACATACCGCAGTATGCGCCTAGCTGCATCCAAATGTGGCTTCCTCGGTGCCTGCATAAACTGACTCACCAGCCCCACAGCATAGCTCAAATCTGGTCTGGTTATAGTCATGTAAATCAAGCTACCTACTATGCGCCTGTACATAGTAATATCTTCAAGAAGCTCACCTGACTCTGCATTGAGATTCACATTCTGCTCCAATGGAACAGAGACAGGCTTACAGCCTGTCATCCCATATTTGGACAGCATGTCCAAACCGTATTGCCTTTGCAACAGCCATATCCCACTCGGGGATCTAATAACCTCAATGCCCAAGAAGTAACGCAGCTCTCCCAAATCCTTCATCTCAAATTTTTGCTTCAACAGCAGCTTCACTTCATTAATGTCTGCATCACTATCACCTGTTATAATCAAGTCATCAACATAGATGACTACAAGCACAATCCCTCTGTTTGTCCTTTTCACATAAAGTGAAAAATCTGAATTGGAAATCTGAAATCCAATAGTGACAAGATATTGCCCTATCTTGTCTGACCATGCCCTCGGCGCCTGTTTTAAGCCATACAAGGCTTTGCGCAACCTGCATACAAAATCGGGGTGTGAGTTATCCTCATAACCTTCTGGCTGCATCATATAAACCTCTTCCTACAAATCACCATGCAAGAAGGCATTTTTCACATCCATCTGATGCAAAGACCATCCCTTTGCAGCAGCCATAGCAATTACTGCTCTCACGGTTGCCATCCTTGCAACTGGGCTGAAAGTTTCCTCATAGTCAATTCCATATGTCTGTGCAAAACCTTTGGCAACCAATCTTGCCTTGTACCTGCTAACAGACCCATCAGCATTGTGCTTTACTTTGTAAACCCACTTGTAGCCAATAGCCTTCTTATCATGAGGCAAAGGCATCAAATCCCAAGTGTGGTTTGCATCCAAGGCAGCCATCTCTTCATCCATAGCTGCTTCCCAATTTTTATGCCCTGCTGCATCCTCAAAACATGTGGGCTCTGGCTCCTCTAGAACCTTGACCATATAAGCATAGTGATGTGCTGTATACCCATCATATCTCAGCCTATCAACTAGATACTTAATACGAGTGGACCTTCGTACAACTGGATCAGTTGCAGGAGTCTTTAAATCATGCCTGCTTTTCTTTGCACCAGGTGTAACAACAGAGGGAATCCCAAGTTCCTCATCAAGGCCAATTTCAGAGCCACTTGACTCTCCATCAACATGAGAGCTACCAGCAGACACATCAAACACTGGAGCATGGTCCACTTTTTCTTTTCCCTTATGTGATACCTGCACAACACTATCAGGACTGCCATGTGATGATTCACTAGATCTCAATCTCCCTGTCCATGCATTAGATCCACTAGTAGAGGACTCTCTGGGTCCACTCAAGGCTTGAGATTACTGCTCTGCATTTATTACAGCATTCCCATTTCCTGCATCTGCATCTCCTACCATAACAGTTGGTGCATACCAACTGCTCATTTCATCAAAAACAACATCTCTGCTCACTTGCATTTTGCGGGTGGAAGGGTTATAACAGCGATACCCTTTCTGGTGCAGAGCATATCCAATAAAGATGCATTTTTCTGCCTTTGGATCCAGCTTTGTTCTCTTCTCATCAGGAACATGAACATAAGCTATGCAACCAAATACCTTCAAGTGAGAAATATCTGGTTTTTGGCCTGTATACATTTCTTCAGGCGTCATGCCATGGACAGCTGCAGTGGGGGTTCTGTTCATAATATAAACAGCAGTTGCTACTGCTTCAGCCCAAAAATAATCAGGCATGTTTTTCTCATTTAGGATCGCCCGTCCTACTTCTGCAATATGCCTGTTCTTCCTTTCTGCAACCCCATTCTGCTGAGGGGTAGACCTGCATGAGTACTTCCTTTGAATTCCCTGTTCTTTCAGATATTCACAAAATTCTTCTGAAAAGTACTCTCCCCCTCCATCAGATCTTAGCACTTTAATATGCACACCTTTCTCTTTTTCAACCATGGCCTTAAAAGCCTTGAAATGGCTGAACACTTCACTTTTGTGCTTCATAAAATAAATCCACACCTTCCTAGTGTAGTCATCAATAAACGTCACATAATAATGGCATCCACCAATAGAAGCAGCTTTGGTTGTCCAAACATCTGAATGGATCACTTCCAAAGGTCTTCTGCTCACCTTAGCATTTTTGGGAAATGCATGTCTGGCCTGCTTACCCATTTGGCATGCTTCACATACCTTTTGCATTCCCTCAACTCTGAATTTAGGCAAACCTGGAACAATGTTTTTTGTTTGCATAGATTTCAGCCTTTGTATATTCACATGCCCAATGCGCTTGTGCCATATGTCAATATCTGCAATGACACCTCTCCCATGCGCAAACATAGCGGCTTTCACCTCAGGCATATCAACATCCAAGGTGAACATTCTGCCATTTTTGTTGCCTTTTGCAACCAAGCGGCACTTATTTTTCAAGTCCTCAACAAAGCATCCATCAAGATTAAATCTAACCTGCAGACCTTGCTCAACCATCTGGCCAACTGAAACTAGGTTCTTAGTGATTTTTGGAACATGAAGTACATCTGCCAAGTACTTCATTTTGCCATCCTGCATAGCCAATGGCACTTTACCAACCTGCGTAATTGGGTGCGCAGTATCATCACCTGTTTCAACATAACCTGGCTTATCCAAATTTCTAACATCATGAAACCACTCACCATGACTGGTCATGTGGTTAGAGGCACCTGAATCAACATACCAAACATCATTGCAAGCTGCAGCATCTCCTGACATGGAGTTAACCATATGCTGCATCACAAAAAGGTGCTCATTTCTGTCGTCACCATGCCCACTTGATGATGCATAGTTGCTTTGCTGCAACTTCCCACTTTTGATGTCATTCTGCTTTTTATAGCATGTATTCTCCTTGTGTCCAGGCTTTCCACAATAATAGCATTCTGTGCTGCTATTTACTTGCTGGTTCCTTTGCCATGAACCACGGCCTCTTTGGCTCCCCCTGCCTCTAGAACTACCACGTCCCCCTCCATAGGACTGGTTTTCCTGTTGTTGCTGCTGGTTCTGATTTCCTGCACGGCCACCAAAACAGCCTCTTCCTCTACCCCTGCCTCTACCTGTATTCGAGTAGAAAGCAGTCTCTTGAGAAGTTGAGGTGGCTGAACCACCATTCCTTTGCTCTTCACTCAGCAAGAGAGCAATAAGTTCCTGAAAATCAGGAAATGTTTCACGGACTCCAATGGATGTCCGAAACTGTGCATAATCTTTCCCAAGACCATTCAAGGTCACGGACACTAAGTCCTCATCATCAACAGGTGCTCCAATGGAGGCAAGAGAATCTGCAAGGCCTTTCACCTTCAAGGAATACTCATTTATATTCATATTTTTCCTTTGCACATTGTGCAACTCCTGGTTTAGCTGCATCTTTCGTGCTTTGGTATTTGTGCTATACAGCTTCACCAATGTATCCCATGCCTCCTTAGGCGTCTCTACATCCTGTATATGCACAATCATAGAATCTGAAATGCTAACAGATAGCCAATACAAGCATTTTCTGGCTTTTTCATGCCATTCCTTAAAGGCCTTCAATTCAGCAGGAGTGGGAGCAGCACCCAAAACTGGTTCTGCAGTTTCACCACTGATGTACTCCCAAACTCCCTTTCCCATAAGGAAGTTTGTCATCCTGAACTTCCATGCTTGGAAGTTGTTCTTGTCAAGCTTCTCACTGACAATGGTAGACAGATTCTCAGACATTTTACAAATCACGAATTGCAACAGCAACCTGTAAACACAGCAAATGCCTCACAAGGGCAAATAGCAAAACTTCTGCAAAGAGCCTCACAGGGGCAGATCTGCAACACTGACGAAAGTGGTATTTCACCACACAGTCACTTCCTAGTGACGATTTTGCATCAACAGGCAACAGGCATGAATCTGCAACTCCCAATATCTCTGCACACAGGCATACGATGCAATTTCTGTGGCACCTTTCCACCGACTAGCCGCGCCAGCGAAAAACAGGGTCTTTTTCTGAGTGCCTGCGAAGAACTTCCGCCTTCAAAACGGGCCCCGAAACGGCCTCAAATCAAAAAAATAAAGTCACCAAGGGCTTCGCCCTTACCCGCAGCATATACTATGCTCTCGCCACACCGCGAAGGGCCTCTCAATCTGAAACAATGCACTCCTGCACTTCTGGCTGTGCTACCTGCAGAGATTTGCTCCCAAACTCGAAATAGGAAAGCAACACTGGTCCTCTTACCAGGACACCACAAACTTGGCTTGCTTTCTTGAGATCCTTACCACGAACAAGGCTCTGATACCATGTAAATAATGAGGGAGAGAGATAGGAGACTCAAGTGTAGCTTTCTTCACAACACACAAAAGAGAGAGGACACGAGGTTGGAGGGTGAAGCCTTTCTTCACTTTTGCACACAACAACAATACAATAGAAGAGGGAAATACCCTATATGTCAAAACCTAGAATACGTGGTTCATATGTGAACCCAAACCAAAAACATACGTGGTAGTCTAACTACACCATGAGTACAACTATCATAGGCGGTGACATAAATGATAGTCATCCAGGAGATATATCGGGGGTAGAGCTTGATATCTCAACACATCCAATGTAAACATCTTGCCCTTCTTCTTTCCTTTTGCTATCAAGCGACTGTTATTTTTTATATCCTCAACAAAGCATCCATGAGGATTAAATCTGACCTGCAAGCCCTGCTCAACCATTTGACCAATAGAAACCAGGTTCTTGGTGATATTCAGGACATGAAATACATCAGATAGGTATTTCTTTTTCCCATCCTCCATAGACAAAGGAATTTTACCAATCTGCACAATAGGATGTACAGTATCATTAGCAGTCTCCACAAATCCTAGTCTTTCCATTTTCCTTGCATCCTGCATCCATTCTGCATGACCTGTCATGTGGTTTGATGCACTTGAGTCAACATACCACACATCATTACTTTCTTCTGCATGTCTACTAGAGGATGCATGATTTCCTTGCTGCAATTTTCCATTCAAAATGTAATTCTGCTTTTTGTAGTAGTCTTTAGCCATATGACCCATTTTACCACAATAGTAGCATTCAACATTGGTGTTTGCATTTTGGCCTCTTTGCCATCCACCACGACCTCTTTGGCTCCACCTGCCTCTAGAGTTACCACGTCCTCCTCCAAAGGACTGGTTTTCTTGAGTTTGCTACATATTCTGATTCCTACCACGGCCTCCAGATCGGCCTCCTCTACCTGTGCCTCTACCTCTTCCAGCATTTGAGTAGAAGATAGTTTCTTTTAAAGTTCCTCCTAAAGAAGATGCACCACCATTTCTCTGCTCTTCAGAAATTAGAAGAGCAAACAACTCCTCAAAATCAGGAAATTTTTCATGAATGGCAATGGATGTCCAGAACTATGCATAATCCTTTCCTAGACCATTCAAGGTCACAGAAACTAGATCATCATCTTCCACTGGCGACCCAATGGAAGCAAGTGCATCTGCAATTTTCTTCACCTTCATGTGGTAGTCATTGATGCTCATATTTTCTCTCTACACATTGTGCAACTCCTGCTTGAGCTACATTTTCCTGGCTTGTGTATTTGTGCTGTACATTTTTGCCAAAGTATCCCATGCCTCCTTTGGCATACTTGCATCCTGAATATGCACAATCATAGAATCTGAAATACTGATAGACAACCAGTACATAAATTTTCAGGCTCTCTCATGCCATCCTTTAAATGCCTGCATTTCCTGTTGATTGGGAACATTAGGAAAAATTGGTTCTTCTTCATCTCCTGTAATGAACTCCCAATAGCCTTTTCTAATAAGGAAATTCATCATTCTAAACTTCCATGCTTGGAAGTTGTTCTTGTCAAGATTTTCAGTGACAATCTGTGAAAGAGAATCAGATGCCATTACAGAACACTGCAAAATATTCTGTCACTGCAAAAAACACAGCTTCTACCTCACACGGGCAAATCTGCAAAACTGATGAAAGTGGTATTTGACCACACAATCACTTCCTAGTGATGATTTTGCATCAACAGGCAATAAGGATGATTCTGTAACTCCCAGTATCTTTGCACATAGGCATACGATGCAATTTCTACGGCAACTTTTCACCGACCTAAAGAGCAGTGGTTGCACAGCAAAAAGAGGGCCTTTTTCTCAGTCCTTGTAGAGAACTTCCGCCTCCAAAATAGGCCCTGAAATGGCCTTGAATCAAAAAAATGAAGTCAGCAAGGGCTTCGCCTGATCCTGCAGCATATATTGCCCTCTCACCACACTTTACTGCGAAGGGTGTCTCAATCTGAGACAATGCACTCTTGCACTTTCCGGCTGTGCTACCTGTAGAGATTTGCTCCCAAACTCGAAAAAGGAAAGCAACACTGGTCCTCTTACCAGGACACTGTGAACTTGGTTTGCTTTCTTGAGCTCCTTACCACGAACCAGGCTCTCATACCATGTGAAGATAGTGGGAGAGAAGGAAGGAGTCTCACTTGCGGCTTTCTCACATACACAATGGGGGAATACACACAAAGGTGGAGGCTGAAAATAGTTTTCCTCTTCTTAGTTGTGAAAGCCAAAAAGAACTCTTGTACAAAGAAATAGAAGAACCCTATATGTGGGTCTCAAACCAAACTCAGGTAACTAAGGTGGCATACTAACTGAGCCACGAACTAGAGTACATAAGGATAGCTATCATCTAGCTATTATTCATGGGTGGTGTACCAACTGCATCTATAGCTAACAAGTCAGTGACATAAATGCACAATGGTCACCATGGCATATCACGAGTGGAGCTCGATATCTCAACATGCCTTGACTTCTGAAGTTGCTAGGAAAAAGGTTATTTCAATTACGAGGTGCTTGTATTGTCCCCTGCATACGAGGAGTTCTAGGTCAAAATTATAAGAAAGTCCTACCTACAATAGCACTACGAGGTGCTGGCATTGTATCCTGCATACAAGGCACTAGGTCAAAAGTGTAAGAAAGTGCTAACAAGGGCAAAAAGTGACACCCAGTCCTACCACAATGGTGGTGTTGACAAGTTCTTAAAGAAGTGTCACATAAACAAAGCACTAGCATCTTTGTATGTAATCTGTTTTGTTAAATGTTTACTTCAGATGTAATTTATTTTGTTTCAATTTCAATGTAATATTATTATCGCAAAAACTATCGGATGTAATTTCTTAATATAATTTCTTTTGTTTCAATTTCAATGTAGTACGATTATCACCAAAACTATTGTTGCCTGTTACTTCGGTAGTGAAAGTGGCTCTAAAGAATAACAAGTGGCATATTTCTACCCTTGTGTACATTTTACTGTAGCCATAGGGATCATTGCACAAGAAATTATTGAAAAAACTATTCTTACTGTAGTGAAAATGCTACCAATAACCAGCACGGTGCTTTAGAACTATGATAATTCCAATAACCAACATGGTGGTTGCAAGGAAACTATACTAAATTGCAAATGTCTACATTTTGCTTAGCTTGGAACTAAAAGAGCTCCAAGAACATGTGCGGTGGTTGAGAAATTGTTGCACAAGGAGTAATACGACTAAAATATCTCTAAAATAACACTCTTTTCCTTGGTTTAGAACTAAAATAGCTCCAACATCCAACGCGATGGTTGCAGATATGGACCTTGAGGAGTCCCATTAGAGATTGACATGCCACGGTGGTCTTCATGCTAATGTAGTGGTCTCTCCATGCCAACATCATTGCTTGAACCAGCATGGTGGTTGGTGCAGCAAAAGATTGTGTTGCGTAATAATAGATGGTGAAGCTGTGTAATCATAAGTGGCAAGGCAAAAGTTTTGTATTGTGGTTAGGCCAACGTGGTTGTGCTCAAACCAGCAGCATGGTGGTTAGCACAACAAAAGATTGTGTTGCACAGTGACAGATGGCGAAGTTGCACAAGCAAGCACGGCAAGGCAAAGGTTGTGTGATGTAGTTAGGCCAGAGGTAGAGCAACAGTCTTTGTGCTCATGAGTAAATACATATAGTGCCATGTGTTGAAATTTGTGCTATTGAACATGATAAGATTGCATCTCATTATTACGCCAGTGTACGTTCATGATGTCGGGAAAATTTTTGGCAAGAGTGCGGGTTCGTGCAAAATTCAAATATTCACCCAGAAGCACATCATATCACGGCCCCGAAAATAGTTTTGCGATTGGCTACACCCAAGCAAACATTGACCCCTTAATGTATGACTGCAGTCTGTCTGGGTTAGAGGTCTCCATGCCCTTAATAATTTGGTCAACTTCAACATGGCATTGCCCCACATCTCAGAGCACTCTCATTGGTACAACTCAAATTGCTCTCTAATCCTTGAAATTAGGAAACACTAATTGCACTCCCTTTTGAGACCCCATTTCTCCCCTAATGATTGGTTCTTTAATGCAAAATGTTTCCATGGACAATCATGTTGTGCCTTGCAAGTTTTTTGTAACTCCTGTAGGGATCTTAATGGAAGTTGTAATTCTTGGTAAAATTTAGATCCAACACAATCACAAAGGTATATTTGGTGATGACTCAACCCAACAAGATGCGCTAAGAACTACTACTTGGCCCAACATTCAAGCATCAACATCAACATCCAATTCCACTTCTCAACCTCGGCAAGCACCTCACCAACAAAGAAAATGAAGAAGAAGAGCAACTGAGAAAGCTTTTTTAGATGGTGCAAAAAGGCATGATATTCATCTAAATCATGCCTTGTCATTTGATTTGATATGTAATATTATGCCATTTGGATTTGATAATTAAAAGATGCAGGGACGTTAAGAACTCATCTTTTGGGCCAAAAAAACCAAAAGTTGACAACTTGCAAAGATACAAGGATGTGTAAATGTCCTCTTTTGGGCTAAAACGCGCTCCTTATTTTGGCCCAAAAGATGACATTTTCACATCGTTGCATCTTTTGATTGGCAATTCCAAACAGGGTCATGTTACATATCAAATCAAATGGCAAGGCGTGATTTAGATGATTACCATGCCTATTTCACCATCTAGTAAAATTTTATCCTCCAAAATATGAATTTGTGGTCAATTTGTTACATTTGTTGGATTAGTGTGATGTAAGAGTGAATTATTGGGGAGGGATGTTTTTGCAGTAGAAAAGAAACATGGGTTTTGTTCCAAGAGTGAATAGACTTAAAACACCCAAGCATTTACATGTGCATTAAATCTAGATTAATGCATTAAAGGAGTCCTTGGAAACACCCCACTTGTGTGGAAGGTTGCATTGATGATCCCAATCACTATGGTGGAAAGAGAGAACTTGACTGCAGTATGGTTTGCCTTTGATACTATAGTGATGACTTCGCAATGACACATATCAACTCTCTTATGGGTGATGTGAAATTAGTGTTAGTGGCTTTAATGTTATATGCATATCTAACCTTCTAGCATTGAGAAAACATATGCACTTTTGAATAAATTATATTTTTTTTCTACTCAAATAAGGGATTTACAAATCTTTTATTGTTTTGTATTGCTTGCTTTTTTTGGCTTGCTCGCTTTTTGGTAATCCTAGGCAATGTAATGTTCATGGCCCATGTGGTGCACTAAACCCCTCTGTAGCTTGCATGATTGATGCTAAATGTAATGTTCATGGCCCATGTGGTGCACTAAACCCCTCTGTAGCTTGCATGATTGACGATAAATGTAGTCATCATTACCCACGTGCTTCTTTCAACGTATTATAGTGGGTAATGATGGCTATCCTATCTACATGCATAGGGATGATGGTCAAAAGATATGAGTGAAACATGGAATGATAGACAATCATTGGATTGTTCCATTCAATCCTATCCTTTGCATGAAATACAAGGCACATATCGATATTGAAGTTTGCTTCATAGTTACAACAATGAAGTATTTGTGTGAATATGTGTATAAGAGCCATGATAGATTTATCATGTAGAAGGGGAAGGAGAATTGCACAACCTAAATGATGGTGTCATTGATGAGATCACACGATACTAGGGTGCATGCTATGTATTAGCATCAAAAGCATTTTGGTAGATTTATGAATACACTATGCATCATAGAAAAACCCGATGTCCAGAGGTTGCAAGTTCATCTTCCCATTATGAATAGTGTAATGTTTTGTGTTAATGATGATTTGCTAAATGTAGTGGATAGGGAATAAAAATAGGAAGCCAACTCTCACCTAATGGTTTAGATGCAATGAATTGCATCTTGATGGAAACAATCTACTCTATGGTGACTTCTCGAGTGAGTGGGTTTGGAACAAGAATAGTAAGATATGCACTCAAAGAAATTTAGGAAATACCATTGGTTGAATGCACAATGTCTCTTCATCCATTCGGGAGTGATATTTCATGCATATATTGCTAAGCATTTACAAGGGTTGTAAATTATCTGATGACTTACGCACTTTTGAAGGGAAATTTTATACTTTTAAAGGTAGAATGCATTTCTAGAGGTTTATTAGAAAGTGATGAAGAGTGGTATGTGTGTCTACAAGAGGTTGCATTTGATCACAAGAGTGCACAACTGAGGTACCTGTTTGTTATGATTTTGGTCTTCTATGAGCCTGGATCCCCTAGTCATCTGGCAGCAACAAGCACTCACGGGTGACCTACTATAAGCAAACATGAGTGCTACAGCTTTCTCGATCTGGCCTTCCACAGAATCGGCTCACCATAGACACACCTCTAGCTCAAAATGGTGCCTATCCACCACACCCAATGACTTACCTCGATACACATGCGAACGGGTAGCTACAGTACCAACCAACACTAGCTAGACTCTCCAACATGCCAGCGGCTCCCACTTTCTTCAAGCTTGAGTAACAATGTCCAACAAGCATCACAACATGCCCTGGATGCCAAATCTCCAACCACCTCCAACCCTAGTGGCTCCCTGGTCTTCCTCGATTGGAAAATCAATGACGGGCATTTCGTGTGTCCCAACAACACGCCACAACAGGCTCCCAAAAACTCCATAGTGAGTGGCTCTCTCCACAACTGAGCACAGACTACAACTCAGTAGGCAAAGCTCACATTGATGGAAATATTGAACAGAATCTCCGGTCTTCCTCGACTGGAAAATCAATGACGGGCATTTTGTGTGTCCCAACAACACGCCACAATGGGCTCCCAAAAACTCCATAGTGAATGGCTCTCTCCATGACTGAGCACAAACTACAGCTCGCTAGGCAAAGTTTACATCAATGGAAATTTTGAATAGAATCTCCATAGATAGTGTTAACATCAAAACAATTCCGTAAGCATTTGCACGATTCCATCATAATCCCCTATGAGCAAAGTGGAAGGTAGATCTTGCCACCCCACCGAGGGTTATCCTCTCACTAGCAAGGGTTGGCATATAAATTGACATGTGGAACTCCATCCAAAATTGCTACATCATTGTATCTTATCCTGACATGTTGGCACACCATATCATCAGTGGCACGCTTTGCCACACCAATAAAGGACTCAATTTTTGCCATGTCAGCAACCTCGGGTACTACATCATCACCTACCACGTAGATTGGTCCAATTAGCAAGTCCACCATGCTAGCCATGTGATCACTGTGGCCCAATCACCTACCACCTCAACTATCCAATCAATAGTGCCATGTCACCATGTGCCATGTGGCACACCCTCCAGCCAAGCACACTTGCTTCCACACAGGCACACAACATGTGACATACAATGCCATGTCATCATTGCTTCCTAGGCAAAATGTGACTCGCACATTTTTGGAACAGCATGTGACCTCCACTGCCACATCATCATTTTGATCACCTTCTTGGGATTAAAAATTGGCACTCCTTCTAGGAGCCATTACTTTTGATCTAGGGGGATTTTGGAAGTGATCCAAAAAGTAAAAGTTATTGTCAAATCTTGCTCTACATGTTGAGCACCTCAGATCTTCCATTTGACATTTCCATAGGTCAGCATCATCAAAATCCCATCATGAAAACCACCACTTGATCCATTGCAGTGCACCCATCACATAAAATGAATTAAAAGAAAAATCATTTGCTGTATTTTGTGCTTCGACATGTAGTTTAGCTGTAGACTAGCACTACTTTAGAGGAGATCCAACTCCATCAAGCCAAGTAAGCCATTGCCACATTACCCAATTAGTTTCCAACTGCATCCATCCATGTGGTTCTATCATCGGCATACACATTCACACATCTGACGCCAGTTCAATACTCTTGGAATTTGGTAGTTTTGTCCATCAATGCGACACTTGGCAGTGATCTCTCTCAGATTTAGGATTGTTGCACATTTGCACTCACATATGCCACCCATGTACAATCATTTTTATTGACTATTTTTGGCATTGGTTCATTGAACGCCTATACATTAGGCTTGTACAACCTCTTGGCTACTCCCAACACCTAGTTGTCATCATTTCATTGCTTGGTCCTTGGCACACAGTTGCTCTCACATGACTTGGTTTTGATAGTTTAGTATGAGCCCCATAGTGGCATCTCTCATACAATGTTCTCATTAGTAGACACTCTCGCCGGTACAAGGGTAAGCCTCTTGCACAGAGCATTAGACCACCTCCAACATGGAGCTATTTGCATCACACAATTGATGACAAACCAATCATGAATATGGATGAGATCTATGTGTGGAAAGAGAACCTACTTTGACCATTTATTGCCACAGATTATGTACCAGTGTATGATGTCGACTCGAGCCTCATTGGTCTTGAGAGATCGAATGCAAATTCTTCATATGTTAACATGGATCAGCCCGTAGTTTCTAATCATGCACATTCCTTGGTAAGCCCTTAGCATGAGGCAAATTTCTTGGTAAGCCCTCAACACGAGGCAGATTTAGTAAGACTTGAGCACAAGGCAATCCCACTCACATAAGCACCGTTTGATTCTAATGATGCCCAACCACCATCACTCTCATGCATGGATCTGACTCCATCTTTTGCCACAAATACAAATACTCACTAGGAGTTCACCAGTGATCATGCAGTGTTTCAGCAAGTAAGTCATCAGTATGAGGCACTATCTCTAGCTGCATGTAGAGATTTATGCCACAATGCATTCAACTCTTTAAGTGATTCCATTCCAACATCCATCACTAATGCTTTCACCTCTGACACATAGCATATCTTGGGCTCAGTTCCCTTCAGCACATCAATCTTCAGGACATTCTAGCATCGCTTAGTCATGCCGCATTGCACCACCATTGGATCTAGTTATCACCACCTTCAATCAGTAGATCATGCCTCAGTGTGAGGACATTTATGCATCAATGTAGTCCTGCCCCAGGGTAGTGGACATCTTCAGGTTTAGCCATAGCACAACCTAGGGAGACTCAGTGGTTCATCATGCACTTATGGCTGTTGTATATAGTCCTTGATGCAGATTAGTGGTTGAATCCATGACTATAGATCAGTACCTACATTAGCATTTGGCACTTCAGGGACATCTTATGCATTTTCAGTGATATTTCAGGATTTTAGGCCTTTACACTATTAGCTCCTTCTCAACAAGCCTATGATAGATGCTACATCCCAATTTGATGGATGTTTACGCATGCACACATCAGACGACCTCCAACTCATGATAGTTGAGCATACAGGTTCAATAGGTTGCCATACCTTATCATTTGTATGGGCTTCTTTGTTAGCAAAGCTATGTATCATGCCTGCACTTTCAGCCCCAGATTTTCAGCCCCTAAATCATTCTATCCACACCAATTATGCAATATTCTATGACCCAACATCATATGACATAGATTTTTACTCTACTATAGCATACCTCCGCCATTGTTGTCAGTTCTTTTGGGTTGGTGACACCCTCGCATGTCACAACCTACTGGATTCTTTCTCCATCGCTACATCGACTAGCCTCACATTTGGATGCCTCTTCTTCAGGAGGATTACCAAAAAGCGAGCGACAAAAAGTGGGCGAGCCAAAAAAAGCGAGCAATAAAAAACAATAAAAGATTTATAAATCCCCCATTTTTGTAGCAAAAAATAATAACTTATTCAAAAGTGCATATGTTCCCTCAATGCTAGAAGGTTAAACATGCATATAACTTTAGAGCCATTAACACTAATTTCACATTATCCATGAGATAGTTTGTATGTTTAATTTCCAAGTCATTGTTTGTATCAAAGACAAACCCTACTACAATCAAGTTCTCTCTTTCCACTAGAGCAATTGAGATCATCTTTCCAAGGACTCCTTGCATGGATTAGTCTAGATTCCATGCATATGTAAATGCTTAGCTTTTTTAAGTCTGTTCACTCTTGGAACAAAACCCATGTTTCTTTGTTATTGCAAAAATATCCTTCCCTAATGATTTATTTTTACCTCCCACTAATCTTACCAATGCAGCAAATTGACCACAAATTCATATTTTGGTGCATTAAATTTTACTAGATGGTGCACAAAGACATGATAATCATCTAAAGTATGCCTTGCCATTTGATTTGATATGTAACATGATCCCATTTGGACTTGTAAATCAAAAGATACAGGGATGTGAAAATGTCCTCTTTTGGGCCAAAACAGGGAGCGCGTTAAGAAAATGTCCTCTTTTGGGCCAAAACAGGGAGTGTGTTAACGCGCTCCCTGTTTTGGCCCAAAAGAGGACATTTTCACATCCCTATATCTTTTGATTTACAAGTTACATATCAAATCTAGATTCCATGCATATGTAAATGCTTAGCTTTTTTAACTCTGTTCACTCTTGGAACAAAACCCATGTTTCTTTGTTACTGCAAAAATATCCTTCCCTAATGATTTATTCTTACCTCCCACTAATCTTAACAATGCAGCAAATTGACCACAAATTCATATTTTGGTGCATTAAATTTTACTAGATGGTGCACAAAGACATGATAACCATCTAAAGTACGCCTTGCCATTTGATTTGATAAGTAACATGACCCCGTTTGGGGACTTGTAAATCAAAAGATACAGGGATGTGAAAATGTCCTCTTTTGGGCCAAAACAAGGAGCGCGTTAACGTGCTCCCTGTTTTGGCCTAAAAGAGGACATTTTGGCAAGATGTTAACATTTGATTGTTTTGGCCCAAAATATGAGTTTTTAACATCCCTACATCTTTTGATTATCAAATATAAATGGCATAATGTTACATATCAAATCAAATGACAAGGCATGATTTAGATGAATAAAACTTGTGTGCATTAGAATATAAATTTTGTGACACATAACCACCTTTTCTAATACTTTGTACTTCAAGCAATTATTTTATAAAAATCTTAGATTCTTTCTTTGCTTGCTTGATTTTCCAACCACTTCAACTAATTGTCGCTCGCTTTTTTGGGCTTGCTCGCTTTTTCTCGCTCGCTCTATTGACTGCCTCTTTAGAGGAGCTACATAGTCCATGGTGACTTATGACATGTTCAACCTTAACATGTTTAGTACACATCCATACATGTAGTCATCTTTTGATAGACTAGTCTTCGATCCAGGTTGACTTTACTTTCTGCAAATTTCCTTCCTCTTCCCTTCGGCCTATTTTTTGGGTTTTGTTCCCAAAGGCGAAGGATTACTCACAACTTAAGAGGTGGAAATCCGCATTATGTACAAGATCATAAGTTGTACTCATAATTGTACATGCTTCTGCTATGTAGTCATTATGCTCACATATGCACATACTACCCTGATTTCTTTCAGTTTTCTTTTCCAAATTTGGATGCTATCAAATGCACCAAATGAAATCCACAAAAGGGTCTTGCACATGCACCCTCTACTTACCTAGTGCAATTTAAGAGGGGGTGTTTAGGATGGTGTAAATTGCACCAATCCTTTAGGGTATTAGCGAAAAACCCTAGCCCTAACCCTAACCCTAAGGGGTTCACATGTATATCTTCATGTTCATGTTCAATACAACTTAGTGTATAGGTAGCTATATTGTATGCACTTGTGACATGAAGTTGGGGGTAATAAACTTCACACACCTCTTCACTTCCTACTGCTTCCAAAGATTCAAACACATATAGAGATGCGCCTTGAGATGGGCTTCGCGTTGATATATGTTTTTAAGAAACAAAGAAGCGGCCAAAAAGTTATAAGTGGTTTACTCGATGGGGGTAAAAACTCTCATGAAAACAAACTGTCCGACACAGAGACTCATAGCTTTTTATAGTAGTATTTGATTTGAGGTCTAATCATATAGAAACATGCTCTTGAAGAGAGCTTTGCGATAAGATAAGTTTCATCAAAATCGGACTACCGAGTAGAAAGTTATAAGCCAAACACTAACAGGGGGTCAAACTATCATGAAAACAGACTGTCAGACACAGAGACTCATAAATTTTTACAATAGTATTTGATTCAAGGTCTAATCAAATAGAAACACGCATCTTGAAGAGGGCTTTGTGGTAATATAAATTTCATCAAAATCAGACTACCAAGCAGATAGTTATGAGCAAAACACTAATAGGGGGTCAAACTGTCATAAAAACTACCCTCCACCCATGCTAATTTCGCCTGAGCAAGAGGCTCCCTCAAGACTCCACCTTCATCAACGATTCACCACTCATAGATTTTGCCTAAAAGAGAGTAAGTAGCTCCCTTGGTGGCTCGAGAAATAGATGGACCATGTGTGTGCAATGAGCGGCCGAATAGAAAGAACTTTTAAGGTTTTGAAAGAAAGAAAAGGGAAGAGAGACTCAAGAGAGGGAATACGAAGTGATCTTCATTGTCAATAGAGTGAGGCTCCACTCCAATGCAACTCAAAATGCTACAAACACAAGGGAGAAGAAGTGGTTTCATACGTACAAGAGGGAGCAAAATCTCCAAGACTACTCATAGAGAGAGATGGACTCAAGAGTCTACATACGAGAATATCTACAAGAGGGAGAAAAAGGCTGATTGAAAAGGCTTGAGGAGACTAGAGCTACAGCAACATGAGGCCTAATGGTGGAAGAGATGATGAACAAGGGAGAGGAGGGCTCCTTTTATAGAGATTTTGTCACCCTCCTTCACCCATTTACAATTGCTGCCGATTCCTTTCCCCATCAATCACATAAGCCCGTATGTCACCATCCATGTCCTTTTTGGCTACTCTTGCCATGTGTCCCATCAAAAGATGCTCAAGACTTTTAAAATATTGAGAAAGTCAAGAGTCTCTCCACATGGAGCGCATAGGGACCCTCTCTTTTCCATATGTCCACATCCTCCTTATTCCACATGGGAATTCTAGAAGGATTCCTCTTGACTCCACACTCCTCCACATGCCTTCCACATGCTTGGCATGTGGCCTCTCTTATATTATTGGAACACATGGACATGAGCCCACCTCTTTATATGACTCACTCTTCCTATTTTCTAAAAACCCCATAATATCCTATACACAAATAACTCTCACCCCATACCAAGGTATTTATAATTCATACCTATGGTATTTACAATAAGAGCCGCTAGGCTATCACTTGATGCTCAAACTCTTATTAAACATAGAGAAAAATAATACCAATGCCAAATTAAAAATATCAAAATTTGGCATCACATTGTTCCCCCCCCAGCAGATCCTCTCTAGTGATAGATGTGGGGTTAAAGGTCACTGTGCCTTTACCCCGGTTATGTACAATACTCAAACACATATATAAATGAATGAAAAAGAAGATTAGGGTGTTTTGCACCCACCAAAACTTGTGTGGCTCTCTGTTTCTCTCTCTCCCTCTTCCGTTATTGCTTCCATTGAGAGCACTCTCAACTGGTATCAGAGCTCGGGTGATCTAGCTGAGCATGCGTGAATGCTTGAAGCTCAGCAGCTTTGTGGGAGGAGCTTTGTGGGTGACTTTACTTGCATCCGAGTGTGTAGAGACCTTGGAGGAACCTTTGGAAAAGTCACTTTGGTTTTACGAAGTGGTTTTGAGAGCCTGTTAAGTGTTTTCAAAGAAAAAAGTCGTTTTTTGAGCTTTTCCCTGTTTCGTTCAATGACAGAGACTCCATATTGACTTGTAGAGGCAACTATTACTTGCTTTTGGTGTCCACTTCACTTCAGGAGCTTGGAAACACCTTCATTCTTGAATCTGGGATCATTTCATTGGATTTCTGACTCACTGTGTCAGTTTTTGCATTTTTCTGCTCGGGTGTTGGAACTCAAGTTTGGAGCAACCATTTGTAGATCTGTCAGTTCCAGTGGACTCAGGAGGTCCTAAAACTTCTATGTTGCTCATCATTTGCACTCCAATGGAGTTTACAAATAGCTCTATTTCCAAAAACGTTTTTCAATTCATGTGTTGGACCCAGTGATTGAGACTACGGTTTCTAAAACCGTCTGTCCCATTGCATTCCGGATGCCCAAAGACCCCTACCTGTCAGTTCTTACGCGATTCGGTGGAGGATTTTTAGAGTTATAGATCTCCGTGTATTTGATTTCATCTCTCTATTATGCACTTTTCATTCTAAGGTTTTGAAACCTTAGATTTATGCCACATGGCAGTGGATAAGTGTTGACTCCCATTTCTCACTCATCGGTTGGGATTTTGGAGTTCCGGTAGAAGAGAGATATTTGCAGATTTTCTTGTTGAGTCCGATTATGCAATGGCGCCCATGTTTTGAGGCATCTCAGGTTCTGTTTTTAGAAGCGGTCATTACCGTGAGACTATGATTTCTTGAGCATACCTTATGTAGATCACTCTGGTTGCAGTTTGAGCAGTGTGCGCTCATTCGTGGTGTGCATTGGGTTGCAGTGGATGATTTATAGGCCATTTGGATGCATTGCCGTCCTTATTGGATGCGATGATAGGCCCAAATTGCCTTGTGGGATGCTATTTTTATGGATGCTTTGCACATGGATGCTATTTTATGCTAAGGGACAGCTTTGACACATTGCAGGTGATGCACTGATAGTGCTATGCTCTCTTGGATGAGATATTATTAATGCATATGCCAGTGGACGGTGTTTATGCTTGAGTCATTTGGCACTTATTGGCATTTTGGATTGCCATTGCAATTGGCATTTTCTTTTAGGCCAGATTGGCTCATTCGGATGCATAGTATATGCACATGAGTCAGATGCTTTGAGACATGAGTTTTGGTGATATTTGACTCTATTGTGGCATGCACATTTGGGTGCACCTGGTATTTGGTGTGATTCTCTCTTGTAGGTACTAGTATTTGGGATTTTTGCTTCATTTGCATCATGGCATCCTCTTCCATGTCTGAAAAGGAGTTTTTTAGCATTAAAAAGTTTGATGGGACAAACTTTTCTTTGTGGAAAGAACAAATAAGGGATGTGATTATTCAAAAGAAGTAGATTAAACCCTTGGCAGGGATTGAAGCTAAGCCTGCAAATATGTCTGAGGATGATTGGAATGAGTTGGATGCATTAGCAAAATCTACTATTAGACTTCATCTTGCAGAGTCAGTTTATTTCATAGTAGTAAATGAGCACTTCAGATGATGCATATTCCTAGGATTGGATTTTGGATTCTGGTGCTTCATTCCATGTTACTCCCCATAGGGAATGGTTCTCCACTTATGACAGTGGAAAGACAGGTTGTGTGCATCTTGGAAATGACTATGCATGTGACATAGTGGGAGTAGGTGATGTAAAGTTTTCTTTTGCAAATGGGTCTGCATTTATTTTGAAACATGTGAGACATGTGCCTAAGTTGACCAAGAGTCTTATTTCAGTGGGTCAGCTAGATGATGCTGGTTTTCACACCACTTTTGGCTTTCAGAGTTGGAAAATTCGGAAGGGCTCTATGCTTTAGCTAGGGGTGCCAAGTGTGGGACTTTGTATCCCTTACATGTATCAGGGGTATTTGATCATGTTGTTGCAATAACCGAGCAGCCAAGCACTTCTTTGTGGCATTGTAGGTTGGGGCACACGAGCCAAAATGGAATGAAACTCTTATGCCATTTGGGTTATGTACCGCATTTGAGTTTCTCTGATTTTGAATTTTGTGAGCACTGTCTCTATGGGAAGCAGACTAAATCAGCCCATAAAATAAGGGGAAAGAAAGAGTTTGAAAAGCTTGATTTGGTGCATTCAGACGTATGTGATCCCATGCCTACACGGTAATTAGGCGGGGCTGAATACTATGAGACATTCATTGATGATGCAACTAGGAAACTGTGGGCTTATGCTATAGCTCGGAAGAGTGATGTGTTCTAGGTATTTTAGAAATGGCTGGCCTTGGTTGAGAATCAGTTAGGTAGAATGCTTAAATGTCTACGGACTGACAATGGTGGAGAGTATCTCTCTCATGACTTTCAGCATTTCTGTGATACATGTGGGATTAAGAGGGAGCTCACATCCCCTCGTACTCTAGAGCAAAATCCAATTGTAGAAAAGATGACCCTTACCATTCAAGAAAGGTTGCAATGCATGCTTTCCAATGCAAGTATTTGTGGTGGTTTTTGGGCTGAGGCAATGAAGACTGCAGTGCATGTGATAAATAGATCACCTAGTAAGAGTTTGGATGGTGGTATTCCTGAAAAAGCATGGAGTGGCAAGAAGCCCTCTTACTCTCATTTGCATATATTTGGGTGTGAGGCATATGCACATGTGCCAAAAGAGCTTTGAAAGAAGCTAGATAGGAAATGCATCTTTTTGGGTTATGGTGAAAGTGGAGAGATGGGCTATCGTCTCTGGGATCTAGAAGCAAAGAAGATCATATGTAGCCATGATGTAGCCTTCAATGAGAAGAAGATGCATAAGGCACCCATGAGGGATATGGAAATGAGGAGAATCACTTTCCAGGATGTGAATCCACCTGCATATGTTGATAGACAACAAGCTATCCATGCACCAAATGTGCAAGAAATGGTACCACCAAGTACTCCCACAGGTATACAATCAAGGGTAGATGATGGATCATCTATTGGTGGAAATGATGAGCCAAATGTGGCTGATATGAAAGTGGGACAGCAAGCTGAAATGCCCTTGAGAAGATCATCTGGAGTGTTTAGGCCACCTGATAGGTTTGTTCTAGGGGTAGACTATGTGATGCTTACTGATTGCGGGGAGACTTCTTACTACAGAGAGGCTATGATGCACGAGGATCAACGCAAGTGGGAGTATGCTATGCAATCAGAGATGAGTTCACTTATGAAGAATAAGACTTGGGACTTGGTTTCTTTGCCACATGGAAAGAAAGCATTACCATGTAAATGGGTCTACAAAATGAAGGTCACAGGTGATGATGTGCCTAGGTACAAGGCCCGTTTGGTTGCTAAAGGGTTCCAGTAAGAGAAGGGTGTGGACTTTGATGAGATATTCTCTTCGGTTGTGAAGATGACCACACTTAGATGCATGCTTGGACTAGTGGCATCAAAGGATATGGAGCTTATGCAGATGGATGTCAAGACAACTTTCTTGCATGGGGATTTGCATGAGGAAATTTACATGGTGCAGCCGAAAGGCTTTGAAGAAAAGGGCAAAGAGAATTTAGTTTGCAAGCTGAAGAAGAGTCTCTATGGTCTTAATCAAGTGCCTAGAGAATGGTATCAAAAGTTTGATGCTTTCATTCGGTCCCAGGGTTTTAGAAGGAGTGAAAATGATCACTGCCTCTACACTAAAAGGGCTAAGGATAATAGCCTGATAATCTTGGCACTATATGTGGATGATATGCTATTGGCTAGCAAGAATACTTATGAGCTAGATGCATTAAAGGCCAAGTTGCATGAGGCCTTTCATATGAAGGATTTGGGATTTGCAGGTCATATTCTTGGTATGCGCATCACGCGTGATCGGAGTAGGAAACTCCTTTGGCTTTCACAAAAAGAGTATGTTATAAAAGTATTACAGCGTTTCAATATGGAGGGGGGGAAGGCAGTGAGTACTCCATTGCCTCCATATGTGAAACTGAGTCATACAGATAGTCCCAAATCAGATGAGGAAAGGGCCATGATGGCCAAGGTTCCTTATGCATCAGCAGTTGGGAGTCTTATGTATGCTATGATAGCTCCTAGACCAGACACTACATTTGCAGTTGGAGTTGTTAGCCGGTAATCCAGGAAAGAGGCATTGGGAGGTAGTTAAGTGCATCATGAGGTACATGAAGGGTACCAAGGAGATGTGCATCTGCTTTGGTAGAGGAGACATGCATGTACTTGGGTACATAGATTAAGACTATGTAGGGCATGTGGATAGTAGGAGATCCACTTCTGGTTATGTGTTCACCTTTGCAGGTGGTGTAGTGTCGTGGATGTCTCGCGCATAGAAGTGCATTGCTTTGTCTAGCACAGAGGCTGAGTATGTTGCAGCCACAGAGGGTTGCAAGGATGCTATATGGCTTGATCAACTAGTGGGAGATTTGGGGATTTATACAGGTGTACCGACATTGCATAGTGATTCCATGAGTGCTATTCAGCTAGCACAAAATCCGGTCTTTCTTGCAAAGACCAAACACATTGAGGTCAGGTACCATTTCATCAGGGAGGTACTTGAGAACAAGCGCATAGAGCTTGTTAAGGTTCATACAGATGATAACCCTGCAGATATGCTGACGAAGAGTCTACCTAATCAGTAGTTTGAGTATTGTCGTGTATTGATGGGCATTGGATATTATGCTCACTGGTTGTTCTCCCTTAAAGGCACATTGTCCTTTAAGTGGGAGGTTGTGGGGGTTAAAGGTCACTGTGCCTTTACTCCGGCTATGTACAATACTCAAACACATATAAAAATGCTTGAAAAAGAAGATTAGGGTGTTCTGCAACCACCAAAACTTGTGTGGCTCTTTGTTTCTCTCTCTCCCTTTTCCGTTCTTGCTTCCATTGAGAGCACTCTCAATAGAGAGGGTCTTCTGGCCCTTAAGGTGGTCAAGCATAGAAGAATTTAAGGAGACATTCATTGGTGCATCCGAGTATCACCATGATGTCAACATCCTCAAGCTAATAGGTTCCATTGGTGACATTCATATGCATCCTTATGGAGGCATGGCCAAAAGTAACCAATCTCTGCTTCTGTTGTGGGGTTAACCCTCGAGGAAACATGCCTTCTTTCACATATTGATGAACATCTTGTAGTTTGGGCCATCCAGTGTCTACCAAAGAAACCACCCCCTGGTCTTGTACTACAATGGCTTGAGTAGCCAACTCATCTGCCCTTTGAGTTTATTTTCTGTTTATATGAACAAACTTGCAAAAATCAAACTGACTACATAGTGAGTGCCATAGCCTTTTGTGTTGGGGCTTGTCAATGTCCTGCCTCTCCATAGGCACACTTGTGATCCTATGTGTGTGCTAGAGGGGCAGTTAGGTGTGTTAAGTGGAGCTAGATACTAGGGGAGAGATTCTAGGAGCTTGGTGGCCTTTGGTATGAGGTCATCTATGATGTTAGTGTGGATGTAGAGGTAGCCTACATATGGCCCTCATTTCTCTTCATTCTATGAGACAGTTCTTCATTTGTGTCCATCTTCTTTTCTCCATTTTGCTCAGCTTGCTCGTCTCCAACATGGTATCAGAGCAGTACCAACCTCCTTGAGCATGATCCCACCACCTCATCATCATCTTCTCCTCTCTCCTACTGCTCACTCTCACTCTTTGCATCGTCTTTTGCTCATCGGACCTCATGACCCTCAGCTATGGCGTCTCCCCCCTTCTCTTCCTCCTCCTCCTCCTTGCCTTTATGGAGGCCTCTTCGGTGAAAAGTAGTAGCAGCAACCACAAGCCCAAGCAGCCTTCTCCACCAGTGTCTTGCATAACACAGACCACATCTTCTCCTTTCTACAAAAGTCTAAATCGCTCCAATTTCTCTTGTCAAGGACAGCACCATTAGAATAGTATTGCTTGTTCCACATAACAGATGATAAGCATGAGGTGAGGACGAGTTTCTTCACGGATGATGTATTGGCACAAGCCTCCACAAGGTTAAGCACGCCCCTAACCTCGTTATCAATAATTTCAGTCGGGTAGTCTCGGTTCCCATTTATGTCATAGTTCGGAGAGGGCATGTAAAAAAAATTCCATTCGATCTTATGGACTATTGTAGTCTGTCAGAGCTGTTCGCGGGCTATGACACTACAAGCTGCAAGCATTCTTTCACTCTAGGAGACACTAACAGTGAAGTAGACAGGCAAATCTCACTCTAGATTTTGATCAGTTGTTCCATCTCATCCTTCTGAAATATCACAACTGATTCAGTATTGCTCCTTCCACTCGTTGAAGTCATTGGTTGATTCGTTCTACCATTGTCGAAAGAAAAAAAAGGCTTGCTGCACCATAACCACACCTTGTGATTCTTTGGCCCTCTTTAGCGGCCTTGGGAGCTCGTGATCTGGACTGCGGGTTACTAAAAGAAGTCCATTCCTTATCAATATTTGTAGCCCGGCCTGGTCCCCGTGAGTTAAAGCCACACTAAATTACAAGCATATGCATAAAAAATTTATGGTAAAAGTTTGACAGAGATCTACCCTCTCATGGCACTTTCATTTGACTCCAAGTACAAGAAAAAGATGAAGGTCAGATACCTAAGATATGCTTCTCTACACAACTATGGAGATGACAAGCTAATTGTTCTCTCGAAGGATATGATTTTCAAATCCACTTGTTTTACTTCTTTTATCATGGTACCATCTTATAAGGCACTAAACACTGCCCATGTGGTAAGACCTTGCCTTGACATGGATATTTTGCTTTGCTACAAGAAGAGGCTTCTTGTCAAGCCCACATCATCCATGAGATGATGAGTATGTTTTTGAGCTCCACTTGTATCTCTACTAGTTGTCAAGGTACTCTGCCTGGACAGTACTCCAAAATGATTGTAATAAACTGTGAGTTCTTTGTAAACACCTCTGGTCACCTATGATGTAGACCATGTGAGTATGTGTTGTCCCCTTGGTACCTCCTGCAAACTTGTGTTTGTACATGCAAGGGAGATAACCATTAGGGGGGTTTTGTTTTTTGCCCTCATGGTACCTCTTGCAGACATTTTGTTTGTACATGCAAGGGAGATAACCATTGGGGGGGGTTGTGTTCCCCACTCTGTATACCTCACACCCATGGGAACCCTTGCTAGCTTGAGATCCTAGCCATTGATAGATCCATGACCACCATGAGATGGCATGTGACACCTTGTGCTAGCTATATCCTTGACATAGCTTGAGGCAGTCCCTTGAGGGGGGGTTTGTTGGGGTTTGTCAATGTCCTGCCTCTCCATAGGCACACTTGTGATCCTATGTGTGTGCTAGAGGGGCAGTTAGGTGTGTTAAGTGGAGCTAGATGCTAGGGGAGAGATTAGACTAGGAGCTTGGTGGCCTTTGGTATGAGGTCATCTATGATGTCAGTGCAGATGTAGAGGTAGCCTTTATATGGCCCCCATTTCTCTTCATTCTATGAGATAGTTCTTCATTTGTGTCCATCTTCTTGTCTCCATTTTGCTCAGCCTGCTCGTTTCCAACATTTTGATTAAGCTCCTTCAAATGAGGACTTCTTGTCTTGTAATGCCCTTGCATTTGCTTTATCATAAGCTGAGAATCTCCTCTTACTTCCAATTATTTAACTTGACTTTGAAGACAACCCTCCGAACCAAGAATCAAAGCATTATACTCAGCTGCATTGTTAGTTGTGATACCTGGAAGCTCTTGTCCTCTTGCCCAAACCTCTTAACCTTCAGAATTCATCAAGACTATCCCCTCGGCACCTTGTTGGCATGAAGGACTATAAGCCCCATCAAAATACAAAAAACAAGAGATGTTGGTGGTGTATCCCTTTCATCTTTAATGTTCTCCTTACATTTCTTTTCTTCTCCTAGATCCTCCCATCCTATAAGCAAATCTGCCATAGTGGACCTGGTATTTTCAGTGACAAAAGAGAAAGAGAACTCTTGAAGCTCTAACAACCATTTTGCAAATCTCCCCCCAGGATTAGGCTTTCGAACTAGATATGCTAATATAGACTGAGAGGTAAGGAAGAAAAATGGTTGAGGTAATAAATAGGAGCGAAACTTTCCGACTGAAAACACTAAAGAGAGAGCTTGCTGCTCCATTCCTTCATACCTATTTCCACCTCTGTAAGCTGTCGGCTGGCATTATAGATAGGTTCCATTCTACCTGCCTCTCCTTTTTGTAGCAATACAGCACCAACTGAATGCAAAGATACACTTGGATTTACATAAAAGTCTTGAGACCAATCAGGGGGCTTCAATATTGGGCCCTTACTCATGGCCTCCTTCAGTTGCTGAAAAGACTCTTGTTGCTCCACACCCCATTGGAAAGAAACTCCTTTTCTTGTCAACAAGTTCATGGGATGCACTATCTTTGTGAAATCATCACAAAAGCATTGATAATACTTGCTCTTTCCTAGAATTCTGCGAACAACCAGTGACACTCTCAAGACTTGGCAATGCCATGATTGTGACTTGGCAATGCCATGATTGCTTGAACCTTGTCAGGATGCATTTGTAGGCCTTCTTCAGACAAATATGCCCCAATAAGACTACTTCTGTTTGAGCCAAATGACACTTGCTAGGATTTAGACACCCTTTTGCTTCATCAATCCTAGCTAATAAGGCCATCTTTAACTTCTCCATGTGATCTATGCACCAAGAATAAATGCAAAAATCATCCAAAAACACCCTTATGAAATTTCCCAAGTAAGGCTCAAGCACTTGACTCGTGAACCTTTGAAATGTAGCTGGCGCATTGGTCAACCCAAAAGGCATCACTCTGTAAGCAAAAACTCCCCAAGGTGTGACAAATGATGTTTTCTTTTGATCTTCCTCCCGAATATGAATTTGAAAGTACCCAGAATACCCATCACATACATAATACATCTCATGCCCTGCTACTTGGTCTAGTATTTCACCTTGGAATGGCAAAGGAAAATGATCCCTCTTAGTGCATGCATTTAAAGGACGAAAGTCCACACAAACCCGCCACTTATTTCCTTTGTTTGGTGTGACAACTATAGGAGATATCCATTCTGAATCATCAACAGGAAAGATGAATCCCACCTCGAGTAGTTGTGTTATCTCTTTCTTTAGTGCCTCAGCTTGGATCACCCCCAATCACCTTAAGTGTTGCACAACTAGCTTGCTTTCTGGCTTCAACTCAATCTTGTGCTCCACAAGAGAGATTGGTCGAACCTGTGAATAGCTTGTTGCAAAGAGACATGGAAAATCATCTAACATATCCAAGTACTGGAGCTTCTCACTACCTGATAGAGAATCACCAAGAAGCTCTTCATTGCATTGGCATCGTTTAGTGTGCTCCACATCCTCCAAATGAAGTGTCTGTATAGGATCTTCTTGTACCACCACCTTGTTCCCTCCTGACTCATCCTAATCGGTACCACTGATCAGCACTAAGACAAAGACCAAAGGCCACTCCTTCCACCTCACCCTCTAAGTTGGACTCCTTGGAGCTATACCCTGTCTCTTCTTCTTCATTAGTTAAAGTTAGAGCTTGAACTCTCTAATGTTGAAGACTCCTCCTTGACAACTTCCTTTTTGTGGCTTTTGATGTTGTAGCGCACCTTCTTATCATTTCCCTACAAAATCAATTCTCTAGTATCCCACTTTTGAACAACCTTCATCTTGCATAGCCAAGGCCTTCCCAAAATCGATGGATAGGCACGTACATCTGGCTTGGTAGGGATCGCCTGAAAAGTAGTCGGCACAGAAATTCCACATACATCCACTTCTAGATTCTTCACAACTCCCAAGTTCTTAACCCTAGTGTTGTCAGCCAATTTGATGTGATAAGGAGAAGTAGTACTAGAGTATTTAAAATCATCTATCATGGTCTTCTCACTCATGACATTAATCTATGCACCTCCATCAATGTACACATTAAAAATCACTTGACCATCAATGATAACATCAACCATAGGTATATCATCACCAACATCTATATCTACCTTTTGAATAATAGGAATGACACTTTTCTTCTTTTTCTTCTTTGACACTCTTGTGCTTGCTAGCTTTCCCCATTCTTTCTGTAGTTTTGGAGACAAAGCAAGTAATTGACCAAAGGTGATATGAGCTTCCTTTTCTTTAAGGTCATACAACAAGTCATAGCTTCCAATGCCTTGTCCTAAAGGAAAGTCTAACTGGATAATTCTCCTTCTAGATGCCCTCTTTTTCTTAATACGGTGTTCCTCTTCTTGATGTTCCTCATCTACTTCTTCCTTGCTTCCTTCTTCTTCTTTTGCTTTACCATGCCCCCGTTTAGACATCATTACCTCTCTTTCCTCATCCCCTAAAGAAGCTTCTAACAAGGATACTTGTTTTTCTTCTTTCTTTCTCAATCTAGGATACTTGGGGTGATATTGACCTTTTTTATTACATTCATAGCAAGTGAACCCACTCTTATCTCGAGGCCTATCTTCACTCTTTGGTGCTCTAGGTTGTCGTGCATTAACCAAATGCAATTTCAAATCAACAAAATTTTCCATCAATTAGGAGATATCATGATCTAACTCAGAGGACTTTGGTACTTGAGGAGTGCCCATTACCTCCACCTTAGGAGTTGAAGCTGTTGAAGACATAAAAGAGGATTCGATCTTTAGAGAAGCTTCTTTCTTGGTCACAATGCGAAGTGTATCCATGTATGTTGTTGGATCTTTACTCATTACTTTTGAGCAAAGACAACGCTGCAAAGCCATAACAAATTTTCTCATCTTTGAGTGCTCCCTCCCTGAGAAACTTTGAGAGGCTGATGATGCAGATGCCATAGCTTGCAAAGCTACCCTTTCATACTTTGTCCATAAATTTTCATATCGGATTGCCAACATAGAGACCATCTCACCCTCTCCTTGATAGAACTGGTCCAACTGCAATATCAAAGAATTTGGTGACTCCACTGGCCCAAATCTCTGCTTCATTATTGCCACCACCACTTGGTCCCAGTCCTCCTTGGTAGAGTCCAACAAGGCCTCATCCCAACTCAAGGCTACACCTTCAAGAAAATCAGGCAAAATCTCCGCTCGATCCTTTATGGACGATCTGGAAAGTTGGCATCCTCGAACACAATCCTAAAGATAAGACTCTGGGTCTTCCCCTTGGGTCCCTCGAAACACTAGAATCTTCACCATGATGAAACACAAAAAGGAAACACCAAGATCCAACTAATATCCCAAACAAGATCCAAACAAGATCCCATAGAGCCTTAGTATACCAAGATCAACTTATTATGCATAACCACTTGTTGAAAACCCTCCACAATGTGATCCTCAACAAAATCTTCAAAAATAAGTGACCAACCAGCACCATGAAGACATTGTGTATACATGCATTCAAGAATCACCCTTCTCACAATTGGAAGTGCACATAACAGCTTCAAGATATTGTACTCTTCATCATTTGCATAGCAAAAGAAGTCGAAAGCATTGAGAATCACCACTCCACTGTTATAGTCAAAAACTACCCAAAGACTCAACTCTTCTTCATGCCAAGCTGCCAGTGCATGAAACAATCCCTAATCTATCATTGTGCCTACTAATGGTGTTGTCGATTCACCAACATATTCAAGATTGCAAACATAAAGTATATGATCATAATGACCATGCGAATAGCTTGAGCATCACCTTCACAATCTTCAAGTTCTCTTAAACAAGCTGCAATCTCTTCTAACGGAGTTCTTCCCGGCATCTTCTCTATCACATTAGAAACACATGCTTATACTAGGCATAACATGCAATCAAGTACACCCGATACTATTTAGTAAGGTGGGGTGAATCCAATACCAAACGTACTCGACGTCTCCACCAAAAAGATGTGACATGAAGTTAGGGGTAATAAACTTCACACACCTCTTCACTTCCTACTACTTCTAAAGATTCAAACACATATAGAGATACCCTTGACATGGACTTCGTATTGATATATGTTTCATAAGTAACAAAGAAGCGACCAGAAAGTTATGGGTGGTTTACTCGATGGGGGTAAAAACTATCATGAAAACAGATTGTCTAACACGAAGACTCATAACTTTTTACAGTATTATCTGATTTAAGGTCTAATCACAAAAAGCATGCATCTTGCATAGAGCTTCGTGTTGATCTAAGTTTCATCAAAATCGGAATACCGAGCAGAAAGTTATGAGCCAAACACTAACAGGGGGTCAAATTGTCATGAAAATAGACTATCAAACACAGAGGCTCATAACTTTTTATAGTAGTATTTGATTCAAGGTCTAATTACATAGAAACATGCATCTTGAAGAGAGCTTTTCACTAATATAAGTTTCATCAAAATCGGACCACCAAGTAGAAAGTTATGAGCAAAACACTAATAGGGGGTCAAACTGTCATAAAAACTGCCCTCCACCCATGCTAATTTCGCCTGAGCAAGATGCTCCCTCAAGACTCCACCTTCATCCACCACTCATAGATTTTGCCTAGAAGAGAGTAAGTAACTCCCTTGGTGGCTCGAGAAATGGATGGACCATGTGTGTGAAATGAGTAGCCGAATAGAAAGAACTTTTAAGGCTTTAAAAGAAAGAAAAGGGAAGAGAGACTCAAGAGAGGGAATACGAAGTGATCTTCATTGCAAATAGAGTGAGGCTCCACTCTAATGCAACTCAAAATACTACAAACACAAGGGAGAAGAAGTGGTTTTATACATACAAGAGGGAGTGGAAGCTCCAAGACTACTCATAGAGAGAGAATGAACTAGAGAGAGATGGACTTAAGAGTCTACATACGAGAATATCTACAAGAGGGAGAGAAGGCTCATGGAAGAGGCTTGAGGAGACTAGAGCTACAGCAACATGAGGCCTAATGGTGGAAGAGATGATGAACAAGGGAGAGGAGGGCTCCTTTTATAGAGATTTTGTCACCCTCCTTCACCCATTTACAATTGTTGCCTATAGATTCCTTTCCCCATCAGTCACATAAGCCCGTATGTCACCATCCATGTCCTTTTTGGCTACTCTTGCCATGTGTCCCATCAAAAGATGCTCAAGACTCTTAAAATATTAAGAAAGTCAAGAGTCTCTCCACATGGAGCCCATAGGGACCCTCTCTTTTCCATATGTCCACATCCTCCTTATTCCACATGGGAATTCTAGAAGGATTGCTCTTGACTCCTCACTCCTCCACATGCCTTCCACACGCTTGGCATGTGGCCTCTCTTATATTATTGGAACACATGGACATGAGCCCACCTCTTTATATGACTACTCTTCCTATTTTCTAAAAACCCCATAATATCCCATACACAAATAACTCTCACCCCATACCAAGGTATTTATAATTCATACCTATGGTATTTATAATGATCCATTCCACTCATCCTCTCAATCCCATACAATATCTTAGAAAATAGAAATAAGTGAGAGCTGCTAGGCTATCACTTGATACTCAAACTCGTATCAAACATAGAGAAAAATAATACCAATGCCAAATTAAAAATATCAATTTTTGGCAGCACAGCACTCCTCTCTCTCTCTCTCTCCCTCTCTCACTTTCGCTACTATCACATGACTCATCACTATTCTTTCAAAGCATTAAATAGGACTTTGCAAGATATGATGTCCAATGATCAACTTTTTGGTGGAAAGATGGTGCTATTGTGAGAAGCTTTTAGATAGGTGTTGCTAGTGGTTCCAAAGGAAAAATGGGAGGACATTGTTAATGCATCTTTATGCCACTCCAAAATTTGGAGACACATAAATGCCTTGAATCTCATGCAAAGCATCAGAGTTCTTTGAAATAGTGACACTTGAATAAAGCAAAAGATCATGCATTGGGAATGGGATATATAGAGGGACAAAAGAACTTGTTGAGGTTCCAATGAAAATTCTTTTACAAAAAAGGTCCATGGAGGGCTTGATTGACTGGGTATACAAAGGACTTGCATGAGTTATGGATTATGCATCATACTTTTTAGAGTGTGCTATTCTTGCACTGCAAAGCCTTGAGGTTGAGACAATCAATAATACCATGCTAAATGCAATGCATGGGGAGGAAAAGGAGTATCCAAGTGCGAATTCTATAATGATACAGGTGCAAATGTTCTTTTGTATGCGACAGAGTATCTAAATAGCATTGATCTTGGTGGTGGATACCCACCTCATCGGTTGATTTAGAATGCTCCTATCATTTTGTTATGTAACTTGAATCCTCAGAAAGGATTGTGCAATAGGACTCCATTGATATGCAAAGAGTTCCACACACAAGTGTGGGAGGCTGAGATTATTCCAAGTATAAAATACACGTATCAATTAGAGACCTAGTACAAATATTGGGGATGGAGTGTTCATTTCAAAATCCGAGGATAACTTTTATTCCCAATAGTGTGCAACTCATTTGAGATGCAATAGAGGCAATTTTTGATTGTTTGGCATATGACATGACAATCAACAAATCTCAATGTATAACAATGTTTGGACTTGGCAACAATAGTGTTTAGTCATGTTCAGTTGTGGGTGGGAGCATGCTAATGTGCGCTAAAATTATTGTCTGGGATAGTGCTAACTAGCAATGCTTGTTGGCTATCTTTTGTTTGAAATTCCAACATATTTATTCCCTCCCTTTCAAAGTTTAAAATATTGGATTTCAGTTACAAGAACATAGACACGTAAGAGGATCTCTGCCTCTCTCTCACTCACTCAATCTCTCTCTCTCTCTCTCTCTCTCTCTCTCTCTCTCTCTCTCTCTCTCTCTCTCTCACACACACACACACACACACACACACACACACACACACACACACACACACACACACACACACACACAGATATCCACGACCCCCTTGTACTTGTAGAGCAACCCCTCGAAGCCTCATCCTCCTCCTCTACATGAAAGGAAGACCTAAGAAGAAACGCCGCCCCTTCCAAATTCCATGAAGATTTTTCCTAGGAGTTGTGACACGAAGCAGGCATAGAATGAATGTGTGACTGCTTCCAAGAATGATGTCGAGTGAACGATTGATGAAGCCCAAGGTAGAGGACTCATGAGGCCAGTTTTTGGAAGCATCGAAGGCCCCCTCCTTCCCTTTCGAAAGCATCCCACGATGTAAAGTACACAATGAACAATGTATGAGGGTTGGCAATCTATTTATCACTATAGGGAAGAGTGTCAAAATTACATACCCAAAAGTCATGATAGTATTTGTGGTTCTCATTGAGTGGTTTCCAGTCATTATGTCTAGCTAAATATCTCTCTCAAGAAGCATTCCGCCACTGATAGATCCTCCTTCCCTTCCTCCAAAATCCTCTCCCTGGTCTCCCACTTTCTCCCTTTTCGCAGCTTTCAATGGAGAACTGTGCATTGTTATTACATCAGGCTAGTGTCATTGTGATAGAGACAACGTGTCCAATGGAGGTAAATTCCTATAACCACTATTTGAGTGAAGTTATTCTTGATATCTTGGCTATTTCCTTAATTAATTACAGTGTTTGTACGTTTGTAGTTAGTGATTGAAGATTGTAGAAGGTATCCATTAGAAGAGATGGATCCCAACTCATAGGACCCATATGATCTTACCATCATTAGGTAGTATGAGAGAGATAGGAAGAAGAAACAATGGGAGGAGAAGTGTATAAAGTGCAATTAGAGTGCAGGCTCTTAAAGACAAAGAAAAGCTAGAAATCTCCATTGTAGTTGTCAAAGTTTTCAAGGATAGGACTAAGGGTAATGTAGCAGAAGAGAGATGTGAAATCTGTAATCTAGTTAATCATCAACACCCTATTGTGTGAGAAATCTAGGCACAATTTACACTGGAGGAGGCTGCTATTCAAACTACTATCGTTTCTAATGTGCGCAACACATTAGCTCTTCTCAAGTAGCTGGATTGTAAAGAGGCATTATTCTTCAAGAATACAGCACCGCGTCCATGATGCTCAATACATAGGAAAACATGACTATTGCAAAAATCTCAAGAGTCCTTGGAGTCCCCTGTCTTACAGCTTGTACAAGGCAAAAACACGAGTGGAATCTGACTCTGATAAACTATTCTCATTGGTTGCATGTCATAAGCAAAAGAGATGCGGGGCAATCACAGATGAAATGAAAGAATTGGTATGAACACATTTTGGAAAGATAAGATGCGTGTATCCCTTAACAAAACAAGGATGTTTGTCAAAAATGAATCGGAAGAAAAAGTTACATAAAACACCTGATGCACCTGCTCGATGAGCCTCAGGTACAATCAATCTCGCTAGATTGTATGCTTGTACATGCTCTAATATTATGAACTCTATGCTTTTTAGTAGGAGTAACTCATGCTACATAGTCCTTCATATCATAAAATCCTAGTCCTGAACATGTTCGACTACTCTAAACTCTATGCTATTTCTGCAAGAATAACTCATGCTACTTAGTGCTTCATGTCGTAAAATTATAATTTTTAATGATAAATAGCACAACATATTGTGATAACTTGCATCACAATTGAGAACTAGCATAGTTTAATAGCTCTAGATAATGCCAAGTTGCATGGTCTACTAATAGGTAGGGTGTGTTAACTAGAATTTGCTAACCACTACATTATGCTATCTAGATTGGTCTTTTAACCAAGCACGGTCTAATAACTAGCATCTGATGCTTGCAAGTATTGGTTGCTAAGTACGATGGTTTGATAACTTGATGATGGTAACTAGCATGGTCTAATAACAAGCAAGGTCTGATCTACATTATGCTAACTACCAAGGTCTCAGAGTTGCATGGTCTACTAATAGGCACGGTATGCTAACTAGCATGTGCTAATCACTACTGCAACATAGAGGAAAAGCAATTCATGAATGCAAAAAGAATGCCAAAAGCACAAGTGCATGAGGATATGACCATAGCACAAAGCATGGCATCCACACCTAAAGCATTAAGGAACATGGAAGAAAAAAAGAATCATGCGAAGAGAAGCAACAACGTTGCCACCTGTATCCCACATGTTTGTAAATCAAACCTGACCACCTGAGAGTAGCAATGAAAGCAACCAGGGGAGGATTTGATCTTGCAACTCACATCTGACCACCTTGTAGTAGCCAATGGATTATGGCACCAAGGGGAGGTGTTGAGATATGGTGCCATGTGCGCATAGATTAAAGGCTAAGGTATGGTATATGAATGTATTAAAGTAGCCACCCTAGGATGTGGATTACATGATGTGAGGATGTGGATCAAGGACATCCATAAGCTTGAGATGTGGATCAGAGGATCCCACAAGTGTTGACTATTCTAAAGGCTCTCTCTATATAAGAAGCCTTCTTGTATTGTTGAAATACACATTCACTCAAGATTTTGTTTATGAGTCCAAGCTAATCTATCTTGGAACCTAATTGACTTGAGATACATGTCATGAGCACTCTCTTCATCATGTTTCCACATAGGTTCCATCCACCTAAGAGCACTCCACAGATCTTGAGGCACACATGTTTTCACAAGATTAAAGTGGGAGATGTAAACAAAGAGGTGAAGTGGAATTGTGAGAGTATTTCAAAGTCACTCTCCTTGCATGCCTTTCCCAATGGATTCAAATGCCCTGGTAGCAAGATTATTGGCATGCTTATGTGAAACATGCATGCATTCACATTGGATCTGCTGCATTAACAAGGCCCATGTGCACCCTTGGGTTTATCACACTATGGTACCACTACCTAATGATGCTGAGGTCAATGCAAATGAGGTGAATGGATATGATAGTGTTATGTATGAAGGCCACTGTGATGTGTTAAGTAGCACTTTGTGTGTTGCTGGTGACACTTTTGTAGTAGTAAATCTACATGTAACAACCAATGCTGAGGATGCAGAATTTTTATCTTATCGACAAGTGCATTCCAGTAAAGGAGAAGGTAGTAAAGGGCTGCATTGATGAATGGAAGAATGTTGTGAAAAGGTTGTACTACAAACAATTGAATTCCTACTCCTTCAGACTAGATAACAAGCATCCTCTTGTGCACATACTTTCAAATCTTGTACGTTACCCATGGAGTGTATGCCAAACAGGAGGCAAATGTACACAATCACCCATAAAGTTCTGAAGCAAACTATAATAGCATGCCCTTTGGGATTTGATATGAACCTTGTTAGTGTTGAAAGTTCTTTTGATGCCTTGTTTATAAGTTGTCTACTTAGGAAGTTTCTAGTTAGCAATGTATCTTTTATGTCAATCTTCTATAACAATATGCTAGTGATCCGTATGACAGTGTTGAAGTTAACAGTGTATAATAGACTTAGAAGTATCCTAGTTAACAACGTGTGACAATGTTTGATGTGTGCTAGTTTGTAGTGTGTGTACCCCCTTTGTTCTAGCATTTGGGACCCTTGTGAGAATGTGGGTCCAAATCCCTCCCCATAGGATTGTCTAGCATCAAAGAATTGGTATGACGAGAGTTGATTCCCATAAGTTGACTTGGGTCCTTGAGTATGGCTTCTAACATCGATGGTTGGGCCAATATTTGAGCCTCTAAAATTGCCCTAGTCTATCCAACAAATGGGTTTAGCCACTATACTAGGTCTGTCAATCCAAACCTTCCCATGATATTGGAAAATGTTTCCCTTATTGTAGCTGTAGATGGGGCAGGAGAGTGGAGATCAATGGGGATGGAGTTCAGAGCCACTGAGGCTTTAACATTAGAGGGTTGACCCATGTCTCTATCATGACTCATGGACTCCTCCGAGCTAGATAATTCAACTGGTGGTGGTTCTTGCAATGAGTGAGAACTGAATTTTGAGCATACTGACCCTGAGGATGCCAAGGTAGGTATGGATGTTGACAAGATGGTATTTGAGGCACTATCTTTACGCTCAAGGTAACCTTTTAGGACTCTTCCTGATCTCAAGATCATGTGTTCATTGGCATGGTTGAAGTCTCAATTCTAGGTTGAGTCCGCCTTGAAACATTGGTCAAACTTGTGTTGACCCAGTGCCATAATCGTATCCCATCAGTCAAACTTGCATTGACCCATCACCTTAGTGCTATCCCACCGGCCGTCACCTTAGTGCCATCCCACTAACCTGACACATGTCAGTACCTAACCCATCGCTCTAATTAATTACTATCAGTCAACTATCCCACCAATCAAACTTACATTGACCCAGTGCCATAAGGCTATCTCGCTGATCATTGCTTTAGCCCTATCCCCACGGGTCATTGCCATAGCTCTATCCCATTGACTTGCTATCCCACCGATTTGCTATCCCCATGGGTCGTTGCCTTAGCCCTATCCCCATGGGTCATGTCGCCATAGCTCTATCCCGTCGACTTACTATCCCATCGGCCATTGCCTTAACTCTATCCCACCAACTTGCTATCCCCACGAGTCATTTCCTTAGCCCTATCCCCATGGGTCCTCACCATAGCTCTATCCCATTGGCTCCCCATTGGTCAAATAGGAGTTGACTCATTGCCATAGCTCTATCTTACCAATCGTTGCTTTAACTCTATCTCGCTGAACTGCTATCTCGCCTATCGTTGCCATAGCTCTATCCCACCGCCATAGGGATATCTTTGAACACAAAAATCAGAAAAAAGCACATGAAATTGGGACCCCGAGCATCAAGAAATGATGGAATTTGCATTAAAATAAACCACAAGGGCTGCCGCCCGTTTTCAATGATTGGTCATTTTTCTATGGTGGGCATCGACCCCATACTGTAACTAACCTGAGAAGATTTTTGAATCCTTTTTTCTCTCAAGAGCAAGTTGCAACTACTAGCTCAATGTTTTTCTAACTCAGCCTACCAGATCATTAGATGCTAAAATTGGAGAGTACGCTTCCATTGGTCAACTATTTGGTAGCTACCAAATGGAGTTACAAGATAGAAATCGACAACAAGACTACCTTGCCTCTAGCTTCCTATTGGTTAGGATGTTTATAGACTAGTTCACCATGGGCACCGCCTATGCAACATTGACCACCCACTCAAGTAGATGCAATCAATGCACCGTGGGTAGCTCTAGTCTATAAACACCCCTACCTTCCTAATCTACCAACTTTGGGCACAAACAATCCTAACTTAGTATTGCCAATGCCTTCTCCATCTATTCCACTTCATTCACCCCCCTCAGCTTCCCATTCACTCTTTTGGGCTTATCCTTTCTTTTTCTACTGAGATTCCCTCCATATGGTGCGTGAAAAACTCCTTGATGGATGAGAATCTAGTGTCAAAAGCTATGGATGTTGGTTGTAGTTCTAGAGATGTAGATAATTGTGTGCCTATTGAGCCCAACAAGGCCTGTTTTCAATGAAGGTCTCTACAAGCTCATGCTTCCTTAATCTTTTGGCAAAGAATGAAGCACTTGCTACAATTCTTACATGAATGAATCCAAGGATGAATCATTATCCTCATGCAATCATGCTTGAGACCTTTAAAATGATATCAAGTTTCTATTTCATGAAAATTGACTTGTGTGATATTTGTAGCGTTAGTGTCTGATTAGGATCAAACATGTTTTTTATGATCAAAGCAAGAAAGAGAGAATTTCTTTTGCTGCAAGATCTTGCAATTTGAAGCAAGTGGCAAACATACCATGATTGAAGAGAGGAAAATGGGGTGAATTGACAACTAGAGCATGCAAAAAGTAGGCTTTGGTCACATGGTGTCGTATTTCATGCTTCCAAGGCATTTTTTGGGCTGAAATTTCACCCCATGCTATATAATTGTTGTAGGAGCATCCGGGTCCAAAAGAAATTCCCAAAAAAAAAATCTTCCCTTGCGTAGATTTTCCATAAATGTTTTCATAAATCAAGGTTTAGCATTTTTATGTCATATGTTGATTTCCAAGATGTTTTGTGGTTGGATGAATATGCTATCTGGCACAAGGGTAAAACTAGAGGATCTTTTGGGGGAGGGATGGCTTCAATCGCTCACTACATCAACAAAGTGGCTCATCGCATGTTGATCTTCCATTAGCAATTATCGCCAGATGGGAAGTTAAACATTATGAAGTTCAAGGTCCTTAGGACCTATTGTCTCTGTGCCAACATGGACTTAGGTGGAATAGAATCTATGTGTAGAGTAGCAGCAAAGCTCCACTTGTACTTGCATAAGGCCAGAAATAATCCCTCTTAGAAATCCAACTTGCATGTTCTACACGCAAGTTCTACATACGATTCCTACATGCAACTCCTACATGCGAGTTCTACATGCAACTCCTACATGCGAGTTCTACATGCAACTCCTACATGCGAGTTCTACGTGCAAGTTCTACATGCAACTCCTACATGCGAGTTCTACATGCGAGTTCTACATGCAACTCCTACATGCAACTCCTACATGCGAGTTCTACATGCGAGTTCTACATGCAACTCCTACATGCAACTCCTACATGTAACTCCTACGTGCAACTCCTACATGCGAGTTCTACATGCAACTCCTGCATGCAACATGCAACTTGCAACTCCTACATGCAAGTTCTACATGTAGAGAGAGAATATCTTACAATTCCTACATGCAGAGAGAGAAGCTCTCGAACTTGTATAAATACCCCATAATGGAATGAAGCCCACACTCTTTGCGGCATTGTGTTGAGTTCTACTTTGGTATTCCAAGCAATTGTCTCAAGTGTCCATGCTTCCTTGCACTCCACGTCCAAAAGCATGTCCTAACCTTCCAACTCCTTCTCCCCTCTCCTCTAACCTTGCAACCCATCCTCTCCTTCTCCTCCTCCCTCCTCCTCCCTTCTCCTCCTCCTCCCTCCTCCTCCCTTCTCCTCCTCCCTCTTCCTCCTCCTCCTCCCTCCTCCTCCTCCTCCTCTCTCCTCCCTTCTCCTCGTCCCTCCTCCTCCTCCTCCTCCTTCCTTTCTCTTCTTTTCCCCATGCTCTTACACCTTCTTCCTCTCCCACTCCTATGCTCCCCCTAAACCCTTTGCTCCTCAACCCTTAACCTCCATGATCTACAAGGGAGATGAGTTCTCCATCATGTACTCTACACTAAACCTTGGAACCTATTCTAAACCTTGGAACCTCTTCTAAACTCTGGAACCTCCTTCTAAACTTTGGAACCTCTCTCTAAACCTTGGAACCTCCTTCTAAACCTTGGAACTCCTTCTAACCCTGGAACCTCTTCTAAACCTTGGAATCTCCTCCTAACCCTTAAACTCCTCCTAAACCCTGCAACCCCTAATGAAGGCAAAAGCCTTCATTACCTCAACCATGATGATACATGTTCCTTTTACACATGCATGCACTATGTTTGCTCACCACACTTAAGCCTACGTCTCTCACCAAAACATGACTCGAGGTCCTAAGCTACACATATACTACAAACAACAACCCCTATATATATGTAGGTGACAAAAAGCCTCGAAACCCTGCAACTGAGAATACCTTGCTCTTCCCGTGGAAGTCGTGGGAAAGAGCCAACAGGACTAGATGGTGAAGATGAAGGCCATCCGTCACACTACAGATCGTGTTGCTTTGATTAAGTGTTGCATTGCTTTATTTTTGTTCTCAAAATCCTGATCTAGACCCCTCTATAGCATCATAGCCATTGCAGGGCTAGTGGTGTCATTGATCCCCATCAAATTAAGAATGAAGTTATTAAGCCCTGTCTTCTCAGACAAGCTAAAGAGGGTGTGGAGCCCAACAAAAATAAGTATAGGCTAGAATAAAATGTGTTGAAAGGGCTAATCCATGTAATCTCACTCTGAATTAATAAAGATTACAATTTATTTCTTTTTTTACTATATTCTTTCCTTTCTTTAAATTGCATGTAAGTTACTTTGAGATTGCAAATTGGATATTATTTTCAGATTACAATTTTCAATGCATTTTTTCTTTTTTACTGTACTCTTTCCTTTCTCTAAATTGCATGTAAGTTAATTTGATGTTACAAATTGAATATTATTTTCTTATTTCAAATTGCATGCAAGAAAACTAGAGATTGCAAACACAAAGACATAGAATACAAATGATGTAAGAAAAGACACTTTTATTATATTCACTAAGAATCACCCAAGGCATAGTACATATATCATCCCTATAACCATGGCCCAAGGTGTAGTACAATCCTAAGTACCCTTAGGTCTCCTAAGGCATACAATGAACTACCTATCCTATGGATGGCAACCAATTGGACATCATCCATGAGGTCTACCAAGTAGGCCTCAGCTACATGCTACAAGGCAAGGAGGGCATCTGCTAAAATATGCCAAGGGGACTCGATGACCCCTCGCCTAAAGAACCTGGACATAGAGCTCTGCTGGTTGAGATCTTGCATGACCTCACATACCACTCTGGTGAAGCTCACCTTTGAGATAAGGAGATTGATTGACTTCTGATACTTGTGAATCTCCCAAAGTGCCATAGTCCTTGGTTTGAGTCTACACTTCTTCACTCAATGAGGAGGACCTCTTTGGCCTGGACATAGAGGTGGCTATTGTGGTCCCTTGGGATTGAGTGTGGATGCGGTGGCTGTAGTGGTGGAGCTTGCCTCTTTTTTGTGCTTGCTCCACGTGATGGTGTTGCTCGTTCAATTGATCTTGCTTCGTCGTCCTCTACTCCCTTTGTCATTGGAACTCCTCTTTAGTTTCTTTTTTAGTCTCTAACTCCTCCGGTTGGGGCTACTTCCTTTGCATTGGAATCTTCTCCTTAACCCTTTAAGGGTGGGGATTTGGGGGGGATTGGGGTAGGGATTGGGGGGGGGAACTGGCATAGGGGCTGGAGGAGATCACTGTGGGTGTCCTCATTTGATGGCATCTTCTCACCCATCTTGCTCACATTCTGATTTTTCTGTCATGGGGTTGGAGAGAGATAGGGAGAGCGTATAAGAGCAAGGGTGAGATGGGGGATCAGGGGCAAGTGGGAGGGGGTGCAGGAGTGTGGGAGTGGAGAGCTCATAAAATAATGAAATGAAAATGAGACCCAATTCGCTTAATATAGGTCTCAAACCCCTAATTTTTAAAAATATTTGTTTTCAACATAAACTCCAAAAACATAAAATTGGTGCAACGTTCAGGTAAGAACTTAGAATTAACCTCTAACAACTCAAAATTTCCCTTTTGTATTCCAATACTTTTGCTTTATATAGGGCCCAAAACACTAATTCTTTAAAAATTCTTTTTTTCAATATAAACTCCAAAAGCATATTGGCACAACCTTGTACTGAAAACTAATAATTAACATCAAACAACTCTACTTTTCCCTTTGGTATTACAATTCATAGCCCTTATATATTGACTTCACTGCATATCATCACATAACTAAAATTGTAAATAAATTCTAAAACTTATGCATGGCATCCATATTGGAAGAGTCTACCCATCAATCTCATTTGACTCCACCCATATTCACCCTTCCCTGTGACGGGTTATAGGCCACCTTACATAATTTTGTCTTGCATTTGATGAATTGTATATTCTTCTTCTATGTTCAATGTTAACATCTTGCTCTACCTAGGACACTAAGGAATCTTTGAATGCTAGTGTTGCAATTGCTCTTATTTCAAGACGCCTGTACCATCCATGACATGTATGGTGCATGAGCATATAAAATGTGTTACCAACAAGAAAAAAAAAAAAGTAAGGACATGACGATTCAAAATGTACATCTTAATATACAAATTAGAGATTACCATGTACTTTGTGAAATGATTCTTTCCCCAAGCAATCTCCATACTCTGGCTAAAGTCATTCACAACATTGATGAAACACTCCGCATCCCATCACCATCTTTAAACCTTTTCTTTTGTAGCAAAGGTACCAAGCTATCAAGATCTAACCAAGCTCGATCTTTTTCCAATATTTCTCCCCCCTTGCCCCCTCATTCACAACATGCATTGTGTAACTTTCTCATACATCAAACTCATCAACATGTTTGAGCCTATCATTCTTTTTCTTTCTAGAAAGAAATTTGCTATGACACCACCAAAGCTTGGCTTACAAGGAACATTGCCTGTGTTTCCATATCTTTTCTCATCTTTTATAATCTTGCCTTGCCTAGAGTGTAGTTAAGTATTTATACAAATACATATACAAAGGTCATGACAAAGCAATCATCAGGATGTAGCTAAATCATGCAGGAGAACAAGGGAAGTTGCACAACCAATAGCATGAAGGGCACAAATGTGTACTCTCTCAAGAGGAATTTCAAGAATTGGGCTCCATATTGGATCTTTCCCTGGAACATTGCGATCTGGTGCCTTACTTTGATCAATCTCTACAAGTTCAAAAGCCCATTGCTTTTGGTTCTTTTTGCTTTCCTACAATGGTACTCTCTTTTGCATGCATAATGGACAAGGATGGCTTGTGTTTGCTCCATGTGCCACATTAAACATACATTTAATAATCTTGAGGTTAGTAGATAGATGCCATTCTACATGGTAGCAACCATAGCCCTCAACTTTAACTTCAAGCAGCTCACCATTGTTATGATCTTTAATCACACTTGGGATATCAGTTTGGTTGAAAAACCACTTCAAAATGGAATGCAGCTCCCTCAGCACCACCTATAAAACCAATTCACATTCTATTTCAAAATATTGTAAGCATTTTACATTATGAAATCAAAATTAAAATTTTAATGGTACCTCAAATACATGCAACCACCAAATCTCCTATTCTAATTGCATGCTAAACTGCCTTGCATAATAGAGCTCAACTTGAGGTCTAGTATTCTATTCATTAATGTCAAACTAACACTTTCTACTTTTTGAGCTTTTACCACCTTACTTTCATCAAGCTTTAGTACGATATTTAGTTGACCATTGCGTTCTTCAACAAGCATATCATAAAATCTCACTGTGGCCTACAAAAATCTTTAAACATCGATCACAAAGTTGTTGTTGACTACGATTTCCAGTTCTTTGGACTCTCCAACCTTCCCTTTCATAGTTAGTGTACTACATACATGTTGATCCAAATTGAGAACATGCCTTGTTTTCATGGATGGCTTTTTCAAGTTAATTTTGTTAAGAGGTGAAGCTTTTATATTGATGTTTCTTTGTTGTAATAAAAATAAATGAAACATTCGCTAGGATTTGAAACTTTTATGTAAAAAAATTTAAAAATTCGCCTGGATTTACATATTTTTCTTTTAAATTCAAAAGAAAATTTATAGAAACGTACTATGTTCTATCAAAATTGTGAAAATAAACAAATTGTATTGATAAACTTTCACCAAGATTTTATATTGATATATTGTTGTACCTTTGATAAAAACACCCATGTTTGCTTTATCGACATCAATTGGTTTTGGAAGCGGGGCTCTAACTTTTCATCCTACAGAGAGACACACTTTCTTTAAGCTCTTAAACATGAGCTGATATGTCCTTGCACTTATTCTTATAGTATCAAAGACTCCTTGTACATTAGTTGCATTGAGTTGCTCCAAAACTTTGTTCATTGACTCAGATGCTATCTTTGATTTTAGAATTTTGATTTTGGCATGTTGTATAGTAGCAGACTCCAACATTTGTTTTGTAAACACTTCACCCCTTGCTTCACCCATAGCAAGAGAGCAATCATCATGGATAGATATGAGTTCTGAAATAGTCTTAGATGCTCTCACTTGACACTTCAGTGAGTTCTTGGATATTTCATCCATTAGATGCAATTTCCTCTTACGAAGCCTTGGACCCATTATAGGAGTATCCCTCATGAATGCTAATGTTTTTTCCAATAATTTCTTGATCTCATCTTTCATGTAATTCCTGATTTTTATTGTCTATGCCATCATACCATTTATCTTTCACAGCCATCTGAATACTTTTATCTTGCATAGTTGTTGATACCAAATGTTGATTCCAGGACTCTAATATTGCAATCCAATTGTCTCTTTCATTAAGCAAAGATTTGTAGTCATGTGAAGGCTACTTGCTCCATGAGCAATCTGTTGAGATATCAAGCTCCCACTCGTGATATGCCAGAGTGACCATTGTGCATTTATGTCACCGACTTGTTAGCTGCAGATGCGGTTGGTACACCACCCATAAATAATAGCTAGATGATAGCTATCTTTATGTACTCTAGTTAGTGGCTCAGTTAGTATGCCACCTTAGTTAGCTGAGTTTGGTTTGAGACCCACATATAGGGTTCACCTATTCTTTTGTACTTAGAGTTCTTTTGGCTTTCACAACTAAGAAGAGGAAAACTATTTTTAGCCTCCACCTTTGTGTATATTCCCCCATTGTGTATGTGAGAAAGCTGCAAGTGAGACTCCTTCCTTCTCTCCCACTCTCTTTACATGGTATCACAGCTCAATTCATGGTAGGGAGCTCAAGAAAGCAAACCAAGTTCGCAGTGTCCTAGTAAGAGGATCAGTGTTGCTTTCCTTTTTTTTCAAGTTTGGGAGCAAATCTCTGCAGGTAGCATAGCCGAAAAGTGCAAAAGTGCACTGTCTCAGATTTGGACACCCTTCGCGGTGTGGTGAGAGGGCAGTATATGCTACGGGCACACACAAAGCGCTCAGTGAAATTATTTTTTTGATTCGAGGCCATTTCAGGGCCCATTTTGGTGGCGAAAGTTTTTCGCAGGCACTCAGGAAAGTGCCCTATTTTTGTTGTGCGACCACTATTCTATAGGTCAATGAAGAGTTATCGTAGAAATTACATCGTATGCCTATGTGCATAGATATTAGGAGTGACAGAATCATTCTTATTGCCTGTTGATGCATAATCGTCTCTAGGAAGTGACTGTGTGGTCAAATACCCCTCTCGTTAGTTTTGCAGATTTGCCCTTGTGAGGCAGTTGTGTTTTTTTGCAGTGACAAAATATTTTGCAGTGTTCTGTAATGGCATGTGATGCTCTTTCACAAGAACAACTTCCAAGAATGGAAGTTAAGAATGACGAATTTCCTTAAGGGAAAAGGCTATTGGGAGTTCATTACTGGAGCTTAACAAGAACCAGTTATTCCTAATGTTCCCAATCAATAGGAGTTGCATGGATTTAAAGGATGGCATGAGAGAGACAGAAAATTATGTACTGGCTATCTATCAGTATTTCAGATTCTATGATTGTGCATATTCAGGATGCAAGCATGCCAAAGGAGGCATGGGATACTTTGACAAAAATGTATAGCACAAATACACAAGCTAGGAAAATGCAGCTCAAGCAGGAGTTCCATAATGTGCAGAGAGAAAATATGAGCATCAATGACTACCACATGAAGGTGAAGAAGATTGCAGATGCACTTGCTTCTACTGGGTCACCAGTGGAAGATGATGATTTAGTTTCTGTGACCTTGAATGGTCTAGGAAAGGATTATGCACAATTTCGGACATCCATTGCCGTCCGTGAAATTTTCTTGATTTTGATGAGTTCTTCTAATTTCTGAAGAGTAGAGAAATGGTGGTGCATCTTCTTCAGGAGGAACTTCAAAAGAAGCTGTCTTCTACTCAAATTCTAGAAGAGGTAGAGGCAGAGGTAGAGCAGGCCATGGCCGAAATCAGAATATGTAGCAAATTCAAGAAAACCAGTTCTATGGAGGAGGACGTGGTAACTTTAGAGGCAAGGGGAGCCAAAGAGGTCGTGGTGGATGGCAGAGAGGCCAAAATGCAAACAACAATGTTGAATGCTACTATTATGGTAAAATGGGTCATATGGTTAAAGGCTGCTATAAAAAGCAGAATGACATCATGACTGGAAAATTATAGCAAGGCAATTATGCATCCTCTAGTAGATAGGGTGATGACAGAAATGAGCATCTGTTTATCGTGTAGCACATGACCAATTCATACATGAAATGGGGATAAAATATTCCTCCATGATTTTGAGCATCTGATACCAATGCAAAAGAAATTTGACCACTAATTGGACTGTGTCGACAATAAGGGGCTGCACAAGGATAGGAAGAGTTAATTTCCAGCTTAGAAGTTAGCCTAAGCAATCACCCAATTTATGTTAGGAATCAATCACATTATTAATTGCCAAATGATAAATGGTGTGTGGAAAATGTAATACATTGAGAGTACAGTAGGCCTTTTTATAGTTCCAAGGCTGACTATAATTTACAAGATTGTATAGGGGATAAATCTAATAGTGCCATGTGAAAACTTTTGAGCAACCTACTAGAAATATTACAAACTAGCTAACCAAATAGCCAACTAACTACCCAGTTTGTTACATGCCCTCACTTGAGTCAAAGCAGATTGATTAACTTTCTCATCCTTTATGCGTCGGCATTGATCTCCAAGGGGCAATCGTCATTTCATCGGATATGATCTCAAAGTAACATCTAACTTTTTGTTCTTTCCTTTTAAAAGGATGATGGGATCATCCTTTGCCTTTTGCCCTTAACCTTCCTCTTTTCCACATAAGAAACTTCTTCTTAAAATTCCTTTATAAACATTCATAGCTCGGGGAATCCAAGGCTGGCACATGCACGAAAGAGAATAAGGTGTTTTAGGAGTGCACATCCTATAGGGTCTATTGGACATATAGATGTGTCATGGATGGAAAGGTACTTTGCTATGCAAAAGTGATGGGGGCATAATAGGAAAATTGCACTATATGAGGAGGCATCTAGATGTCAAAAGGGGGTCAAAAGGCAATGAAGATATTTTGGAACACTTCTTCATTAATGTCAAGCTACCAAAAAAGTAAGAATGGGTGTATATAGTATATGTGTAAACCTCAAGAGTTGATGACAAAGGATAGCAACCTCAAGCGAGCAAGGTACCAAATTTTTACATATATAAGTTGATTCTCTAGAGGATTTTGAGTATGTTAATAAATCCTATATATTTTCACATGCATCTCGAATCAATAGTGCTCTTAAGCACCATAAGCAAGATTCTTGTATCTCCTGAATTTCTAATATGTTTAATCGTTCAAATGTCTTGTCATTCCTATCTAAGGAATGGATCCATAGGAATCTATGAATGGAAGGCCTCTAGGCAACGAGGAGTATAGAATGGCATTCAAGATTGGAGCTAGGGCATGGTTTAAGGAGAAGGAGAGAGAAGGAGTCCACATCAATTGGGAAAGGGTGGTGGTGCATCATGTGAGTATACCCTACTCCTCTTCGTTATCGTTTGACTATCACCTTTGTCATACAATCAATGCTCTTAGTTTTTCTAACTTGTTTCATTCTTAGGGAGGCATGTTTGACCCATTTGAAGATCCGAATGGAGAGACCGGATCTGAAGAAGAAGCGTCTAGGTACGCAAAATAGGAGGGCAAGGAATCGGGCACATGTAGAGAGATCGAGGGCAAGGAGGGCGAGAAGGACAAGGAGGATGAGGAGGGAAGCCGCAGATAGAGACCGAGATCGAGGAGGGTGAGAAGGACAAGGACGATCAATAGTAGGATAGGAAATTTAGTGGTTCAATATTTTGGCACTTCTACCCTTTTATAGTAGATTGCCTTTGAGGATTTGCCATTTTGGAGTTCGGCACCTTTGCCATTCTATAGCACATTAGCGCATTACTTTGGCAGATTTGCCATTTTGTAGCACATTGCTTCAGCACATTTGCCATTACTTTGTAGACTTTCTTTGCAAAATTGTAATGCACACCTTTGCATTTGTAACATTTTATCGTGATTTTAATGGAATTAAAAATTATGTGGGGCAGGATGGGACTGAAACAAGCCCCATCTTGCCCCACAAAATTTTTTTTAGCTTTTGTAAAAACGTCGATATATATCGACACATGTATCGACATTGTAGTGTCGGTATATATTGACAACTACACCAATGCCCATACTGACACTATCAGGCATATTTTATCGACGATGACACCGACTCCCGCACCTACAGTTTTTTTGCAACATTCACACCGACGGACATTCCGACACTTTTCACTCGTTTAAAAAAAATTTATTCGTATTTAGCATCGATATCAGTGTCAAAAAGCAGCCCGTTTCTTGTAGTGTTACAATAACTTTATATTATTTTGGATATGCCCTAGAGACATTAATGCAATCCAAACATAGATTATGACTCTCAATCAAATGTGGACTATATAATATGACACAGAATTGTAATTGAAAAGCTAAATTAAATGCTCTTTATTAAACCATACTCAAGCCAAGAGACCAATTAAGAAGTGATAGAAAACTTTCTTGATCTTGTAAAACGTGGTCACAACGAAAAATCTTTTCATAAACCTACTCTTAAACATACTCCAGTTACTCGGGGCTCTTGTTGGTTTGTCACCCAATAGTAAACATGCATAGTTGATTTAAAAAAAACCAAACTGTTTGTGGACCGCGTCCCATACACCTCTAGAAGACTTGTAGTTTAGGAACAAATGGGGGATGTCCTTCTGTGTTCAGCTACACCTTTGGTAGTAACCATCACCTTGACTAATTGTTAGCGCACGCTTGGCTGTCCAAACACCCTTGTGCATAATGAGCCATAAGAGGTAGGCCTCTTTTTCTGGAATTTCCTTGTCCCACAATCTTTCGAACCTCTTAGCCCACACTCTTTCTGTGTCTGATCTTAGCCATTTCCTGTTCAGGTGGGAAAGAAGCTCTTCCTGCCCTTCAACAAAAATGGGGACCGGGAAAAGCTTTTTTCGCCCTGCCCACCTAAATTCTTTGGTTGTCGGCGGTGATCTTCCCCCCATCCATGCAATCGAGTATCTGTCCCACAAGTTTTGTCTCATGGCTATCATTTTCAAATCGAATCTATTAAGATTAAATCCAAGCTTTAATCAATAATTTTCTATTTATTTCCTTTGCTCCCTGTCCCACATGTCACCCCAGACTGTGAATCCATGGAAGAAGCAATGAGGCACAAATGTAAATCTTTAATCCAAGAGTGGTTGCATATATAGGCAACTGCCTCCATGTAGGTAGATCCCAGATCCATAATCATCTCCCTGATTATCTCAATCAATCACCTCCTATGATCACTCACTCATCACACCAACCTGACACACCTAACTAGAACCTTCTAGCACATCTACACTCACACACTTCTTGCATAGGAATCCAAGCCCATAGGCACACACACACACACACATCAATTTTCCCCTTCATTCCCCCCCCACAAATTGATGACCTCATCCCTCAACAATAGTACATGGGATGCTCCATGGCTTGCCCACCATCATGTGGCAACACTCATGGCCCCAACCTATGACTCACTCTTTAGGATTCTTGGTTTACAACTGGGAGATGGACATTGACTATGTATGTAAAGCCCAATGAGTCCAACAAGGAAAAATCTCAAAAGACTAACAATCTTTTAAGGATGGACTATCCATGGCAGAGAACCATTATTGACCTCACACACACACAACTTAGAAAACATATGGATCCTTACCCTTGTCAGATTTGACTTGGGTGTTGTAAGCAGTGAGAGCATTGACATTCTTTGGTTCTTCTTCTTCTTCAGTTTCTTCTTCCTCAACAAGATTGGCTGAACATCTCTTCTTGTCATAACATTCCTTTTCAAAGTGTCCAAGTTTGCCACAAAAGTTACCCATTCATTTTGCCCTTTCCCTTGAAATTGCTTAAGTTGCTTCTGGCCAAATATGCCCCTTCTTTGTAATATGCCCCTTCTTTGTAATCACTTCTTTGTTTGATCTTTCTCTCCTCCTCCAAGAGTGATGCTTCAATTTCTACCAGACTTATCTCTTGAATATTGGTGAGTGTGGTTAGAATAGTGCCATATTCTTCAGTGAGACTTCTAAGTAAGATGGCAATTACAATATCTTCATCAAGATTAAACTTGATGCCAGATAACTATGTCAAAATGCTCTTCATTGAATTTAGATGTGAAGAGATGGACTCCCCTCTATCCAATTTTAAGTCAAAGAACTTGATAAGTAAGCTAAACTTAAAGCATCTTCCCTGTGCTCCAAACACATGCTCAAGATGAGTCCATGCAGCATGAACAGAGTCTCACATCCATCAATGTGATGAATAAAGGAATCACTCAAACCAAGAGAAATTATAGCAAGTGCTTTTTCATATTTTACAAGCCATGAAGCTTCTCCTTCTCTAGTTGTAGGTTTAGTTTCTTTACCATTTGCTACCTTCCATATTCCCTTTTTCATGAGAATAAACTTCAGTTTTGTTTGCCAAGTGTGGAACTCCTCTCCTTCAAACTTATCTATTTTCAGTTTGGAAGCCATTTTTGGAAGGTCTTACCAAATTAATGGCAGTGTCTAATCCCTTTACAAAAGGTCAATCTTTCTGAACAAAAAAATCACCTTCACCATATAGATGCAAATTGCAAAGATAAGAATTGTGAAAATCCTAATTGTTTGGCATATTCATAACCAATTGGCTTCTCCGACAACCTCTTAATTGGGGTCTTCTTTACCTTGTACTTTGTCTTTGTAGTCTTCTTGGCACTTGAAGAAGAAGATTGAGAGTTTGGCATTTTGTCAAGAAATCAACATCAACTGAACTTCAAAGAGCATTCTCTGATCTGAAAAAGAAATCTCTAAATCTCTAATTTGAATTCTAACTCCTCAAGCATAAATTCCTTGGTCCATTTGCTCTCAAAATTCACCAACAGTTAGCCCATAGGGTCGCCTAAGTGCAGCTCAGACTCTTTTTGAAATGGTGGCTCCAGTAGGCTGTATCATCAGAAATGGCGTGGGATACGGCGAGTGTAAGCACGGGCTGTAGAGGCCATAATCTTTCAATTCCTCTCAAGTGGAAGGGCACCCTAACTAGGGGAATCTACACCTAAAAGGGCTGGAGCAATGGTGGCTTGTAGGAGGAGAATGAGCTTAAGGAAATTCATGGAAGGAAGAAAGAAGAAAACTCCATTTGGGGAAGAAGAGAGAATCTAGAGCGAATCTTCAAAGAATCTCTTCAAAGGCACTAGAATCTTCAGCAAGCTCTGATACCACGTGTGAATCCATGGAAGAAGCAATGAGGCATAAATGTAAATCTTTATTCCAAGAGTGGTTACATATATAGGCAATTGCCTCCATGTAGGTAGATCTTAGATCCAGATCCCAGATCCACAATCATCTCCCTGATTATCTCAATCAATCACCTCTATGATCACTCACTCATCACACCAACTTGACACACCTAACTAGAACCTTCTAGCACACCTACACTCAAACACTTCTTGCATAGGACTCCAAGACCATAGGCACACACACACACACATCAATTTGCCCCTTCACAGACCCGTAACCCTTTCTTATTGAGCCTCAAGGCACTTTTGATTTCATCGTCCTTGAGCGGGGTGGCATCCCAGATAACTGAAAACCAAATTGAGTCATTGGCCACGAAGGTGCCCGTTTTTCTTGAGAAACGTTTCCAAATCACATATGGTCTTAGAGCCTTCCAAGCTATCCACATGCCACCTTTCCAAAGGTCTGAGCCCTTCGTAGAGCATATTTCTTTCCCATACAGAGCAGACCTAACCGAGAGGTACTTCCAGTGCTTACACCTGATAATCTTTACGTTACTTATGTTTCTAAGGATTAAGTAAGCCCAGATTTTTAAGCCCAGATTTTGTCAGGGTTCTACATTGCTTTTATTATCCATTGCCCCATAAATCTTATCGTTGATGTCTCCACATCTACTATTCCTAGCCCTCCTACAGCTTTAGGTTTGGTGCAAGTTTGCCACTTAACCTTAGGGACCTTGTTATTGACTTCATCTCTTCCCCATAGAAAGGTTCTGAACAATTTGTTGATCTGTCTCATTAACTTCTTAGTTGAGAACCAACAGGAGATATAGTAAATAATGGAGGGGTAAATGTAGTGGTTTAGGACGAATTTTCTTCTTGCTAGTGTCGGTTGAAGTCCTTGCCATCTGTTCATCTTACTTTTGACTCTATCTAGGACCTAGTCCCATCTGTCTTGCATTGTGCACCCAAAACCCATAGGTATTCCTAAGAGTCTGAAGACTTCTCCCTTTCTGATTTCTTTACACCTCTTATTGTATAGGAAGGGGGGGGGAGGGCTCAGAGTGCCATAGATCCCTATTTTGTCATGATTAATCCTAGAGATTGAAGCCATGCAAAAGGTGTCTAGACAATCAAGCGTGACCTTCATAGAATCTTTGTCGTTGTGCGGCATTAGGTTTGTGTCATCTACCAATTGCTAACACAGAATCTATCTGTCCCCTTCCACCTGTATACCTTTCATTGTGCCCTTGTCTACTTCTTTTTTGATGAGCCAACCCAGGGCGTCCGCGGCTATGGCGAAAAGCAGGGGGGCTAGCAGGCAGCCTTGTCTGATGGATCTTTTAAGCTCGAAGGGTTGAGTTGTTTTGCCATTTACTTCCACTTTGCTTTTGGCTTGACAAAGCAGAATTCCCACATAAGACACAAAGCCGGGTCCTGCTCCCATGTCTTTGAGGGAAGATAGAATGGACCCCCACTCCATTCTGTCATACGCCTTGTCGAAGTCAATTTTGAAGAAGCAGATGTCTTGTTGCATCTCCTCCACCAATTCAAGACCTTCCCACAACATGAGGATGGCTTCCAAGATGTGTCTTCATAGAATAAATCCCTTTTGCTCTTCCCTGATCTAGCTTTGCATCTTGGTCTCGATTCTAATAGCTAGAGCCTTTGCGAAGATTTTGTAGCTGTTGTTCAGCATAATCAACGGTCTCCAGTTTTTCAACTCTTTTTTTGGGCCACCTTTAAGGATCAGTTTAATCATGCCCGTGTTGACCTGAGGGTCTAGGAAGCCCTTTTCTTTGGAATCTTACCAGAGTAGCATGAGGCAAGGACCTACCGTCTCCCAGAACACTTGATAGAACTCAATAGGAAGACCGTCTTCTCTTGGGGTCTTTCCTTTCCCCATTTGATCTACAGCCCCTTTTAACTCTTCTAGAGATAAGTCTCTATCTAGATAAATGTTGTCAAACAGTGAGACTCTTCTTTCTCTAGATCTTGAGCACGTTCCACGGGCTATGGCCTTTTCAGTTGTGATGATCTCCTCTTCACCAAGCAACTGCTTGAAGTGCACTGTGATTACCTCGAGGATTTCCTCCAAATCTTGGATGTTCCTATCGCCAACTAGGAGAGAATTGAGGGTTTCTTGGGCTTGTTTTTTCTTCAGACTTTTAAACATATCTTCGTTCGTCTTGTTTGCTCTTTCTGCCCACCACTCTCTAGTGTAGATTTTGGCCTGGTTGGCTGTTATTTTCGCTTCTACCTTGAGTTTTGCTCTAATAGACCTCAGTTGTTCCTGTCCCCGTGCAGTTTGGTCGCTTTCTAGGAGAGTCAGTTGTTCTTCAAGCTTATGGGTTCTCAGAGCTCTAGCTTTATCTGCTCTCCGTTTGATTGCTTGTAAAAAGGTCCTAGTCCTCTCCGTCGCTTTGATCCACTTGTCAATAGCATTGTTTGTTCCCCAAAGGCTATTATTTTCGCTTCTGCCTTGAGTTTTGCTCTGACAGACCTCAGTTGTTCCTGTCCCCATGAAATTTGGTCGCTTTCTAGGAGAGTCAGTTGTTCTTCAAGCTTTTGGGTTCTCAGAGCTCTAGCTTTATCTGCTCTCCGTTTGATTGCTTATAAAAAGGTCCTAGTCCTCTCTGTTGCTCTGATCCACTTGTCGGTAGCATTGGTTGTTCCCCCAAAGGCATTTATCCAAGTTTTGTCAACCTCGTCCCTGACGTAAGGCAGTTGGAAAAAAAAAGGGTTGGCTTTGAACCATGATCGGCCAATTCTCCTCTCTTCCTTTTCCAAAACTACAGTGATATGCTTATGATCCGAGAAGGGAAGGGTGCCGATTTCTCTGCACTAAATGCACAGCAACTCCTCCATAATTCTCTTAGAGCAGTAAGCTTTGTCAAGGCGCCCTTTCCTGTGGAGGGACCCCACCTGATTGTTTGGCCAAGTGTAGGAAGTGTCTCCTGAAACGTCCAAGAGCTCGGCCCTATCTTTGAAATTTGACCACATAGTTAACTCGTAGCCTCTTAAAACACTGCCTATTCCTTCCCATCTATCACCTCTGCTCTCAACCATGTTATAATCTCCAAGAAGCAGCACATTGTCATTCAGAAGGACTGACTTCCACAACAAAGCTCTATCTCTAGCCACGTTCGGGTCGTACACAGAGAAGATTTGACAAGAGAGATGAGGGTGGTGAAAATCCACTCCTACCCCAAATTTGCCAAAGTTTTGAAGGACTCTTCCTATCTCATTTGCGAGGTGTTTAGCTACCCCAAGAACCGCACCTCCTCTCCCCTCCTCGTGGTCTGTTGTGAACCCAGTCCTGTTGTCGTCGATCTGTTTTAATTGCCATCGGAGCTTACCTCCTCCAGCTTTGACTTCTTGAAGCGCTAAGAAGTCGGGGAACAACTTGTTCATTCTCATCCATCTCTTAAAAACCAGGGGCTTCAAGTTGTTTGTTAACCCCTGCACATTAACTAACAGACATGTGATTTTTTTTTGGCTCGTCATTGAGTGGAGCTTTTGTTCCTCAACTTCTTAAAAGTGACCGGGCTCAGTTGAGGGGAGAGCGCAAATCCTCTAGATAGTCTTCTCTTTTCCCTTTCTGCTAAGGCTTTCTTGGTAGAGATGTCTATTTGGGCGTTGTTCATCTTTCTTTCAAGTTGTGTGGCTCTTTTCCCCTTTACTACAGTAAACGGCTAATCATCCTTGGAGATGGATTCGAATTCCGCTTACTCTAGTTGGGCTTCAAAATTTTGCGTGTCAGGATCAAATTCCTCTTCATTTGAGCTCTCTTTCATATTTTCTTCGCTACTTCTTTCTTCTACTCTCTGATTATCTACCTTCTCTAGAGAAGCTCTATCCTCTTTGGTCTGGTTAGGCTCATTTTCTAGAGGCGGAGGGATGGGTACGCCAACCCTTATCTTGGCCCCTGCCTCTGCCTCCTTGCTCTCCTCTGATAGCTTCTCTGGTTGCTTCTCTTTACCACAGTTGATTTGGGAAGGACAGTCTTTGATGAACTAGCCCACAGAGGAAGCAGGAGTTCAGGATATTTTTATAGAATACTTTTTATAACAATTTTGCACCGTCTCCATCTAGCAGTCGAATGGCATTAGGGGGGTCAATGGATAGGTCCATTAGCACACAGGCTAGAGGGTTTCCTCTTGGGCTTATGAACCTTTCGGTTTCTACACCTAGAAACTGGCTGAGGGGCAGGCAAAGTGCCTCCAGCTATGGGAAAAGGGAAAGGGGCAGATCAGGGAACTCAACCTAGATGGGCGCCTTAGCGGGCGGAGGTGAGTCGAGATTGAAGGAAGGCTCCTAGAGAGGTTGATTTCTAATCGTCCACATCCCCTTCTAAACTACTTCCATCACCATCTTTGCTTCTTCAAAGATAAAGATAATATATCTGTTTCTTAAAAAACAACTCCTCGTGACGTTTAAACCGTTTCGCGACCAGAAGTTCTTGATCCAACCTTCAAGAAACATCGCAGGCGGGCGCGGATCGTGGATATACCCAACTACCGCACACAAGCACAACCATTTTGTCGTTTCGTTAAGCATTCCATTGTGAACTTTTACTATTGAAAGCTTACCTTTGACAGCACTTCTATCTGCACTAGCAAACTTATCCAGTCCTGAGTTGGAGGGGTCACCGAAGATGCGCTTGGACCGCGGGGAGAGCTGCACCCACGCAGTTTGTTTTGGTGCTTGGGGCGCTTTGAAGAGGCTTCTACCCCGCTTTGAACTGCTCCAACATAGGAGCCTCTCTGCATGTCCGGCAAGGGTGCCCCTGCTTGCGTTTGCTGCACAGGATTTTGTTTGGCTCCATTGGATTGTTTGTCTTGTTTTGGAGCTAAAAAAATGACACTTTTGGGCTTCTCTACTGATTTCTTTCCTGATGACGAGGGTCGATTGTCGGTGGCAATTTTGAGAGACCTAAGTATTCCTCTGAACACAGCCCCGCCGGTATTTTGCATGTCACATCCATCCATATGGAATGTAAAACCCGACTTTGTACCATCTTTAGCTATTTCTTTGGTCCTCTCGAATATCGTTGGATGCACTAAGACCCTCTAAGAACCATCAAAGCTAAACAACCTTGAACACACCGAGCAAGCAAGATATACTCGATCTTTGCTATAGATAATTCCATAGTTGCTTGCTTCTTGTTCGACGAGGATACATGGTGAGAATTCAACATGAATGCGTCCCCCAAAACAAACTTACGCTTGGGACCACCTCCATAATTTGCATCACAAACTCCTGTGAGTTGTGGTTCGCATATTCTCTCTCTTTCAACGATCACAGCGACATGTTGCAGATTTCTATGCATTCGAGTCTGCTCCGACCCACAAAGGGGTAGAGAATAAGTTAGTAGACATGAGGGCAACATGGATCATTGGGGAGATACAACATAGTACTACCAAGCGAGGGGCGCATAGCCTATGCATGCCACAGAGAGTGACCGGAGCACACATGATCAAGGTCCGACCCATCTCTGTCTCTTAAAGGACACCACCCGAGACAAGGCATCACTCTTGATATCGCTCTTCGGATATAGAGATCGAGGAGACTACACCCTCCATCACAATAGAAGATAGCTCGATACAAGTAAATCTGGGATATCTTTGCAGCCCACCAAGGAGCCACCACAGTACCGGGTTACATATACTACATGTAATATATCACCAAGGAGACACTTGTATCGTGACTTTTATGGGTCCCATGGGTCAGTATTTCGGCCCCCAGAGGACGGTAATACATTCTTCTTCTTCTTCTTCTTCTTCTCTCTCTCTCTCTCTCTCTCTCTCTTTCTCTCTCTCTCTCTCTCTCTCTCACACACACACACACACGCACGCACGCACGCACGCAGAGAGACTCACATGTGAGATGTACTCGCTCTTGCGTGCCTGTGCAGTTGCCCCCTCACCCTCTTTACGCCCATACACACCACTCCTGGAACCCCCTCTCTCACATCCACCTCCAACCTCTCTCTCTCTCTCTCTGGTAAAAGCAGCTTTCATTAAGAAGAATACGTATTCATAGCTGTCCCAAAGTGAGACAACTACTACTCAAAGACCAGAAGAAAGTATAAAACAAGCAGCTAGTACAACAAAACTAAAAGCAATGCAAGAACAATTCTAACTGGGCCGTAAGAAGATCTCCCATGCAATGAGCACCCTGAAGGGAACAATGGAGCGATGAAAAGAAATGATAAATATCCAAAGAGAGCAGTCCATATATCTGAGTCATACGGGCATGATACAAAGAGAGGGGGGGGGGGGAGAGAGAGAGAGAGAGAGAGAGAGAGAGAGATTCTGCCGGACTGCCAACGTCAAGGCGAGATCACATTGGTCCGGTCCCCGTTGGCCGAGGGGAAACATGAGGTACTTCCACTCAGATAGAATGACTGCTGCCACGTCAATCCGCCACTAGAACTCTAGCTTCTGCTACTAACTGAAACCCCCCACCCGTTTAATCGGGCCAGGCCTGTGGACGCCCGCCTCTCTCTCTCTCTCTCTCTCTCTCTCTCTCTCTCTCGGGCAGGGGGTGGAACTCACTCATCGACCCACCCCACCCCAGTCTCGCCCATATGCACACCACACCCCCATGTGCTCTCTCCCACGCACTTGTGCATGAGGCCCCCTCCCCCTCCCCCCAACAACAGTTAGCAACTCTTTTTAGTTTGACAATTCCAGATTAATTCTACGAAGTAACCATAGCTGCTGCTCTATGCCGAGATATAAGTATGCCTGAGCAACCCACAGCTACGCTGCACATGCTTTACATGCCTTAACAGTAGTGATTGATGGAGCGAGAATATAAATTGGGAAAAAAAGGATATGCTTGTAGTTTTCAAATCAACGACACCTGCTATCTGGAAAAACCTCTGCTATCTGGAAAAACCTTGGAACAATTCTGTACCCATTATACTCGAGGGATATAAGGAAAGAACCCCAAATCCTATGAACTTCCTGAACACACCACAACACGTTATATCTGTAAATTTATGAACCACTATCCCAATTTCAAGCTGCAATGCAACTTTTCCCAGGCTAGACTCATCCATATTTATGAACCACTATCCCAATTTCAAGCTGCAGTGCAACTTTTCCCAGGTTAGATTCATCCATCCGATGATATCAAATGCAGGCATGTAATCACAGATTGGGGTGCAAGATGATCTAGGGTGGAAAACCCACAGCAGGGAAAGCATGTAGCAAAATATTGCAACCCTATGGTAGTTAATCTCGAGGTTACAGTACACTTCCATGGATCCTCAAGTATCCAGTTATGGTTGAGGATCGATTGCATAATCTATTCTCAGACACACACTTTTATGCACCCTAGCAAAGACAGTACTGATGAATTTCTCTCGAGCTCCAAAACAAAGGGTAGCACAAGTCATGAGGGAAGCTACGCACTATGAAGAAGCTAATGTAAAATTAGGGCCGCTTGGATATATAACGCATCTGGCAGCCTGTTCCTGATGTAAGGTTTGCTGTAGCGAATTCCTCTCCTTGGAAAGAGCATTCTCCTTGCTGCCTTGGAAAGAGCATTCTCCTTGCTGAGAATCTGAACTGCCATTCATCAAAACTCCCAAAATTTAAGGATTTCGATTGCCAAAGAGATCCGGAAGATATCAACCACCTCTCTTCCTATTGTTGTGTGCACGTGAGAATTGCGTTCTCTGTATCTTATGAATTTGAAGGTATTAGTGACCATGTTGCAGGAACCGTAGGCTTCGCTCCAAACCTCTTCGTGACACATGGTATATTTGAATGTTCGCTTCAATTGCTGATGCGCAGAATGTTCACTTCATTGCTGATGCCCTGAATTTGGCTGGATTCTCCTTAAAATGAGTTGCCGAACTCGCCTTGGAAAAGGAGCCTCATGCACAAGTTGTGCCAGAACTCGGGCCAGAAGAAATACGTAGTCCTCGAAGAGTTGTGCGCACATTGCAAGAAGAATCATGGCTAAATGGTCTGAATTCGCTTGAAATTCTTACGAAAGTGCAGTCTCTGGAAACCTGCAACAGTACAGCATTCCCAAGACTCAGTTATTTAAAGCTATGCTGACGAATCTAATGGCATGCGGTTTTCGACCAAGTTCACCTCTAAAACTATTACCCTGGCGTCCTGGTTCAACTCTGAAAACATTACGACCGCTCTTCTAAATCCGGAATCGGTAATTTTTTTTACCAGTTGCAGACATAGTCTAAAAGTTAACACAAATATGGTCCGAAGGTCACGACAGAGTTTACATTCTAACTCGACATATTATATAGAACTCAGTAGGAATCGTAAGCTCCGGCACAGGTCATAAGAGATTATCAAGAATGCTAAATTCAACCGAAGAAGAAGCCATATCAACGATAGTCCACAAAAGCATCTAATGTAGGCAGGCAACCGATTAGAGGCTTTCCAAATGCAATACAGCACGGAGTTTCAGACTTTCTTGTCTATAAGCTGTAGAAGGTGATCGGAAACTTTGAAAAGGTTCCTAAAATGTCATCTATGAATCGTTTTTCGAAGAAAGAAGACAGAAATCGATGAATCTAAAAAGGGTGCGATTTCCCCCCTTAAACGAGAATCGATGAACAAGCTCGTCAAGAGAGGAAGTGAAACGAGAGTTTTTGTAGAAACCTCGGGGTTGGAACTTGGTATTCGTATAAAAGTAACGAGGAGCAAAGCAGAAAACGGTAGCCGTTCGAACTAGAACTACATTTCTTTCCGCAAATGCACTGATGTCGCAGCCGATTCTGCAGCAATGCTAATCTTGTTCAAACAAAAAGGTCCGCGCAAGCTACAATTTGGGCAGTGGGAGACAGTTCGACAGTCAAATCTTTGCGTAAACAGAAAAAGGAGGGCAAAGTGGCGTCCAGGACCTACATTTCCAACGGAAGAAGTGCAGACGGGAAACACGAAAAGTGCCGAGAAAACGATCGGGAACCGCAAAAAGGATGGTGGAACACGCAGAATGGGTGCGAAATTCGGTCGGAAAGGGATCGGGAACGGCCAAAGGACGGAGAAATACACAGAAACGGTGCGAAATCTGTCGAGGAAACGAACCGAAATCGCCAGAAGATTGGACGAACATCGACGGAAACCTAGATTTTGGGGCGCAACTACGGACGGATTTTGGCCATAAACAAGCGGAAAACTGCCCTAATTTTGACCGGCTCCCACCGGCTTTTTCCGGTCACCCCTCTACTTGGCGCTCCGCATGCTTGCCACCTTTGCCCAATCCCCGCCTCCACGTGTCGCCCTCCTATTGTTCCACCTCACCCCACCCCACCCCCCTTGCATCTTTTGTAGGACAAAGTGGATATGCATTCGGCTGCCAACTTCTTGTGGATAAAGGGATAAAGGTGACTCTGCCTAAAAGGGTGTTTGGACCATGGGTGGTGGGCTACGCGCGGGCATGAGCCTTGGGCACCATGGAGAAGGAAAGAAAAGAGGAGGAGGGCTACAGCGTGCCGTAGTTCAACACCACCCGATGGTAGACTTTTATGAAAAGGCTGCCACTTTATTGCATCAATGTATGATTGGTCGAGAGGACGAAGGAGGTAATGTGTGTTAATGCGATGTGGGTTCTATACCACTCAATCCAACTCGCGGCAAAATTTCCCAACTACTTGCCTTCATTTGGCGAACACAATCGTTTTGGCTCACTGCCTGAGCCCGTCTCTCTTGTTGGGCCACGTAGGACAACGAACCTTCGCATCATTTTCTGAGGATGGCCGGGCAAGTAGTGTGAACCCACCCTACCTTACTCTACACATGCATTGATGGCTACATGTCACCTTTGTTTCAGGGCTTTGGTGCCCCCGTGTTGCTAGCATTGCCTTCTCCAACGATAGGATCCTGACCCCACATGAAACACTCCTTTCTCTCAGCGCGGAGATTAGACCCCTTCTGTCTTGGTTGTTGGCTTTCCCATCCGGCATACAGTCTTCGTTGTTGGCTTCAACACATCCAAGATTTTTACTATGTGGGACCTAGAAAATAAATCCAAGTTAATGGCCAAATTCCCCTCGCCCCTATATAGGAAAATCAACATTTTTTATTGCTACAAAAAACTTTAGTTTTTGTTTTAAAACCCATTGGTGTCAATTATAGGCATAAACTTGCCTCTCAAAAAACAGTTATTATGCTTGTCAAGTTCTTGAAATTCAAACTTCGACTGTCATATATTGTTTGCTACCTAGCCATCAAATTTCAACTCCCCTCTCTCTCTCTCCTAGTCAACCACCCCTCGTCTGCCCCACCCGCTCACCAAAATGTGGACCCAAGCAATTTGCACAATTACTTTTTTGAGTTCTATAATGAGTACATATCCAACTTTCATCTGATGTGACCATGCAAGAATGGCATAACACATGCACTCTAAAGGGGTGAAGTTTGAGGTTTATTGAGCACTTATCACTTGATCTTTGACCTTCTATATCATGTAGCTAAACACATTTACGTAGTCATCAATTGTGAAGAAGCTCTAACTCATCAGTGATTGTTGGCTTGCTTTGGCTTTTAGGTTCTTTTCAATGTGGTAATGATTTTTTATTTGCTTTGGTTTTTTGTTTCCTTTTCTTGGCGTAATCGAGTTTAAAAAACAACAATCAATACATTGAAGCTTTTTCTAGGAAGGGTATTGGGATAAGCCTCCTCATTGAGGTCAACCCACTTACTTTGATCCTATCCTTAGTCTAATCGATCTCATCATGGACAACCCACTTTCATCACAAATCATTGTTGAGAGTTTCATAATCTAACACATAAAGGTCTAAAAATAATTTGATATCCGTATTTGACATGTGCATACCTTCGACCTTTCATCGAGACATCTTCCTACCCTCCTCTACCAAATTTCATTGAGTTCTTATCCTCATTGCAATTCAATATTTTAATAGGTGGAATTTTACTATTTATAGTCTTTCCTTATCACATCCTCATCCTCAACATGTTCCTTAGCTCCTCTATAAACACAAATTCTCATTGCAATTCAATATTTTGGTAGGTGGGATTTTAAAGTTTATAATTTGGTCTTCGCACATCCTCTTCTTTAACATGTTCCTTAGCTCATATCTAGCCACATATCATGAAGTGTCTATACAGTGCCAATAATATTATGGAAAACTAGAAAAACATGCACTCCTTGCGGTGGTTTACTTCACATTTGCTCCAATGTATTTGGTACCTTGCATCACTTAGCTAGTCAAGTTGCCTTATTGATTTCTTGCCACACAAAAAAAGTTTCCTTAGTGATGCTTTTCCTCACTAAGGGAGGTGTAAATTGGGAAAATACTTAATGTTTTTATAATTGGTATTAATTTTCCTTTTCAATTTTGTAAGGATATGGGGCTACAAGAGTTATATGATGGTAAGTGTGGTTGTCTCCAATGCCAATTTACCATCATATGACTCTTCTAGCTCCATCACTACATGGTGGACATCTCACTCTCATAGCAAATCATTCTCTTCTATGTCAATCATTATACTTCAAATACTCTCATAGCAAATCACTCACAAGGGTCACAATAATTACATTTTTCCATCTTACATATATTCAATGCCCCTCACCCACATATTAACATGTGCCTCTCGCTCCTATTGGGCCACCTGCAGGTCCATACTCATCAGAAAATTGGACAAAGAATGACAAAACCCTAGATTTTGGCATAATCATGGATAGATTTTGCATAAACAAGCACCAATCCTGTCGGCCACCCTAATTGTGATTGCCTCCCCACAGGATTTTGCTGGTCATCTCTCTACTTGGTGCTTTGCATGCTTGTCACCTTTGTCCAATCACTCATCCTCGCATCACACCCCCTCCCCTTGCATCTTTTCTAGAGTCAAAGTGGATATGCATTAGGCTGCCAACTAACTTCTTAATGAAACTAACTTGAAAAAATCGTCCATGCAGGGTAGCAATGTAGTGTATAGATAAAACTTTAAAAACTGGCAGTCACACATGATAAAAAGGTGAAATAAAGTCCAAGTTATAGGCTGAAATAAAGTCCAAATTATAGGCCGAATTCCCTGTGACCCTATACACAAAAATTGATTTTTTTTTTTGCAAAAAAAAACTTCACTTTGTTTTAAAATCTTTTGATGTCAATCATAGACATAGACTTTCCCTCTCATAAGGCATTTATAGTGCTAGTTAAGTTGACATAAACTCCCCTTTAAAATGTCATATATGGTTTGCTACCTAGCGATTAAATTTGAACTCCCCTCTCTACTAGTGAGCCACCCTCTTTCCCTTGCTCATCTACCCCACCTGCTCACCACAAACATCACAAGCCAATGGAGAAGAAAAGTAAAGTGGACCCAAGTAATTTACAAATTTCATTTTTTGGGTTCTTCCATTATTTATTGCAATGACTAAGCTTATATTAAAATTTCATCACATGTGACCATGCAAGAATGACCTAACACATGCACACTAAAGGGGTAAAATTTGAGGTTTATTGTATACTTTTCACATGATCTTTGGCCTTGTATATCACATAGGTAGACATATTTTTGTACTCATCAAGCATGCGGAAGCTCCATCTCAACATTGCTAATTGTTGGCATGCTTTGGTCTTTGGTTTCTTTTCAAAGCAGTACCAAAGTCCACAAATTTTTATTTGCGTTCCTTTTTCTATTCTGAGGGGCAATCAAATTTAAGAGACAACAATCAATATATAGATGCTTTCCTAGAAAGGGTATTTGGATAAGGCTTCTCATATGAGCAACCCACTTACTTTGATATCTCAATCTCATCATGGACAAGTGTTCAAGATATGTTCAGCCTTGAACATTCAAGAACTTGATCTTTCCAATCATCAACAAAGGCAGCAAGTAGAAGTATAACAGTCGAATGATAGTCGAAAAGACAAGTATTAATTAAAATACAATTTCTAGTAAAGAAGCATCTCAAACATTGGAATTGTAGTAAAGGCACTTCCTTTCCATCCTGGAACATGGAGAAGAGTGCATCCCATCAGCATAGAACTTGGCAAAAAAGGTATACCAAATCTAAACACTGTTAGACGCTGCCATCATTCAAGGTACAACTTCCAACAAGGTGCAAAAGGGAAGTTATAATTGACTTCCTGATTCTTGATAACTGCCACCACTACTCATCTATGACTCTTGACCTTCCCACTACACCTATGATCATACTTAGCCTAGGTGCCAAAATACCCCTCAATACCTATCACGTTCTTCAATGCAGAGATGCACATGTGTGTAGATGATGCATAAGTTGAGGCAGATTGGCCCTCCAAATGGGGTGGAAGGAGTGCCCACGTGAGTATATTTTTGCTAGACTCTTCTCTACATGCTCCACACAAGCCACAATCCATATGCATGCAAATGCCCATACTCACACACCATGAATGACATGAGAGGGTGCAACCCTCATGCCTCTTGGGATCACGTCCCTTGGGCATACCCCATTATTCTACCCTTAACCTATGACTCTTTATGCCTACCATTGATTAATGCAATACCCATGCACAATGCTACCCTTTCCTAACCATCCTAGGACCTAATGCATACGTGCATATTTTATTATATTCATTTGGCCAATTTACAATGTTACAACCATAGGGTAATCGCTAGATTCCCTAGAATGATCCACTAGGATCTAATATAAATAATCATGTCATGACATGGCCTCTTGCTTAGAGAAGTAGATGTCCTCATCTGTGTGCCTTCAAATAATCTTCAACAAGTGTGGCGTAATCCTTCAAGTGATCTTCATCGAACCATTGACCATATTCCATAGGATATCCTTTAAACTTTACCAAATATCGAGATCTCTGTCTATTCCTAGTACTCCTAACCTCATGGAATAGTATTCATTCTGGAACAAGTAATTCTACCCCGTCTTCAAGTTCTTGTTCTTCTTCTTCAATAGGCCTCACTGGTGGTTCACCTTTAAATGGCTTCAAGATGTTAACATGGAAACCATTCTTCAACCTCCAACTGGTAGGAAATGTCAACCTGTATGATGTTGGAATTACTTCTAGATGTATAACCTCTGAAACCTAGAAAGGTCCATAATATTTTACTGCTAACTTTACAAACTTGGTATTTCCTCGGATTGTCTTTATATGCCTTTTGTCAATCTTTAAAAGAACCCAATCTCCCTTCTTAGAATGTACATCCTTTTGCTTCTTATTCATAGACTTCTTGTACACTTCTTGAGCTCATTGAATATGGGATTTAACCTATGTAAGTACTTCCTGCACATCTTCAGCAAACTGATCAGCAACCAAAATCCTATCTCCTAAATGTGCAATGGGTGTGGGAAGGACTTAGCCATAAATGATCTCAAATGCTACCTTGTGGTAGCAGAATGGGCAGAGTTGTTATATGTAAACTCTAATAGAGGTAAATATAATTCCCATAGGGTAGGATTGTCATGGACATAACTATGTAACAACTAGATAATAGCTTGGTTAGATCTTTCACTTTGTCCATCAGTCGATGGGTGATATGTAGTGGAGAATTGCAATTTGGTTCCTAAGTCCTCAAAAAGAGCTTGCCAGAATTGGCTTTGGAACTTGGGATCATTATTTGATGTAATAGATTTAGGTAATCCATGTAATCTAAAGATTTCTTTAATAAATAACTTAGCGGTTTCTATGGTAGTGATCTTCTTCTTACATGGAATGAAATGGGCCTGTTTACTAAGTCTATCTATAACAGTAAGGATTTGCTCATTTTTTGTCCTTGTCTTTGGGAATCCCGACACAAAGTCCATGGTAATATGCTCCCATCTTCCACTAGGTATGGGTAATGGTTGAAGTAATCCTAGTGTCTTACCATGATCACTCTTAACTTTTTGACAAGTTCAACACTGTTGGACTAAAGTACTTACGCCCTTTCTCAATCCTCACCAATAGAAATATCTTTCAATTCTATCAATGGTTCCTCTAATACCTCTATGTCCTGAATAGGGACTACTATGCATCTCTTTACAAAATAGGGATCTAAAAGTGGAGGGTACACAAATGAAACGTCCTCTAAGAAGATACCCATCATGAATTGCATATCCCTCTAAGGAATCACCTTGTCCTTGAAGTAGCACATCATAGATAGTCCCAAATTCTTTATCACCTTTGTAGGCATCCTTCATCACACTAAGAGATTATTCTCTCACTACAGAGACATAGTTTACACTCGATCTACGACTTAGCCATCTGCAACTATGTTCTCCTTACTAGGTTGATATTCTAACTCAGGCTGTCCAAACCCTTGAAGATATTCTGCCCACTTGATTTGTCGAGGTGAAACTATTGATTGAGGAACAAATGTTTAATACTTTGATGATCTATCTTAACCTTGAAGTCGGATCCAGATAATTTCTCCATAACTTCAAAGCATGAACTATGGCTAATAGTTCCTTCTCATACGTGCTATACTTTAATTCAACACTTTGAAGTTTCTAACTTTCAAAGGCTATGGGATGTCCCTCTTGCGTTAGTATGGCTCCAATGGATGTACGACTAGCCTCTGTACATATAACAAAGAAAGGCTTATCAAAATCCAGAAAAACTAACACAGGGCTAGTCATTAAAGCAACCTTCAAATTCTCAGAGATGCTTGAATGTCTATCATTCCAGTGATACATTGATTGCTTTACAAGAAGGTTCACCCTCTTGCTTAGGGTAAGAAACCCTAGTTACATTGGTCTTACCGATCTTCTTTGTTAACTCTGGACAATCATAGAATCTATGATCTGTCACCTTCTTGCATCCAAAACATTTCCTTTCCTCAAACAATCTATCCCTTTCTTGAGGAGACATGAATGGAGGTTTCACATGTCCACCTAGAGTAGGTTTCCCTATTGGTTTGCTATTGATTGTTCGTACTCCCACTCGCCCAGGTTAGCATTGTCCATTTTGTTTAGAGTTGGCTGATCAAACAAAGGGTCTACTTTGTGAAGTTGACACCTCATATGTTACTTCTCTCCTTCTAGGATTGACTTTCCTTTCTGCTGCCTCGGCCAATCTAATGGCATCCTTTAATTTAGTCGGGCTTAGGAGTTCCAACTCATGTCGGATGAGCTACAATTTAAATCCGACATACTCTTCTACTTATATAATTTCTCCTCTTTCGTCTTTGTTTGTGAACTCTAGAGATAAACGCCAAAATTTCGTAGTGTATACACTCACTGTCTCCCTATCAAATTGCCATAGTTTCTTCCATTTAAACATTTGGTCCTCCTTATACTTAAGCGGGAGAAATGTCATCTTTAATTCTTCCAAGAATTTAGAGCACTCCTTGATTGGACTAATTTTCGATTGGCGTACGGACCACCAAAGTAACACATCCTTCTCCAAATGTACAGTAGCTAATGCTAACTTCTCATCTTCTGTACAGTCAAATTGTACAAAGTACAATTGGAAATGTCTAATCCAATCGAGGAGTTTCTTTGGACGCCTTGCCTGATCCTCAAATAATTTCCTTTTTAAGGGCATTTTCCTTTGAATTGTGTCACTTATGACTGCCGACAATCCTTGAAGAAATTCTTGGATTGCATTGTCCGGGTAGTGTGGCAGTGATGGTGTCGGTGGAGGTTCGATAGGTGGCTGAGGGTTATTGGATGATGGATCAAATATGTTTTGGTAGATAGGGGTGTAAGGTGTTGTTCCCATGAGGTTTAATGTGAGTTGTGGAACACTTTTAGGTGTGACTTCTTGATTATCGTCCATGTTTTGGAAACGCAAATGGAACTAATCAAGTTTTCAATTTAAACTTGTGATGAGCTACGAGTGTGTGAATGAACTTAAGTGAGATAGAAAAAAATGGGTTTAAATGTGAGCGAAAAAGAATAGTGATACTTCCCCTTGCCCGTTCGATGAAGCGCCCACTTCACGATCTTGTCGTGACTCTGCGGTGCTTCCACGACCCTTGAAATGTACAAGGGTCCCTTCTCTTTCTCTTTCTCTTTTTAAAAAAACAGATAAATAAATTTTAAAATGACAATTTAAGGGGGGGAAAAGGAGACAAAGGGTGGGATGAGAGTAAAACTAATGGGGGGCAATTTCAGAAATACTAGGGGAGGGAGGGTTTTCGAAATGCAAAGGGGGGGGTAATAAAATGTAATGATGAAGGGGGGGGGGGGATTTAAGGTTGAAGGCGATAAGGGGCAGAGGTGGCTAGTGGTGACGGCAGAGATGCAAGGTATAGGGCGCAGGGCTAGCGGGACCAACACGTGGCAGTGGGGCAGAAGGGCCGATGGGGACACGGGGTACAAAGGGCAGAGGATGCGGTCTACCGAGCCAACTGGCGAGGTAGAGCCTGAGCCACAATGCACACTGTAGCCTTAGTTAAGGCAATGACTATAGGGTGGCCGCGATTTGTAGTATGGATCACGTGGCTACGTTGCCAGCACAAGCAACGAGGGGCCGCACGGTGGATTGCACGGCTGTGCTGCCAGCACAAGCTACGAGGGGCGGCTCGATCGGAGATTCTGGGACTGTGCGACAGAGAGGTTAATGAGGGAGGGTGCTCGTTGCACTGCCACATGTGGCAGCTGTTGTAGCTGGGCCCGGGGTCTTGAAGACCTGCGATTCACTGCACGAGGCCCGTCCCTTTTCTTTTCTTCCAATTAACTATGTACTTCTCTTGCATGCATGAAGAAGGCAGAGATTCTATCTTAATTGGATTTCAGAGAGGGAAAGAGAAAGAAGCCCCTTGGTTTTTTTTCCTTCATCAATGACTTCATGCCAATGTCAACGACTGTTGCAACTTCCACATGGCAGGCTCTCATAGTCAGAGGATCTTGGCTTTGATACCACTTGTCATGTTCTTCAATGCAGAGATGAACATCTGTGTACTTTGGAACAAAAAGATGAAGACACAAACCCTTTCTAACCTCCATGGTGTGGGTTCTACTAATAACAATTGTACCATTTCATGGATACATGCTAGCATACATTGCTCCGATCAAGCAAAAAACGATATGTTAATGAAGCTCCAACATCCACAACATGTGCCAGTGTCAAGTCCTCAAAAAAATTGTTCATTTGTCTTTGAACTATCTACATTTGACCATTGGAATACTAAATTCTGAATGAGCTTTAATCCCACTTGGTTGAATTCTGATTTTTACTAGATTCTGCCAAGTTATTGGACTATTGTCGGACTCCAATCTAATTGTCAAAATATTTCCAATTACAGTATCCGAAAACACAACCATAAAAATGATATAATTCAGGAATATGCTATCCGGCCAAATTTTCAAGGATGCATTAGAAATAAGAGAATAGATAGTCAAATTATCATCAGGTTGTAGTTGCATTATTGTTGGACTATTTGTCCACATGATTCCAACTATCTAATCAGCACTTATTGAAGTGAAAATCACAACAAATACCTTAATAATTTCAAAACTTCTTTTTAGTGAGATCATACTGAAAATCCATCTTTTGGACTATTTGCAACCTTCCGAATGCATCCAACTTCTATCAGACTGCTTAGAACTATCGAATTGCTTCTTGATTACTTGCATTCTCCCAAGATTTCATTTGCTCTTTAACACTTGCCAAGTGGCTCCATATCTTTGGTATGAAGTAAAGGTGATTAGGGAACTCCTCTAGGCTCTTTTGGCTCCATTTTGGTTTCTTCTAACTCTGGGTTAAGCTCTTCCATTTACCCTCCTCTTTCATCCTTTGCATTGCACAAACATTAGCATAAACTTCAATAATTTAATTGGTTATATTTGTTTCTCAATTTTGATATTGTGCTTTTGCACTCAAGTCCTCCCAAACAACTGGATCTTTGCCAAAACTGGGATCTAATTGTAGACCAAAATATGAATGCATAACATCATCATTTCCATCAAAGCAAACATCCATTACAAAAAATTTGGACTCAAAAAGGGCCTTGTAAGGGAGCCCTTGGGCTGGTCACATGGAAGAATAGGGTGAATAAAACCAAATAGAATATTTGCTGGTGGAGGGCAATAGAATATTGGAAGTGGCCTGACTTCTCTTTTTCTTTATTTAATGGCCCAAACAATGAGGTAGAGCACCCACTTGCTACCTCAACTCTCCCATCACGTTTTTAAACTATAACCAAACTTGAACCATTTGACCTGAAACCAAATCCTCCCATCCAACTACCACACTCCTTTCATTCTTTCTCATTCCTCTTGCTTCCCCCTCATTTCTGAGCACCATTTTGAATTTTTCTTTGCTTCAGCCATCTTTTCAAATTTCCTGTTGGCTCTTAAGCTTCTTTCTCTATTCTCCCTCTCATGGGATGGACTCTCATGCCAAAATCTTGTCACTTCTCTTCTCTACCTGTATTTCCCTCCCATTTCACTCTCATTCTTTCAAAACGTTCAAGTTTTTTGAATGAGATTCAACCTACCTTCTTCTTTCCCTATTTTGGGCGCTTCTCCTTCAAATGTCGCCACCTCCTCTCTCATCTAAGATTCTCCCACAATTTGAAATCATTTCATTCAGGATGATAAGGTAATCAATGTTCTGAGCGAGCCATGAATGATGCAAGGTGTTTGGAGCTTAGAAGGAGCTACTGGACGAGATTCTTAGAGAAAGGATCAAAGAAGACTGACTTTCAGGCATTGCAATTGCTAATGCATGAGAATCAATCTTTCTTTTGCCCGTCTCTCAATACTAGTTACTGTCCCTGCTGCAATCTCTAAGGGTGCATGATTTTGAACCATTTGTGAAGGTTTGGGGTCCATCTAGACACCTTGTATGGAGGTTCAGGTGAGATAATCTTTGGAACAATGCAACACAGTGATTATGACGAGATTTGTTTAATAATGATGTAACTTTGAAGAGACACTTAGATCGTAGTTCATTTTTGGTAGTTGTGTTGTTTTGTTTTATTTCATGGTTTGAAAACGTTAAAAAATTTCTTTGTTTTGTAAGAAATTCCATGAGAAACGAGTCTTTTTCACTCTTACTATCAATGGTTCTCTACAAAATATTGCTTGAAATAGATTTCGAGATGTTTGGGAGCATATAATTTGTTTTGAAGAAAGAACCATCAACATCATTAATCCTGGAACACATTTGGGACCACTGGGAGGGACAAGTTTGATCACATTTTTCTTTCAAAGAATCTTGCTCCAAGAATGAGGTATTGTTCATTCATGTAGTTTTAGAATGTTTTTAGCTTTCAACTCAAATCAGGGTCTATCAGAGCAACTTGCATGGAGATTCAGGTGAGAAAACCTTTAGAACGATGCAAGACAATGAAAATAATGAGATTTTATGATGCAACTTTGAAGAAGTAGTTAATTTGTAGTTTGTTTTGGTAATTTTGTTGTTTTCTTTTAATACATGATTTAAAGAGGAAGAAAAATTTTTTTGTTTTAAAAGATACACACTTACTATATTGAGTTTTTTACAGAAGATGGTTAGAAATAGATTTGGAGTTGTTTGGAAGCATATAATTAGCATTGGAGAAAAATCCATCAATTTCAGCATCCTGGATTACAAGAGGCACCATTGAGGAGGACAAATTTGATCACGTTTTTTCTTCAAAGATCCCTGTGAGGTATTGCTTATTCACATAGTTTAACAATGTTTGATGATAAGTAAATGTTTATTTGAATTTATAGATTTCAATCGTTAGATTTTGCATGCAATTGGGGTTTTCATTTTTGCTTGGTTTGATACTTTTCTAAAACATGTCATGCTTGTATATTATTTATTTATGTCAATGTTATATTATATTAGGTGGAAAGTGCATGAAATCATGCAAGCTGCTCAGAATTGAAAAAAGGTGGATATCCATTTTCAAATAGATGCAGAGAATGCACCATTTTTAAAGAAATCAAGAATTACAAGTAAAGGTTCAAACATTAGATGCTTAATTGGGAGAGAGCACTATAAATGCAATTCACTTACAGATGTAAAACATAGCTCTAAAGGATGAGATCAAGAAGTTAGAGAAAACATTATCATTCATGAAGGATACTCCAATGGGTCCAAGACTACGTAAGAGGAAATTGCGTCCAATGGATGAAATATCCAAGAAAAGTGGTCACTGGAAGCATCAAGTGAGAGCTTTTAGGAGTGTTTCAGAACTCATGTCTATCCATGATGACCAGTATGGTGCTATAATGCAAAAAGACTTAGAATATTTTGAAATAACATGTGAGTTTCTTTTGCAGGTGCCAAAAGAGTCACATTCAATTTTGAAGTGGTTTTTTGACCAAACCGATATTCCAAGTGTGATCAAAGGTCATAACAATGGTGAGCTACTTGAAGTTGAGGGCTATGGATCCTACCGTGTAGAATGGCATCTAGCTACTAACCTCAAGACTATTAAATGTATGTTTAATGTGGCACATGGAGCAAATACAAGCCATCCTTGTCCACTATGCATGCAAACGAGAGTACCTGCAAAGGGTGGTAAAAAGAATCAAAAGCAATGGGCCTCTGAACTTGTAGAGATAGATCAAACTAAGGCACCAGATAGGGATGCTCCATGGAAAGATCCATCATGGAGCCCAATTCTTGAAATTCCTCTTGAGCGAGTATACATTTGTGCGCTTCATGCTATTGTGAGAATAATTGAAAGGTTGGTGCATCTATACATCATCGATGCATATAACTTGAAGCCCCAACAAAAGAGTGAGAGGATGATTGTAAGAATTGAAATGGTTCTTTAAAATATGGGACTACACTTTGGGCAAGTAAAGATTACAAAAGATGAGACTAGAAAAATAGACAATGTTCCTTGTAAGCAAAGCTTTGGTGGTGTTAAGGCTTTAAAATTCCTTTCTATTGCAAAGAAGAAGAATGACAAGCTCAAATGTGCTAATGAGTTTGATGTATGGAGAAATTTACACAATGCCTATTGTGAACAAGGGAGGAAGGGACAAAAAAGACTGGAAAAGGCGTGAGTGTGGTTAGCTCTTGATAGCTTGGTACCTTTACTATAAAAGAAAAGATTCAAAGAAGATGATGCATAATGTTTCATCAATGTTGTGAATGACTTTAGCCAGAATATGGAGATAACTTGGGGAAAGAATCATTTTATATAGTACATGGTAATCTCTAACTTAGACATTGAGATGTGCATATTGAATGGTCCTATATTTACTAATTTGTTTTTCTATTTGGCAGCACATATTATATGCTCATGCACCATACATGGCATGTAATTATGGAAGCATCGGAGCGTGGTCCACTCAGGGCATGGAAAGATCGCATTGGCAAGCATGTTGTGCATATAATAGAGCAACCCAACACGGGGGTGGTAGAACTAAGTCAAGCCCAATGGTTCAATTGGTTCAATGGTGGTATAGGCCTATCAAAATAAGAGCAGGTGCAACACTAGCATTCAAAGAGTCCTTAGTGTCCCATGCAGTGCAAGATGTTAATGCGGAATGTCGAAGAAGAATATACAACTCATCGAATGCAAGACAGAATCATGCAAGTTGGCATGCAACCCGTCATAGACAAGGGCACATATGGGTAGAGATATATGAAAATGATGGTGTAGACGCTCCCAATGTGGATGCCCATGCATAAGTTTTAGAATTTATTTGTAATTTTAGTTATGTGATTTGCAGTAAAGCCAATGTATAATGGACGTGAGTTGCAGTATAAATGAGAAATTTTGTGTTATGGGATGTTAATTATAAGTATTTAGCTCAAGGTTGCATTAATTTTACTTTTTAAAGAGTTTTTATTGAAACAAGTATTTTTTAAAATTTAGGGTTTTTGTCCCTATATAAGAGAATGCTCCCTCATTTTCATTTCACTATTTAGAGAGCTCTCCACTCCCACACCACCTCCCACTTGCCCTTGAGATTTCCACCCTATCTCTTGCACCCTCACCCTCTCTCTTGCACACTCTCTCCATCCCCCATGGCCAGGCCCAAGATCAAGGCACCACGGAGATTGGCATAGCCAGTCAGACCCAACTCCAGACTCAAAGACAGAGAGTGATAGCCCCCCCCCTCTCCCCCGGATGATCCTCGTCAAAGGGAGAAACTGCCAATCCAGAAGCCAGACAGGGAGCAAGAGGGACAGAGGAAGGCACAAGAGGAGGGACAGAGGAAGGCACAAGAAGATCCTCTGATAGAGATGGATGACTTGGAGAGCACAGAGGAGGAGCATGTGGAAGAGGAACAACAAAGGACAGAGCAAAGGACCAAGAGAAGAACAGACAATTAGGGTCCACACCAATAGGGGAGAGTGCCCGAACTCCAAGTGCAAGTCAAAGAGGCCCTCAACATCGAGGAAGAGGCCCTCCACATCGAGGGCAAAGAGGCCCTCCTCCAGTGAGGTGGTACAGATTCAAGCCACGGACAGTGGTACTATGGGAGATTAAAAAGTTTCAGAAGTCCATTGATCTGCTAATCCCGATGGCCAGCTTCACAAGGGTGGTACGCGAGGTCATGCAGGACCTCAACCTTAGCCCAATGTCCCAGTTTTATAGGTGCAGAGTTGTGGAGGCTCCCTAGCATATTTCTAGAGACACCTTGCTTGCGCTGCAGCATGCATCTGAGGCCTACCTAGTAGACTTCATGGATGACACCTAGCTGGCTGCTGCCATCCATACGAAAAGGTCACGGTGACCGCTGCAGACATACAATTTATTGTACATCTTAGGAAGCCCAAGGGCACTTAGGGATTTTGTATGCTCCACCTTGTACTTTGCCTACGGGAATTTATCTTGTACTCTATCTATGGGCATCTACCTTGTACTTTGCCTATGGGCATCAATATAATAAAATGTCTTTTTTAGAATTGTCTTTGCATGTGCAATCTTAAATTTATTTTCAATGTATTTGCAATCTATTAATTTACTTAAATGCACTCTCAATGTATACAAAAGCAAAATGAAATAATAAACATCAAATCTTAATTGAACATCCAAAAGGAAATAATACTCAATTTTACTTAACATAGAAAAGGAAACAATGTTCTATAAACGGGAAGAGAAAATTATTTGAAAATGGTATTCCTTATTTACATTGAGTAGTAAGCTTGAATGCCTAAGCTACTCTAGTCTACGCTTCTTCTTGCTTGGCTCAGATCCCTTTTTTGCTTGCTGAAGTAGAGAGGGCTGCACAATTTCATTCTCTATAGCCAAGGGATCTGTAATGCCAACTAACCCTGCAATAGCTATAATACTATGAAGCGGACCAGATCGTGTGTCTAAGAACAAAAATAAAGCTACACTACGCCTAATTAGAACAACACGATCGACAGTAGGACGGATGAGCCTCATCTTCGCCATCCGATCGAGGACCCTGAACTTCATGATGTTTATCTTTCCATCTGGCAATAATTGTCGATGGAACACCAAAATGTGTTGAGCCACTCTGTTGATGTAGTGGGCGATTGACGCCATCCCCCCACCAGAAGACCCTCTAGTTCCACCCTTATGTCCGGCATACTCATCAACCTATAAAATATCCTACAACCAACATATTACATCAAAATCCAAAGATTATATAAATTAATAAAATATCATTTTTCAAGAATTAATAAGAATAAGGGTTTTTTTCTAAGTAAAAATCATATCCTTAAGAAATCTTATTTGGGAGGCCACTGGGACCCTAGCAACCATGCCCTGCAAAAACTGGGCTCTGGTCGCATGATGTCGAAATTTGGGCTCGCAGGGGTTTTTTTGGCATAAAATTTATGGGAATGGTTGCTAGGGTCCGAGTGGCCTCCCAAAAAGTATTTCTTAAAGATATGATTTTAATATGTGAAAAAACTATAACCTTGTTTACACAAATGGAATGGGAGGGGTAAGTGGCAAGGGCATGTGTAAGGGGCAAGTGGCAAGGAAAAGTGGCAGGGCAAGTGTGATAGTGGCAAGATGTCCGAGGTTCAAAATCATAACTTTTGGTTGGGTTTTGTACCCTAAACCCTCAATCTTATTTTTTATTCCCTAAATCAAATTTGGGAGGCCTTTGACACCCTAGCAACCATGTCCATCATTTTCAAGCCAAAAACTCCCTAGAAACCCTAAATCTGACATCATGCGACCAGAGCCCTGTTTCTACTGAAACAGGGCTCTGGTCGCATGATGTTGGATTGGCTTGAAAATGATGGACATGGTTGCTAGGGTGTCAGAGGCCTCCCAAATTTGATTAAGGGAATGGAAAATAACATGTGGATGTCTTGGGTTTAAAAGTCATAAAATTTGCTTGGGTTTTCTACTCTAAACCCTAAACCCTATTTTTTATTCCCTACTAGTTGAAGAAAAAGCAATGATTTTTGTTCCTAAAATGGAACCTAGAATTATACTGATGATTTTGAATCACATGATGAAGATGGCAAAGCTATTTGCCTTTTCTACCTCATCGCGGAGTGCATCAGCTACAATGTCCAACTGGACTCCCTTTTGTGATTGATCTTGAACTTCATGTTGGCTTGAGGTGCCAGCTTCTTCATCTCTGCTGTCCCTGAACAATTCCCTCTTCAAATTCATGAACTACTCATCGAACATGTCGTACTTTGGTGCGACATCCTTGATTGCCTTCTGTGTTAGTTGGATTGGCGTCCAGATCGGTGAGGCTCGAATCATCAAAGCATGCAATCTCATCGATTGCTGGATTCACTAGAGCATCAAAGTCAATGACATCATCAAAAGTGTCATTTGAAAGCCGATATAGCACCTCGTCCTCTTGGAGACCAGTTTCTTCCATAACTTCCAATAGGGTAAGGTATTCCATACCATTGGATCAACCGAAGCAAGGTGTGGCTTGCTTGCTGCCTCATCAGGATTATAGGTAGAGGATGGATATGCATGAGTCAGATATGAAGATAAGATGACCTCACTTTCAACTTGCTCCTCAGCTAAGCTAATAGTATGCTCCTTAAGCTCCAAGTCTAGGTTTAGGTCATCTCCTCCACCACTTGTTGATGGACCTGCTCCACCACTTGTGGATGCAGGACCCTCGGGCTGCTCGTCGCTAACATCCTCATCAAACTTGCTAGTCACAAGGAGAACGGGAAGGCTGCATCTCTCTCGATCAAATGAATTGGGGAAGATGAATCATCCCCGATGGGAATAGCATACTCATGGAGAGAGAGGGACATTATCCATGGCTCTACCTAATGTCTTCTTGAAGTTAGCACTCTAGTCAAAAGAGCTCAAAATATCCAATGAAACCCATTGGTGAGGGGAGTTAGCAATCACGACAGATTGCCCATGGATAAGTCTATCAAAAAATTGAAGAGAGGGATTATCCAGCAAGAAGGAGAGCTCTCAATTGTGACTCAAGATGGTGGAATGCTTTGCAGAAGATAGGATAAACCTGATCTGCAGAGACATGGGAATCAATGGATGAAATCCACTGGTCAAAAGCCTCTCTAAGGGAAGCCATGAGTGTAGGAGGATGCTCAGGAAGATGAAAGAGGAGGCTGTGGAATGCAAGGTTACTCAAGAGTGGGAAACTGAAAATGTGAAAATGACCTTAGAAGTGTACTTTATAAATGGACATTGCCCTTAAAATTTCTCTTAATTACAATATGTTCATATTTATTGTTTTTTCTTTGGAAAGTCTCTCTCTCTCTCTCTCTCTCATAGACCCACAAGGTCTTCCGAGGATGTTAATATATCTTTCTTTCTTTCCCTTCCTTTGTGTCCCTCATTACTCTCTGTCTCTGTCTCTCTCCCCTCCTCTCCCTTGCTCTCTGTCTCTGTCTCTCTATCTCTTTCCCTCCCTTTGTGTCCCTATTTGCTCTCTCTCTCTCTCTCTCTCTCTCTCTCTAACACCCGATGATCATCTTGTTGCCATGTTGCCCTTAGCTATCTATGTTATGGACATTGATTTTACATATACACTTTTTGTACTTTGTTAGTGGCTCCACCCTTTGGATCAGTTGTATATGGGTTTTTTTTCAATCTCATAGTCTCTCAAAGACCTTAATTAACTTTCTTATTTTTCTCCTTCTCAACTTAGAGGTGCAAATGAATAAATACAATCTTAACTCCTCTCTCTCTCTTCCCATTCTCTACCTCTCTCTCTCTCTCTCTATCCCACTCTCCATCTCTCTCTTTCTGTCCCCGTCTCCATTGTCATGGACATTGATTTCATATATACACTTTTTGCATTTTATTAGCGGATCCACTCTTTGGATCAGTTGTATCTGAGTTTTTTTTTTTCAATCTCTTAGTCTCTCAAAGACCTTAATTAGCTTTCATATTTTTCTCTTTCTCAACTTAGAGGTGCAAATGAATAAATGCAATCTTAACTCTCTCTATCTCCCTTTGTATCCCTCCCCCTCCCTCTGTCTTTAAGAGGCCCTTTGTGTCCCTGACTGCTCTCTCTCTCTCTCTCTCTCTCTCTCTCTCTCTCTCTCTCTCTATTCATACATCTAACTCTGTCTCATGGCCAGGTGCATTATTTGTGTCGCTTATTGTACTCTCAACTTCTCTCTCTCTCTCTCTTAGTCTCTCTTGCATGCTCTAATTGCTATAGATCACACACTCTCTGTCTTGCACAATACAGAGAGGAAAGAATCGAAAATGAGAGAACACCCATTTTTCTCACTCCTTTTCAAGCAGATTTACGTCGCAACCTTGGTTTCGAAGAGAGAGTGAAATAAGTAGAGAATGAATGGAAGAGAAGAGGGATGAACTTAGCTTTGATAGAAGTTTCTCTGAGAGATTTTCGAATGTGGAAGAAAAATGTGAGCAAAGAGGAGAGAGAATGACTAAGCAAGAGTGGAAAGAAGATATTTTGAAACCAACTGCTAGAAAGTGGTAAGAATGAATGTTTAAAATGTTTTGGAAGAGAGAGAATAGGGGAGAGCTGGTTAGGAAGTCAAAGTTTGGGCCAAATGGTTGAACCAAATGAAAAACGTGAGCATAGTTTTAGCTAGGGGATAGTTTGCCCTTGGAGGAAAACAAGGAGGCCTGACATGGTCAGGGCACGCCTATCAAAGATAATTTTTTATTGTGAACCACCAATGATTCTTTTTTGGGGTATTTTGAAAAAAATCTGAAATTTTCCCTGGATTTGGAGAGCCTCTATTACAAAGAAGTCCACATGGCATAATCTCCTTCATGGATACCATATTCCCTTATCCAAGCCTCTAATATTTTAGTAATTCTCCAAAGGGCCCCTTTTTGAGTCCAAAATTTTTGTAATGTTCAAAATCAGTAAAAGCATCATAAAACATTTCGGAGTCATCATCCTTCAAATCTGAAATTTCTGTTTGGGAAATCTCCTCAATGATTGATTCTTTGGGAACATTGCCCTCCTCTTCTATTCACTCACTGATTGAACTAAATTCATAAACTTGCAATTTGAAATATGAATGTCTGTCATCATTGTTGATTGTATTTCTTTTGATTCAAATGGACCCTTTGAGCCATCAATCATTTCTAGGAATTCACCAATAATCTGCTCATCACACAAATCCTTCTCGAGAGAAACAAGAAGTTTCATAATAGCTTTATGAGCATCATTGGGAAAGTGGTCTTCAACCTTACCTTCATCTGACTTCTTTTCTTTGATTTCACCTTCCTCATCATTTTGAATATGGACCATGTCTTTAGCCATTTGATCAATGCTTGTATCATCATCATTTGAAATAGATGCTTCATTGGTTGAACTAACTCCTTGATTGTCTAGAACTGATGTCAAACCATTTGCATTTATCATTCCAACAAATTGGTTGTTCAATATAGCATTTTCATCCTTGATGGACAATAGGAATTGCTCAATGATAGCATCTTCCTCACATACATATTTGTTAATTTCATCAGAAATATTATGAGTTAAAATAACATCATCCTCATTGGCATCAATATTGTGATTCATTGTTGTCTCTGATTGTATTGGATCTATTAGTCCATACCAAAGAGAAAAACCATTCCGACTAGTGCTTTCTGTATGGAAGTTCTATGGTAGGGGTCGTAGCACTTGGTGAATTTGGCTACATCTACAAAGAGAGTGGGCCACCATAGTCCTACTTGTAGCACCTTACAAGCCGTGAGCTCTCCTGCAAAGTGTCCTCCTACATTGCGCTTCTTCCAACACCTTCACAAATTCATCCTCACAATTGTAGTAGTGCATTATGCCATCCTTACCCATTTGGTATAATTGGTCGGCTATTCATTGGTAAGGTGCTATGTCCTTGATGAGTTTTTGGGCCAGCCTATCTTTGTTAAGGGCCATGTCTTGTGAAAGCCCATTGGCCAAAAAATGACCAACCTCTTGAGCCCATTGTGGTATTAGGTCTATAGGGAACAACGGGGCATCTAAGAGATCATTGTCAACCCCAATTCTGTCAGCTAGCTTGATTACTAGATTGGTACTCTCTATCTCGAGCCGTGGCCCCCAACACTGATTGGTGACTATGCTTACTCTCGCACCTCCATCCAAGATTGCCATGGCACCCTTGTTTTGGTAGGTGATCGGGAGTATAGCATTGGTGTTGTCACTTTCAAAGTACTGGCCTAACTTATTGATTGGTATCTTCAAAAGACTCAGATCCTCCGCAGGGCTTCTACTACCTCGCTGGGCAAGCCTTGGTGGTGACCATCTATCCATTCAGAGATCTTGTCCAAAGGATGGGATTCCCTCTTAGTAGTGTTGCAATATGCATTTCACCTCTATGGATAGGAATGCAGCTAGGTTGACCACATCTTGAGGTTGGGTAATTGGTTCTCAGCCTATTGATGGTGACTCTTCAAAACCATAGAAGCACACATGGTCCTCTTTTGTAGCTTGATGCCATGTCAGATTCTCCTCAAACATTTTGTGCCTTAAGAGAGAACATCCCACTAAAGACCACTCTATCCTTCCTCATCCACCTTTTCCAAGATGGGAGAGGATTTAGGGGCTCTATTAAGGGCTTGGTAGTTCGAATGGATTGTATATATGCTCTTGATTGTCTTGAGCCATTACTCAAATCTCTCTTGACAATCTCGTACCAACTGTTATGCCTCGGCAAGGTGGTGTTTTTCGATAGCAGGGTCAGGGTATTCACCCTGACCCTTAGGGGTTGGGTTCGGCTTGTAAAGTGGCAATCCTCTCGTATTGTCTCTGCCCTTAGGCAATGGGTCGATTGGATTTGGAGCTAACAAGTGTGCCCTGAAGATGAGAAAGTGGACATGGTAGCTATTTCCTCATCGGATTCACTGTTAATAATCACTCTACTCGACCTCTTTCTACTTTAACATTATTCATGTGGTTCATGCCCCTAGGTTAGGCTATAGCTGTTTGATACTTCTTTGCTTGCTTACAGAGTTTCTTGCTTAGAGCTCTGGCCTTATTGCTTAATGACATCCAACAAACTTGGCCTCTCTCAATACTCATAAAATTAATGCTAGTCTTAGGATCCATGGTCTTCTAGGGGTCTTTCACATTGGACAATCCTTGTAAAGATGGTGCACCTCGCAGCCACCAAAACATAGTGGAGCATTTGTGTTAGTAGTCATGAGTGTTACAGGCAAGGGTTAATCATCCTTGTAAGGGCATTCCCTTAGGAAGTGAGATCCTTGGTGGCTGGCGTCTTGTAGGGGCACTCACTAGCTCAGTCAAATCCTTGACACACGGGGATGTATTGTTCATCTTGCAGTAATGTGGCTCACATAGCTGGATTGATATGGGGGACTCTTGTAGTATGAGGAGTCACTTGACGAAGGGGCATGGTTTGGTTCCCCTCCCACTCTCCAGGTGGCTCCTCAATGATCATCAAGCTCATAGTGGCAATCCGAGGTGGTGGGGGTTGAGGGCCTAATATAGGTGGAGGTAAATAGAGGTTTTGAGCCCTATATTTCCCTCGGTAGGAAGAAGGGGCTCCCTAAATGGTCAATTGTCCCTGATTGGATGACAATGGTGGTGCGGGCAAGGTCAGGGGTTGTGGCTCTATTGGTACATTGGCTAGGGGATGACCTTAGGGTAGTGACATTGAGATGTCTCATGGTTTCCCCATTTAGTGCAATGGGCACAGTAGAGTGCCGGCGTAGCCCTAAGATGGGACACTCATTAGTTGGATGGTTGCCCGTGTAGATACCACACCACATGTTATCTCATGTAGGAAATAGGCAAGTATTTGTGGGCATTCCCTTGCCCATCCTCCCTTAAGTTGTTGGCTCACTTGATTCAAAAGGTGAGTGGTGGACACCTCTTTTATATTTATGCCCTTGGTGAATGGAGTTGCCTCCTTGGATTCACTTATACTAAAAATTTTACTATTGTGGGACACATTAGATGAAGCCACCTATGACTTTTCCACTTGGGCCTTTTCTTTCATGTTGTCATCTATGTGTGCAAAGTCGTCTTGCTCCACAACTCAAATGATGTGGGATTCATTGTAAAAAAAGGTGATCATGAAGCTTTGAATCCCATAATCTGATGAGGAAGCATGGTAGTATCTGCTCATCCTCTCGTGAGGCTCAAAGTGGGATTTAAGTGTTTAATTCTTGCAAAATAATTTAGTGTCTTTTTGCTTTACCTCATATGGTCCTCGAGGGATGTTTTTTGGCGAGCTTGCCCCAAAATGGCAAGCATACTCTCTCTCTCTTCTTGCTTCTCTCTTTCTCTTCTCTCTTTGAATGTTTGCTCTCCTCTCTCTACTCTCTTTTCTTCTCAACTCCCTCTATCCACTCGTCCCCCTTTCACCCCCCGCCCTCTCTCTCTCTCTCTCTCTCTCTCTCTCTCTCTCTCTCTCTCTCCCTCACTCACTACCACCCTTCCTCACACCCCCCACCCCCCCGCCTCTCTCTCTCTCTCTCTCTCTCTCCATTAATCTCTCCCTCTGCAACCCCTCCTCTCTCTCTCTCCTCTCTTTGAATATTCATTTCCTTGTTGTCACCTAACATGTACTCTCTCTTCTTCTCAACTCCCCTCTATCTCGTCATCCCCTTTCAGACCCTCTCTCTCCACCCCCCCCCCCCCTCTCTCTCTCTCTCTCTCTCTCTCTCTCTCCCCCCCCCCCCTTTCACACCCTCTCCCTCCCTCCATGAGTCTATCCCTCCACACATCTCTCCCTCTCTACACTCTTTGAATGTCTATTTCCCTTGCTCTCATCTCACATGTACTCTCACTTCTTCTCAACTCCCCTTTATCTTCTTGTCCCCTTTCATGCCCTCCCTCCCACCCTCTCTCTCTCTCTCTCTCTCTCTCACACACACACACAGACACACACACACACACACACACACACACACTAATCCCATAAGCATTAATGTGGCCTTAGGTCATCCCTCCCAGGACTTTTTGGGGATCTTTCATACTCGACAGTGTCCTTGGGATGCATAGCAACCCTACAAGCTGCCAAGAAGCATGACTATACATGTGATCCTACCAATGAAAAGAAATCCAAGTAATTTCTCCTTCTTAAGAAATTTCACCAAACATATATCCACAACCCAAAGAAAACACACCCAAAAATTTTTATTTATACTATTTAAAAAGACTACCATGTGGCATTTGGATCCTCAAAATGCCATGTGGCAAGTTCTTTTTAGGTGTCAAGTTATTTCAAATCGTCAAAATGATGAGATATATAGATACAGAGAGAGAGAGAGAGAGAGAGAGAGAGAGAGAGAGATGGAGGGGGGGAGGAGAGGAAGAGGGAGAGGGGGAGAGAAGAGAGAGAGAGAGAGAGAGAGAGAGAGAGAGAGAGAGACTGTGTACTCATGTATACACACCCTCACCCACCCACACACACACACACACACCCCTCTTTCAAATGCTCTTGTATCATCATTCCCATACATTTTCCTAAAACTTTGTAGCTTGAAATAGACCTTAAAATTGTTGCCAAATATCAAATTTGAGCACAGAAGCAGAAAGATCTTGAAATTTGGAGTAAGTTCCCTTTTTGGACCACCTCAATCTGAGCTATGCATCAAAAGTTATGACCTTCAAAGTTTTGTCTATGTATAAGTGGAAAGGGCTTTAATTTTTTTTAAAGCCACCTAGCATTTCGGCTGCCAAAGTGCCACATGGCCTTTTTTTTTTTGGGGGGGGGGGGGCTCTCCACTTATACATAGCCAAAACTTCAAAGGGTAAGAACTTTTGATGCATAGCTTGGATTGAGGGGGTCCAAAAAGGAAACTTACTCAAAATTTCAAGATCTTTCTACTTGTGCATTAGATATGAGATTTGAAAACAAATATAGGGTCCTTTTTAAACTGTTAGGTTGGCCACACACGTGTCCCAAAATTCATGCCAAGTAGAGGGGGTTCCCAATCCCACTTCCTCCTAGCCACTCTGCCTCTCTCACTCTACAAAGAGGCTAGCAAGATTATGAGAGATTATCCACGAGTACTTTTAGCTATACCCAAGCACTCCATGCTTATGGGATTAGTCTTTCTTCATCCATGTGTCATACAGTGCCTGTTTGAGGCATTATCTCTTCAAAAAGGTGGCTTATCTTATTAGGCACACATATCTTATTAGCCACACATATATTTCCTTATGCCTTGTGAAGGAAGATCTTGGCACCACAAACTCAACTCTCCACAAAGGTCAACCCATCACATGGATACAAGAGTCGAGCAAAAAATCTAGGCACTGTTGCCAACACACGTGGACTACATAGTCCATCAATCCTGTGTTAGCCACCTTAAATATTATGCCAATCAATGCTGCCCAAAACCACCTTTCTATTGCCAACAAAATCGGCCCATAATCCTGCTGTGATGCAAACATAGCTACTTGCAAACATATCTACCTTGTGCTTTTAAGAGTGATCATTGGTCTCCATCAAAATGAGCATGTTCATCCATCAACCTATGCTCTCATTGATACAGGTGGCTATGGTGCTATCTCATGAGTAGACATACCCCCGACTATGTGTGAATGATAATAGAAAATTACAATGTAATTCAAGGAGAGTTTTTGGGATGTGAAGTTGTGACTTTTGTATCTATGCAAGACTCCATAGTCTAAAATCTTAAGAAACACAAATTCTCAAGTAAGTTTCAATTTCTAGTCTATTCCACAATCGTTCATGTCTGAAGTTTTTTTTTTCAACTTCAAGTGAAAAAAATATTTTTGAGTGGTTTATTTTCAAGATATGAACAAGATTCATGCCAATCATTAAATCTAAAGGTGAGGCTTAATATAACATGTGTTTAGAAGAGAGGGCAAAGACATGGGGAGAGACTAAGAAAATATCATAGTGCAATAACATGACAAAGAAGACTAATTATTTCTTTCTATGGGATGTGATGTAGAGAGAGAGAGAGGAAGAGAGAGAGAGAGGGGGAGAGAGAGAGAGAGAGAGAGAGCACAATAACAATTAAAAGAATTATTTCAATGGAAAGGTTACAAAGAGAGAGAGAGGGAGAGAGAGAGAGAGAGAGAGAGAGAGAGAGAGAGAGAGCAATAACAATGACAAGAAAATGGGGTGTGTGTGTGTGTGTGTGTGTGAGAGAGAGAGAGAGAGAGAGAGAGAGCGAGTATCATAGCATAATAACAATGTGAAAAAGGGAGAGAGAGAGAGAGAGAGAGAGAGCATGGAGGAAAGGAGATGGGGAAGACAGAAAACAGAGGAGGGGGGTAAATATGCAAGTGCGTGAGAGAGAAGAGGAAACAAGAGAGAGAGAGAGAGAGAGAGAGAGAGAGAGAGAGAGAGAGAGAGAGAGAGAGAGAGAGAGAGAGAGAGAGAGAGAGAGTAAGCTTGCCATTTTTGCACTTGCTCGCCAAAAAAATGCACCCATAGTCCCCATATAGTTGGTTGATGGGGCTCTACCTACTAGGACCGTTAAAGGCAAACCCCACTATGAATGACTTTCTGAGCATATCCTAATTAAGTTTCTCTTTATGGTTTAGAGCCCTATACCACTGACCTATCTTACCATCGACACTCAGCCCGAATGCATTGTCCTTATCCAAGTCCTCATCCAAGTCACATATGTCCCCAAAGGTCTTGCAAATTTACTTAAACCTCTCCACATGGTAGACTGGATCTCGCTATTTCTTGTGAGATGTTTTCCAAAAAGTAACTATCAACACCCTTCAAACCACTCCAAAATTTGCTTGTGGCTTCATTTCTTAGTTTTTTTGGTGAGATTTGGCTACATATACACCTTTGCTATCATCTCTACTACCTATTTCTATGATTGAACACCAAAGAATAGTAAAAAACAATCAACACTCCTAGCTAAGCTAGAAACATTGAGAAATGGGTGGATATCAAGAGAAAGATTTTGCATTACAAAATCATACCTTGAACTCCCTCACAATGGCACCAAAAATGTGTAGTTTGGCGGTGATTTACATGTCGTGGGGATCTTGAAGGAATAGGGAACCTCTCCTCCTAACTACTCGTTGTGGGAGCAATGCAAGCACGAACCATCCTCAAGTGTTATTGTTGAGACACTCCAGGATTGTTGCAATGTGTTTCCATAAGAGGGAAAAAGGGAGGGGGAGAGGGAAGAAGAGAAGGGAGGGGGAAGATAAGAGGGGAATGAAGGAGGATGGAGTGGAAAACACAAGGGAACTACAAGGAAACAAGAGAACACTCAAAACACGCTTGGAGAGCAAGAGAGCTTTAATTTCAAATTTGTGCATACAATAATCAAGACCAAAGTCAAACCTTTGGCTATTTGTACATTCCACCTTTTGAAGGGAGGGCCAAACCTATTCTCTCTCTCTCTCTCTCTCTCTCTCTCTCTCTCTCTCTCTCTTGCAAGGCACTTGGGCTACCCATATGGCTGCCTTGGGGGGTTCACAAGGGTTCACAAAGGGAAGCTTATGATATCACATGAGTGTACAATATGGGGGTTTGTTGAGACGAGGCATACGCTTATATCGTAGGGGTGGGGCCCTTTTTACTTTTCCCCAATCTTAAATTTAAGTTAGGGGACCCTTGATAATTTGTGGGCGAAGAGGGATGGGTGTAGGGAAATACAAGTTTTTACCCCCTAAACATCAAAAGTACACACATACACATTTGACTAGTGGCAATCAATCATCTATCAAGTGTGCATGAACTAAGCCCGAGAACTAAGCCTGAGCTATGCCTAGTTTTGGGCCATGGTAGGGAAACAAATGAAGATTAACCATTGGTCAATATTTGAAGATGGTCTAATATATATCATCTATATTTAATTATGGTCCAATCTAAATAATTGAGAAAGAATGTAGATTTAAGGAAAGGGGGGACATAGTGTGCATTTGGTGGTATACTTATAAGCTTAAATAGGGGTGTTTTATTATGCTACATGGACCATATATAGGGTTTTTCTTGAAGTTCATGCATGTAGGTGACGTCCCCCTTGTACTAAGAGTGAATTCCCATTCCTCGAGATGCTCAAGGTGGATTTCTATCATCTTCCTCTCATTCTCTCTTTCTTCTTTGTGCTATCTTGCAAAATATCAGGATGCTTGCATAGACTGTTAATTGTGGCGGTTAACAAAGGTCTTGTCAGCATGTGAAAGTTTGGGATAGAACCAAATCATTAGGGGAGTATGGGACAATCATTAGGGGCGTGAGGAACATAAACATACCAAATATTAAATTTTGATAATGCATGCAAGAAGAACATGAAACTTCGAACACTTTCCTATCCCATCTAAGTTATGCACATACAATTGTGATTTATTGAACACATGCTATAGCATCCCCCAATACATGATTAATGAGATTTAAACCTTTTAAAGATTACGCCTTTCAAGGAGATAGGCTTATTTTATTTCTAGTAAAAATATGGTAAACATATAATTATTTATTGCTCATTTATTGCTTGAAAATCCCATTTTCCTATGCCATGCACCAATGTATCATTTCCATACTTTCCCTTAAGCCTTTGCCTTTGTTTTAAGATGTTGATGATTTGACCTTGCCATCCATCGACATAATAGAACCAATGGACTTGCTAGTCTGATCATTAACTAAGTTAGCTGCTGTAAGGAATATTCAACTACTGAAAAGTTCTTGTATGGCATGGCTATAATGTTGGCTCTTGTGATGGTTGTGGGTTCAACCCCCATTGGTGCGAGACTTTTCATGCTCATAAAATCCATTTTATAATATATTTTTTATATACTACTACAATGTTTTTTACATTGCCTCAGTGACGTTACTATACTCACCTTACTTGTCTCTTCCTATTCATTCCTCAAATCTCTTCCAATAGATGTCTTTTTGTTTTGGATAAATCCATCGACTTTTATTCCAATGGTGGTCAACCCAAAAAGAAAAGACCTTATACAAAGTTTAGGAAAATAAGAGGGCATACTAGCCCGCATTGCATAGTAGTAAGAGAGGTCATAAAAAGACATAAAGAACATCCAAGAGACAAGTGTCCAATAATGAGTCATGCTTGGATACTATGGTACCAAGATCCAAGAGCAGAGATTTCATCTCCATCAGTATCACTCAAGAACTCTGAAACCAATTGAAAGCACACAATAAAATATTGATGAATTTCAAACTGTCGAGATTGCCATCAGCACCATAGACCTAAGGTGAGCTCATCAACCCATCAATGTCGACAAGATGCACTTGGTCTCTCTCAAAAGGGCTAACTTCCATTTCTCCCTAAGCCAAAATGATGCCATTAGACCAGAGCGATGCGCAACTCCATCAAGATGCTTCTAAGACTCCCTATCCATAGGGCAACCCCAAAACAAGTGCTTTACTTGCTCCATAGCTTTATTACAAAGAACACAGATTGGGCTAACCTTCTTCCATTTGGCTAAATGGCCATGCATAGGAACCCATTTAGGCAAGATCTTCCAAAGTAAGAAACTCACTTTCCCAAGCATATGACTTTTCCAAATCTCCCAATGGCAAGCCTTCCACCTACTTGGGCTTCATATGAGGTACCATTTGTTGTTTTAATCCTCTAACTTGGCCTGGCAACCCAAAAACCCACAGTACATAATTCCATGCCAATTACCTTTTAAAGGGAACTAAGAAAATAGATTGCCATACCATGATAATTATTTCCACTATCCTACATTCTTGCCCATGATAATTCTTTCCATTTCCCTACATTCCTACCCATGCCCAACTCAATACATCTCTTCAAAACATTTGTCCAGGGTGCAGTACCCTTAAAAAGTTGGGGGAGCCACTTGTATAACAGTAAATAATTACGAAGATAAATATTAGGCATATCTAACCCTCCTTGTAGCTTGGGGGCCTTTAACTACTCTGATGAGACATAATGTAAATGCCCAACTCCTCCATCCTCAGCCACCAGAAGAAAATCACCAAGCAAATTTTCCACCTCTTGTGAATGACATGCTTTAAAATTCCACACTAAAGCTACATAAGTCATGGTTGCCAATAGAATGTCCTTGATCACCAAGATTTTGACTTTCCATCCCAAATTCATTCCATGTTAAACCTTGATTTTTTTCCTAATTTTGTCTTTAAACCAGTCAAAATGTTGCTGAAGAGTCAAGCCTAGTCCAAGTAGACCACCCTAGTAATATATCACTACCCAATGAGGCATTTCATCAAGTGATACTCTCAGCACAAAGGTATTGCCCTAGCTGCATTCAGATCCTGATCCCTAACAAAACATTATAGAATCCCAAACAAACCTTCCACATTTTCCCTACTTTCACCCCCGGAAAGGAAACCAAATCATCCAAAAAAATATGAGAACACATTTGACTACCCAAGGAGAGAGAAACCCCTATAAGCCTACCTTGGTTAATGCACTTTTATCATACCAATAAGTGCAATGTGCACACAACAAACAACAATGGGGCTAGAGGACACCCCTAGTGTATAGAGCACCTAAGATCAAATCAACTAACACCACAATTCAAATAGAGTACTATAGAAGCATTATCAAGTAAAGAACATACTATTCTAACAAATATAGTTCCAAAGCCCCAATCCATAGCACTGATAGTACATGGTCATATGCTTTGTAAAAATCAAAACCAAACAAAATGTGTCTCTGTGCATATGTGCATGCAAAATCCAAGGCTACTAAAACATTGAGCATGTAGTAGATGCCCTATTAGTCACCAGCTCAAATCTTGTATCATTTCCTAGCCCAAGCTCCAACATTATACATTCTTGCTACAAATGTATAACACCTAAAACTAAGAGTCTAGACACCAAAACCTTACTAACACACATGCATAGTGCCTAAAACCATGCTAAGTCACATTCAACCACATACATAGTAGCAAGAATATGATCACCTTTACATAGCTTTCCCTTTTCTTACTTCTCCAACTACCTTTATGGAAACTTCCAAACTAGAAAGATTATTGCATAAAATCTAACACTAGATTTCAATTCACATGCATAGGCTCATTGACAAGCTATTGCCTAGGACAATAGAAATAGAAGACTCATGGACAACACATAGAATAGCTTTAAACATTGATTTCCTTCTTTTCTTCAATGCATCATATGCCCTTAACATTTTATTAATCAAATACCTAGTACAATTGCTATGATATACAATTCACAACAATTTTAGAATCAATTAAAATACTCAAAATGACAATCGTGAATTCTTATGGTTACAATAGAAAAGTGAAACCCCTCCTTGGGTGAGTTCCGCATAGTTTATTGCTACCTCTGACATAGCTTCTCAGTAGAGGTCCAACTACCCCTGTTGTCTACTGCTAGTTGTTTTTATCCGACTGAACACCATGTTCAACTCCTCAATCTTCCATACGCGCATGCTCCCTCCTTGTCCAACACCCAACTTCAAGGAGAGAGAGAGAGAGAGAGAGAGAGAGAGAGAGAGAGAGAGAGCAAGAAGGGGGGGGAAGGTATATATCTTTAAAAATATGCAAGATTTTAAGATTTGTACATATTTTTCATAATATGTGAGGCCCAAGGGGGTGGTCTTTTGGATGAGGGGAGAGGTAAAACAAAACAAAACACTAAAATATGGAAACCCATCTCCTTTCAAAATTAATGTAGCTTTTTCATGTGTTACCTAAATTTCAAGGTGTGAAGACATATTTAAATCTCTTTTAGTGTAGAACACAACAATGCTAATTTGAATAATTTATACACATGGCATATTGTTAAATTCATCTCATACTCAAGATTTTGATAAGTACTCTTACTAAAGGGAGTTGACGCCCCAAGGTCTTCATCTTTTTGTCCAAAAAGGACTATCCACTGGGAGTGCCAGGTGTTGAGGGATATTTAGGCACCTAAGCTAAGGAGAGGCTAAGTCATAGTCTACGTATGGTCATAGGGGGAGTGGGAAGGTCAAGAGTCATAAATGAGTAGTGGTGACAGTTACCAAGGATCAGGAAGTCAGTTATAACTGCCCTTTTGTAGCACCTTCTTGGAAGTTGTATCTTGAATGATGGCCGTCAGACTGCTGTCTAATAGTATTCAGCCCTTGCATATGCCTTCTTGCCAAGTTCTAGGCAGATCTTGGAAACCATACTCCATGTTCGTGAATCGATAGGATGTAGCTTTGCCGTAGTTCCAATGTTCAAGGCTATTCTTCGTTGGATTACTACTTGTCTTTCCGACTATGATCCGCCGACTGTGTATACTTTTACTTACTGTCTGTTGATGGTTGGAAAGATCAAGTTCTTAAATGTTCAGGGCTGAATGTACCCTAAAAACATTTAGGTGTTGAGGGGCATTTAGGCACCTAGGCTAAGTCATAGTCTAAGTATGGTCATAGGGAGAGTGGAAGGTCAAGAGTCATAAATGAGAGGTGGTGGCAGGTCCAAGGATCGGGAAGTTAGTTATAACTTCCCTTTTGCACCTTCTTAGAAGTTGTATGTTGAATGAAGAGAGTCGGACTACTGTTTGATAGCATTCATCCTGCATATGCCTTCTTGCCAAGTGCTAGGCAGATCTTGGAAACCATTCTCCATTTTCCTGAATGGACACGAGGTAGCTTTGCTGTAATTTTCAAGGGTGTTCTTCCATGAGAAACTATATTTTGATTACTACTTGTCTTTCCGACTATGATCCATTGTGTATCCTTTTACTTGCTACCCGTTGATGGTTGGAAAGATCAAGTTCTTGATTGTTGACGGCTGAATGTACCGTGAACACATTTATCCAGCAGTTGGTTAGTACCTTGAGACGGTTTCTGCAAATATTCGTCACGAGGGTGCAGGGACAATGAATTCATGGAGAAAAGCAATCAAGAAATTAACCTTCTCTGTCGACAAACACTTTGAAGGGAGTAGCTGGTTGTGATTGTGGACGAGATGTTTTATGGTGACTTGTTCTTGAAGGAGCTACTTGTTTTGCAGAAGAACCACCTTTGAAGAGGACTATTGAGTTTTTCATTTTCAGTTTGTGATCGTGCTCAGCCATGCAGCCTTGTCGTTCAGCTAGATAGAATTTTCTGTTTCTGGATAGGCGAGTACACAAGAAGATTTCTCATGGGTGCCTCAAAAATAGAGCTCAACACTAGTGACTTAAAAAGCATCTTTTTAGCTCTTGATCGAGTTTCCTCTGTGAACATGGTGCGCTCCAAGAGTCGTAACTTTGCAAAAAGCAGCTTCGTCCCAGGATCTTCGATGATTCCTTAGCATGTACAATGGTTTTCCATGGAAGGGAGGACGTCCTAAATTGGAGAAGGTGAGGGAGGATTATTTGCACAAATTGCATGAAGAATGGGCAGATCGAGATCGTGCCAAAGAGCAGTCTGGGATGCGCACTCCTGGAAGATGCTTGATTAAGAATTTAGAGGTAAATTCATGGCTGGATCCTACATGACTTTTTCTGTTTGATGCTGGGGGAATCAACAGGAAGGTCTTGTTCATCTGAAATTACTAAGTGAGATCGCTTTAAGTTTTCTTGCCTGTCACAATACGCTTTCCAAAATAGAGAGACAATGCAGGTGGAGAAGAGATTAATTGACCAGAAGGACACGGAGTTCCAAGGACTCAGAGGTGGCTCATATGTCTCAACCTCAGAGCTTCATCTGCTCCGTAAAGTGCTTCAGATCAAGGCATTGATGAAGAAGGATGGTGCAGATCACTGCCAAAATTGAGTAGCCCGAAGGTCGCGCTACTGTTTCCCACCTTTGCAACCTAGGATGAGCAGCACGGTTCTCTGGGACAACGATTTGGTGTAGGTGATTTGCTTGACTCAGAAGGATTGTTGTTCCCTATTCGATGGATGCCGTGTTGCTTGGTAACTACACCAGCAAGATCTCCATGCAATACCCAATTACTTCAGGATCTGAGCGAAAGATCGATGTTGGTAGTCGGAAGTAAGCAAATTGATGTTTTAATTGTTGAAAGAAGATGAACCAGTGGTGGATCCAGATGGTGATGAGAAATGGCATAATGTCTCAATAGTATGCCCACTCCAGAAAGTTTGCATCTCGACCTACGATCATGAGCCTACATGCAATGAAGAGGGTGCGTGTAGAAGCGAAGCCGGATTTGTTCAGAACAAAATCCAAAGAAACATCTGAAGGCAACAACAGACAAAACAAGAGTGATGATCGTAGAGCCAACGCCATGAAAGGAGAGTCTTGAAAACCCGGTGCATCGTTAATCTCATCCCACTCCTGCATATGCAGTCCGGCAAATCTGTAATGTGTCTCTATCTCTGAATCCAATTCGACTTCTATTCCTCCGTTTGTAGTTGCTGCTAAAATTTGAACGATGGTATGGTTCGCACACATGACCTGTCGATAATGTTTTTGAAGGAACATTGGGAGCATAAATTTATCTACTAGATCATGTTCTGCTCTTGATTAAGGAACATTGGGAGCATAAATGTATCTACTAGACCGTGTTCTGCTCTTGATTGATCCAAGCATTCTATTTTGTAACAGACTTCAATCCGGCTTCCTTCCAATTCGTGATAGACTTCAATCCATCGAGAATACATCATCCTTCCCATCACTGAATGTCGTATTCACAGAAGCATGGGCTTGTGATTTTTTAGAGAGAGAGGAGCAGATCCAGCACAAGATGTTCAAAGCACAGAATGTGAGCTTAGAGTTATAGACGTGCCGACTGTTAATTGCTGCATCAAAACAATTGATCTGAGGATCCAATTCCAAAAATTTGAGAGGGTAGAATACACGATCGAGACTAACAAGAGAGGATGTCGATTTCCAAAACGGGCTGGAAAATAATTCTGGAATTGGCCAGTGTTGAATTCCCATACAATTACTGTAAATAGTCATTCCAAAATGCCACTGCCCATGATGAGGAGTGAAGACTTTGATGCTACTCTTCCAATTTAACTTATGTGGGTGCTATTTTGTACCAGATCTGAATAACTGTTCATGGGAGCACGCAACCAAGCATGATATGGACCTCTTGTTTAGCTAGGAGATGCTCGCGCCCACAAGGGTTCTCATGTTCACCTACTGGTCTTTATTCTCCAGTCCACCTGAGAAGGTTGCAGAATTTCGTGGCAAAATAGAGTTGACAACTGCTCAATTCTCAAACCTGTTCAGACTAGTTGAAGTGCACAATCTTCTATCTTGTCAACAAAATTAGTCTACAACAATGTATTCAACTCAGCCACAAAGAAGCCATATGTTACTAAAGATGGAGCCACCTAACAATTTTTGCCATACCTGCAAATACTTGACATGCTATATGAAAGGATTGATGCAAAGTGAAGATAATTAGCATCTTGGAGAGCAATCAGCCCATGATGCAGTCCTATTTTGACTGTCCGCCGACCTACTGTAGTCCGATAGAAGTCTTACCAATTTAATTCAATTTTGAGATATTATTTGACAACATGATTCTACATTGTATGAGCTTTCAATATATGTTTTTGGATTCTGAAATAGAAAGATTTGCAACTCAAATTGAGGTCTGACTTGTTTTCAAGTCCCATTTGGCCTGCAGTTTTGTTAGAAGGCAATCTGACGCAGTGTCAAATGACAAATTCTAAACTTCGACAGGTCTAAAGCATAAATCCAAAGTGTGAACAAACTGAAGCCTGTATTTGAGGTACATTCATTTCAATATTTTCTGATTTGCCTCAACAAAAAGTGTCCGACTTGTGTTACCTCTCTTTTCTCCCCTCTCTTTCCAAATAACAAATAACAAAGAGAGGGATGCTGACATAATCTCATCATGCATAGAGCATAACAAATATCCAAGAGCAGTTACAAAAAATATCCAAGATAGGACTCCCTCTCATATACTAGAAACTATAATTACACTCTCCAAAGAGGAGTACTTTATAAATTGTAATTACATTCTCCATCATTTGGTCTTTGATGATGTGCTACCCTCTCCATTGTCATCTCTATTCTTCTTCTTATCCTTTACCTCTTTTTTATTTTGTTCCTTAGCCCAAGGAGCTTCCTTGGGCATGTGGCCTTCCTCTTGGATCAAGCTCAGCATCTCTTGAATAGAAACCTCCAAGATCTCACGATTGGTCTTGTCCTAGTCGGAATGATCCTCGCTCTCGACGTGTGCGGAGGGACACAGATGTGTGAAGAGAGTGGGAGAGAACTAAGGAGCTCACTTGCAGCTTTCTCACATACAAAATGGGGGAATGCACACAAAGGTGGAGGCTGAAAACAGTTTTCCTCTTCTTTGTTGTGAAAGCCAAAAGAACTCTCTCTAAGTACAAAAGGAATAGGTGAACCCTATATGTGGGTCTCAAACCAAACTCAGCTAACCTAGGTGGCATACTAACTGAGGCACTAACTAGAGTACATAAAGATAGCTATTATTCATGGGTGGTGTACCAACCGCATCTGCAACTAACAAGTCAGTGACATAAATGCACAACGGTCACCTGGGCATATCATGAGTGGAGCTCGATATCTCAACACTCCCCCTCGAGCTCAATCCCAATTCCTGCACACCAAGTAGGTCTCTAAACTTGCGCAGCTTCTCTGTGCCCAATGCCTTCGTGAATATGTCAACTACCTGATCCTCTATGCTGACATAAACTAGATCAATAAAACCCACTAGAACCTTCTCCCGCACATAGTGATAATGCACCTCAATGTGCTTTGTTCTAGCATGATAGACTTGGTTATTTGCCAAGTGTATACTGCTCATGTTGTCGAGGAGATATCCCACATGTGAGCAAGCATATGAATGTAAGTACCCTCACCTATAAAAGGGAGGTTCATTTGATGTAATATTAACCAAGCACTTTGCACTATCTCAAGATTCTCTTTATGAGTCCAAGCTAATCTATCTTGGAACCTAATTGACTTGAGGTACATGTCATGAGCACTCTCTTCATCATGTCTCCACATAGGTTCCATCCACCTTAGAGTGCTCCATAGATCCTGAGGCACACAGGTTTTGTCATTTTGACCATTGCACGTGAACACACCGAAACGTGGGTGGGCTAGAGAGCATGGAACGAGAGGTGGAGGAGTGTGAGGTCAGGTGGACTAGCATGCACCCGCGTGGCCCCTGGGGGTTTGGACTAGTGCCTAGCATGGTCACAGGCAGCTCTTAGAAACAGGATGTATCTTGGTCGCCCGAACTCAGATGGAGGCGAGACCTACGCCGTTGTGAAGAGCACGGAAGGTCTTCTATCCTAACACATCAGCTTGGGTTGAAAGGCTACTAGTCAAAGCAGTTTTGGGAAGAAAGCCAAAGGGGTCTCGAGAGCACAGACTCATGGATAGGCCGACTCCAGATGTTGGAGACTTACAGAGAGTATGGATGAGAGGTTAAGGGCTGAAGATGTGTACAAATATGAGCTAGTTTTGGAATTCCTCATGGCTGGCTTGGATCTCAATAGTTTGGAAGTCGGATGACGAATGTAGACACTCCTGGCACAACCATTAGAGACTGTAACTACTTCGAGCTTCACGGTTCGCATGAGTGGGAGCTTGGTGACCTTGTCGTGGGGATCACCTTGAGGAGACGGCTGCAATATGTGATATCCGCACGTAGGAGGGCGGCTCATGAGGGGTTTCAACACAAATGTGGGACGGATGCAAGCTAGCTCAGGAATCGCCTAAGGGCCAGGGGACTGGCACCTTACACTTGCTATCAGAGCTTAATTCGGGGCATCGAACTGTGTTGGATGTGGGAGGCTTTGAACACCAGTCTAAGACCTTGGGAAAATCATGGGAAGGCCGCCATGGTGAGAACCAAGGTGGACACATTTTCAAGGCCAGGGTGCAGCTGGCACACAAATGTAGGAAATCTTGTCTTCAAGGATCAAATCGCGAGACAAGTGCATGGATCGAGGAGATGGATCAAGGTGAATGTACCTCTACCTTCCCGAGCACTAGTACCAACAAAATTTGGGGTTGCAAACACTAATGCACTTCTAGCCTTGCACATTGATGAGACATTAGAGTATCTTTGTTACCGCTTGACATTTGAGGGTAAAGTCTTCGTGAAGTATGGCACTTTCAAAGTGCAAGGCGCTCCCTATCATGTCTACATGAGAGTTGATCTCATGGACAACAATTGCTATCAAGCAATCACATTGCATGTCCCATGGTCACCCATCTCAAGCATGTCTGCCACATGGTTGGTCTCTATCCATTGAGTTTGCTATATCATCCTCTATGGCTCTTGCATTCAATCCATTGATGGGCTGAAGCCAATTCAAGGAGTACTATCTCTTCTTGAAGCAAACAAGCAGATGAGGGATATGTATTTCATGACCTTATGAGACAAATAATTTAAAGGGTAAGGTGTTTCTTTATGATTAATTTCTTGTCTTGTTGTGTAATGAAATATGGTGACTGTTGGTTTGTGCATCATTTTTAGGTGGCTTTCCAGGGAGATCTTCCTTGAGAAGATAGAGACACAGTCTATCATGGCATATTTGTGTGCCCTTAGTGCCATGACCCATCTACTTGTATTGCCTCCAGATTATACACTCTAGCAGTACATGCATGACATCAAGCTAGAGGGATGGACATGCACCAAGAAGGCTATAGATGTGCCAAGAGTCAGTGTTCAAGTAGTTATACATGATCTATAAGTCTTTTCTTTGAGAGAGAACTAGATATTGCCCATTTGGTAAGTAACAATCTTTCTCCACATTGAAGGTACTTGAAGCACCTTGTGAAGGAGAATAAGTTGACTGAGATGCCTACTCAATGCAAAGGATAGCTTGAGATAGGGAACCCCAGCACTTGCATGTATCTGAGCTCGATGCCTTTATTGTCCCAATGGGAGCTTAGTAACTATTCATGGTTGATTGAATTTCTAGCTGGGCAAGTACTTACACCGAGAGAGACATGTTTGTTGAGCACTCAACAAGTAAGAAGACTGGTAAAGAAGTTACTCCAAAGAGAATATCCTCTAGGCAAACAAAAAAAAAAACTAAAGAGAAATGTATGCCATCAGTTATTTTGTAGCCTAGTTGGAAGAAAAAATGTATGGACAATTCTAAAGTATTGGAATCTCTGTTTTGCATAAGTCGAGGATGCAGAGACTCCACATTGTAAGACTAGGGATGAGAAACCAATCGTTAAGGTTTCTCTTCCAAGTAGAAATCTCAGCTTTGTTTTCTTGAAAAAGTATCAAGCTAATGTTATTGTTTATTACTAAAGCATTTAGATTAATTGCAAGAAAGAAGAAAATGGTGAAAGAATTTATCACATTTGCATATCCGCCCCCATCACCTTTGGATGGCCATGGAGACATGTCTATGTTTAATTTAGCAACAGGTGGTTACATTACCATGGAATTAGATTTGGCTATTGCCAAGAAGAATTATGATGACTACACAAAGATAAATGAGTTCTTTCTTGGGGTTGATAGTAAGGGCATGGATTATACTAGGATGGGTAGGAAAGTAAAATGGGCTGCAAACTTTATATTGCTAGACTTCCCTATGGGTTTTGACATCGAGGAACATGTTGGGATTCTCACATGGAATAAGCTTATAGAGGACCATGTTAGATTTTGGTATTAGTGTAGCAATTGCTACACTCTCGGCAAAGATGTTTGGCTAGTTCTCTTTTTCCCTCTTATAGGTAAAAGAACTTTAAACATACCCTCTCAATTGAATGATATTTTGCTTGAGTTTGGTCTTTCTAACATGGTGGTACAATCTTTGTTTAAAGGACCTTGCATTACATGGTTGGAGAAATACATTCATGTTCAGGGCTTGGAGGTTGCATGGCATGTAGTCGTGAGGGACATAGTGCCTAATGGACATGTCGTGGCGAATGGAGAGGATTTGATGTCACAATAGGTAAGAAAAGTTTAGCTATATTTAAATTTCATTGTTTGTTTGCAAATTCTTTCCTTCATGGTAGTATTTGCTAGACATATGGGCCATCCTGCAATTATGTTCTTCCAAGAGATTCAGATATTATTTGACATACTTCACATTAAGCAAAGGAGTGACTTATGGACTCAATATCTTCCAGATGTAGAGAAGATGGTAGGACTATGCATGCTAGAGGATTAATGGAGAGGTCCACTAGTTTTGTTGGTGGTATTTTGAGCTTGTTGTGTCCTACAAGTGGCCTTTGCAAGGGAGATGGGATGTGGACAACATCACTTATGTGAGCATGCTAGGCTAAGTCTAGTTGTTCTTTCTTTTCTTTTGATAGTGATAGTAGTATTGTGCATTCCATTGTGGAGCCCTTTGTGTAGGCATCATGTGCAAAGAGATCTAGATTGGATGTAGGTACTATAGAGGAGGATGAGTTTGAGTATGCCTTGATGCCTACCACAATCATATGCACGATCCATATGACGACTCATAGTCAGACATTGGTTACTTGGATATTGAATTTTTCTATGTTTCTTTTTTGATATTTTGAGACCTCTCAAGTATTGTTCTCTTTTTCATATTTTGAGAACTTTTAAAAAGTAAAATTTGATTTTGAGAGTGGCAAATCCATATGGCCTATATGTGACATGATATCTTGATTGTCCTTAAGAATTTTAGTGAGTGTTTTGTGAGTAAGGAGATTATATTCATAGTTGAATAATCCATAACATGAAGAAAGTTTGTGCTTATTGCTACCTATCATGCTATGCGGAAGACATGGCAAAGAAAATGGAGGTAGATGGGAAGTATGATAGAAGGATAAAGACGGTGCTAGTTGTAGATAGGAGCTTGCATGGCCGAGAGCTTGTTGCTGCTATGATAGGATAAACTTGTCTCTCTCTCTCTCTCTCTCTCCCCTTAAGGATAAAATGGACTCTAACATCTCTTTCTCACAAGAACGGAATGATGAGAACTCTCATGAATCTCTCATGAAATGGATGGACGGAAAATTTCTCTCTCAAGGGACGGAAATTTGTTCTTAATCTAAAACTAAAACTAACCTAGGAGAAAAACATGGGCTCCTAAGACATGCCTACAACTAATCTAGGAATGGGAGCAATCCTAGTGAACTACTAATGAGCTAAACTAGGAGAGCTAAACCTATACTTTGATACCATGACAAAACATGTGTACCTCAGGATCTATGGAGCACTCTAAGGTGGATGGAACCTATGTGGAGACATGATGAAGAGAGTGCTCATGACATGTACCTCAAGTCAATTAGGTGCCAAGATAGATTAGCTTGGACTCATAAAGAGAATCTTGAGATAGTGCAAAGTGCTTGGTTGATATTACATCAAATGAACCTCCCTTTTATAGGTGAGGGTACTTACATTCATATGCTTGCTCACATGTGGGATATCTCCTCCATGCCATGTGGCAGCTTTCCCTTTACTCATACCTTTTCTCTATAAGTGCTCATGGCACCACAACTCTCAACAGAAAAGAGAGACCTTCATGTCAAATACCACCTTTATTCATCATGTGTACAAGAGGTTGGCATTGCACCTCTGAAGAGAGAACTATTCCCTTATAAAGCGCTCATACATTGAAGTACATGTGGCAGGTGGCGCCTAGAGTTTAGATACTAGTGGTGTTGGATGAGAAAAGGAGAAGAGAAGAAGAATTTTTTTAACGTTAGGCCACAAGGCAAGACCCTCATGGGATCATCAGACATCGATCTTGGAAATGAAACTCAACACAACTAACAACAAAAGTCATTCCCATAACCACCAAGTCTACTCAACCAAGAGTGGATGTTGGCCTGGATGAGACTATATATACACTGAAGAGAAGAAGAAGAGAGACCTCTTCTTGAGCATCTTGAGATGCAAGCACAAAGTTGGTTGCAGATGGACGAGCTTCTCCTCGAAGCTGAGCCACAAGTGCCTTTGGGGGGGCCTCTCCATGGAGACTTGGGCGAGATGCCCTCATTTGGCAAGAACAAGAGTAAGCCCTCCTAGGAGAGCATGTTCCATGGAGGGGCAAGGCTCTGCTTGGAGAAGTCAGGTGGGGATGGATTTGACGTTGATTTCGTCCCCCCGATAGATACCATAGACTAGCTTCTCAAGATGTTTTCACCATAATGGAGGGCCTCCCCATAGAGCCATGGATGCATCTTTAACCTATTAACCACCATGGACACCTAAAAAAAAGAGAGAGGACACATGGCAGCTTGGAGGAGAAGAGCCTGCCACGTGTCACAAAGAAGCTGCTCTTGGATGGAGGCTTGGAAGGGGGAGGAGGTGGAAAGACAAGAGGCAGGCTTTGGGGAGGACGTGAAAAGACAAGAGGCAGCTTTACGGGCAAGGAGGAGATAGGTCAATGGAATGGAGGAGATGGAAGGTCACCTTCGGGAGGAAGGAGGAGATGGAAGGTTAATGGAATGAAAGGAGATGGAAGGTCTCAGAGCCATGGGTTAAGACTTAGCCAAAATTTTAAAATCCAATCCGAGTATGCAAGGTGAATTGATTAGCAATTTAAGAATCAAAGATCCACCTTCAGTTGGGGAGTTGTTGAGAATGGTCATGCATCTTTTCCCATGCAAAGCACGGGTTCAGTACTCGTCCTCCCTATTTGAAGCACCATCTTCCTACAATAGTGTGGGGGGTGGGTGCCCGAGGATACCCCCCAAACCTCCTACATTCAGTCATTTAATTCCAAGGTTCAAATTTTTGAATGTGCTTGCAGCAATTCAAGTGTTCAAATGTCTTTTGCAGAAGCCCCAAATTGACGTGCCCATCCCTCGCTCCTTAATCATTTACTTTCGTTCAAGGGTGCTTGCAAAAAATACTTACTAGGCCAAAGATTGCCAGAGATTTTAGAGGCTCGTATGGGGATAGCGTCGAGCTTTTAAGGGGTAGGGAAGGGCCATTAGAGGACTTCCCCGCGCATGCTAGTGTGGCTGTCTCAGCCCCACTAGCAGGCAAGCTTCACAGCCCCATGGAGGGCTAGGGCTGGGTGAGAATGCTAGGTTCGCATTGCAACTCTAGCTTAGCATCCTGAAAGTTTAGGATTCTGGCTTAGCCTTGCAATCCCCAAAGCTTCTCATTGGCCCAAAACTCCACTAGCTATGGGATATCGGCTATGACAACCTGCAACCTGTAGAGTAAGCTGCATTAAAGAGACGTTCAAGAAGACAATGGACCTTCACGGGGCTGCATTTCTGGAAATGCTGGCTGGGCAGCAGCCTGCTAAAGATTGAAGCACTAGAAGCAACGCGGGGAGGTCCGGGTGCCATGTCTAGCACCAGAGCGCCATTCTTTCCGAAGGCATGGCCGGCGCGACGTTGAGCTATAGAGCTGTGAGTCCTCTCGTGTTGGAAGAAGTTCCCAGACCTCTGGAGTGTGTAGCAATCTTGCAATAGTGGGCATCTGCGACTTACTCCCTTTTTCGGTAGAGACGGCTCTTTGCAGCCTAGGTCCTGTCTCGGCGCCGTTGGCAACGGTCCTTTAGCCCCTTTTCTTCCACAACCATCCGGACTTTCCATTTCCAAAATCCGTAAGTCGGGCCCTCGAGATGCTCGAGCATAGGTCAAACACCATGCTTGTTGACGGTGGCGATTGATGAAGGATGGGTGACTGAGGTCGCAGAAGGCAGATGAATGAATGACGGCAAGGGGATGAAAGAGAAATCAAGACGTTGCGCAAGTAAGCTGGCGAAAAGGGATGGAGGATCAGCAGAAGGGGGTGTGTGGGGGGCACATAACCATCGGACACACCTCCTCTTTGGCACTAGGTTGGCAAAGCCCCTAATCTAGGCTATGTTTGGAAATACCAGATTTGGTCTTGTTTGGAAACATGCGATCCAGGTCTTGTTTGGAAATGCCAGATCTGGTCGTAACTAGGAGCGCAAAGTCTTGTCTTGAAACAACGGATCCATGTCTAGAAGCATAGCAAGAAGCACCGGATCCCTATGTAGAAACACGGGGATTTGGGCCCTATCTAGAAATGCTAGATCTTGTCTTGACTAGAAGCATGGGGTCTTGTCTCTAAACACCATATCATTGTCTGGAAGAGCCGAATCCATGTTTAGAAGAATCAGATCCAAAACACTTCGGGTTTCATCTTCCAACTACTCAATTCGAGCCCCAAGCCTATATCTTTTGCATCTAACTGTGGTTGCAAGTTTCCTAGCATGACCCGTAAGAATCTAAGTTTCTTTTATAGCTATTTCCCATTTCATGCTACAAAGCTAGAAGCCTGAGTGTGTGTGTGTGTGTGTCTCCTCAGATCTGGCTTCCTTTATGTTTGCTATCATGGAGATTTTCTGGCGTTCAAAAAATGGCAAGAAAAGTCTCAAATTACTCTTTATGCATCGTCGTCTCTGTTCTCCAAAGATGCACGGAGGTTTGAACATACTCAATATTCAAGTGCATATACTTGCTCACAGGGGAAAAATGATGTTGCAGTTTATGCAAGGGGATCAGCCTTAGGCTTTCATGATTCGCTCTCTTTTATTGCATATTGATACTTCTGCTTTTGGGCATTGGCAGCCTACACAGTGGAATTTTCTACTTGACTCTATTCAAGGCAAGATTAGAGGCTGTCCTTTTGTCTCTCGTTTGCTTCTTGATTGGAAGCATATTTTATCCCACTTGGAATGGAATGGTAGGGATTCTTTGTTGGGAAATTCCTTGAGGGCTGAGAATATTTATTAGTCCAAAGTATTCCACCCTCCTTTGGCTATACAAGAACCCAGGCGTTCTTATTTTATATCTTTCAAAGGTATTGCTTCTGTGGCGGATGTACTTCAAGATGATGGCACTCTTTTATCTTTTTTTGCGGCTGCTAGCAAGTATGGTTTGGAAGCTCATTATCGTCCTTTATTGGAAGCATATTTTATCCCACTTGGAATGGAATGGCAGGGATTCTTTGTTGGGAAATTCCTTGAGGGCTGAGAATATTTATTAGTCCAAAGTATTCCACCCTCCTTTGGCTATACAAGAACCCAGGCGTTCTTATTTTATATCTTTCAAAGGTATTGCTTCTGTGGCAGATGTACTTCAAGATGATGGTACTCTTTTATCTTTTTTTGCGGCTGCTAGCAAGTATGGTTTGGAAGCTCATTATCGTCCTTTATGGCACAAAATTTCAGAAATGCTTCAATCTTTCTTGCCGGTCCCTCGTTTGGAACTTTAGGATAGGCTTGAGGATTGGACTCTCCATTCTTCCTCTTCTTCAGCCCATCCTTTGAAGTTGTCACATATCACAGTGCCTTCTCTGTATAAGGTGTTGTTACCTCCGTCTTGGGTTTCTGACAGAGCCAATTCTGTTTGGCATATGGATCGCCCATCAAAGTGGTGGAGAAAATGGCTGCGTCTCCTTTGGCATTATAAAGTCCCTCTTCGGTAACAGGTTTTCCTTTGGCGAGTCCTACTTGGCATTTTTTCAACTGAGCAGTTACTCGCGCATAGACATATTGCCTCGGCTGTATGCCACCGATGTCTACATTCTGCTGAATCTGTGCCTCACATTTTTTGGCACTGTCCACATACTTGTGATTTCCTCACTCTCATTCGTCAGGGGCTTCAAGCGAGATTTCCTACTGTTAATTTTGGCAGGTTCTTTTGGTTATTTGGTTTTCATCCAGCTAGACAGGGTTTTGATTTATTTTTTGTTTGGGTGCGCTACTGGGCACTTTGGACTCTATGGATGGACAATAATCATAGAGTCTTTGGTGATCCTACTTTTCCATTTTTTGTTTTTTTCAAACGATCTCTGCGGCAATCGTTTTATGATTGCTTTCAGAATCATTTGATTGACCATGATGTATATATGGCTTATACTGAGATTTTCGGTTGAGTAGTAGTTACTCCGCTTTTGGAGTATCTATGAATGTAATTATTTCACAGCAATAAAATATTCTTCTCACCCAAAAAAAAGTGTCCCCTTAGATCGAGGTGAAGAGGTCTATGCAGCTATGTTGATGCAAGACACAATTGTTATCTTCATACATATCCACATCTCAAACATTTGAATGGATTAGAATTCATTGCAAAGAAATGATGTTTTCATATCAAACTGTCTTGCTACAATTGTTAGTGTAAGAATCTACTTGCAAGGTTGTTAAGATTAAACATTGCACTCCAAGATTGCAATAGAAGTTCCCAAAAGGTTTCTCTATACAAAATATATCATAATACATAGAGGTATGCAGCTACAAAACACAAGTCTGGAGTTCTTGAGCTGTTGTACAACCTATACATGCTCTCATGACATCTCTACACACGTACGTGGATTTTGCTACTTTGCCTTGCAGCTTGCTGCATGCCTCTCTTTTACTGAGATATCCTTGAATAATGGTGCTGCAGCTCATCTACTACTGTCTCTGAGCTGTCGCCTCAATTTTGGGACTGTTTGAATCTCTTATAATGTCATTTTGCTCCTCTAGTTTATCCTCAATTCGACCCTGAGCATACATGTCGCTTCATTGTTACAATGCATCTGCCAGACTACTTTTTACACATATCAGCTTCCAGTTTGGATATGCCCATGATATACAGCTGAGAGTTGCCATGTTCCTTCTCGAGCACATCGCTTTCCTCTACATACTTGTTCAGTCTGCTGCTTCCCAAAATAGTATTAGTTTGGTATCATCTTCTCTCTCAACAATAGCAATGATTGTCTTTGGCTCATCTATATTGCCATCTGTAGTAGCATTTTTGTATATTTGCATGGAGTCAAACAAGAACGTATTTGCAATGGAGAAATTCGATGGAAGGACTTTCCCAATGGCAAACAAAAATGCGGCTTCTCTTAATGAGCATTGGCGTCTGGGGACGTTGTCAACAGTGAAGACAAGAAGCCGCTCAACCACCTGGCAGTTCAGATAAGGTTATAACACGGGCTGTAGCAGGTGCAGCCTCCTAGATTAGGAGGAAGGTTGGCTTGGGAAGGGGTGAGCATCCTTCCCACGCAGCTGGTGGCCTAGCCAAGAGCTTAGGGGACGAGCAGAGTGAGGCAGAAGGAAGAGGGGGACTACATAGCGACCTAAGAGACAAAAGGTCTTGAGAGCCACCTAGGTTGGCTTCGCCGTCCATAGTAATTTCTTGACATCTTTTTGCTCTAGTCTAGGATATGTTTATTCCATATATTACTTTTTAAGAAGAATCAGGGGCATTTTATTATTTGTTGGTTCTTGCCATCCATCTAATAACCCAGCTAATTTGGTTAAAGAACATTGATTTAAGACTATTGTATAAGCAATGCTTTCTGCTGAACCTTTCCGTAAGTATTAGTATTTCAACCACAACTAAATTTGGTGGGTGGTCCTTGCTTCACCAATACCACATGCTAGTAATGGCAAGTACATCATTTTCTCACCCTTTGATCTGCTTGCAATTACATATGCAATAAAGTAAAGCATAAATAAGGCAGTCGAAGGAAAAATATTCCCTTCAGTGCGCTAGATCTTGATATAATTCTAATATGCATGTATTTGCACACAGAAAGTAGGGGTGATACATCAGATTTACTGAGCACATGTTCTCTATGGCATCTAATCTTTATAATCCATATTACTATATGGAGTGAAATACTCCTGAATAAAGTTCCTTTTCCTTCTTGGATTCCATCCCAGGTCACGGCATACTTGATCTGAATGCCATATGCTTACTGCACCTATGCAAGATTTCTGATAAAATGGTGTGGAGTTCTTCATGTACTGTATCCACTTCTGAACATCTTTTTCCATGTTTGCGATGCTTGGAAGACAGATTTTTCCAGAAAGCAAATGAGCTAGCCAGCGTGCACCCATTTCAGAGGAATGTAGGTTAGAAAGGTTTTCCTGATATCCCACAAAGGCCAAATCATGGATGTGAGGGTGAACTAGACCCCTGCAACAACAAGAAAATTACAAAGGCATTAAGAGTCTCCCGATGAGAATCCCATAAGTGAAGCATCTGAAGAAACAAATTGTATTTCAGAGTCTGTATGTGTACAAGCCTAGAAGTTCGGACAAAATAAATAGTTCTGCTCTAATGTATGCATGTGCACAACTGCATAAATGCTTTTCCACAAAGCAGGAAAAATATCCATGCATTATTACAACAAGAGAACATGAAAGATTTAAGGTATAAAGTATAATCACGGTGGCTTAGTGAAATGCTCCCCTATCTGCTTAAAAATTCCTATTCATGAAATGGCTCTATTCAAGTTGGAGAATTCGCTAAAATGCTGCACCCTCAAGACAGATAACCTTGCATGTTGCAGAAGTTGCTGATTTTATGCTTGAAACCAGAGTGGGCACAACAATCAAGCTATGTGACTCAGTCAAAACTTGACACCCAACAAGTATAACTGAGGACAGCTCAAACTCACTCATAAAGTAGCATGTTGGACTCTTATGAGATATAAAGTGCTGGTTTGAACATTTAAAACCTTTACAGTATGGATCTTCTGTCACCTCAATGCATTATTGCGACAAAAAGCGAATTGTTGTCTAAATATTGAAACAATACCTATCTTTGTAATCCAATCACATCCATGATGTATGGAAGTTTCATAGGCAAGCATTACCTGTACAGAGGTATCACACTTCCGGGCTCCTCTGCTAGCAGTCCACAGCTCTTTGGTAAAATGGACCTGAGTTTCTTGTCCCCATCATACCCAGTGCCTAATATTATGACATCAGCTTCAATCTCTGTACCATCAGCTAGTGTCACTCCCTTTGGTGAAAAATTCCAATCAGTTGCCTTCTGGAGGTTGATTTTACCTTCTTGAACTCGCTGGAAAAATGAATCAGGTAGCAGTGGCACCTGGCACGATGCAAACTGCTCAAAGAATGTCTGTTCTGGTATTAAACCGCACTCCCTGAGAGGCAGACTAAGAAGAAGATATAGCTCCACAAATTTTGAGATGGCCCACCGCTGCAGGGACCCAACAGAAGGCAAAGAGTTTCAGAATCAACCTCCATTTGCTACGGGTATGCAATGTGAAAACTTGTTCTCAGTTAGGCGCAACAAGATCCGTGTTTTTGAAAAACATAAGAAGTTAAAAGATTCTGGACTGAATAATCACAAATCGGCAATCTCCAGCATAGAGAAAAGGAACCTACTGCTGGAGTCAAAACAGTCGATATGACACTAAGGAACCACCCCTGATCAGGCTTTGGAATCATCAACTCAGAAAGCCGTGTCGAGTAGATGTATGCTAAAGGTAACCCAAAAGGCTTGTGATGGGGAAGCATCCAATGTGCTGTTCTAAAGATTACTGTACAGGGTCTACCATGTATGCCTGGCAACAAAACATTTGAAAATAACATGTTAAAAAGATTCAAGGCACTGACTGAGAGAGTAAGCATGTTTCATATGGACCTTGCTAGCAGCAATGATGCAGTTGGTTGATGGGAATTGTCATCTGAGAAAGAACTTGTGGCATTTCAATCTTTTTTTTATGCAAAGCAAACCATGCGAGCACTTGAATTAAAAGGAAAAAAGAAACGCAGGGTTTGTTTAGCCCCCCAAGACACAGTATAAAGTTAGAGATCCTAACACATAGTAGTCCCAAACAAGTCAAGGTTTGTTAGATTTATTACTTGGTGTTGACCCTTGGAGGGCAGTGCAGTTATACCTTCCTGTAGATACACATATTCCCGAGTTGGGCCCATTACTTACATGCTCGCTGACTTGGCATTACAGGAGGACATCTCCAGTAGGATCTTTAAGTTGTATTTCGTCATCCGAGAGAGGGTGCAAAATAGATAGACAGAAAGAGAGAGAGTATCGTTCCACATAGGAGGATACAGCCCAACTTGGACAGAACAATGTATTCAGATATGAAGGATAATAACCAGGCACCATGCATCTCATTCTAGGGGTCACTCTGAATTTGGAGAGAGTGATGTTTGAATCCAGTGATATATCTCTAGATTAATGGCTGGAGAGCCGTTTTGGAGAGTTTTCATATGGTATGTATATTTATATGCACAACTAAGGACCAAGATTATACGCTTCCAACATGTCAGCAAATATGCCTTGTTGACCAGGGTTTTACAACAGCCTCCTTTTACAAGGCTGAACACTTTGTATTTCCTCATCCTAGCATTGGCAATGTGTGGGAATTCAATTGAGCGCTCTCTACAAAACAGGCTTCAATTATCCTAGCGTTTCACCAACCTGAGTGCAAGGTTTTGGGTTAAGTACTGCACAATAGAAAAGGTGGACGACCTAGCAAAAAAGGTAAAAATTTTGAATTTCAAATTTCAAAAGAAAGGGAAGCTATCTTTTGCTGCCCTTTCTTGCTTCCTACCGAAAATAAGACAGCCTAGACAAGTGGCCCTTCATGGAGATAGAGAGCCCCTAAAAGGTTGCCCTCTAAAGTAAGGCAGTCTCACAGCCTATATGGTCTTAAAGGGAAGTTTTAGGTCCCCCCTATCTATCAGACCACAGTTCTTGTAGCGCCACATTACTCGCAAACAAATGGCCTGACCGCAAGAGTGAACAAACAAGACTCTATGATGGATGCTAGCCATATATGTTATATGTTCATCATCATCTCAAGACCTGGGACGGACATCGTCCTTCAAGCTTGCAGAATGAATCAGCCTGTTCAGAGCCCCGTATGGAACAGATGCAAAGTTCCCAATCCAGATACATACAATTGACATTCCAAGGAGGCCACAGATCAATATAATCAATTGATGTGATCATTGATATCAACTGATGCTTGGAGTTGCTGTAAGTTGTAACCTCAAGACAGCTCAAAGTGACGACAAATATATTGTAATGATGGAAGTTCTAGAATTCAGCAGTGTCTCGTGCAATAAAGAGGGTAAGCCATGACAAGAACAAGTATGCAAGAGAAATAATCAAAATGCAGATTGTCCCACAGAGACTTGCAGGTATATTTAAAACTTCTCACATTTAACTACAATAAACTGATCATTTTGCAGTGCTGCTAGCTTGTTAAAAGATAGGGGAAGATTTGGTTACCATGAAGGCTGACCTGGAAGAGCAATGCATGTAGTACATTTAGAATACTGCAAAAAAAATTTGCAATTGACTTGATTCTAAGAGTAAAGGAGAACTGTTTAGGCATACCTTTGTTGGCATTTACAGCTTCCATCGCGACATCAAGTGCAGATTTCATTAGTCCAACAACAATCACGCGTTTTCCGCTTAGCAGTTCGTATGCAGTTTTATCATCCAACAAAGCATACTCCATGGAGTGCAGCACCTTTCCTTGGAAGAGGTTGGGTCCTCTAGATGGTGGAAATGATGGCAGTTTGGGGATGTCTCCATAGCGACCAATACTCAAGACCAAAAAGTCAAAATAGAGCCACTGTAAAAGTGGACTTAGTTAGCCCAAAGATAAAAACATGTGTGGACTGTTTCTCATGTTAAATCAGAATGCATTGACTGAGCAGCACCTCTCTCTCTCTCTCTCTCTATATATATATATATATATACATTAGCAGGGAACGAATAGAATTCAATAAAGCCAACCTCGTGGACACAGTATGGACCCTCTTTCCAAAGTTGATCCTTTCACTCACCTCAGAATGTGCAGCAATATTACACCAAAGGAAAAATCATCGTACAGGGGACTTCTAGCAAGTTCAATAGAGCCAACCTTGTTAACAGAAAGTAAGGACCCTGTTTGCATGGACAAATTGGAGCTTGGAAGAAATAATATAGTAATGTTGTACTCCAAGAAATCGACTGACAGTAAGCAATCACTACTGTGACTCAAGCATGGAGGATCGGATCGTTGTCTACATACATCAATACTCAGAAGCGATACGCCACTGTGACGTTAGCACTCGGCCTCAAAATTCTCTGTCAACGATGCTTAATGTCCTTTACTTTGGTGATGATGGCCAATAGCAACGGCAGGTAAAGACATGAAGACGAGCAGGAAAAATTCTGTTGAAGGCCTATGGAGTGTGAAAGAGACGAGATGCACAGAGCGCTAAGAACAGGCGATTACGATGGTTTACAAAGACACAAACATAAATTGGTATGCTGGAAGGATCAGAGCCAATGACTAAAATTCTTCGAGGAGAATTGTTGGGCACTGCCTAACGAATTGACTGTTGGAAGGGAAAAGAATTCGTCGGCACCTCCTCATTGGCTGTATCGCAGATAGATGCCCTTTGTTTCTGGATCCGCACCGCCCAGACCGCACGTTTTTTCTCGTTTGAACAAATGGCTGATGGTCCTTCAGTGTCCTCTCCGCGTTCCTCCTCTGATAATCTTCGAATTTCTACGACTTTGCAATGGAAACGGATTCGTTCCAGGACGTGAAACTTCCTCGCATAGCTCTCCAGATAGTCCTTCACGTGTTGATGAGACGGGTAATCTGGGGTGCCAATCGGCCACTCGTAATCGGAAAACTGATACGCGTCTCTGGGTGTCTGGAGCTTGGTGCTTGCAAAGGTATGTCGCCAGACACCACCAACGCCATCTTGAGCTTCCAAGACAACGGGCTCAATGCCGTGTTGGAGCAGATACTTACATGCACAGATGCCACTCATGCCTGCGCCAACAAGGCCTACTTTGATGTCCGATAAGGATGGCAGCGACGCCCGATCCGCCATGGCTAACTCTTCAATTGCTCCCCGAAATCTCTGTGCCTCTGAGCTGAATTGCTGAAGCCTCTCCACCACCTTCCGCTGCGTAAAATTTTTCACAGCTACAGTAACCCAATTGCTTCCAGGCTTCCGCTGCGTGAGAGTTCCATGATTCTCTAGCAGTTTTGTGTTCTAGCCTTGATTCTCCGGCAGATTTGTGTTGTGGGCTCTCATCAGTTCACTCCTCAGTGCCTCACTGAGCCTCTTCCAAGTGCATTTGGCAAACCCAATCTCGTTTATATGCTGATTGCGGGAAAGAAGAAGATCGGAAGGCTGCAAGTTCCAACAAAATCAAAGATTCTTGGGACTCTTTTTTGTGTTGTAGACGTGATTCTCCAGCAGATTTGTGTTGTGGCTCTCATCAGTCAGGTAATGGTCAATCCTCAGTGTCTCACTGAGCCTCTTCCATGTGCAATTGGCAAACCCAATCTGGTTTATATGATGATGGCCGAGAAGAAAAAGATCTGTAGACTGCACGTTCCGATTGCAGCACCAAAATCAAAGTCTTGGGACCCTCTCCCCCTCAATTCTTTTACAGGATTGGATGAGCTCTCAGATACCAGACCACGCGGGCATTCAGATATTTTGCATTACAAAATTTGCAGTCACCCGTTTACCAACCCAATCCAATCAAGGTGGGTGGACGACGTCTAAAAATTACTAAATTGAGCCGACCACCGGCACCTCTAGATCGAGCACCCATCGGTTTATGGAGTTTTAGCGTGGTGAGCTAGAGGCCCGGGGCCAAGGGCAAGTCCCACATACCTCGGTCCGTCACAGTCTCGTATCTTCTCCGCTCTCTGAGTTTCATTTGGTTCAGAGGGTCCACACTTGAGGTGGCACCATATCAATAAGGTGGGGGAAAGAGTTTTCCATGAGATGTCTGGTGGGTGTAAGTGCCTCACACAGCAAAGCTAACTCTCAAAGTCAACTACCACCTCCATCACTAGGCTACTTACGGTTGGTAAGTTGAGTAACCCGTCCGCACCTACTGCTCTAGTCGCGACCCATAAGTCCTTAAAAAGCAAACGCGTTCTAGAGTCCTATGCGTTAGATCTGGAGCATCAAAGAACAAAGAAAAGAAGGTAAAGAAGAAAAATCACAATGACTCTGATTCTGAATTAGAAGAAGAGGAAGACTGTAACTCAGATAGTGATAGTTCAGAAGATGACAATTCCGACGAAGATTCGGATGAGGAAGGAGAAGGAAAGAAGAGGAAGAAAAAAGGAAAAGACAAGAAGTCTAAAACAAAGGGTAAAACCAAAACCAAGAAAAAAGAGAAAAGGAATCCTAAAGGAGACTTTAAACTTGAGAAGATAATTAAGGAGAAACTGAAGAGTATGGGAGTAGAATCAAAGAAAGAAAAGGTACCATGTGAGTACTGTGGAAAAGATAATCATGATAAAGAAAAGTGTTGGTATAATCCAAGTTATAGCGGGAGGTTACCTCCTCATCGGCAGCCAGCAGCACAAGCTGCCCAAACATCAGTGGTTAATCAAGTGGGAGCACAAGCTAACCCAAGATATAACAATGGAGCACCTAGAAGACAATAGAACCAAAATTGGAATACACAGCAAAGACAAAACAGTCAAGCATGCACTTATTGTGGGCTTGAGGATGGACATCGTCAAGGCCCTCAGAACTGGAATACGCAGCAAAGACAAAACAGTCAAGCATGCACTTATTGTGGGCTTGAGGATGGACATCGTCAAGGCGCTCACTGTCAACTGTGGTGTAAACACAGAAATGAAAGAGGCATACCCATTGTGAATTTCACCCCTAGAATTAATGCAAACCCTCCACCACAACCACCAGCAGGGGTAAATGTGGTAATTTTGGAGACAATTGTGGAGGAGTCCAAAGAGACCTTCCAGAAGGAGACTACAAGAATAGTTACAAAGATTCATAGTAAACATGATATTTAATATCCTGAAGTTGAGTGTGTTCAGAGTGTCAAAGGAAGCTCATGTGTCCATGGTTCAACCGAATATTGAGGCGTTAGTAATCACAAGAGCAGGAGCTTAGGCTCAAGTACAAGCAAAACATCCATTGGCATTTGATTTGAAACATTTGGTGGATTGGGAGGAATAGCAAGAAGTCAGGGATGCAGCCTTAAGGGCTATATACAAAGCGAATGAAGAGAAGAAAGATAGAGGAGAGGATTCCAATAAAAGAAACAGACACTCCTGGGAGAATAGTCAAAACACAAAAAATAATGGAGGTCACGAGGAATTTTTCAGAGAATTGCTACACTCAAAGATCCACATAACACTTGATCAATTGCTCAACCTGGTACCTGCTTTTAAAGAATAGTTGTGCTAAAATTTCCATAAGGAGCAACCTTCTCTAGTTGAAGTGGGAGTAAGAATGGAAGATGAAGAAGATGTGGAAACCTATACATCTATGGTGGAGGTTATTGATTGTAAAGTACCTACAGTAGATGTGGAATACAAAAGACAAATAATTCCAAAGTACTCATTGATGGGGGATCTGGTGTTAATATACTATCAGAAGAGTTGTATAAGCACTTTTGTGACAATAAATTGGTCAGGATGGTTGATCAGAGGAGAATCCAACCATTGGATATAGTGAGAGGTTAGCAAATCAGTATATGGGGACTGACATTTACAATAAGTTTTGTGGTACTAAGAATGAAGGAAAAAGAAAGTTCATACTCTATGCTATTGGGTAAGCCTTGGCTCCCATTCTGCAAAAGCTTAGTAGGATTGGAGAGCTGAAAGAATTACTATCAGGAAGGGAAAGAAAAAGTATAAAATAAGTTTGACCTCGAAGAGAAACCTTCTTAGACACATGCAACCTCCATGCAACCCATAGAGGCGGAGGGGGTTAGTATGGTAGCAGAGTTACAAGAGGTGGAAGAGGATTATTTTTTAAGGAGAAACCCTTCATTGGTACCATTGTTTGAAGTGGATGTGGTAGGCATTTTACAAAAATACACAAATCATAAGAAGATTGATTCAGATACAGATCCGACTGTGCAGAGCAGCAAGCCTGGTAGTAGTTCCAACCAGAAGGCGGATGTTGACCAAACAAGTCCAGATGACTCTAATGCTGATGATGAAGAAACAGTGGAAGGAGGTTTGAAAACACATATCCAAGCAGTGATCTAGGCAGACAAGGCCTTTGAAGAACATATGAGCAAGACTGCTAGAGTGAAAGAAGATGAGGTCGAAGACATGAATCTTTCTTGATGCACACATGGCTTTATGAGACCTCAATTTGCAAAGGATTCCTCACAGTTGACTATGTGAACATAAATAGGTGTATAGGCTACACCTCCTCACATATCTCTATGCATGGAACATTCATCTATAAGGTTTCATATGCTAAATGGCAAGCCACTTTGGACTTCCCTAGGAAGGAAATTTTATATTACTAGAGGGTAGCTTAGCCAATAATTGAAGCCAATTACCATTTCTCCCATGAAGTTACTCGTTAGTTATTAATAAGGGAAAAGCAAAAGAAGGACAAATAGAGCCACATCCCAAAGTTCAAGTCATATATGGAACAAACTACCAATCAAATCACCACTACAAGGAGGACAATAACCAAAAGTCACGAAGCAATTCTACCAATAGTCTTCATAATCAAAAGTCATGAAGAAATTCTACCAATCGTCTTGATAAGAATTCATGTTGAAGTCTTGAAAGGATTGTCACCAATGTTTTGGAGACATTAGTGATAAGATATCTAGCATGGGGAATATGACAAGCTTGAAGGGGGAGAGAGTACTTAAGGGACTAGTAGTCACTGACCAGATATGTGGGATGGTCGATGTTGTGATAGAGTTACACAATGTTTGTAGTGGGTTCCAAGATCTATTCATGAGTAAGTGTGGAGATGCTAGAAGCCCAATGGGTGCATGGATAGAAGACAAATGCATGGGTGTGTCATTTTTTGCAATGTTGTTTGTACGGTATCTCACAGATGATGAGCAACAAAAGAGGTACTTTTTCCCCCGAATTTAGTGTAAGTCATTTGGAAGGAGTGTGGAGATTCTAGAACCTCAATGGGTGCATGAACCCCGGGGGATTCACTCTTCATGAAAGGGGGACGTCACCTGCGTGCATGAACTTTAAGAAAACCCCCTATTTAAGATCCATGTAGGATGATAAAACACCCCTATTTAAGCTTATAAGATACCACCAAAATTCTATTATGTCCCCCCTTTCCTTAAATCTACGTTCTTTCTCAAGCATTTAGATCACACAATAAGCAAATTTAGATTACTTTCCCTATGACAATTTAAAACCATACACAAAACCAAACTTGTTTGGACTAGTCACCCAAGGTAGCCTATACTATGTCCCCCCCTCTTGAATATGGCATGGCCCCCCTAACTTAAATTAAATATTGGGAAAAAATAAAAGGCCCCCCACCCCTAATGTATAAGCTTATGCCTCATTAAAGAAAACCCCCCTATTGTACACTCACGTGATATCATAAGTTTCCTCTTGTGAATCCCCTGGGGCATGAACAAGGGAAAATGCATGGGTGTGTCATTTTTTGCAATGTTGTTTGTACTATATCTCACAGATGATGAGCAATGAAAGAAGTGTTTCCCCCCCTCGAATTTAGTGCAGACTATTTGGCATTGTGTGCGCTGTTCATTTGTGTATGACTCATCCATTGTCCATTAGACTATCTGGAAATAGGTATAATACCTTGGAAAAGCACAAAGCAAAGGCAATCCAAATGCATGTCTAAAATTTTAGCATCAATCTAGCTAACATTGTTGGTGATCCTAGTGGATCCTAGTGGGAAGCATCTAGGCTAGATGTGCTGATGACGATGAAGGAAGATGGTAGAATGAATCTACAAGAATGGCAAAGAAACCCCAATACTAATGGAGTAAGATGGGAGGAAGTAAGGCAGAGATACTAGCAACTCTCACAAGATGCAAAAGCCCAAATTATTGCCAAGATGTAAGAATCACTAAAACTAGTGTGGAAGTATCATAAGCAAATGGCCGTCTATGAAGTCGGTGTAGCCAAAGTGGCTCTTTAACCAGAGATTTCATTGCTACCATTCCATTATACTCTGTACCTTGGGGAGATCGAGTTCGTGGCTAGTGGAAAGGAAGCTATTGATGGGAAGCTAACTCAACAATAAAACTTGGAGATTGTTGGCTCTTTCCCATGGCTCCGTAGGAAGAGCAAGGTATTCTCAGTATGCAGGGTTCCAAGGCTTTTTGTCACCTACAGATATATTGGTGTTGTTGTTTGTAGTATAAGTGTAGCTTAGGACCTCGGGTCGTATTCCGGTTAGAGACGTAGGCTTAAGTGTGGTAAACAAACATAGTGCATGCATGTGTGAAAAAGAGACCTGCATCATCATGATTGGGGTAATGAAGTCTTTCGCCTTCATTAGGGGTTGAAGGGTTTAGGAGGAGTTTGAGGGTTAGAGGGAGGTTAAGGGTTTAGAAGGAGGTTCAAAGGTTTAGAAGAGTTTTAGGGTTCAAAAGGAGGATCCAATGTTCAGGTAGAGTACATGGAGGAGAACTCATCTCCCTCATAGATCATGGAGGTCAAGGGTTTAGGGGGAGCATAGGAGTGGGAGAGGAAGAAGGTGTAAGAGCAGAAGGGAGGAGGAGGAGGGAGGAGAAGGGAGGAGGAGAGGGTGGAGAAGGGAGGAGGAGGAGGAACACTTATTTCATTAATTTTGGACTCATATGTCTACATTTGGACTATTACTAAAACTCATTCCCAAATGAAAAGTTTACTTTATGAAAATGTTGTTCGAGAATTAAAAGTTTACTTTTTGGCACTGTCATTTCCACATAATAAATTTTAGGATATCTCTCTATAATGTTGCACTTAATAACAATTTAAATTAATAATTTAATAAAAAATAATAGTTTAATTACACTTAAATTAATAAAAGCAATTTAAATGTATGAAAAAATTATATGTATGCATGCATGCATGTATGTATGTATGGATGCATGCATGTATGTATGGATACATGCATGTATGTATGGATGCATATATGTATGTATGTATGTATGCATGCATGTATGTAATTTACCATAAGAGTCCTCTAAAATCTTCAAGATATCATAACGGGATTAACAAACACCTTTTGAGAGTTTAAAAACTCTAAAATCTGGTAGATATGGAGTCACACACAACGGTGCACATGCATTCATGGAACGTACATGTCCTTGGTTCATTGATCAAAGGCCATTGATACATATGGTGGGACCAATGCACTGCACTGTCCATGTGACATGGGCATGCCTGCAAGGCTTTTATATTTATATTTATATAGTTAAGGTCCATGTATGAGATTAATTTACCATTTGAGTCTTCTAAAATCTCCAAGACTTAATAATGGTGTTAATAAACACCTTTTAGAGTTTTGGAACTCTAAAATCGCCAAGACTTAATAATGGAGTTAATAAACACCTTTTAGAGTTTTGGAACTCTAAAATCGCCAAGACTTAATAATGGTGTCAATAAACACCTTTCAAAGTTTCAGAAAGCAACATCGGTATAATTTCAAAGAACTTTATAAACACCTTGCAATACTTACAAGGGTTTTTTAAGATGTGTTTGCACTGAGTGAAGCACACATCTTCAAATGATGCATCTTGATGGAGGGCGAAAGAGAGGGAAAGAAGGAAAAGGGAAGGGAAGGGGGAGAGCCATGGAATGGAGAGGGAAAGAGAGGAAAGAAGAGGGGGAAGGAATGAAGGTAAGGGAAGAGTGAGGAAAGGAGAGGGGGAAAGAGAGAGAGAGAGAGAGAGAAAGAGAGAGAGACAGAGGTGGGTGATGAGGAGGAGGGGAAGAGATCACGCTGCCACGGCGACCAAAATAATAATAATAATAATAATTTTTTATTTTTTATTTTGGTCGCTGCATCTGCGCTACCGTAGCAGCGTGATCTCTTGGCCAAGGGAGGGAGGAAGGAGAGGAGAAGGGAAGAGAGAGGGAGAGAAGGGAGGAGAATGGGAAGAGGGAGGGAGAGAAGGGAGGAGAAAGGGGAGGAAGAGGGAGAGGGGGAACGGAGCCCAACACGAGGGAGAGGGAGAGGGAGGAAGGGAAGGGACCACGATGGGGGCGAGAGTAGAAGGAGAGACTAGAGTAGAAGGAAGAGGGAGAGAGGAAGGGAAGAGTAGAGGAGGGAGTAATAATTTTTTTAAAATAATTTTAATTAGATAGGTGGGTGACGAGGATGAAAGGAAGAGAATGGAGAAGGAAAGAGAGGAAAGAAGAGGGGAAAGGAATGAAGGTAAGGGAAGAGCGAGGGAAGGAGAGAGAGAGAGAGAGAGAGTCGCGCTGCTGCGACAACGATGACAACAAAAAATGCCTCTGCATTGCCACAGCAGCGTGACTGTGTGTGTGTGTGCGTATGTGTGTTGCCGCCACAACATGATCTCTTGGGCACACTATAGAGGGGGAGAAAGACGGAGGGAGAGAAGGGAGGAGAAAGGAGAGGGAGAGGGAGAGGGAGAGGGGGAGGGGGAGGGGAGGGGAAGGGGAAAGGGAAGGGGTGCGCAATACGAGAGAGAGGGAGAGGGAGAGGGAGAGGAGCGCAACATAACGCAAGGGAGAGGGAGAGGGAGAGGGAGATGGAGAGGGAGAGTGAGAGGGAGAGGGAGAGGGAGAGAGGAAGGAAGGGGAACACGATGAGAGGAAGGGTGTGATTGAAAAGGGAGAGGGAGAGGTGAGAGTCAATATACTTCCCTCAAGGAATTCAAACTTCTTGCTCTAGAATTCAAACTTCCCTCCCCCTTTCCCCCCTTCCCCCCTTCCCCATTCCCCCCTTCCTCCCTTCCCCCCCTTCCCCTCCCCCCCTTCCCCCTTTCTCCCCTTCCCCTCCCCCCCATTCCCCATTCCCTCCTTTCCTCCATTCCCCCCCCTTTCCCCCATTCCCCCTTCCTCTCCCCCCATTCCCCTCCCCCCTTCCCCCTTTCCCCTGCCCCCCCTTCCCATCCCACCTTTCTCCTCCCCCCCCCCCTTTCCCCCTTTAGTTTAGCTAATATTTGAAACTTGAAATTTGATAAACTAGCCCAAAAATTAACATAACTTCCTCGTATGAGACCCAAATTTAGCCCTCAAAGTACTCAAATCGATCGGCATAAGCCATCTAGAGTCATCTATATGGTTAGAATTTTCAAATTCCAACTGAGAGGAAACGTGTGTAAAGTATTGTGCCCGTCAAGTATGAGCAGATTTGAATGACACACCTTAGATTCTCATAACACTTGGTGAAAAACAGCGTTTGTGGTGTGTTTGACCATCCAAAGCATATACGATGGGTATAATAATTTACATGCGCCTCAACATAGGTTGGATTCACATGTGTAAAGTATCATCTCCATCAAGTATGAGCGCATTCTTATGATACATCTTAGATAGTTCCTTTGGCGGTTGTGCATATTACTTGGTGAAAAAAGGGGTTTGTGGCAACATTGACCATCCAAAGCATATTCGATGGGCATGATAATTTTTACATGCATCAAAATATGCAGGATTGATGCCTACACACAGTATCATGTCCATTGGGTATGTGTGCGCTCAAATAACACACCTCAGATCGTGTTTTTTGGCGGTGGTTGTGCGTGACACTTAGTGAAAATTCAGGTTTGTAGCAAGTTTGACCATTCAAAGCATATCCAATGGGCATGATACTTGGCGCAGAACTCAAAAAATGTGAAATTGACATGAGTGCAAGGTATCATGTCCATCCGGTATGTGTGCACTTGAATAACACACCTCAAATACTATTTTTTGGCGGTTGTGCATAATACTTGATGAAAAATTGGGTTTGTGCCAGCTTTGACCCTCCAAAGCATATCTGATGGTCATGATACTTTGCACGCACCTCAACATAGGTTGGATTGATGTGTGTGTCAAGTATCATGCCTATCGGGTATGAGTGCATTTGAATACACACCTCAAATACTATTCTCTTGGCAATTGTGCATAACACTTGATGAAAATGGGGTTTGTGGCGTGTTTGACCATCTAAATCATATCCGATGGACACAATATTTTTCATGTGTCTCTAATTATATTAGATTAATATATGTGCAAAGCATCGTGCCCATCAGATATGAGAGCATTTGAACAATACACCTCAGATACTATTTTTTGGCGGTTGTGCATGACACTTGGTGAAAAATGGAGTTTGTGGCATGTTTGACCATCCAAAGAAAATCTGATGGGCATGATATTTTGAACACGAATCAGCATAGGTTGTATTGATGTGTGTGCAAAGTATCATTCCCATCGGGTATGAGTGCATTCGAATGACACACCTCAGATACATTTTATGGTGGTTGTGGATTGTGGATAGCACTTGGTGAAAAACGGGGTTTCTGGCGACTTCGACCATCCATACCATATCTGATGGGCATGATACTTTGCACATAGATTCAAAATATGTTGGATTGACACACATGCAAATTATCATACCCATCAGGTCTATACACGTTTGAATAACACATCTAAAGCATGTTTTTGGGTGGTTGTGTATGACATTTAGTGAAAAATACGATTTGTGGCGAGTTTGACCATCCAAAGCATATCCAATGATGATACTTGGCACAAGAATCAAAAAATGTTAAATTGACATAATTGAAAGGTATTGTGCCCATCAGGTATGTGCGCAATTAAATAACACACCTCAAATACTATTTTTTGGCGGTTGTGCATAATACTTGATGAAAAAGTGGGTTTGTGCCGACTTTGACTATCCAAAGCATATCGGATGGACACAATACTTTTCACTCATCTCAACGTAGCTTGTATTGACATGTGTGCAAAGTATTGTTCCCATCGGATATGAGGGCATTTGAATAACACACCTCACATACTATTCTTTGGCAATTGTGCATAACACTTAGTGATAAATGGAGTTTGTGGCGCATTTTACGATCCAAAGCATATCTGATGGATACAATATTTATCATGCATCTCTAATTAGGTTATATTAACGTGTGTGCAAAGCATCATGCTTATCGGGTATGAGAGCATTCGAATAATACACCTCAATTTCCCTTTGAAAGGTTCTTTCAATTCAGTGCTAACACAAACCATCTGAGCTAGAGGTCCTTTTCCCCCTTAGTCTCCCCATAAGCTCTTTCTTTGATTGTATCTTGCACCCCCTTTGTAATTTCACTTCTTTACAAATGCTTGATCTCTCTTTGGTATCAAAGCTCATATAGGTCCTATCAAATCCTAAAGAGCTACTATTGTGGCAAGGCTCTTCCTTACAATTAGCTCATTTGGTGGGAAAAGACATGGCTATATATTGGATGAGGGTGCTTTGAGATACCAATGTCGTTTAGGTATGGTTTGGAGTAGTTAGTGAGAGAAATCTTGGACCACATGGCAGCCATGTGGTCCTCCATAAAATAATTTTGGAAATTGGAGTAGTTAGTGAGAGAAATCTTGGACCACATGGTAGCCATGTGGTCCTCTCTAAAATAATTTTGGAAATATATCTCTATTAGAGAGAGAGATAGAGAGAGAGAGAGAGAGATTCTTGACTAAGTTAATGAAATGTACTTTTTGTTGTGTAGACAATCCAAGAAATGCTCCATCTTTTGAGATCTATATGTTCCAAACTATTTTAATATAAACATTTTTCTTTCATGGATTTCCCTATACAAATGATTAGGTTCGCCCAATTGAAAAGAATTAAAAAATGTATTTATTAGTTGAATAAAGAGAAGTGGATGGGTAGAAAGGAGAAGGGAGGGTAAAGAGGAGAGTGATTAATGAGAGGAAGTCCCTTTAGTGGCCCTACAAAGGGGAAACAAGGAGATGGTTGGTATTTTGGGTCCAAAGGGCTACTACGGGTTCTCATGTGTAGTTAGTCTAGTTGATTAGTTAGTGTTTGTTAAATTAGATTAGTTGTTAATGGGCATTAAAGGTTCCTTTTCTTAGTACTACCTCAACTACTCTTCCTTATCATTAAAGTAAGGACATAGAAGCTTTGCCACCTTATTTATGAGGGGATGGGCATACTTACACTCTACATCCTTTAAAGCATCTTCATTTAGCTTATAGATATTGAGAATCCATAGTGGATGTCTTGAGTTCGAGTCCCACCTTTGGATGAAATTTTGAAGTTGGGGTGCTCCACCTTTTCACTTAAGAAATCAATTGAATTTCTCTTTTGAAAAATAAAGGCCTTTTCAATTACCTTGCTCCTTAGGTATGCACTATGTATGGAATGGTTTTTTGAGACTGAAGATAGCAACTCCATGAGCAAATGCACCAGTGAATGGGAGCACAAAAAATGAAGATAAAATTTTAAAATACAAGAACGAGAGGTGAAAATTCCCATTCTCATTTTCAAGGATTCCTATGTATAGTGGAGATTTCGTAATACAAATAGAAGAGGAGTACTTGATGTATTGCCCTATGATGTTTGTAGATAAGGCTATTAAATGGTTTGATCAATATTTGGTCACTTTAGGGAGTGAATTGAGGGAACCATTTTGAAGAGGTTTCAGCAAGAGTTCAACAAATAACATGTGCCAAATCTCACATGTTTCAAGTAGAAATCAAGAGAGGTGGTGTACAACTTTATAGCTAGAATGAGGATGCTTACCAAATCAACTAACTAGTGCCTTAGACAAAATGGTGCTTCATTCATGGGCATTGAATGGCTTCACCAAAAGTTGAGATATGGAAATCACAAATCTAACAAGAATGTACAAAACAATATTGCACAATCAAGATGGGGGGTTATCAATGAGACCAAGAGAAAAAAAGGTAGTCTTCATGGAGAAGAAGACAAAGAAGCAAGCTCTAAGAAGGAATTATCTAAGACAAAATGGGAAGAGTAAAAACATCTTCTCAAAGAGATGTGAATAATATGAGTTAAAAAATAAGTTTAATATATCAAGTGCAAATTTGATGGACATAGTAGTACCCATTGTAGGCTAGGATGATATTACAACACATGCAATTATTAAGGCCATATGGTTGAAGAGCAATGGTTCAACAAAATAAAAGGAATACTGAGGTCAATCAAGTAGAGAGGGAGGGAAAGAGACCTTATTAAAGAAACAAGCCAATTTCAATATACATTTTTCTTCCATAGAAAGGAAGGTCACTAAAGTGGAACTGTAAATTATGGAAGAAGTAGCTGGAGATTATATAGAGAGCATGCAACAATAATGAGCAAGCACCACTATTAGGCCTAGTGTTGCCACACATTGAAATGAATGTGGCCTCAAGGTCATAGAGTAGCCATAAGAACTTAACGAATCAAGAGGAGTAAAAAGAACCAGGGTTTGATTGGAAAAAAGAAAGAAAGATGGGTACTAAGTTGGAAACCCAAAGATCCCTTGGTAGCATTGCGAGAAGAGTCAAAATGCAGTCAGATGACAAATCAAAGTGTGCATAAGATCTGAAATGCACTGAAGAAGAGAGAAAGTGACAATGAAATGAAAGGCACCCCATTTGAGAAACACGAAATGAATGTAGCTTAGGAGAAACTTAGTGAGGTTAATGTGATTATTTCAATAGGACAACTATTGGAAATATTTCTCACTACATGAAGCTCTTCTAAGAAAAGTCACTCATCCTTAAGGTTCTTGAATTTCTATTAGAGAGTAAGGTGCATCAATAGAGGAGAGAAAAAGTAGCATTTGGGCAACCAAGACATTTGTATAAAAAGGTGGGATATGATCCTCTAAAGATGCATCTTTCACGCATCTTTTCACATGAGGAATGAAAATGATGGCTAAAGCAAAGCCATAGTAAAAAAGAGATTGAGTGCTGGATTACGGTGGAGTACAATGTATGCATATGTAATAAAGCATTGCAAGACATGTGAAAAATGCCATTTATTGGGCTTAGCAAAGTTTGACAGTTAGATGCCACTCAATCCCATGTACCATGGTGGGAAACCTTCCAAACATGGGGATTAGACTTCATAGACTCCAAAGTTTCCCTACATTCAAGAGGGAATAGGTACATTGTGGTAGCAACCAATCATGTGACCAAATGGGCCAAAGCAAAAGCTATGAGGGATGACGTAGCACAAAAACATATGAGATTACTACTTAAAGAGGATCGCGGCTCCATGCCAAATTAGACACAAACAATGAGTTGCAAAACAGCCTTAAAGAAGGTAAACGTCAAATTCAAGCACTAGAGAAGGAATGCATGGAATCAAATGAGATACTTGTGCACACCAACATAGAACTAGATGCTCAAGAGCAAGAGATACTCCAACTCCACATGCTTAATGATCAATTTCCAGGGCATCCAAAAGCAGCTCAACAATTCAATAGTCTAAAGCTTGCATACACCTCCACATTGGGTAAGTATAAAGATAAGTGCATGGAGTGGAAAAATAAAAAAGTAATAATTCCCAAGTTGGAAATTCAACTATTGGGTCAAGCCGATAACGATGCTGAGAGGTCGGCACAAGATCTGTGCTACAAGGCATCACTACATTATACCAAGAGCTTGTTCAACAAGAGGATCACCTTGAAGGAAGAATATGCATACTCTAGAAACACTTGCAAATCAAAATGTTACATGCTCGTTACATGCAGTATCTGGTCTTGATTGGACCAGACCAGTAAGCACAAAGACTCTCTGAGATCTATGCCAGCATATGGATGAAGATGAGAGGAATGTGTTCTATCTCTCAGTGCATGCAAATCTCATACGATTAAAGGCTGATGCAATACTACTATATGAATGATTGATGGGAAGCCCCCCTCTTCGGGTAGTAGTTGGACTCCTACCTTTACTGCAACAATCACCAGCAACTTCCATGGGATATAACTCCCAAAAAAATCCAAAATTAAAGCTAGCAAGGCCTACGAGAAGCGACAAGGATTTGCCAAAGGAATATGTGGTCTACCTTTAATCTAATCTCCCCTATCTTGCCACACTCTATTCACTCACATCCCTCCCTAACTCCAGTACTATCCTCCATACCTTTCCAGAAATCCATGCTAATCCATATTCCTTGCCATGCCTCTTTGCCCATGCCTCTCAACACTATTGCCTAATCCAAGAATCTAACTCCTATCATCCAGTTACACCTAACTTTTTTCCAACACTTGACAATCCATCCTTTGAGGATTATCAAGTTTCTAATCAATTTGCCTGGCTCTCCCTTCACTTTCCACCAACATCTCTACTTCTACCTTCTCAAATTCACTACTTGCTTTGATCTCAAGCTTTTCCCCTATAACCTCTTCCTCTCCCCCAAGACCACATGTTCCTCGAATCTCCCTTGAGTTTTCAATGGAAGATATCATTAATGATTCCATCAATGAGCTTCAAGAATTGGATAATCCAATTTGCACACCCACAAGGGAGTTGCAACAAGATACAGATAGGATTCCCATGTCCAGTAATCCCATTGGTGAATTTTGGAGGCAATACCAGTCAAGAGGAGGATGGGACCTCTCTGGAATTCCAATGAGTATTCACCAAGCACAAATCACTCCAGACATCAGCATGAAATTGGAGCCACATCCTGCTTGGCATAGACCAAAGCTGCTCAATGAAAAGTAGCTCCATGAATACATGTAGGCTCCATCTTCCTTTTGCACGCATCCCACATTTGATGTGGTTCCCCGTTGCTACCGATGGGATGTCAATCATCATGATCTAGATAATGCAGTCCTTGCAATTGGCTGTTAATCAATAGAAACTCTAAAATCAAATGGACAAGCCAAGAAACACTCATCAGATCCTTGGACAGACATGCATCAATTATGCAAAGCAGTTATGACAAAACACTAAAGGAAAGTGCAAGCTATAGTGAAGCCTTAGCAGTCATCCTCGAGGTGTCCCTCACCATTGATGACCATTTTCCCAACCTCAGCTTCAATCCAAATCAACAGATAGATGCTCAAAAAACAAGTCACCTCTTTCAAAGGGCCATAACAACATCGTCTACAGACCCAACCATAACCCAAGGACGGGTAATCAAATCAGTCCAGGGGATTTGTTAACCCTATGGCAACAAGGGCCAGAAGTGCAATTTAGGACAACAACTATGAGAGCATTGTCTGTGTAGAGTAGTGGCAAAGCTCCGCTTGTAATATCTTGAGCCTGAAAGATGGTATGATAAATTCTTAAGGATGAGGATATAAAAAATCCGCTCTAGAAAAGATCCAATCATACTTGCAAAATCAAGATCTAGAGAGTCACCTCTTTCAAAGGGCCATAACAACATCGTCTACAGACCCAACCATAACCCAAGGACGGGTAATCAAATCAGTCCAGGGGATTTGTTAACCCTGTGGCAACAAGGGCTAGAAGTGCAGTTTAGGACAACAACTATGAGAGCATTGTCTGTGTAGAGTAGCGGCAAAGATCCGCTTGTAATATCTTGAGCCTGAAAGATGGTATGATAAATTCTTAAGGATGAGGATATCAAAAATCCGCTCTAGAAAAGATCCAATCATACTTGCAAAATCAAGATCTAGAGAGAGAAATACTAAAAGCCTACACTTTCAGAGGTCCCTCCACTTTGTGTAGAGACCCAAAAGGTCCCCCCACTTTGTGTAGAGACCCAAAAAGTCCCCCCACTTTGTGAAGAGACCCAAAAGGTCCCCCCCAAAAGTGGAGGGACTCCTGTTTGAAAGGTCTCCTACAAAAGTGGTCCCACCACGGAGGTACCTATGGATTGTGTAGAGACCAACATGTATAAATATCTCTCAATGGAATGAAGCTCTGACTCTTTGGGGTTCAGTGTTCAAGCTCACTATTGTGTTCATGCGATTGATCTCCATTGCGTCCATGCTCTCTTACACTATCCTATTCTAGCATGCCCTTACCCTTGCACTCTCCCTTGTACGCCCTCCTCCTTCTCCTTTCTCCTCCTCCTCCTCCTCCTCCTCCTCCTCCTCCTCCTCCCATCTCCTTCTCCTTCCTCCTCCTTCCTCCCTCCTCCTCCTCCCTCCTCTTTCCTCCTCCTCCTCCCTCCCTCCTTCTTCTACCTCCTCCTCCTCCTCCCTTCTCCTCCTCCTCCCTCGTCCTCATCCTCCTCCCTCCCTCCTCCTCAACCCTTACCCCTTGAATCTGCAAAGGAGACTAGCTCTCCACTCCTCAACCTTGGACTCCTCCTAAACCTTGCAACCCCCTCTGAACCCTGGAACTCCTAGTTAGCTCTCTCAACCTTGTCTCCCTTTCAAACCCTAAAATCCCCTTCTAAACCCTTGAACTCCTGTGGAGGCGAGAGCCTCCATCAATCGTTATAATCAAGCCCTCTTTCTCATTCACGTGCGCATGAGATCTGCTTTCCATGCTTTAGCCTACACCTCTTACCAGAACATGACCCAAGGACCTATGCTACAACAAGTAATGACATGACTGTAGGTGACCAACACCCTCGGAACCTGCACTTGGGTAAACCAGAGTGAACACTCATGTTCTCTAGCTTCGGTTGTGAAAAGTGCTTTGAGCCCTCCCCTCTCTAACAAGCACACTCTCTCTCCACCCCACCACCACTCTCTTCCTCTTTCCACCCTCACCTCTCTCAAACTTTATCCCTCTCTCTCACCTCTTTCCCACCTCTCTCTAGATCCCTCACCTCCCGTCGTGAGTGTGACTGCCTATCCTCACTACTAATTTTAGCCACTATATGCTAATTTTGGCAAAGTTGCCTTTGGTTGCTCCTATCTTCACCTCTACCTCAGCTCCCCCTCCCTCCATCCATCACCTTCCTCCATCGCTCTTCTCCTTGCAAGCGCCCTCAACTTGCATCTCCAATCACCCTCTAGATACCCCCTTTTCCCTTGTGACCTGACCCTCCTCTAGCGCCCTCCATCACTCTTCTCCCACACCTCCTTTCCTTCTCCTATGCTCCTCCTCTTTGCTCCTACCACCAAACTCCTCGTTGCTCCCTCCCTACAGCTCCATCACCATCTCCCTCCTGCGCCATCTCATGTGCCTCCTCCTACTATGCCATCTCCTCCTTCCCCCTTCTCCTCTCCCATGCCATCTCCTTCGGCATCATCTCCCCCTGCACCGTCTCCCTCTTGCCATCTATGTGTTCTCCCCCTGTGCCATCTCCCTCATGCTCGTGTGCCATCTCGTCCTGTGCCATCTCCTCCTAGACCACCTCCCCCTACACCATCTCCCTCCTACCCCCTGTGCCATCTCCTCCTGTGTTATTGCCCTCCTGCCCCTTGCACCATCTCCTCCTGTGCCATCTCCCCCTAGCACCATCTCCTCCTACACAATCTCCTCCTGATCCTGCCCATATCCTCCTGCGCCATCTCCCCCTATGCCATCTCCTCCTGCGCCATCTCCCCCTGTGCCATCTTCTCCTGTGCAATCTCCTCTTATGCCATCTCCTCCTACCCATCTCCTCTTGTGCCATCTTCTCTTGTGCCATCCCTTCTACTCCCTTAGCTGCTCCCTCCCCCCTACCATCTCCATCAATCACCTCCCCCAACATCTTTTGTGGTTGTCACCTCCCCTCATGCTCATGCTGCCTTCTCTCCTCCTTGGCATCTCCTTTATCCTCTCCTCCTCTATGCCAGAGAGGCACACCAAGTACATGTTAGATATTAATCCTCCACTCTCATGTAACTACATAGGAACCAGCTAACTCTACTTGTAAGCCTCCCATATGAGGAGAAGGCATTTGAGTAGCTCTGTTATCTAGTACGTCTTGGTTTGGACACCAGATGGGGGCCATGTGTGGCCTGATGGCTGGACAGAGTTGGCACACTGCCAACTAGGCTACATGCAAGTGTGGGAAGGCATCCCATGACTGATTGCATTGAGGGTAGACGGAGCATTTTTCAGGGCAGCCCACTCTCGAGTTGCGGGGCCCGTTTGGAGTCCCAGATGATCTTGGATGGCTGTGGGCTGACCCGGTTCTATCGTGTGGTCAGTGGCCTATTTCGGGACCAACCCCCAGTCGACTGTTTTGGGCGGACTGGGTCGGTCACCAATTGAGCCCAACCGACTATGACTGGTGGCTATATAAGAGCAAGCCCATGGAGCCCATTTCATCACTGGCTATAGCAACCCTGATTCCTTAGCATCCATCCTCCGTCCTCTACTATTTCTAGCTCACCATCGAAGCTTCTTTCATAGGAGCGCACGGTTGGGAGGTAGCGCCATCTATTGTATCAGTTTTAGAGTAATCAAATTTTTGATTCTCCATACTATCTGTTTTCTCTCTTGCATACGAGATCCTGTTATCTATTGAGCATAGACGTTGTATTGTTTTCTTACATGGTATCAGAGCCTGGACTCTATCAAGAAGATTTGGTAGTGTGTTTCTATTTGCAAGCAGATTGTGAGAGATGGCCCAGCCCGCAAGACTACGAATCCCACTGTTTGGCGAAAGCAAAAATTTGGACGGCTCTAACTATCCACTCTGGAAGTTCAAGATGAAGACCATCCTAAGCGGATATAAGCTTTGGGACACTGCTACTAGGGTGGATGTGAGGCCAGTTGCGAGACCGCGGATCCTAGACCAGGTCCAGCCAATGCAAGACAATAGATAGTACCAATTGCGGATGAGATTCTTACGTGGACAAGAAGAAATGTAGATGCGCTGTGTTCTATCGTCTGTGGTGTAAGTGATTCCGTCGTGGCATTAATTCAACATGTCACCACAGCGGAGGAGGCATGGACGGTCTTGAAAAATCAGTACGAGACCATGAATCAGACATGGATTCAGAATCTGGAGACTGAACTCACGAACAAGAAATTCTGAAGTGGTAGAGAAGTTCATCACCAGGGTGAAGAATGTGCGTGATCAGATGACTACGATTGGCATCACTATCACCAGTGAGAATCTAGCACAAAGGTGTATACGGATTCTCCCACCAAAGTACAACGGTCTTGTTACAGCACTGAATACACAGAATAGAAATCTTCCCCTCAACTTTGAGGATTTCAGCGCGATGCTTCTGGAGGAGGAGATGCGTCAAAAGACGAGGACTGGAGAAGATTTGGCTTTCTACACTGGATCAAAGAAAGGTAAGGGTAAGGACTCTAGTAACCCATCTTCTTCTGATGATAAAAAGAGAAAGAAGAAGATCAAGTGCTTCTATTGCAACAAGGCAGGGCACAAGCAGAATGAGTGCCAGATAAGATTGCAGATAAGAGGAACGGAGTAAAGAAAGAGTCCAGCAACAGTGCACAGGCAATACCAGTAGAGCTGTTCATCGCAATAGAGGAGATTTGCATTGAGGCAGTTCATGTACCTGTGGATGAACCTTGGATCATTGATAGTAGTGCATCACGCCACATGACCAGTCAGAAGGATTGGTATACCTCTCTACAGTCGGTAGGGAATGACATCCTGGTAGCAATCGGCAATGATGCAAAATGTCCAACAAAAGGAAAAGGTACAATTGCTCTCAAGTCAGATGGAGTTGTGAAATAGTTGTCCGATGTTCTTCAAGAGGAACTTCTTGTCCATTTCTGCGATCACGGATTGGGACCTCAAAGTTCAATTCGATAAGAATGGTGCACAGATCTTGGATCTTCAAGGGAAGGTCATTGGTAAAGGTACACGGTGCAACAACATCTATGAACTCTCAGCTTTTAGTGCTTGAGCGGATGTGAAGAACACTAAGCTATGGCATGAGAGGTTTGGCCATCTAAACCTTAGTTCTTTGAAGGAGATGCATAAAAGTGGAATGATTGCAGACCTATCAGAAATTTCAGATCTGCCCGATGTATGTGAAGCTTGCATGATGGGCAAGCAGCATTGGTAGCCCTTTCCTAAAGAGGCCAGTAGGGCAAAGGCTCCTCTAGAGCTCATTCACATGGACCTCTGCGGAAAGATGGAGACTGAAGCTTTGGGTGGTTCCTACTACTTCATGATGCTGATCAACGACTATAGTAGAAGGATATGGATATACTTCCTGAAGACTGAAGATGAGGGGCATGTAATGGTCGAGAAAGAAACAAGGAAGAACGTGAAGAAATTGATATCAGACATAGGACAGTTCACATCAACTGAATTCAAGAGTTACTGTAAAAGTCACGAGATCAAGAGGTAGAAACCCCCACCACGTACATCACAGCAAAATGGAGTAGTAGAATGCAAGATGCACGTCATCTGTGAAATGGGCAGGAGTATGATGAAAGGGAAAGATTTGCCAAAGTCTTTCTGGGTTGAAGCATGTAACACTGCAGTTTACATTCTGAAGCATAGCTACACGAAAGCTGTGAAGTTCGGGATGACTCCACTGCAGAGGGCTTTTCTGGTAAGAAACATTTAGATACATTTCAGAGTTTTTGGATGTGATTGTTTTGTGCATGTCCCTGATGCTAACAGGACCAAATGGGAACCGAAGAGTCGAAAGTGTATTTTCTTGGGCTACAGTAAAGAGGCAAAGGGTTACCATCTCTATAACCCTGTTACCAAGAAGGTAATAGTAAGTTGCGATGTGGTCTTCTCAAAACAGCTGCATCAAGTGGAGGAGGATGCTTCCTTCCCAGACAACTAGGACCAGGATATTGATCTAGTACCACCACCAACAGCAGACCGAAATCCCCCAACGGTGCTTGGGAGGATTCAAGATAAAGAAGATGAAGAAGAGCCTATAGAACCACAACAGCAAAAGCCATTCCCAAAGTGGGTAAAGCAGCTTTTGGATGGCAGAGAACCTCCAGCCATTGAGGAGGAACCATCCGAACACCGCCGATCCAAGAGATTAGAGGAGCAAAGAAGAGCGCAAGAACACTTGGTCAACTATGCTTTGATGACATAAGTGATCCGTGTTGATGAACCCAAGTGTCTTGAAGAGGAACAGGGTGATGATAGGTGGATGGAGGCTATGCAGTTGGAGTATGGCTCCATAATGAAGAACAACACTTGGGACCTTGTGGATCGTCCACCAAAATGCAAGGTAATTGGCACCAAGTGGGTATACAAGACCAAGTACAAGTCTAACAGCACATTGGATAAGTACAAGGCTCGGCTCGTGGCAAAAGGATTCGCACAGGTACATGGTTTTGATTATCAGGATACTTTTGCTCCCACAGCTCAACTAACCACAATTCGCAGTGTTTTGGCTTTAGTTGCCCATGGAAGTTGGCCCGTGTTTTAGATGGATGTAAAATCCACCTTTCTAAATGGAGATCTCAAGGAGGAGGTATATGTGGAACAATCACCAGGTTTTGAGATCCTTGGTTTAGAAGGTAAAGTGTGTAAACTAAAGAAGACACTTTACGGGTTGAAACAGGCCCCACGAGCATTGTACCAGCAAATTGATGCCTACTTTCTACAAAACGGGTTTAGGAGGAGCCCATCAGATGCAAATTTGTATATCTTCAGAGAAGGAGGCAGTTGTATGATCATGGTCATTTATGTGGACGACCTTTTCATAACAGGGAACCATGAAGAGAATATCTCACAGACAAAGCATTTGCTAGGAAGAGAGTTTGAAATGACAGACCTCGTACTGATGCATTTCTGTTTGGGGATTGAAGTTTGGCAAGAGCTGAAATAGATCTTCATTTCATAGCTAAAGTATGCTAGAGAGATACTAAAGGCATTTGGCATGGCTGAGTGCAAGATAGTTGGTATCCCTATGGAGGTTGATGTGAAGCTCTCAAGCGAGGATTCATCACCACTGGTGGACGAAGCGAAGTACAGAAGGCTTGTGGGCAGTTTGATTTACTTGTGCAACACACGACCGGACATCAGCTTTGTGACTGGTGTACTAAGCAGGTTTTCCAATAAGCTCAGGAGAACCATTGGAGGGCAAGGATGTGGGTGCTGAAGTACATCAAAGGCACACTTGATTATGGCATCATCTATACCAAGGGCAACATCTTGACCGGATTCTATGACTTGGATTGGGCAAGAGACGTGGATAGCAGGAGATCAGTGACAGGTTACTATTTCTCACTTGGATCTGGAGCTGTGTCATGGGTCAGCAAGAAGCAACCCACAATTGCTCTTTCTTCTACCGAGGCTCAGTACAAATCAGCATGCTTTGCTTCTTGCAAGGCAGTGTGGTTGAGGAGGATTCTGGGGGACATGGGTGTAGTGTAGAACAAGCCTACGCAGTTATCATGTGACAATCAGAGCTGCATCGCGATTGCAAAGAACCCTGTGTTCCACACTCACACAAAACATATTGAGATTCAATATCACTTTGTATGCGAGCTCATCATGGATGGAGAGTCGACTTGGTGTACTGTTCGACTATAGAGAATGCTACGGACATCTTCACAAAGGCTCTTGGAAGAGACTTGTTGGAGAGGCATCTTCATCGACTTGGCATAGGACCGAAAAAGTAAGCTCACTTGCGGGTGGACATTGAGGGGGGGTGTTAGATATCAATGCTCCACTCTCATGTAACTACACGGGAACCAGCTAACTCTACTTATATGCCCCCCATATGAGGAGAAGGCATTTGAGTAGCTCGATTATCTGGTAGGTCCTAGTTTGGACACTAGATGGGGGCCATGTGTGGCCTGATGGCTGGATGGAGTTGGCACACTGCCAACCAGGCTACATGCAAGTGCGGGAAGGCATCCCATGATTGACCGCATTGAGGGTAGATGGAGCATTTCCCAAGGCAGCCCAGTCTCTTGCGGGGCCCATTTGACATCCCAGATGATCCCGGATGGCTATGGGCCGAATGGAGGGCCGAATGGAGAACGTAGGTTAGTTGCTCTATGTTGCACACCGGTTCTATTGTGTGGTTGGTGGCCTATTTCACTGTTTTGGGCAGACTGGGTCGGTCACCCAATTGAGCCCAACCAACTACGACTGGTGGCTATATAAGAGCAAGCCCATGAAGCCCATTTCATCACTGGCTATAGCAACCCTGATTCCTTAGCATCCAGCCTCCGTCCTCTACTATTTCCAGCTCGCCATCGAAGCTTCTTTCACAGGAGTGCACGGTTGGGAGGCAGTGCCATCTATTGTATCACTTCTACAGTAATCAAATTTTTGATTCTCCATACTATCTATTTTCTCTCTTGGGTATGAGATCTTGTAATCTGTTGAGAACAGACGTTGTATTGTTTTCTTACAATACAAATCTCGCTTGCCAAAAGACAAGCTCTTCATTCCCTTTTATGTGAAGATGACTTCTTAGGGGTCTAATGCTTGTTTGTCAACGATGAATGCTCTAAGTTGTAGCACATGCATCATCTTCCACTCATGATGAATCATCTCATTTGGCTTCTTCAAAAGAAATCCATAACTTTGATTTCCAAAGGGCTTTGTACAAAGTTTGATTTGATGAATATTTAAAATAGCCACATTACATGTCGTTTTTTGGCTCACATTATTCTCCTTTGTTGAGTATTATGGTTGTATATTCCATGTTATGGTAGAGCAGTCAGTCATGAAATTTCATATGTCAATAAAGTAATTTGTTAAGCCACTGAAGTTAATGATATGGCAATGAAGTCAATAATGTAACTTATTAAGTCACTCATGCTACTAATTGAATCAATGAAGTTAATGAATTTGGCAGAAAGTACAATTAATAGCAAGAATTTGAGAATAATGAAAAGACTTCAAAACTTACATTTATGTGCTCATACATAGCTTGGATCACTTTTAGCAACTTAGCTTTCTGCTTGGCTCACTTTTGGTAGCTCAGCTTTTTGACTACCTCATGGGTAAGTTTTACTCTTTTGACACTCTTTGTTCTATTTCGTTGTACTTTTCTAGCACTCCTTTTTCTCTCTTTGTGTCACACATTTTGTTTTTCTCACATCTTACTTCATTTCATTCCCTCTCACACCCTCACTTCTCACCCTCCATTTCATTTCTTTTGATTTCATTCCATCCCCCTCTCTCTAGTCGTCCACCTCTCTCTCGTTGCCGCCCACGATCATTTCCTGCTTCCCACACACCCTCTCTTCTCTCCCTCCATTTCATTTCCTTTCATTTCATTCTGCCCCCTTCTCTCTAGCATCCACCTCTCTCGTTGCCATCCATCACAGTTTGCGGCTCGCAGTTTGCCACTCGTCGCTTGCCTCTCTCTCACCACTCACCGTCCATTGCCTACTATTGCATGCCTCTCTCGCCACCTGCTCGCCACCTCCCTCTTGCTGGTCACCACCCATTGCTCCATCGCTTGCCACTCTCACTGTTCATTGCTCCATCATCAATCTCTCATCGCATTGCCACATGGAAAAGGGATTAACCCCTTTCCTTATTATGTGGCAACAGTCAATGGCGGCCATGGAATAAGGGAGGGGGTTGCAAGGGGGGTTATCCTCCCCCCTCACTTATCCCTTGGTTGCCATGGCTGTCAGGGATAAGGGAGGGGAGAGAGTATCCCCTCTCACCACCTCACCGCCCCACCTTCCATTTCCCTTCAATCGCATGCCTTCCATCACCCGTCTTCCCTTGCCTAGCTCACTACCTCACCGCCTTCCATCGTCCATCTCGCCATCTTATCTCGTGCAGTTGCCTTCTCTTTCCCTAGTTCCCATGGCCATGGCTGCTTTCTCTGCTTCCTTTCCTCTTTGTTTCTCCCTCTCCTCTCATGTTCCTTTCTGTGCTCCTCTCCTGTGGTGGTGCCAAACTCCCTTTAATAAGAATACCTAATCTTGAGTATGAGATGAATTTAACAATATGCCATGAGTAGAAATTAGTCAAACTAGCATGCTTGTGTTTTACACTAAAAGAGCTTCAAATATGTCTTTACATCTACAAATTCAAGTAACACATGAAAAAGTTTCACTAATTTGAAAGTAGATGGGTTTTCATATTTATGAGAAGTGACCCCCCTAAGGAACATCCCCATGTAATATCTAAGTGCAGAGTTTACATTGATGCTACCACCTCGACCCACATGTCACAATACAAAATCATTGACTTAAATAACAGCTTGAAAGTTGTAATAATATGATCAGTAAGCTTTTTTGAAAATCTTTGAATTAAAAACGTCACATCATAAATATTGACAATGTCACCAACTTACAATTTGTTCTGCATCACTTTCATTGTAATCATTTGCACAAATATTGATGAGGCTTTTGCTCTCATCAATCTCCGTAGGAGGTATTGATGACAAGGCTATGGCACTGCTCTCAATCCTCGGACATTTGTTCTTATTCTCCACCAATATTATTGCCTAGACCTCATGGAACTACCTCTCCGTGATTCCTGCGTGAGCTGAGTCATGCATTTTCTTCCGTACACTAAAGATTGGATGTTCCAATGTGTTGGTAGTTGCCAAATACCTGCACCTATCAAGCCCCTCTTCTGGAAAGCCCAGGTCAATATTACTCTCACAATTGGAGAGTGCCCCTAATGCTTCATCCTCTCATTTTCTTCACATACTAAATATCAATTAAGAACAAATATTCTATGTTTTCAATCAAAACATACAAAAGGGTTTGCAATAAAACATCTTCCTTCATATCCTCCTCCGCTTCTTCTTCTCCTTCTGCCATTGTGGGCTATCCCCATGGAGGATGTACTAGTTGCTTCTTGAACCACAACCAGCTCTACCTCTATTGTGTGCTTCGCGAGGCTGCCTTTGGCAACCACATTTAGATTTTCTTCAACATCCATTTCTTGCTCTGATGCAAGAAGAGTAGGCACTTCCTATGTGAATGGAGGGGCACGCATGTCCTCCATTTCTAGCATGATTATACAATATTCTAAGGGTAAGGATGCAAATTGGGTTCCTATAGGCCCCAGTTGGAGATCCATCTTCTCATCCTTTGATATTTTTCTAAAATTTATACAACTCCATAGTCATTCTTGTCCACAAAACCACCACTCACCTCACTAGCGAAAGGTCCTAGATGTAAACGCATCTCTCCATCCATGTTAAGAATGGTCCCGTCAATTCATTATAGTAGTTCACAACTTCTAATAAACTAAATAGAAGAGGTTTTTTCTTACCGAACTTACATCTAAATATGCCAAGTACCTACAATGGGACATAGAACCGCAAGCCACCCACTGTCTCCAAGACTAGTTGTGGCCTCACATATTATAAAAAATATATACATATCTTCAAATCTTGCATATTTTTCAAAGTATACACCTTATATTTTGTGGTAGGGGGGACATGATATTTTCATATTTTTCCCTTGCATATTTGAAATGTTTAAAGGAAGTCTATGCATATTCTATAGGGACCTTGTCTCCCCTTACCCTAGATTTTGGATGAGGGTAGTAACATAATACATATTGAGTTGGCGCCCTAGGGCTCCTCTCTCTCTCTTCTCTCTCAATTTCACTCTCTTAACTATTTACAAAAAGTAAACATGAACATGAATTTTTCATACCTGGTGGAAAGTTTTGTAGATAGGATGTAGACTCTCCTTGATTCTTCCTCTACTTGCTCCTTTCTCTTTTGCTCCAATTGATTGAGATAAGAATGAATGATGGGAAGACCTTTTGATACTTTTATAGGGAAAATTAAGATTTTTCCTTTTGTACCCTTCTTTTTCCTTCTCCTTTTTTTTTTGTTGAAACAGGTGCCTATTTTACTAACAATTAGATGGTAGGTTATCATTTTATAGCCTACTAATCTCACAACCACCTATCCATTGAATCACACCTTTTTATAAGCCGTTGCAAATGGCACTTATTTTAATAACAATTAGATGCAAGGCTGGTCAATAATAAAAATTAGATGAAAGGTTGCTAAAAAACCGCCACGAGCATGTTAAAAATACATCACTTAAACCCTTAGATCCATTTTCAAAATTTGTAAATATTTGGATTGGTGACAAGTGTCCTCTCCTCCCATTGTCTTTTTAAATTCTACAAAGCATTCGATGGGTGACAAGTGTCACGCTGACTCCCTACTGCTTGTCACTCCACTTGATCATTGTGTGGTCCCGTGTCCTCTCAAAATTGAGTCACAAATTTTTTCCAAAGATTTGGATTGGTGACAGGTGTCCTCTCCTCCCTTCATCTTTTTACATTCTATGAAGCATTCAATGGGTGACAAGTGTCATGCTGACTACCCACCGCTTCTCACTACGCTCAGTTGTCATGTGATCCTAGTGTCCTCTTAGAATCAATCATGCCCTTTTGAAGCCGTTGCCAATGGCACCTACTTTACTAATAATTAGATAAAGGGTTGCTATAAATCTGCCATGAGCATGTAAAAAAGTACAGATCCATTTTCAAAATTAGGGAGCTTTTGATTGGTGACAAGTGTCCCCCATCTCTCGTCACTCGCTGGACCTAAATTCTTTATATGATCATGTATTATGCTAAAATGTATAGTTGGCAAATTTAAAATTTAGATCCTATTAGCTAAATTTACTATACCTGAATCCATTATTGGAAACCAATAAATTTGTATCACCATCAGAATAAAATAAAATAAAGTAAAAGTAAAATAAAAGAGAGTAATTTAATAACTCAAATACTCCTTTCCTTCATATTACATCTAAAAGACTCCTTTCCTTCAGGGGGATGGTTCCACATTGCTTTGATCAGGTTGTCTTTTTGAGCTCCCTGATTGTAGGCTCAACCCTCCTTGCTCATTCCTTTCTCCTTTCCTGAAGGGGCTGGTTCTTTCCTTCAAGGGCCCGACCCCTCCCTTGATGTTGCTTCCTCTTTCCTTTCTTTGAGATTCCTGGTTGTAGGCTTGGCCCTTCTTGCTCCTTTCTTGAAGGGGGATGGTTCCTCCCTTCAAGCTCCTTTTCCTCGCAGTCGTGCTCGGGCTTGGACTTCTTCAATTCAAGCTCCTTGTCTTTTGCATTTTTTGCCCAAATGGCAAATTGAGCTGCAACATCTACTTTCTTGTCCTAGATAGCTGTAGCAAGTATGCGCATTTGATCTTTCCATGACTTGGGCAATGGCAAATGACATTCTCTACATAGCGATCTTGCATGCACAAACACCCCAAAGCAAAAAACATGCACAGGGTGGTAGCACATAAGCCATCGAATCATCATGCAGTCATCTATGATGGGGGTATGGTAGACCATGTTTGGACCCTATTCAATAATAAGATAGGTATCCAATTTAACTATTCTGACTGCCAATACAACAGTCTTGCTCTATACATGGTGAAATTACTTCTTGATTTCTTTCCTCCCTCATCCTAAGGTTGCAAATGTTCTCCTCCAGAGATGATTCAATGTTGCAGGCTTTAGCTGGGCAAAAGGGTGCAGAGTTGGCTGTCTACAAGGCTTTCAGCTTCTCCATGCTTTGCTCACTACGTGCAATAGCTTCATTTGATTCCCTCATCATCTCTTGAAGCTACTTAAATTGCTCAAAAACATCAAAACTCTCATGGATGAATGAATGGCATATGTGCCATTCTCTGTTAGAATGGCACTGGTGTCAATCTCTTTTGTCACAATCACAAAGAGGGTCATGTCGGTACCGACTGAAGGTTAGACTTTACAAAAATCTCCAGGTTAACTAGATTGGTAGAGCAGTGACATGCCAAGAGGTGACAACTAGAATGGCAGTAGTGCCATTCTAAACATGCCTTTGGCTACTTCAACCTTTAGGCTATGGGGGAGCCATCCACAAACTCTCATGGATTAAGAATGGAAAATGTGCCATTAGAGAATGGCACAGGTGCCAATCTCTTTTGTGGCAGCCATCACAAAGAGGATCACATCAGTGCCCACTAAAGGTTAGATTTTAGATAAATCTCCATATTAACTATATTGTCATCAGTGCCATATTAAAAATCCATCTAGCTAAGAGGTGACATAACTAGATTGGCAACAGTGCCATGCTAAACATCCCTTTAGCTACTTCAACCTTCAGGCTATGAGGCAGCCATGCACAAACTCTCATTGATTAAGAATGGCACACGTCCCATTCTCTCTCAGAATGGCACTGGTGCTAATCTCTTTTGTGACAGTCATCACAAAGAGGATCACATCAGTGCCCACTAAAGGTTAGATTTTAGAGAAATCTCCATGTTAACTATATTGGCATCAGTGCCATGCTAAACATCCCTTTAGCTAAGAAAGAACATAAGTAGATTGGTAGCAGTGCCATGCTAAACATCCATGAGAGTTTGTGGATGGCTCCCTCTTTTCTTTTGTGACAATTATCACAAAGAGAAATCTCCTGTTAACTAGATTGGCAGCAGTGCCATGCCAAACATCCCTTTAGCTACTTCAACCTTTAGGCTATGAGGGAGCCATCCACAAACTGGCGCTGGTGCCAATCTCATTTGTGCTTTGAACATAACTAGATTGGTAGCAGTGCCATTCTAAATATCCCTTTAGCTACTTCAACCTCCAGGCTATGAGGAAGCCATCCACAAACTCTCATGTATTGATGAATGGCACATGTGCCATTCTCTATCAGAATGGCACTGGTGGAAATCTCATTTGTGATAGTCAGAATGAAGTTTAGATTTTAAAGAAATCTCCATGTTAACTAGATTGGCAGCACTACCATGCCAAAAATCCCTTTAGCTACTTCAACTTTCAGGCTATGAGTGAGCTATCCACAAACTCTCATGGATTAATGAATGGCACATATGCCATTCTCTATCAGAATGGCACTGGTGCCAATCTCATTTGTGACACAAAGAGAAATATCCATGTTAACTAGATGGGTAGTAGTGCCATTCTAAACATCCCTTTAGCTATTTCAACCTTTAGGCTATTGAGCCATCCTCAAACTCTCATGGATTAAGAATGGCACATGTGACAATCTTTGTTGTGACAGTCATCACAAAGAGAAATCTCCATGTTAACTAGATTGGTACTAGTGCCATGCCAAATATCCCTTTAGCTACTTCAACCTTCATTCTATAAGGAAGCCATCCACAAATATTCATGGATTAAGAATGGCACTAGTGCCAATCTTATTTTTGCTTTGAGCATAAATAGATTGATAGCAGTGCCATTCTAAACATCCATTTAGCTACTTTAACCTCCAGGCTATGAGGGAGCCATCCACAAACTCTCATGGATTAAGAATGGCACTAGTGTCAATCTCAATGATAATGGCATTGGTGCTAATCTCTTTTGTGACATTCATCACAAAGAGGATCAGTGCCATGCTAAACATCCCTTTAGCTAAGAGTTGACATAACTAGATTGGCAGAAGTGCCATGCCAAGCTGGAATATGGAGAGGGAGGGGGAGATAGAGAGAGAGGGGGGAGGAACTTTAGAGCTGCGGAGGAAGATAGAGAGAGGGTGGGAGACAAAGATAGAGCGAGTCAGATAGAGAGGGGGGTCTAGCTGCAGAGGGACAAAGAGAGAGAGGGATGTTGAGAGTTCACGCTCAACATCATGTGATCATGTGTGCATAGCACCATCACGTGATCATATGTGCATAGCACTAACCTTATAGAGTGCTATAAAGGAAAGGGTTAGATTGTTGAGATATTGAGCTCCACTCGTGATATGCCAGGGTGACCGTTGTGCATTTATGTCACTGACTTGTTAGCTATAGATGCGGTTGGTACACCACCCATGAATAATCGCTGGATGATAGCTATCCTTATGTACTGTAGTTCGTGGCTCAGTTAGTATGCCACCTTAGTTAGCTGAGTTTGATTTGAGACCCACATATAGGGTTCTTCTATTTCTTTGTACTAGAGTTCTTTTGGCTTTCACAACTAAGAAGAGGAAAACTATTTTCAGCCTCCACCTTTGTGTGTATTCCCCCATTGTATATGTGCGAAAGCCGCAAGTGAGATCCTTCCTTCTCTCCCTCTATCTTCACATGGTATTAGAGCCTGGTTCATGGTAAGGAGCTTAAGAAAGCAAACCAAGTTTGCAGTGCCCTAGTAAGAGAACCAGTGTTGCTTTCCTTTTTCAAGTTTGGGAGCAAATCCTTGTAGGTACCACAGCCAGAAAGTGCAAGAGTGCATTGTCTCAGATTGAGACGCCCTTCATAGTGTGGCAAGAGGGCATTTTGGGGCCCGTTTTGGAGGTGGAAGTTCTCCGCAAGCACTGAGAAAAAGGCCCTATTTTTGCTATGCGACCACTACTCTATAGGTCGGTGAAAAGTTGCCACAGAAATTGCATCATATGCCTGTGCGTAGAGATATTGGGAGTTACAGAATCATCCTTATTGCCAGTTCATGTAAAATCGTGACTAGGAAGTGACTGTGTGGTCAAATACCACTTTTGTCAGTTTTGCAGATTTGCCCTTGTGAGGCAGAAGCTGTGTTTTTTGTAGTGACAGAATATTTTGTAGCGTTCTGTAATGGTGTCTGATTCTCTTTCACAGATTGTCACTGAAAAGCTTGACAAGAACAACTTCCAAGCATGGAAGTTTAGAATGACGAATTTCCTTATGGGAAAAGGCTATTGGGAGTTCATTATAGGAAATGAAGAAGAAGCAGTTCTTCCTAATGTTCCCAATCAATAGGAAATGTAGGCATTTAAAGGATGGCATGAGAGAGCCAGAAAAGTTATGTACTGGCTGTCTATTAGTATTTCAGATTCTATGATTGTGCATATTCAAGATGCAAGTATGCCAAAGGAGGCATGGGATACTTTGGCAAAAATGTATAGCACAAATACGCAAGCCAGGAAAATGCAGCTCAAGCAGGAGTTGCACAATGTGCAGAGAGAAAATATGAGCATCAATGACTACCACATGAAGGTGAAGAAAATTGCAGATGCACTTGCTTCCATTGGGTCGCTAGTGGAAGATGATGATTTAGTTTCTGTGACCTTGAATGCTCTAGGAAAGGATTATGCATAGTTTCGGACATCCATTGTCGTCCGTGAAAATTTTCCTGATTTTGAGGAGTTGTTTGCTCTTCTAATTTCTGAAGAGCAAAGAAATGGGGGTGCATCTTCTTCAGGAGGAACTTCAAAAGAAACTATCTTCTACTCAAATGTTGGAAGAGATAGAGGCAGAGGTAGAGCAGGCCGATTTGGAGGCTATGGTAGAAATCAGAATATGTAGCAAACTCAAGAAAACCAGTCCTATGGAGGAGGACGTGGTAAATCTAGAGGCAGGGGGAGCCAAAGAGGTCATGGTGGATGGCAGAGAGGCCAAAATGCAAACAGCAATGCTGAATGCTACTATTGTGGTAAAATGGGTCATATGGCTAAAGACTGCTATAAAAAGCAGAATGACATCATGAATGGAAAATTGCAGCAAGGGAATTATGCATCTTCTAGTAGACAGGGTGATGACAAAAAGAAGCATCTGTTTATGGTGCAACACATGACCAATTCTATGACAACTGTAGAAGAAAGCAATGATGTGTGGTATGTTGACTCAGGTGCATCAAACCACATGACAGGTCATGTAGAATGGATGCAAGATGCAAAGAAAATGGAAAGACTAGGATTTGTGGAGACTGGTGATGATATTGCACATCCTATTGTGCAGGTTGGTAAAATTCCTTTGTCTATGCAGGATGGGAAAAAGAAATACCTGTCTGATGTATTTCATGTCCTGAATATCACTAAGAACCTGGTTTCTATTGGTCAAATGGTTGAGCAAGGCTTGCAGGTCAGATTTAATCCTCATGATTTAATCCTCATGGATGCTTTGTTGAGGATATGAAAAATAATGGTCGCTTAATAGCAAAAGGAAAGAAGAAGGGCAGGATGTTTACGTTGGATGCAGACATGCCTGAATTGAGTGCAGCAATGTTTGCACATGGGACCAGTGTAGTTGCAGATATTGATATCTGGCATAAACACATTGGTCAAGTTAATGTACAATGACTTAAATCAATGTAGGCCTAAAATATTTTTGCAAGATTGCCTAAATTCAAGGTTGCAGAAATGCATAAGGTATGTGAAGCCTGTCAATTTGGAAAACAGGGAAGGAAACCATTTCCTAGACATGTTCAAGAGAGTAAGAAGCCATTGGAATTAATCCACTCTGATGTGTGGACTACTAAAGCTGCATCTATTGGAGGCTATCATTATTTTGTCACTTTTATTGATGACTACAGAAGAAAAGTTTGGGTGTATTTTATGAAAAAGAAAAGTGAAGTGTTTGGGCATTTCAAAGCTTTTAAAGCTATGGTTGAAAAAGAAACAGGCCTACAAATAAAATGCCTAAGGTTAGATGGAGGGGGAGAGTATCTCTCAAATGAGTTTGCAAGGTTCCTGCAGGAGCATGGCATAAAGCAGCAATATTCATGCAGTCATACCCCACAGGAAAATGGACTTGTAGAAAGGAAAAATAGGCATATTGGAGAGGTATCTCGGGCCATGCTAAATGAAAAAGACCTACCAGATTATTATTGGGCTGAAGCAGTTGCTACAGTAGCTTACATAATGAACAGGACTCTCACTGCAACAATACATGGCATGATGCTAGAGGAGATGTATACTGGTAGGAAACCAGATATTTCTCATTTGAAAATTTTTGGTTGCATTGCCTATGTTCGTGTGCCAGATGAGTTGAGGTCCAAGTTGGATCCAGCTGAGAAGTGCATCTTTATTGGTTATTCTCTACAGCAGAAAGGGTATAGATGTTATAACACTTCTACTCATAAGTTTACAGTGAGTAGAGATGTTGTTTTTGATGAGATGAGCAGTTGGTATAAATCAGTAAATGTGATTGATGATTTAGATGCACAAAATGGTAATGCTGCACATAATTTACAACAGCAATCACAAAATATTAGTGGACCTGCAATGTCCTCTAGCAGTGGTTCACATACTTCGCCATGGACATGAAGATTGAGATCAGGAGAATCTCCTCAAAGCAATGCAGATAGTGGTATGCAGGTATCACAAAAAGGAAAAGAGAAGATATGTGAAGTCCACATTGCAGTATGGACTATTTTATGAGACTGGGGTTCAGATACAGTTGCATGGATACACTGATGCTGATTGGGCTGGTAGTATTTCTGATAGATGATCTACCAGTGGATATGTGTTCTCTTTTGGGAATACTGCAGTCACTTGGAGCAGCAAGAAACATTCTACAGTTGCCTTGTCGAGCATAGAGGCTGAGTACAGGGGTGCAGCAATGGCTGCATGTGAGGTAGCTTGGTTGCATAAGCTACTTTATGATGTGCATCAGTCTACAGATGGTCGAGTTGTCATTTATTGTGACAACATGAGCAGTATACACTTGGCAAATAACCCAGTCTATCATGCTAGAACAAAGCACATTGAGGTGTATTATCACTATGTGCGGGAGAAGGTTTTACTAGGTCTTATTGATCTAGTTTATGTCAGCACAGAGGATCAGGTAGCTGACATATTCACGAAGGCATTGTGCACAGAGAAGCTGCACAATTCAAAGACCTGCTTGGTGTGCATGAATTGGGATTGAGCTCGAGGGGGAGTGTTGAGATATCGAGCTCCACTCATGATATGCCAAGATGATCGTTGTGCATTTATGTCACCGACTTATTAGCTGCAGATGCAGTTGGTACACCACCCATGAATAATAGCTGGATGATAGCTATCCTTATGTACTCTAGTTTGTGGCTCAGTTAGTATGCCACCTTAGTTAGCTGAGTTTGGTTTGAGACCCACATATATTATTCTTCTATTTCTTTGTACTAGAGTTCTTTTGGCTTTCACAACTAAGAAGAGGAAAACTGTTTTCAGCCTCCACCTTTGTGTGTATTCCCCCATTGTGTATGTGAGAAAGCCGCAAGTGAGACTCCTTCCTTCTCTCCCACTATCCTGTGTGTATTCCCCCATTGTGTATGTGAGAAAGCAAACCAAGTTCGTGGTGTCCTGGTAAGAGGACCAGTGTTGCTTTCCTTTTTCAAGTTTGGGAGCAAATCTCTGTAGGTAGCACAGCTGGAAAGTGCAAGAGTGCATTGTCTCAGATTGAGACGCCCTTCATGGTGTGGCGAGAGGGCAATATATGCTGTGGGTGTGGGCAAAGCCCTTGGTGACTCTATTTTTTTGATTCGAGGCCATTTCGAGGCCCGTTTTAGAGGTGGAAGTTCTCCACAAGCACTGAGAAAAAAGCCCCGTTTTTGCTGTGCAACCACTGCTCTGCAGGTCGGTGAAAAGTTGACACAAAAATTGCATCGTATGCCTGTGCGCAGAGATATTAGGAGTTACAAAATCATCCTTACTGCCTGTTGATGCAAAATCGTCACAAGGAAGTGACTGTGTCATTAAATACCACTTTCGCCAGTTTTGCAGATTTGCCCTTGTGAGGCAAAAGCTGTGTTTTCTGCAGTGACAGAATATTTTGTCACTTTCTCTTTCAGAGATTGTCACTGAAAAGCTTGACAAGAATAACTTCCAAGCATGGAAGTTTAGAATGATGAATTTCCTTATGGGAAAAGGCTATTGGGAGTTCATTACAGGAAATGAAGAAGAACTAGTTCTTCCTAATGTTCCCAATCAATAGGAAATGTAGGCATTTAAAGGATGGCATGAGAGAGCCAGAAAAGTTATGTACTGGCTATCTATCAGTATTTCAGTTTCTATGATTGTGCATATTCAGGATGCAAGTACGCCAAAGGAGGCAAGGGATACTTTGGCAAAAATGTACACAGCACAAATACGCAAGCCAGGAAAATGCAGCTCAAGTAGGAGTTGCACAATGTGCAGAGAGAAAATATGAGCATCAATGAATACCACATGAAGGTGAAGAAAATTGCAGATGCACTTGCTTCCACCGCCAGTGGAAGATAATGATCTAGTTTTTGTGACCTTGAATGGTCTAGGAAAGGATTATGCATAGTTCTGGACATCCATTGCCATCCGTGAAAAATTTCCTGATTTTGAGGAGTTGTTTGCTCTTCTAATTTCTGAAGAGCAAAGATATGGGGGTGCATCTTCTTCAGGAGGAACTTCAAAAGAAACTATCTTCTACTTAAATGCTGGAAGAGGTAGAGGAGGCTGATCTGGAGGCCGTGGTAGAAATTAGAATATGCAGTAAAATCAAGAAAACCAGTCCTTTAGAGGAGGACATGGTACTCTAGAGGCAGGGGGAGCCAAAGAGGTCATGGTGGATGGCAGAGAGGCCAAAATGCAAACATCAATGTTGAATGCTACTATTGTGGTAAAATGGGTCATATGGCTAAAGATTGCTATAAAAAGCAGAATGACATCATGAATGGAAAATTGCAGCAAGGGAATTATCCATCTTCTAGTAGACAGGGTGATGACAGAAATGAGCATTTTTTTATGATGCAGCACATGACCAAATCTGTGACAAGTGCAGAAGAAAGCAATTATGTGTGGTATGTTGACTCAGGTGCATCAAACCACATGACAGGTCATGCAGAATGGATGCAGGATGCAAGGAAAATAGAAAGACTAGGATTTGAGGAGATTGGTGATGATACTGCACATCCTATTGTGCAGATTGGTAAAATTCCTTTGTCTATGCAGAATGGGAAAAAGAAATACCTGTCTGATGTATTTCATGTCCCGAATATCACCAAGAACCTAGTTTCTATTGGTCAAATGGTCGAGCAGGGCTTGCAGGTCAGATTTAATCCTCATGGATGCTTTGTTAAGGATATGAAAAATAACGGTCGCTTGATAGCAAAAGGAAAGAAGAAGGGCAGGATGTTTACATTGGATGCAGACATGCCTGAATTAAGTGCAGCAATGTTTGCACATGGGACCGGTGTAGTTATAGATATTGATATCTAACATAAACGCATTGGTCATGTTAATGTACAGCGACTTAAATCAATGCAAGCCCAAAACATTGTTGCAGGAGTGCCTAAATTCAAGGTTGCAGAAATGCATAAGGTATCTGAAGCCTGTCAATTTGGAAAACAGGCAAGGAAAGCATTTCCTAGACATGTTCAAGAGAGTAAGAAGCCATTGGAATTAATCCACTCAGATGTATGGACTACTAAAGTTGCATCTATTGGAGGCTGTCATTATTTTGTCACTTTTATTGATGACTATAGGAGAAAAATTTGGGTGCATTTTATGAAAAAGGAAAGTGGTGTGTTTGGGCATTTCAAAGCTTTTAAAGCTATGGTTGAAAAAGAAACAGGCTTGTAAATAAAATGCCTAAGGTCAGATGGAAGGGGAGAGTACCTCTCAAATGAGTTTGCAAGGTTCCTGCAGGAGCATGGCATAAAGCAGCAATATTCATGCAGTCATACCCCACAACAAAATGGACTTGCAGAAAGGAAAAAAAGGCATATTGGAGAGGTATCTCAGGCCATGCTAAATGAAAAAGACCTACCAGATTATTATTGGGTTGAAGTAGTTGCTACAGTACTTTACATAATGAACAGGACTCCCACTACAGCAATACATGGCATGACACCGAAGGAGATGTATATTGGTAGGAAACCAGATATTTCTCATTTGAAAATTTTTGGTTGCATTGCCTATGTTCATGTGCCAAATGAGTTGAGGTCCAAGTTGGATCCTATAACCCTTCTACTCATAAATTTACAGTGAGTAGAGATGTTGTTTTTGATGAGATGAGTAGCTGGTATAAACCAGTAAATGTGATTGATGATGTAGATGCACAAAATGGTAATGCTGCACAGAATTCATAGCAACAATCACAAAATATCAGTGGACTTGCAGTGTCCTCTAGCAGTGGTTCACATACTTCGCCATGGACAGGCAGATTGAGATCAGGAGAATCTCCTCAAAGCAATGCAGATAGTGGTATACAGGTATCATGAAAAGGAAAAGAGAAGGTAGATCAGCCCATGTTTGATGTGAATGCAGGTCACTCTTATGTGGATGGTGAATCCAGTGGCTCAGAATAGAGCATTGATGATGAGTTGGGTATTCCTTCTGTTGTTACACCTAGAGTAAGGAAGACTAGGGATGTTTTGAGAGCACCTGGAAGTGAGCCTATTTTGTGTAGGTCTACCGGAGATAGGTATCCTATGGATAGGCTGAAATATGATGGATTTATAGCCATTCACTATGCCTATATAATCAAAGTGATACAGGAACTAGACCCACTTCTTTTGAGCAAGCCATGGGAAAAGAAAAATGGGAGAAAGCCATGGATGAAGAAATGGATGCCTTGGAAGCAAATGCTACATGGGAATTGGTGCCTTTGCCTAAAGACAAGAATGCAGTTGGCTGTAAGTGGGTTTATAAGGTGAAGCACAATGTAGATGGTTCTGTGAACAGATACAAGGCAAGATTAGTTGTCAAGGGGTATGCACAGACATATGGCATTGATTATGAAGAAACATTCACTCCAGTTGCAAGGATGGCAACCGTAAGAGCAGTCATTGCTATGGCTGCATCAAAGGGATGGTCTTTACATCAGATGGATGTAAAGAATGCCTTCTTGCATTGTGATTTGCAAGAAGAGGTTTTTATGGAGCAGCCACCAGGTTATGTTCATGCTGTTCATCCTGAGTTTGTTTGCAGGTTGAAGAAAGCCTTATATGGCTTGAAGCAAGCACCTAGAGCATGGTCTGACAAGATAGGACAATATCTTGTCACTATTGGCTTTCAAACTTCCAAGGCAGATTTCTCACTTAATGTGAGAAAAACAGAGAAAGGTATTATGCTGCTTGTCATTTATGTTGATGATTTGATCATCACAGGTGATAGTGATGAAGATATCCTTCATGTGAAAATGCTATTGAAGCAGAAGTTTGAGATGAAGGATTTGGGAGAGTTGTGTTATTTCTTGGGCATTGAGGTGATTAGATCACCAAGTGGGATATGGCTCTTGCAGAGGCAATACAAATTGGACATGCTATCCAAATATGGGATTACAAGCTGTAAGCCTATTTCAATTCCTTTGGAGCAGAATGTGAAGTTGAGCATAGATGCAGGTGAGCTTCTGGAAGACCCTACTATGTACAGCGCATAGTAGGAAGTTTGATTTATATGACTATTACTAAGCCAAATTTGAGCTATGCTGTTGGATTGGTAAGTCAGTTTATGCAGGCTCTAAGGAAACCACATTTGGATGCGGCTAGACGCGTACTCAGGTATGTGAAGTGCACATTGTAGTATGGACTATTTTATGAGGCTGGGGTTCAGATACAGTTGCATGGATACACTGATGCTGATTGGGCTAGTAGTATTTCTGATAGACGATCTACCAGTGGATATGTTTTCTCTTTTGGGAGTGCTGTAGTCACTTGGTGTTGACTCTGAACTTATGAAGAAAGAGAAGGTGTTACAACTTTGTGTTACAACTTCTAGACACGACTTTATGTTACGACTTTGTGTAACAACTTTGTGTTACAAGTTTGTGTTACAAGTTTATGTTACGACTTTGTGTAACAACTTTGTGTAACAACTTTGTGTTACATCTTCTACATGAAGAGAGAGAATGTGTTACGACTTTGTGACACAACTTTGTGTTACAACTTTGTGATACGACTTTGTGTTACATGCAGAGAGGGAAGCTCTCCAACTTGTATAAATACCCCATAATGGAATGAAGCCCACACTCTTGGGGCATTGTGTTGAGTCTACATTGGTATTCCAAGCATTTGTCTCAAGTGTCCATGCTTCCTTGCACTGCACGTCCAAAAGCATGTCCTAACCTTGCAACCCTTCTCCCCTCTCCTCCAACCCTGCAACCCACCCTCTCCCTCTCCTCCTCCCTCCTCCCTCCTCCTCCTCCTCCTCCTCCTCCCTCCTCCTCCTTCCTCCTCTCTCTCTTCCTTCACCCATGCTCTTACACCTTCTTCCTCTCCCACTCCTATGCTTTCCTAAACCCTTAAACTCCATGACCTACGAGGGAGACGAGTTCTCCACCATGTACTCTACTTTGAACCTTGGACCCTCCTTCCAACCCTGGACTCCTTCTAAACCTTGGAACCCCCTTCTAAACCCTGGAACTCTTTCTAACCCTGAACTCTTTCTAAACCCTGGATCCTCCTTCTGAACCCTTGAACTCTTTCTAAACCCTGGAACCTCCTTCTGAACCCTTAAACTCCTCCTAAACCCTACAACCCCCAATGAAGGCGAAAGCCTTCATTTCCCCAACAACAATGGTTTACGTGCCTTTTACACATGCTTGCATTTTGTTTACTCACCACACTTAAGCCTACGTCTCTCACCGGAACACGACTCGAGGTCCTAAGCTACATATATACTACAACGACAATTCCAATATATCTGTAGGTGACAAAAAGCCTCGGAACTGTTGGCTCTTTCCTACCGCTTTCGTAGGAAGAGCTGGGTATTCTATGTTGCAGGGTTCCGAGGCTTTTTGTCACCTACAGATATATTGGAATTGTCGTTGTAGTATATATGTAGCTTAGGACCTCGAGTCGTGTTCCGGTGAGAGACGTAGGCTTAAGTGTGGTGAGTAAACAAAATGCAAGCATGTGTAAAAGGCACGTAAACCATTGTTGTTGGGGAAATGAAGGCTTTCGCCTTCATTGGGGGTTGTAGGGTTTAGGAGGAGTTTAAGGGTTCAGAAGGAGGTTCCAGGGTTTAGAAAGAGTTCAAGGGTTCAGAAGGAGGATCCAGGGTTTAGAAAGAGTTCAGGGTTAGAAAGAGTTCCAGGGTTTAGAAGGGGGTTCCAAGGTTTAGAAGGAGTCCAGGGTTAGAAGGAGGGTCCAAGGTTCAGAGTAGAGTACATGGTGGAGAACTCATCTCCCTCGTAGGTCATGGAGTTTAAGGGTTTAGGAAAGCATAGGAGTGGGAGAGGAAGAAGGTGTAAGAGCATGGGTGAAGGAAGAGAGAGAGGAGGAAGGAGGAGGAGGGAAGAGGAGGAGGGAGAGGGAGGAGAGAGGAGGAGGAGGAGGAGGGAGGAGGAGGAGGAGGAGGAGGAGGGAGGAGGGAGGAGGAGAGGGAGAGGGTGGGTTGCAGGGTTGGAGGAGAGGGGAGAAGGGTTGCAAGGTTAGGACATGCTTTTGGACGTGCAGTGCAAGGAAGCATGGACACTTGAGACAAATGCTTGGAATACCAATGTAGACTCAACACAATGCCCCAAGAGTGTGGGCTTCATTCCATTATGGGGTATTTATACAAGTTGGAGAGCTTCCCTCTCTGCATGTAACACAAAGTCGTATCACAAAGTTGTAACACAAAGTTGTGTCACAAAGTCGTAACACATTCTCTCTCTTCATGTAGAAGATGTACTTGTAACACAAACTTGCAACACAAAGTTGTTACACAAAGTCGTAACATAAAGTCGTGTCTAGAAGTTGTAACACAAAGTTGTAACACCTTCTCTTTCTTCATAAGTTCATGTTGGCACAGAGTCAACATACCCCCGGATCCATTTTATTACCCGTCCTCGGGTTATGGCTTATTGCGATCACGTACCTGGGTTGCCATGTTTTTAGTCCAGTGGCTGTGGAACTTGTGTCGTGCCAGACGGTCCTGCTGTAGAGCCTTAGCACCATACAATTTTTGCGCAGTTTCCAGGTAGCCTGTATCCACCATTTGCTCGAACAGAGATATGTGGCGTGCCTCCAAGAAGATCACTCTTTGGTATAGTCTGCTTGTAATCTGAGCATCAATCCGTTCATTGGGATTAAAGCTGAGTGGAGGCAAATGGGAATCAAGGTAACATGGGACTTCCAGAATTAATGCTAATGTTTTGCAGAATATGGCACTTTGGCGAAGGAAGCGATCAATGTTGCCGCGCATTGTTTGTTCATGCTGCTGAAGTGCTCGGATCATGGCGCCTTGGATAGTCCATTCTACACCAGAGTAGGATTCGATCATTGGCCAATTAATGACTCGATCTTCAGCCAAAGTGTGTATGTTGGCTTCCCATCTTTTACGCCGTGGAACTGCATAGAACTTGGGATGGGTTCTGAGACATGGAGGTGCCCGTAAGTACTCCTTTAAGAAGCTTACATCAAAGAGCTTGGGACGGCGCCAATCAGGTTGTGGATCCAATTTGCTAATCCAAGCTTCACTTATTTGGTGCTAACAAAGATTGGTAGGAAAGTTACCCAGGGTCCATCCACCGCGAGTTTTCATATCAGGATATTTGCTCCAAAATTCCTTGATGGGGTTACTGGGAAGTGGTATCTCATCAAAATCATACTCATCATTGGAACTTGGCATGGGTGTACGAATTGGATTATCCGGATCCTGATATTCAAAATCAAATACTGCATCATTTTCTGCTGATGGAAGCACCAGAAGTGTCGGAGGTGATGACGGGGCCGGGAGAGAAGCAGGGGACATGGGGGAGAAATATGGCTGAGTGATAGTGGCGGAAGGGGGAGCAGAGGGGAGGGGGGGAAGAAATGGGCAAATGGTTTGAGCAGCTTGGTAATCCTCAAGGGTAGGATTAGCAAGGGAGGGGAAAAAGCTAGGTGTGAGGGGCTCGTAAGTTTGGGACTGTTGGATAAGATGAAAATGGTGAGAGGCATGAGCAAAGAGACGATGGAGGGAATAGATGTTAGGATGGAGCTCGGGGAAGGTTAAGAGGGTGGCAGCAGCAAGGGGAAGTGAGGTTATGATGTTGGCAGAAAGAGTGGTTAGATATGGGAAGTTGGATGTGAGATAGGCCTTGTCATCGTCTGACACTTCTTTTTGCTGGTGCGATGGGATGATCAGCTGCATGGGTTGGATGTCCGTTATGTCATGCCGTGCAAATAATAGGGATGGCCTTTGCAGCAACGGCAACAAACCTGCAATAACCCTGAGGGGAGGACTACCCATGAGGCAGGCATATGCAATGAAAGCATCCGTCCTGAGAGTTATAAACCCGGCATGTGTAGACAGGCAGAAGATATTCTTCTCATCTTCAGACAAGTCTTGGCAAATTATGCGCAGGGTTTTAATCCTGATGGATCGTTTCCAGTCGATTGTTGGATGAGCAGATATGATCTTGAGTTGGAGTTGCTTCCATTGGATCAGCACGCGTGCGTGGAGGTGATCTTCCATTTGGAGAGCAGTCACAAGCTCTTCATACACCACGGTTGTGCATTGTAGTGGGCCGTCATTGGTGTTGTCTTCCAATGCCTCATTGTTATGCACTAGCAATTGGAGTTCAAGCTTGGAGATGGCTATTTTTTGGGAGTGCATCTCATTCATCTTTTCTTTGTACTGATGGTAGATGCTTGTGTATGCCTCTTTAAGCTTTTTCATTTGCAAGGTGACCTTTGCCTGTTGAGGGATGTCTTCAGTGGTATTGGACCATTGGTCCAAGAACTGGGCTTGTAAAGTGCTGGCCTCTTGAACAGTAGCAAGTTGGTCTTTTAAGAGTCGGCATTCCCTTGTAAGCTCATCAATGCTAAAGGCACGTACTGCCAAAGATTGTTGCATGTCTTCAAGCTTGTCCTTGCAATCCTGGAGCTCGTCTTCTTTGTGAATGAGAGTGAGTCGAGCTTGTGCCACTTCCTCTGTTTGTTGCGCATGTGCAGTTGTCAGGGAGTTATAGGAGGTCTGTAGGATTGCCATTGCTTCTACTGCCGCAGTCAGCTGTGTTTGACTTTGATGGAGATTGGAGGTCACATCCCTTACGGCCTTCTCTTGAGCTTGGAGAGCCTGGTTCATGCGCACTTCTTCTACCTCCTTCTCATCTATCTGTGCCCGAAGTGCCTTGACCTCTATGGCGATTGCCTGGAATTGGTCTTCGATTTCTGATGCTGTCTGCCTTTCTAATTCTCTTGAATATGCTTCCTTAGCCAAGCTAGTGAAGAGTTCTGACATTTGGATCATTTGGCTAGCTTGATGCTGGAGAATGACAGATGGTGATGAGGTCTGGCGATATTGCTGATACAAGTGGTGCCCATGTAGCCATCCCGAGGTTTCTGTAGTACTTGGGGGAGGTTGATCCAATGGCATTTCACTCCCTTGTGGACAATAGTCATACTGCTGATCTGGCACGAGCTCTCCTTGGGGCTCATCGACTGGCATGGCGTCAATGGGTGGTTCGAGTGCTGATGTGGTCGCAAGCTCTGGTGCTGATCGTTCCTCAAGTTTAGGTGCCAACCTTATCTCGAGCTCGGGTTGGTGCTGTTGGGGGAGACTTAGTGGTTGCAGTTGTGCACCGAGCTGAAGCATTTCCTGGGGCAATTCTGCAATCCTGCTTTCCAGAATAGGTACTTCTGTTAAGGCATCTATACTTATCAATGTGATAGCTGGAGCAGTTGATGATGGCTCCCATACTGGTGAGAAGGATATGTCCAACTCCTCAATTGGCTTTGGAGACTGGGGCAGAGTCATTTCTCTTTGTTGTAGTTCTTTTTTGATGATGATAGCCAATAAGTGCGGAATTTTACATTTTTGGCCTGAAGAACCATCGAGTTTTTTGGTAAAGAAAATGACAAAGTGTTGGACCCAGTCTTGTTTGAGCTTCCTACTCAGCAAAACAAATGTGCGGAGTGGAAGGGAGCATTCCTTGCCGTTCTTTATTCCCAGGATGGTGGATAGAAATTGTGCTGCTTCCTTGAGGTGAGGGTCAAGGATTGTGCGAAGCAAGATGCCATCTCTATGGATCAGGGTACCCTTGGTGAGGAGAGACTGTACTTCGATAAACTTTGCATCCGCAGACCTTTTAGGGTATTCGCCACCTTGCCTTGGCAGAGAGAAAGCCCTTTGAATGACTGTACTGTCGAGGATAATGTTCAGTGGGCTCTGCTGTACAGTGATTGTACCGTACTTGCCATCCGTTGCATTGCTGGAGTAGTAAGAGTGGAGAAAGTCCTTGATGTAGGTGGTCATGATAGGACTATCCTCCAAGGATTTGAGGCTCTCATGCAAATTGCCTAGACCCCGTTGCTCTAAGTAAGGTGTTGCTTCCTGGGAAAGAGCATAAGTTGAGGTGGGTGGCCAGACAAGTTCCAATGATTGGGCCTTGTTAACAGTTGTGCAGGCCGGCTGTGACTGGGGTGGCATTTGTTCTGCTTGGACATGCACTGAATCTTCTTCGGAGCTATTGCTTTGGACCACGAACGCCTGTGGTCTCCGTGGTTGAGAGGATGTAGATGGCTGCGAACTCTGGAGGGGGTCCCGTGGTTGAGGCGGTGGGCTCTTTCTGCACATCCTCTTTAGTGGCGGCATCTTTTCTGAACCTGCATCCATGTACATGTAGTGTACCATTGATCATTACATTGATTGGCATGCCTGTATGACCTTTCTGTGTGTGTGTGGGAGAGAGATCTTTTTTTTTTAAATACATCTTTTGAGAGTGTGGAATGAAAGTGTGTTGTACAAGTATTCATGCAATCATCTATGTGTCTAAGCGAAAGCGTGTGAGTGCACGTGACCTAGTAGCTAAGTAGGGACTAACTATATGCTTTTTTGCTGGGATTTTCATAGGGCAGCTAGAACTCATTCACCAATCTTGAGCTCTAGGTAAAATCGATTGAGGCTACCTATATGTGCGAAGACGTACATATGCAAGTGAGTGCTCGTGATACAATCTAATCCTAACTAAGGAAGACTTGGTTTCCCAATTCTTCGTTTTTGTCGGGGATGGCTCGCGTGTTGATGTAGTAGCGCTTCAGTCGGCTCCCGTTTATTGTTGTGTTGAATTGGACTCCATCGAGTGTTTCAAGTAGCACAGCTCCAATGGGATTCATCTTTCGTACTCGGTAGGGTCCTTGACCTAGATACTTCAGTTTTCCCTTGTGTACTTTGGCATTGTATAACAGGACTAAGTCGCCTTCCTTGATGTCTTTAGCTTTCAGATTCCTGTCAAACCATGCCTTTCTTCGACGTTTTTCTGTTGTCATGGCATGATAAGCGACTAGTCTTGTCTCTGTATGCTTTTCCAACTGACAGAGCCTTTCTTTCAAGGACTCATGATCACCCATGCGTTCTTGTATTGCGATGCGTAGACTTGGTATTATAAACTCAAGTGGGACCACGGCTTCAAGACCGTACACCAATTGAAAAGGTGTGTTCCCTGTACTGACCTTGAATGTGGTTCTGTATGCCCATAAGGCTGCATTCAGTTTCTCTGCCCAATCAGAACGCTGCGGTTCTACTACCTTGGTGAGGATATTGCATATGATTTTGTTTGTGGATTCTGCTAATCCATTCCCTTGGGGGTAGTAGGGTGTGCTTTTTCTATGAATGACCATGAAGCCAGACAAGAGTTCCTGGATTACCTCATTGACAAAATGTGTGCCTCTATCCGACACAATTTCAAGGGGGCATCCGAATCGGGTGATCACATGTTCGTACAAGAATCTTGCTGTGCTTTTGGCATCTGCCTTTCTAACTGCTTTAGCTTCAGCCCATTTTGTAAAGTAATCAGTGGCCACAATGATGTAGCGTGCCTGTGTTCCTTTTGCTGCTGGATGTATGGGACCCACATAATCAATCCCCCATTTTTCAAATGGCTGTTGTGCAACAACTGTTGTTAGAGGATTGAAGTCTTTGTGTTGTGGTTTAATAGTTCGTTGGCATACATCACAGCCTTTTACATATTCATAGGCATCTGCCCACAGTGTTGGCCACCAGTAGCCTGCGAGGAGAACTTTTCTTGCTGTGGCTTCCCCTTGGAAGTGTCCTCCTGCAATGCCTTCATGGACTTCACTCAGGATTGGTAGGATCTCATGAGGCATTACACATCTTCTTAATATCTGGTCCTTGCCCATCTTGTATAGTTGTCCTGCAATGAGTTGATATGGTGCAGCCTTTAGAATCAATTTTCTGGCATCTACTGCTTTCATGTCAGGGGGTGGTCTTCCTGCCATCAAGTACCCAATGATATCTCCACACCATTCTGGAATAGCATCTATTTGAAATAGTGTGGCATCTGGTAAGTCATCTTCTATGCCAGTGGCTTGTTCTCCTGTCTTGACTCGAGACATGTGATCGGCAATGTAGTGTTGGGCACCTTTGCGGACCACAATTTTGAAGTTGAATTCTTGTAGCAAGAGGAGCCATCTGGTTATTCTTCCGGTGGTACACGGACGGTTCACAAGATAAAGCAATGCTTGATGGTCGGTGTAGAAGACAAAATCATTTGCGAGTAGATAGTGCCGAAATTTCTTTACACTGTACACCATTGCGAGGGCTTCTCTTTCTGTGGTTGTATAGTTGATCTCTGCATCATTGAGTTGTCGGCTGGCGAAGTAGACGGGGTAATCTTTCTTATGTTCACCCGGTTGACAAAGCACACTCCCAATTGCATACTTGGATCCATCAGTATGAACATGAAAATCAATATCCCAATTGGGAGATAGAAGGATGGGTGCTGTGGGGTGGTAGCAAGCTAAGGGTGTCCACTTTTTGTTCACTCCCCAATCCTAAGGAGGTGGAAAAACAAGCTTTTTAGCACTCAAAAATGCAAATCTCACCTACTTCCCTATGGATCTAGTCTTTGAAGTCTTCTGACACAACATCACACTTGCTATTGTGCACACAATCGTATAGTCTGATCGAAAATTCGATGCACACACAAAAAATTTCTTTGTGTCACACGGCATGGTTCCAGGGTGGTCACACGTTTGTCACGGACAAAGAGTGTCATATAAAATTCTAAATTTCTCACTCATTTTAGATTAAATGTTATTGAAACTTTGTAAGTGGTCTCTTTGCATTATGTAGAGCTTAACTTGATTTATTGGTAATTTTTTGAATGATTTATCTAATTATAAATAATTATTTATAATAAATAAAGTCATAAAATACATGCATTTTAGTAGCACACCACATTTTTTTAGTATTTTGAATAATTAAGCAAATCCAATTCGGTGGAAGGTTAGTAGGCACATAAGGGTGTGTGGTTGAATCATCAAATCCCAAATCCAACGGTTAGATTTAGGAAGATTGAAGTTTAATTTTTACTTTTACTCCTCAGAGGATCAACAAAGAATATTAAAAATAAATCTAGTAATTCTCAAACATAACCAAACATTTCAAAAATGTCAATATTTTTAGTCCTATGCATGATGAATAAGGGGAAAAAATTTTGGTTAAATTTGAGTAAGGGAAACGTACGATATGGCCTCCAAGAGTTAAATCTCCCTTTTGTGGGGGAAAAAGGGCCACCCAAGCCTAATACCAAGACAAGGTAGGCTTGGTATTAGGCTTGGTGATGTAGGCTAGGAGCATCACCGATCCTAGTGGCAAGCCTTTGGAGTTTGCATGCTGCCCATGTGGAAGGCTGAGTCATCAAAACCATGCCACATTGTTAGACCACGTGGTGCCATCTCATCAAGCAGATGTGACATCACTCCTTGCCATGTCACCTTACATTGCCACACGTGCTGCCACATGTGCCACCTCATCATTCCACATCATCAGCCATGTGATCACACAATGCCACCTTGGCATACCTCCTCTCCTGGCCACGTCACCAATCCTCCACCGCAATTTGCCATGTCATCTACCACCTCATGAATGCCAACTCATCATGCCACATCATGCCCAGTACCACATCATGACCATGCAGGAAGAGACTATATTACCACATCATGACCATGCATGGTGCCACATCAGCAAGATGTATACACATGACGATGTGCGATGCATACAATACCTCGATCAAGGTATGTATGATGGGGGATGCATACAATACCTCGATCGAGGTATGTATGATGGGGGAGGCATAGAATACCTCGTTCGAGGTATGTGACCGAGGACCGAGGTTCATACATACATGCATGCGCAATGCACTTAATACCTCGATCGAGGTATACCTCGATCGAGGTATAAGATCTGATCGCGGCTCCGGGCATAGCAGACCTCTCCACCAAAATTAAGCCAATTAGTATCAATCTTAGCACCTCTCCACCAATAATAATGAAGAGCAATCTAGTGGATGAGTTGAGGCTCTCTATAAGACACCACGTTTTGGTTCATTTCACCCATTCTTAGCCATTCTTGCCTCCTCATCACTTTGTCACACCTTCCATCCTACTTTCATTGAGAATGGGTTCTCAAAGCCGTAGAGCTAGTAGACGTGAAAGATGTAGGAACCCCCCCCCAAATCTCATTGACGAGGAGCGCAAGCGGAAGGCTCGTGAGCGCAAGAGAGCCTCTAGAGCTCGAGCTCGCGCTGCCACCACTGATCCACCTCCAGCTCTACCTCTACATCCCACCTCCACCCCCACCCCCACCTCCATTGTCCCCCCATGCTCATCCGCTCCCCTACCTCTAGCCTCCGCCCTTCCCCTAGCCACCTACATTTTGGCCTCCACCTCTACCTCTTCCCCCTCCACCCTCCCCCCTCCCCCTCCCCCTCCCCCTCCCCCCGCTCCGCTTGGCGCCTCCCTTCCCCCGTCCACCCTACCATCTCCCATTGATCCCGTTGCCCCACCTTGTAGCAGCAGTGTTGCTTCACGACGTGACTTGCCGAAGTCCACTATCCGTCGTCGTACTAGCAAGATCGTGCAGTCTTTTTTTTGTGACCTCACGCCAGCTTCGCAGTCTTCTCTTCTTACGTCCCTGATTGATCACCCTGACTTGGTAGAGTGTAGGAGGCTTGCTGGTCTTGGTGCACGTAGAGATAGGGTTGTATCTAGCGAGGTCCTTAGCAGTGTTCGACGTTCCTATGCTTCTATTAAGCATAGGAACTCCAGTGATGCCTTGGCAGCACGTCGTGCTATTGTGGCTGCCATTAGTAGACCTCATATGATAGGCCATGTGCGTACCGCTTCACGTCTTCTTCAGATTGCACCGCGCACATTGCGAGCAGGCTTGCGAGCAGGCATCATTAGGAGGCAGAGTCTAGAGGATAGTGAGACTGATGCTCTTTGGGCTTCGAGTGGTCGTGCACATCGCAGCGATCGATTGTTGGATGATTCCGCTAGGTCCTTCATACAACAGTTTTGGGAGGAGCATTGCAGAGCATCCCCGGTGTTCAAGAAGGCATTGCGGAAGAGGGTGTCACGCGGTGTGTACATTGAGCATGGTGCATGTTTTTTGGAGTGTACCCAGACTGAGTTGTACACTCAGTTTGTAGAGGCGCACCCGGAGTTCAAGATTGGGCAGAGGTCATTTGAGCGATGCAGGCCATGGTTTGTGCGATGCTCTCAGGAGCGTGACACATGCTGTTGTCGCTACCATGTGGATTTTGGATTGATGTATGACGTATTCTGTTCCCTTGATGGTCATAGGGGAGTGGTTCCTACTAGCCCTCGCGACTTCATTCATTCCATATTGTGTACACGAGATGGTGATGCTTTATTCCACTCCCTTGATTGTGTGGAAGGCACGTGTACTTTGTGTGGTGACTTTGCCAGAGTGCCACGAGTTGCACTAGATACTTGTGATGTGCAGATGGTTCGTTGGCAGCAGTATGAGTACTGTACCTTGACATTAGATGGTGGTGCACAGTCGAGGAGGTTGCAGCTTGTGGGGAAGGAGACACCACGTGTTGTATTCATCGACTGTTTTCGAGGGAAGCTGTACTGCTACATACGCCACTCGCACACTGCGAAATGGGAGGATCGTCAGTTTCGTGCATGTTTGAGGACATTTCCTATAGGGGTGGTTGTCTCAGTGGTGGACTTTGCGGAGAATTACACCTTTGCACCACAGCATGAGATCCAATCGGAGTATTATTTCTCCGAACAGGTGACGTGTGATTGAGTATTGATTTTTTCCCCGCCTCATTATATTGAATTATTTCAATAGTCATAATTTTTTTTCAATGCCATATTGCAGGTTGCTATATTTGTGCACATTAGCTATCGTCATGCACAGGCTCATGTGGATGGCATTGATAGCACCATGGACTCACGCATCATTGTGCGAGAGTATCACTTCTACATTAGTGATGATCGATCGCATGATGCCCATTTTGTGCAGTATTGCTTCACTTTGCATGATAGTTTCTTGAGGGATCATGGTGTCACATGGCAGCGGCGCTGGATCTGGTCAGACGGTTGCGGTGGTCAGTTCAAATCCGCTAGACAGTTTTATTGGTTCTGCAGATGGCACCGTGAGACAGGCATTCCGATCACATGGAGCTACTTCGAGACAGGGCACGGTAAGGGAGAGCACGATGGTGCAGGTGCTTGTGTGAAGCATGCTTTGCGTCGATACCAGTTGCGTCACAGTGCCGATCGCTTCAAGGATGCACATGATGTGGTGCGGTGGTGCAGCCAGCACTTATCCACTAGTGCTACGTCCTCGTTTCAGTCGCGTGACGATAGGGTGGTGAGCCGGTATTTTTGGTGCGTGGACATTGGGAGTCTTGATCGGTCGCGACCTTTTGATTGTCGTTCTGTGCCTGGCACTCTTGATTTCCATTCCATCAGGAGCGTAGGTGAGTCTCACCCCGCGATCTTTTCTCGACGGTTTGCATGTTTTTGCTCTGCATGCATTGATGATGATTGGGGAGGGTGCTCCATGATACCATGGGCCGATCCATGGGTACGGCGAGTGCTTTCTCCCTTCCAGCCTTGGGAGGAGATACATGATGATCAGGATGCGGGATTCAGTTCCTCTAGAGATTATGACCAGCTTACAGATATTTTGCGTATTGGTGATATCTTCGCGGTTATTGCTTCGGAGGGCAATGAGGAGGGTGTGGATTATTACTTGTTGCGATGCTCTATGCTGAAGAGTGTGCTGAATGAGGATACAGTGGATGGGCATGGGATGCACTTCAATGCTCATAGCATGATCGTCGGTGGCCACTATTTTCAGCAGATACAGAGGCGTGGTCGCTATATTGAGTTCCAGGAGTACATGGCGGATCGGGAGGCATACATGTATTCTCATCTTGTTGTTGGGATCAAGATTACTTTGAGTCGTGTTCGCACTCGCAAGGCGACGTCCACTCCACGATGGCGCCTTGCAGTGGCGGATCACGAGAGCATACTTGCAACTATTGGCATGAGAGCTGATCCTGAGGAGTAGCACATTACATATCTTATTTTTTGGGATCATCAGTTGATCAGATTGATTTTTATTGGGTATCACTAGTTGATTACACTTTTTTGTATTCGATATGTATAGGCTCACTGTGTGACCGTACCATTGTATTTTTCATGGACTCATATTTTGTATTTCACTATGATGGCTGTATACACGTTCATTCACATCATTGTATTAGATTCTATTTTTAACATGATGTCCGATGTCTTGTCAATGGGATTTGTTGTGTTTGTAATACAAAAAATTGTTTATTAGTAGTAATGTTGTAATTTGTTTTGTGCATTAGGACATTTTAAAAACGTGACTAAGAAAATAGCGCACGTACTAACGAAATACGCGTGTGGACTTGCTTGTTGGGGATGAAACTTCGCACGACTCTTAGGCCACCCTAGCCAATAGTCCACGCGAGATTTGGTTTGAATTGATTTGGTGTGCGCCACGTGGAAGGTACAATGCGTACATTTTTACAATCCCTACTAGCACTCGTGACTACGTATGAGCTATGGCGCATGTACTAACGAAATGCGCGTGTGGACTTATCTGTTGGGAATGAAACTTCGCACAACTCTTAGGCCACCCTAGACATACATCCACGCAAGATTTGTTCTCCAACTTATTTGGTATGCGCCACGTGGAAGGTATAATGCGTACATTTTTACAATCCCTACTAGCACGACTACGTGTGAGAAATGGCGCACGTACTAACCAAATATGCATGTGGACTTATCTGTTGGAGATTAAACTTTGCACGGCTCTTAGGTTACCGTAGACGTACATCCACGCAAGATTTGGTGCCCAACTGATTTGGTATGCGCCACGTGGAAGGTACAATGCGTACATTTTTGCAATCCCTACTAGCACGACTACGTATGAGCTATGGCGCATGTACTGAGGAAATACGCGTGTGGACTTATCTGTTGGAAATGAAACTTTGCACGACTCTTAGGCTACCGTAGGCGTACATCCACGCAAGATTTGGTGCCCAACTGATTTGGTATGCGCCACATGGAAGGACAGTTGCGTACATTTTTACAATCCCTACTAGCACTCGTGACTACGTATGAAAAATGGCGCACGTACTAATGAAATACACACGTGGACTTATCTGTTGGGGACGAAACTTCACACGCCTCTTAAGCTACCCTAGATGTACATCCACGCAAGATTTGGTCTCCAATTGATTTGGTATGCGCCACGTGGAAGGACAAATGCATACATTTTTACAATTTCTACTAGCACGACTAAACCCTAAACCCTAAACCCTGGACCCTAAATCCTAAACCCTGTTGGGCATGAAACTTCGCACGCCTCTTAGGCTACCCTAGATGTACATCCACGCAAGATTTGGTCTCCAACTGATTTTGTTTGCGCCATGTAGAAGCAATCCCTACTAGCACGGCTAAACCCTAAACCCTAAACCCTAAACCCTGGACCCTAAATCCTAAACCCTGTTGGGGACGAAACTTCACACGCCTCTTAGGCTACCCTAGACGTACATCGACGCAAGATTTGGTCTCCAACTGATTTGGTTTGCGCCACGTAGAAGCAATCCCTACTAGCACGGCTAAACCCTAAACCCTAAACCCTGGACCCTAAATCCTAAACCCTGTTGGGGACGTTGGTTTGCGCCACGTAGAAGCAATCCCTACTAGCACGGCTAAACCCTAAACCCTAAACCCTAAACCCTGGACCCTAAATCCTAAACCCTGTTGGGGACGAAACTTCACACGCCTCTTAGGCTACCCTAGACGTACATCCACGCAAGATTTGGTCTCCAACTGATTTAGTTTGCGCCACGTAGAAGCAATCCCTACTAGCACGGCTAAACCCTAAACCCTAAACCCTGGACCCTAAATCCTAAACCCTGTTGGGGACGAAACTTCACACGCCTCTTAGGCTACCCTAGACGTACATCCACGCAAGATTTGGTCTCCAACCGATTTAGTTTGCACCACGTAGAAGCAATCCCTACTAGCACGGCTAAACCCTAAACCCTAAACCCTGGACCCTAAATCCTAAACCCTGTTGGGGACGAAACTTCACACGCCTCTTAGGCTACCCTAGACGTACATCGACGCAAGATTTGGTCTCCAACTGATTTGGTTTGCGCCACGTAGAAGCAATCCCTACTAGCACGACTACACGTTAGCGTACCACCAAAGTCAAAAGAAAATAGTAAAATTAAATTGTGGCCTAACATGTCACACCTTCCTTGTACTCCCATACATGAGTGGAGTTTAAAAGGGAGAAGTGGGATTGTTAATATGTATATATTTTTTTGGTGCATAGCCTGTGCAACAACCCTTTCTTTTTACATAAACCAAATACCAACACTTTTCCTTATACCAACCGCCAATCCTTTCTCTTGTACATAAACCACTAAATGCAAAAGAAAATAGTGAATAAAATGGTGGGCTAGCATGCTACACCTTCCTTGTATTCCCGTATACATGCATTAATTGCCAATTGTGTTGATTTCTCTTCTTTATGTTCATTATCTTTTATACATGCATAATAATTAGATTGGTGCATTGGCAAATGTCATATTAAGGAAATTGAAATAGTCCTTAGAAATATGCGATTGTGATTTGGAAGGCACATGTGATTGTGGTTCGAATATGACAAATATTTAGGTCTTGTTTTCTTTGATCACCAATTAGCACAAGTATTGTTAACAATAACAGACAAATTAAACACTGAGTCATAATAAATAACAGCAAAATCATGCAGAGGACAAGTCAGACTCCATTTTTGAAAAAAATCCCCTAAAAATTTATATTTTTTAAAAATTGTAGGGACAAAATATACGCTTCATGTCAATAATATTAAAAAACTAGATTTGGAAGCATGAATATGACAATAGTTGTCTTTTTGAAAAATTGATGAAAATTTGGATTTTGAAACACACTTTATTGACAAACATGAATAGAATAAAATTTTTGTTTAAAAAATGAAAAACTTTTATCCGCAAAATAAAATTTTCATCCAAAATAAGATGAATTTTGATATGTTTAATGTTTAATGTTTGCAATTAATGTTTAATGTTTACAATTACTTCACATGGCATTCTTTTTTAAATACCTTATGTATTAAACAAACTATAAACTGAGATAAACTGAGATAAACAAAGTGCGAAGAACATCATGAAAGTACGAAAATGCTCATACATCATAAAAGTGGGAACAATATCATGAAAGTACCAAAATGAATCTGTACATCATCATCATCATGCTGCAAAAGTGCATCCCTATACAAGAAACGTGTGAAGCCTAAACAATCAATCTGAATCTGAATCTGATAACTCTACATATGATCCTCTAGTGGAACGCTGATGTGGCTCCTGTATGACTCGCTGCCCAACCGTCCGCTGTGTGCCCTCAGGCAATGCCGGCTCAGATGGGCCAGCCTCATCATCTGCATGAGATGGGCCAGCCTCATCCTGACGAGGAGGGCATGCTGCACGCGCCACTGCTGCCATCTCTGCATCCCTCGCCTCCTCTATGTACGCGCGTCTCAGCTCCCATAGCCGTGCATCTGCGAATACTCGTGCCTCAAATCCAGCGCGAGTAATCGTCTCTACATGTGAAATACGCTGGTCTCGGCCCCGCCCTAGCTGCTGCTCCACCTACTGCTGCAATGATGTCTGCAGCTCTGCCTCTCGCTCAATCCGGCGTGCCTCCTCCGCTCGTGCCTCGTCACCTGGCATGAAGTCACCGTACGAAAAGCGGCGTGGAACGCATGATGCAACCACTGATGTATCCACACCCTCCTGCATCAGCAATGCTCTCTGTGCCTCCTCCCTGTAGTGCTCTGTCAGGACTACACGGGCGAATGGATCAACAGCCTGACGATGACCAGGATATAGATCATCCATGCCCAGTCCTCTGTATGTCGCCACATCAATGTCGGCAAAGCATACCGGGCACACTGAACGTGCCACCATGTGGCGGGTCATGTAGTGGAGATGTGCGATGTGGCCGCACCCTAGTCCAAACCACCCTACGGTGTCAAAGTCCTCGTGGCAGAGGACACAAGTGGAGGTAGGAAGCCTCGCTACGACTGCTGCGTCTATCGGTGTCCTAGTCGGCACATCTACAGGAGGAGCAGGGTATAGGGCCACACTGGGGTCGATCCTATGGCGCGACGGATCACGACTGATATGCCTCAACTGCAAGATATAGTGCTCTGCGCGATGGTATGCTATGCGTGTCCGAATCCTCTGCTCCTCCAAATCTGTCTGCAAGAGTCGTACGCGAGACTCCATCTCCTGACGCAAGAGTCATACGCGAGACTCCATCTCCTGACGCAATAGATGTGCCTGCAATGCAAACATGTCGCGTACATGGTGAGAATTAACCAAAAAACTTCAGTTCAAAACACGCTACAAAAAAATAAACTAACATAATCAAAATAACTAACCTCGTCCCTAGACTCGGCCAACACAGCCTCCAACTCTGCAATCCGTCTGTCTCGAGCCTCCAACTCGTGCTGAGGCGCCGTAGATGTGGGAGGTGGTGTAGATGTGGGACCTCGGGGGGGTCACTCATCATATGTAACTCTATCACGTGAGTTCAATAGAAGGATATTTTTTATTCCTAAAATTTACAGAAATAAATATACATAAGGGACTATTTAAAATAGTTTTGGAAAAAATTTATAGATTTGTATAGAAAAGGGGTACATTTTATTAATGAAAAAATTTACAGATAAGGGATTTTCAACATAGGCCTTGAACGCACGTGATATAGAGGGTTTATACATAGTGACCCCCCCGAGTGTGGGACGTTCCATCGATGATCGAGGTGGGGGAGGTGGAATCGCAATAGATCTCGATAGGGCCGAGACCATGTGCTGCAAGGATGATGCCACTGAATGAACATCCCCCCTAATCTGTCCTCCCACCGCTCGCAATGCCGGTGCAGGGATGGTGTGCAACTCTGGTCCCTCGCGTCGACGCCGAACACCTACAATCTGCCGCTCCTGGCGCCCCATCCTACCACGTCCAGCTCCTGATCCTGGACGGGTACTGAGGTAGTCCACCCGATGACCAAGGACAAACTCAGCATAAAGCTGCATGGCAAACGACCTCGCTATCTGGCGGTTGTGAGGCAACCGACCACCATTCGCAGCAAGATATCTCGGATAAATGTGTGCTGCTATGATGGGGTGCCTACACCGTAAAATATGCAAGGGGAGCCCTGATCGTGGTCGCTGGCCCTCGGTGTGACCATCCCAAAACATGTCGTCCAAGGCCTCCCTGTGATGTGACTCCCGCTCAAACAACTGTCGAATCGCTCTCCAATCCAAGCCACCACCAGTGATCTCCGCCTCGGCCTGTGCCTGAAAGCTATCCACAACATCCTCAACTGTCTCCAATCGACTCAGAGCCTCAATAACTGAATCCAGGCTCGCAACCAAGTGAGGGGGTGCCCTAGCATCCTGCAGTGCCCTCATCTCAGCTCTCAGCATCTCTATCTGCATACGAATAGTGGTGCTAGAACCTGTGCACTGGCTGGCGCATGCACAAAAAAAACACATGGAAATTAATATTCTATTTGGGTAATGAAAATAATATTCTATTCAATATGACTTATAATCTATTTACGCAATGAAAACTATTTGTACGTACTCCTTGATGAGGTAGATCCTATGCACCTACCGACCGGTAGATGGGCCAAATGTGTGGCTCAATATTAATCAATATTATTAATAATTCTTAATTTTGATTAGAATTTTTTCACTCTAGTCGTTGCATTTTAAAACTTAGATGTCTCAAATATTTTCTCCTTATATGTTTCCCTTTTTTCACTTTTTATCCAATATGAAACTTTTCCACATGTGGTGTAAGGACCACATTGTCCACTAATGGCCCCTATACTAAGGACAGATAGTGGAGAGGTTTGGTTAATAAGACCTTCTTTGAATGCTTTACTGCCTTGGGTTTGCAATAGATATGGAGGAGATAGAAGGATACCTAATACATTACTTTGAACGATACACAAGCAAGGCGCATCTAGTATTTCTTAGACTACACATTAAAAATGAGAGCGGGTTCACACTACAAACCTTTTAAAGCGAGAACTTTGAGAAAATAATTAAGCCTTCTCAATATTATCTATTTTGGTTGGGCAATCCACCTCAACTACTGGCCATTCCTATAGATCATCACTTGGTTCAAGACATTTTGTATAAGACAAACAACATGGAATGGGATGCTTCAAATGTCGACTCTTGAAGGTTATGGAGTTCTCTCTCTCTTAAGTCTCTTATCTATGATCATTAAGGGATGATTAGGAGAGATTCAGTCATTAACAGGCTCTATTTGAACTTAGGTCTATAGTTGATCAAAACACTTGCATATATTAGCATGAATGTGGAATGAATATAGATCCACTAGAGTCCCATGTGCAATGAATGTTAGGTATTCTAGTTAAACTTTCAGTTTCTCTATGGCGTATTTCTTTCTTCTTATACATATAAGAGAAGTAGATGAATTATGGAACTAGACAACAAACATGATCAAAGTGCTAGATCTAAAGCATGCCATAGTGATAGCATAAGAATCTCAAACAGTTTATAGGCACAGACCGTAATATTCGAGTTCTTGAAGACCCATCCAAATATTCTCAATCTTGTAATATTCTTTTTTCAGTTATGCTAGAGTCTATGCATAACTTAGAAGAATTAGACATTTGCAACTCCATGTCTTCTTAAGGTCTAAGCCACTATTTCATGTCTTCTTAAGGGATATTGAAGATTTGGACTAAGCCACTATCTAGGCATTTCCAAGCTATAGCCTTATCATGCATGCTTAGTCTAATCAATCTATTGACTAATAGGGGACATATGCCTTCAACTTATTTCCTAGTAGAATCGATCCTTACTAATTGCCAAATAGTTAAAGGATGATTTATCATTAGTAATTTCCCAATATATTAGGGATGATTACCCAAGCTTAAACCTAGTTTCCTTCTAAAGAACTTGCTTGTCCCAAAGTGTCTAGTCAACTTCAAGCTTTGGTCACCAACCATGTCACTAGTCAATCTTTAATGTCCAACTCCAATAGTTGACTAGTAGGTTTATGTTTGTGTATTAACTCGATAAGTCGAGCGAGTCTTATACAAAATGTCTTATTAATTTGATAAGTCGAGCGAGTCTTGTGCCTCATTAAACGTTTTTTAAATTTAAAATTTTCACATTTTAAATTTTAAATGTCGTAATTCAAAATAAAAAAAAAATTTACAAATGCATTTCAAATTTATAAATACTTAAAAATTAGTCCTATGAACGTTTTTTATTTAATAGAAAGAGCTCTATTTACCAAAAAAAAATCTCATTTCACATTTTAAATAAAAAATGTCGTAATTTACAAATTTCAAAAAAACATTAAAATGCATTATAAATTTTGAAATTTTTTATAATTTTCCTTATAAACTAAAATTTAATTAAATTCTACCAAAAAGAAAATGCTACATTAAAAAAACAGAAATATAGAACTCCTAATTCAAAAATTTTAAAAAAATTTACAAATGCATTTCAAAATTATAATATTTTATAATTATTAATATGAACGTTTTTTTAAAATACAATTTCATATAAAAAAGCTCTATTTTGAAAATACAATTTCATTTTCACATTTTAAATAAAAAATGTCGTAATTCATAAATTTCAAAAAAACATTATATTGCATTTCAAATTTAGAAAATTTTTATTATTTCTCTTTTAACCTAAAATTTTTTATTATTTCTCTTTTAAATTCTACCTCATAAAAAAAATAGAAATATTTAACATTTTCACATTTTTAATAAAAAAAGCCTCATTAAACGATTTTTAAATTTAAAAATTTCACATTTTAAATTATAAATGTCGTAATTTAAAAATTAAAAAATAAAATTTACAAATGCATTTGAAATTTATAAATATTTTATAATTATTAATATGAACTTTTTTTATTTACTAAAAAAGGCTCTATTTAAAAAAAATAATTAATTTTCACATTTTAAATAACAAATCTCGTAATTTATAAATTTAAGAAAAACTAAATTTATAATGCATTTATTATTTTTCTTATAAACTAAAATTTTAAATTACGTTTTTTAAAATTAAAATTTTCACATTTTAAATTATAAATGTCGTAATTTAAAAATTAAAAAAAAAAATTTACAACTACATTTCAAATTTATAAATATTTTATAATTAATAATATCAACGTTTTTTTATTTACTAAAAAAAGCTCAATTTAAAGAAAAAATAATTAATTTTCACATTTTAAATAAAAAATCTCGTAATTTATAAATTTAAGAAAAACTAAATTTATAATGCATTTTTTAATTTTTCTTATAAACTAAAATTTTAAATTACGTTTTTTAAAATTAAAATTTTCACATTTTAAATTATAAATGTCGTAATTTAAAAATTAAAAAAAAAAATTTCAACTACATTTCACATTTAAAAATATTTTATAATTAATAATATCAACGTTTTTTTATTTACTAAAAAAAGCTCTATTTAAAAAAAATTTTAATTTTCACATTTTAAATAAAAAATCCCGTAATTCATAAATTTCAGAAAAACATTAAAATGCATTTTATAATTTTTATTTTAAACTAAAATTAAATCAAATTCTACATAAAAGAAAATGCTACATAAAAGAAAATGCTACACAAAAGAAAATGCCAACCTGGACTCTCCCGCTCCTGCTCCGTCCATGTCCGTCGAAGTCCGTTCGTCGCTCTCCGTCGCTCGCGCTCTTCCGTCGAAGTCCAGCAAATCCGAAATCGTTGAATGAGACAGAACTCGATCGAGGTATGCGGAATGAGGGGGGTCGCTCTCCTTTTATAATAAAAATTAGGGTTTACCTACCTCGATCGAGGTATTCTTTCCATGCCCATACATCCCGGCTCATATACCTCGATCGAGGTACTCTTGACATAACCATGCATGTCGTTGGCATGCCACAATACCTCGATCGAGGTATTCTTTCCATGCGCATACACCCCGGCACATATACCTCGAGCGAGGTATGGCCATGCCACGATACCTCGATCGAGGTATTGTGACATGCCCATACATCTCGGTACATCCACGTCGATGGAGGTTTTGACATGCCACGATACCTCGATCGTGGTGTGTTGGCAGAAACGGGATGCCAAGTCATGTGTCCACAATACCTCGATCGAGGTATGTCATCTGCCCTGTTGGCTGCCCTTTCGGATGGCCAATACCTCGATCGAGGTTTGCTGGACATGCCACGTGACCTCGATCGAGGTTGAGCTGGAGGATCACAATACCTCGACGAGGTAGATGTGGCATGTGTAGCTGGCTTGCCAGCAAACCTCGATCGAGGTACAGGCTCGGTTCGGCAAAAAGATACGTACCTCGATCGAGGTATGGGCTAGGCTCGGTTGTGCTCGTGTGTGATTTTCATTGGAGCTTCTACCTCGATCGAGGTATAGGAGACCGAAGCAAAACCTTTGTATTTTCACTCGAGCGGGTGTCACACTCACCCGAAAGTGGTCCGGAAGTGGACACCCTTAGCTTGCTACCTCCCTGTGATTAGGCGCCACTTTAAAAGCTAAAAGGCTTGGTCGCACTCTTCGGTCCATAAGAACTCCACTAATAACTTGTAAAGTGGTCTAGCTATCATGGCATACCGCAATATAAATCTTCTATAATAGCCGGCATGTCCCATAAAGACTTGTATCCCTAGATTAGTTAATTAACCCTAGATTAGTTAGTTAACGTCGGTTAGATTAGCTACGTAGGTTTGGTTAGTAGTAACTGAGGTTAGGTTAGTTTAGTTAGCCCTCAGTTAGGTTAGACTAACTTCAGTTAGTATCTAACTGTAGTTAGTTTAACCTCCCAGTTACAGTAACTGGGAGGATCTAGGTTAGTTAGTCTAACTAGAGTCACTTGGTTTCAACCCCTCGGTTGGACTTAAAGTCCATTCACACCACCATTAGGACCCCCCCAAACGCCAAATTTACCCCTCCTTTAACCCCTCGAAACTCATCCGTTTGGGACCCAAATTGAACCCCGTTTGAACCCATATTTCACACACGGAAACACCACGTTACGGGGTATTTTTCCAGCCCATTGCACACCATTTTGGCATCCCTAGCACACGTTCGTTTGCGCCCCCGTGTGGGCCTCATTTTGCATTAATTCACTCGTATTTTCACGCCGCGACCTCCGATTAACGATCCGTCTGCACCGGCACATTTCCCTACACACGTAGGACAATCCTAGGCACATTATTAACACGACGGTCCCTACACAAACTAACATCACTCTAACTCTCCTAACGACACCACCTCCACGCCCGCCCTTGGGGTAGCGATCCCCTTAGCCAATCACGCACCATCTGCATGCAGTTACGTTCCGGCCAATGACTTCGACTCCAACGCTCGCCCAATCTGCAACTAACTCCACTGCAACAACCGCCCCCGCCAATTCTCTACCCCGAATTCCCCCCTGAGATTCAACAACTTCCTTTAACTCCTCCACGCCCCAACATGGCTGGACGTCGTCCTGAGCATGATGGGGACATCGAGCTCGATGCCGAGGCTAACAACTTCTTCAATCGACGAAATCACAACAATCATGGCCGACGCCCCTTGGGAAAATTGGAACTTCCCAAATATAATGGTAGGGGAGACCCTGCTCGCTTCCTCCAACATTTTGATGCCGCATGTCGAGCAGGTGGTGATCAATCCCATGAAACTAAGGTGGCTTGGTTTCCAATGGCCTTAACTGATGAGGCGTCAGAATGGTACCTCGACCTTCTTGTGGAAGAACGTGCTACATGGGACCTACTTCAAACCGAATTCAAACGTCGCTTTCAAACGGAGAGGCTACAAGATGATCCCGCTCTCCAACTCAGCAAGATCGAACAAGGCCGGAGGGAAGATGTACGCACATACCTGGGAAAGATGAAGAGATTAATCGCCAAATGTGACCCACGCCCAGATGCAAAGTACCTCACGGCATGGTTCATAGCAGGTCTACGAAAGAAAATCCGCAAGGATATGAAAAAGATAAGTAGCTATGAAACATTCAGTGCTGCTCATGCGGCAGCCATTGACATAGAAGATGGCATGACAGATTCAGACACTAGCAGTGATGATGCCAGATCAAATACACGAGATAAGCGCTCGAAAAAAGGTAAATCAAAGGACACTGCCGAAACATCCAATGAAGATTGCCTCGAGGCCATGACCTTGAAGCTGAAAGAAGATATGATGCAGGCCATGGATCAAAAACTTCACTTATCTCAGCCGCCAACTCAAACATATCCACGGCGAGAAAATGTCTGGTGCCCACACTGCTTGGCCAATCATACAGCAAATGAATGCCCAGTCCTAAGAGCAAGAATCACTGCACAAGCAAATCCACCGCCACGGTTGTGGTGCCATATCTGTGTCATCGGCGGCCATGATGAGACCAGTTGCATCTTCAACATGCGCAACAATCCGCCTCGACCACCACAATACCAAGCGGCACCCATGCCAGTATACAGGCAACCGACACTTGCACAAGCGCCCCCAGCTCCGAGACTAAATCCTGTTCCCGTTCGGACACAAGTCCCACAACTACTCAGGAATCCGAATCCACGACCGTATCCAAGAGCACCAAATCCAGCTCCTCAGGCAGTTCCCATACATCAATTACAAGCCGAAGAAGTAGACTCACTATTTGAGTATGAAGCAGAGTACCCAGTGTACTATGTAGAAGGTGCAGAGGGTCTAATACAAGTCTATGCAAATCAAGTGCGACCCAACACATTTCGTGCACCAATCAAGTGTTACGGTTGTGGAGAAAATCATAGAATCGCAGAATGCCCTCATCGCGGTAGCCCAGCCACTTTCCAACCGCTCTGCAGAGATTGTGGCATAGGACATGCCTGTATGGATTGTCCCATGAAAAATAAGGTCCCCGAACAAACAGAGGTTAAGCCTGACATCCCCATCGGCATCATTGGGATGGACCATCAAAGTCTGGGTCCGGCAAGTCTAAGGTCACAACCTATCAATGTAATTACACGCCAACAGAAAGAGGCCACAAAGGACCCTATCATTCCAATCCAACCGAAGCGACTTCTGAGAAAGAAAGCACAAGTGCCTCCACCTCCGCCAAGTAATGAGCAGCCGAGTTCATCTACATCAACTCCCGAGCCTCAAATAAAAGAAGCTCCATTCCCGAATGCAGAGGTGGAGAAGGCTCGTTTTCAGGCACTTCAGCAATGGGTCCAAAATGAACAAGCTCAATTTGAGACTCAGAAACAAGCTCAAGACCCACTCCATGACTTGACCCCACAAAGTATTGATACTGTACTCGAGCCTTTGTTCCAACAACAGACTCCACAACAGAATGTACCGCCACGTCAACTTGAAGGAGCTGCACTCTCTAGCATCCTGAGTTGCCCTGTGTCCATTCCCATCGAAATCCTCTTACGAAATTGTCCCAATCTCTGGGAGAGTTTCAAAGGATGGATTGAACTCACAAATCCCCCTCCACCTATGAACGACATTGATGATATCCCTGTGCGGATGGGTGAGAAAGATGACATATGCAACATCACTGTGCCTTTGATCCACAAGGCATATAATGAAATCCAAGCCATAGTGGATGGTGGAGCAGGTGTCAATGTCCTATCAAAGGAGCTTTACGAAGAATGGGGTCTCCCACCAATGCAAAAGGCTAATTTCAACATACGCCTTGCCGATGATTCACGGGCTAAACCCTTGGGAATAGTGAATGGCGTGTCCACAAAGATCGCAGGAGTCCGCTTTTCCCTTCAATTCACAATCTTGGATCTCCCCAAAAAATCCTATCAAATCTTACTGGGACGTCCTTGGTTACGGGAAGCATCAGTCCTCCATGACTGGGGAACGGATAGATTGACAATCCAGAATCGAGACACTGCAGTCAGGGTGAATGTGGGGACAGGAGTTATTAAACCCATTGTTCCTAGAGCATTGGATGACACATCTTCCACGACAATCTCGAGCAAATCAGATCCCTTGCAACAGCATGCCATAGCAGGTGACTCACAAAGCAATGTCAATAACTGGATACAAACATTGGCAACCATCGACAACTGCCATTCATTAGACCCCATCTTCTCACAGATAGATGTTAACGCACTACAGGTCGATCCTCCACCGACGCATGAAGAACCAATCGATCTAGAAATGCCTTTCTTTATGGCTGACCTCGAATGGGATAATGAACCTGAAGAAGGTCCCCATACCAATAATGACTCAGATTTTCCTTGGGACCTTGAAACAGAGGCTGCAAATGCTGAAATTGAAGATCAAATCTTTGATAATGACCTAGCCATTCTGCATGCCCTAATGGCAGTTGAGCTCCCAAAAGTTGAACCTCCATAGTTGCATAACAGCAGAAGATCCCGCAAGAAAGCTGCCGGAGGAAATCGCAGAAAAGCCAAGGCCGAGCACTTCAATGAATTCGAACGAGTCCAAACAAGGATTGTGGAATTGTATCTTGCAAAAGCAGTCCCCTCAAAGTCAAAACCGCCACCTCTTGAATGGTCCCCTGAAGGACTGGAAGGAGTATGTGCAGGACATGAACCCTTACTTGGAAACACCTTACGAGTGGAAAAGTTACCCCATAGTTCCCAACGTAAGAAGTTTCGGAAATATAAGCCACATGTGCGGATGAAGCTCGATCAAGAGACTTCAGAAAAAGAAAGGAAAGAAGAGCCTAACAAATTACTAAATGCAACTATGCCACCCAGTACTCATGACACATCTCAGGCTAGTTCAACCCCATCAGAGGCCGATCTTCGAGAAGTGCCGGAATACTTTAAGAATTATACTAGTGGCAGTGCACCAATAGCAATGCCAAGACCAATCAGAGAATCTGAAGTTCAAGAAACCGATAGCATTGGAGAAACTCCAATCTATGAGGGACCGGCAAAAACACGCACAATAAACCTCGCCCTTGAAGGGGAGGAAGAAAAGTTGGTTTTCATTGGGAAACAGCTCCGTCAAGAAGATGAAATCAAACTCAAAGACCTCCTAATGGAATACCGTGACTGCCTAGCATGGTCATACAAAGAGATGAAAGGAATTTCACCAGAAGTGGCAGTTCACACGATCCCTATAAGGGAAGGTGCTCGCCCTAAGGTATGTGGACCTTATCGCACAAATCCTAAATATGGCACCATGGTTTATGACGAGCTGGAAAAATAGAGCACACTGATTGGGTTTCACCCATTGTCATTGTGCCTAAACGCAACAAGAAGCTCAGAATATGCGTAAACTTGAAAAATGTGAATGCCGCCACAATTAGGGATCACTACCCCCTACCCTTAACAGAAACAGTGTTGGAAAAGGTGGCAGGATCCGAAATATATAGCTTCTTGGATGGCTTCAGTGGCTATAACCAGCATGGATGATTTTTTCCTATTAGTTTCGTTAAGAAGCAAAACTTTTATATTGGTGTCGAAAGTTTGTATGCCTTGATAAAAATAAAGGTTTGAAAAATTCGCCAAGATTTGAAACTTTTATGAGAAAAATTTTAAAGTTTCGCCATAATTTACAACTTTTTCTTTTAAATTCAAAAGAAAATATATAAAAGTGTAATCTATTATACAAATATTGTGAAACTAAAAAAACTATCTTGATAAACTTTCGCCAAGATTTTATATTAATATATAAGCATAGCTTCGATAAAAACATCCCTGATAACCAGGTACAAATTGCTCCTCAAGACCAATCAAAAACAGCATTTGCTACAGAATGGGGTATTTTTGCATATAGAGTCATGCCATTCGGCCTTTGTAATGCCCCAGCCACATTCCAGCGAGTCATGTTCACAGCTTTCAAGTCATTCTTGAATAAGTTTTTACAGGTGTTCTTGGATGATTTGTGCATCCATTCAACCAAACAGGACCACTTCAAATGTCTGGAAGAAGTATTAATCAAATGCAGGGAGTATGGCATCTCCCTAAATCCAACAAAATGCCAGTTCATGGTCACCCACGGAGTTGTTTTGGGACACATTGTCTCTGAACATGGGATTGCAACTGACATGGACAAAATCAAGATCATCATGGAATTGCCTCCTCCTACAAATTCCAAAGGTGTACAGGTCTTTATGGGACATGCCGGCTATTATAGAAGATTTATATTGCGGTATGCCATGATAGCTAGACCACTTTACAAATTATTAGTGGAGTTCTTATGGACCGAAGAGTGCGACCAAGCCTTTGAGCTTTTAAAGTGGTGCTTAATCACAGCACCCATCCTTCTATCTCCCAATTGGGATATTGATTTTCATGTTCATACTGATGGATCCAAGTATGCAATTGGGAGTGTGCTTTGTCAACCTGGTGAACATAAGAAAGACTACCCCGTCTACTTCGCCAGTCGACAACTCAATGATGCAGAGATCAACTATACAACCACAGAGAGAGAAGCCCTAGCAATGGTGTACAGTGTAAAGAAATTTCGGCGCTATCTACTTGCAAATGATTTTGTCTTCTACACCGATCATCAAGCATTGCTATATCTTGTGAACCGTCCGTGTACCACAGGAAGAATAACCAGATGGCTCCTCTTGCTGCAAGAATTCAACTTCAAAATTGTGGTCCGCAAAGGTGCCCAACACTACATTGCCGATCACATGTCTCGAGTCAAGACAGGAGAAGAAGCCACTGGAATAGAAGATGACTTACCAGATGCCACACTATTTCAAATAGATGCTGTTCCAGAATGGTGTGGAGATATCATTGGGTACTTGATGGCAGGAAGACCACCCCCTGACATGAAAGCAGTAGATGCCAGAAAATTGATTTTAAAGGCTGCACCCTATCAACTCATTGCAGGACAACTATACAAGATGGGAAAGGACCAGATATTAAGAAGATGTGTAATGCCTCATGAGATCCTGCCAATCTTGAGTGAAGTCCATGAAGGCATTGCAGGAGGACACTTCCAAGGGGAAGCCACAGCAAGAAAAGTTCTCCTCGCAGGCTACTGGTGGCCAACACTGTGGGCAGATGCCTATGAATATGTAAAAGGCTGTGATGTATGCCAACGAACTATTAAACCACAACACAAAGACTTCAATCCCCTAACAACAGTTGTTGCACAACAGCCATTTGAAAAATGGGGGATTGATTATGTGGGTCCCATACATCCAGCAGCAAAAGGAACACAGGCACGCTACATCATTGTGGCCACTGATTACTTTACAAAATGGGCTGAAGCTAAAGCAGTCAGAAAGGTAGATGCCAAAAGCACAGCAAGATTCTTGTACGAACATGTGATCACCCGATTCGGATGCCCCCTTGAAATTGTGTCGGATAGAGGCACACATTTTGTCAATGAGGTAATCCAAGAACTCTTGTCTGGCTTCATGGTCATTCATAGAAAAAGCACACCCTACTACCCCCAAGGGAATGGACTAGCAGAATCCACAAATAAAATCATATGCAATATCCTCACCAAGGTAGTAGAACCGCAGCGTTCTGATTGGGCAGAGAAACTGAATGCAGCCTTATGGGCATACAGAACCACATTCAAGGTCAGTACAGGGAACACACCTTTTCAATTGGTGTACGGCCTTGAAGCCGTGGTCCCACTTGAATTTGTAATACCAAGTCTGCACATCGCAATACAGGAACGCATGGGTGATCATGAGTCCTTGAAAGAAAGGCTCTGTCAGTTGGAAAAGCATACAGAGACAAGACTAGTCGCTTATCATGCCATGACAACAGAAAAACGTCGAAGAAAGGCATGGTTTGACAGGAATCTGAAAGCTAAAGACATCAAGGAAGGCGACTTAGTCCTGTTATACAATGCCAAAGTACACAAGGGAAAACTGAAGTATCTAGGTCAAGGACCCTACCGAGTACGAAAGATGAATCCCATCGGAGCTGTGCTACTTGAAACACTAGATGGAGTCCAATTCAACACAACAATAAACGGGAGCCGACTGAAGCGCTACTACATCAACACGAGCCATCCCCGACAAAAACGAAGATTTGGAAAACCAAGTCTTACTTCGTTAGGATTAGATTGTATCACGAGCACTCACTCGCATATGCACGTTTTTGCACATATAGTTTGCACTAGATTGTTACACGCACACTCACTGCATACGCACGTTTTTTGCACATTAGGGATGATTGAGTCTTAGTTTCCCTATCAAATCCCACAAATAAGCATATAGTTAGACACATCACCTGCACTCACATGATTTTGCATAGGCACATAATAGATTGCATAAAAAATAGTATCACACACTTTCATTCCATACTCTCAAAGCATGCAATGAATTCACACGCAGTACACAAAGCTATGCCAAAACTCAAGATGAATTGGCAACAGAGTCTACAGCCTCCGCAACGAGACCCCCGCCAAACATCACAGCCGTCTCCTATATGCAAAAATATCAAACTTGCATACTAATTATCTACAAGCTCCATGCTACGGGTGCAATCGCATCCAACATGTATGCAAGATAGCAAGAAATGACAGCCTCAACAACGAGACCCCCGCCAAACCTCTTCCCAAGAAGATTCGATGGCAGCGTCCACAACCTCAGCAACGAGATCCCCTCTGACATTCATAGTCATCTACCCCTCCTGAAGTGGAGATAAGCTTCTTGACCAACATCCTTTTATACCAATCCTCCACAACGAGACCCCCGCTAAACCTCTTCCCAAGAAGATTCGATGGCAGCATCCGCAACCTCAGCAACGAGATCCCCTCTGACATTCATAGTCATCTACCCCTCCTTAAGAGGAGATAAGTTTCTTGACGATTGACTACAAATTGTGTGGTGCAAAAGAATTACAACAGGCACGACTCGCATACCACAAGCTAAATAGCCACTGAATTACGCACATGGCATCCCAACTCTGAAATCAAAATAAGCCATAACCCGAGGACGGGTAATAAAATGGATCCGGGAGTATGTTGACTCTGTGCCAACATGAACTTATGAAGAAAGAGAAGGTGATACATCTTGCCAACATGAACTTATGAAGAAAGAGAAGGTGATACATCTTTGTGATACAACTTTGTGATACAACTTTGTGTTACAACTTTGTGTTATAACTTCTAGACACAACTTTATGTTACGACTTTGTGTAACAACTTTGTGTTACAAGTTTGTGTTACAACTTCTACATGAAGAGAGAGAATGTGTTACGACTTTGTGACACAACTTTGTGATACAACTTTGTGACACAACTTTGTGTTACAACTTCTAGACACAACTTTATGTTACGACTTTGTGTAACAACTTTGTGTTACAAGTTTGTGTCACAACTTCTACAAGAAGAGAGAGAATGTGTTACGACTTTGTGACACAACTTTGTGTTACAACTTTGTGATACAACTTTGTGTTACAACTTTGTGATACGACTTTGTGTTACAAGCTCTCTAACTTGTATAAATACCCCATAATGGAATGAAGCCCACACTCTTGGGGCATTGTGTTGAGTCTACATTGGTATTCCAAGCATTTGTCTCAAGTGTCCATGCTTCCTTGCACTGCACGTCCAAAAGCATGTCCTAACCCTGCAACCCTTCTCCCCTCTCCTCCAACCCTGCAACCCACCCTCTCCCTCTCCTCCTCCCTCCTTCTCCCTCCTCCTCCTCCTCCTCCTCCTCCCTCCTCCTCCTCCTCCTCCTCCTCCCTCCTCCTCCTCCTCTCTCCTCCCTCTCCCTCCTCCTCTTCCCTCCTCCTCCTTCCTCCTCTCTCTCTTACTTCACCCATGCTCTTACACCTTCTTCCTCTCCCACTCCTATGCTTTCCTAAACCCTTAAACTCAATGATCTACGAGGGAGACGAGTTCTCCACCATGTACTCTACTTTGAACCTTGGACCCTCCTTCTAACCCTGGACTCCTTCTAAACCTTGGAACCCCTTTCTAAACCCTGGAACTCTTTCTAACCCTGAACTCTTCTAAACCCTGGATCCTCCTTCTGAACCCTTGAACTCTTTCTAAACCCTGGAACCTCCTTCTGAACCCTTAAACTCCTCCTAAACCCTACAACCCCCAATGAAGGCGAAAGCCTTCATTACCCCAACAACAATGGTTTACGTGCCTTTTACACATGCTTGCATTTTGTTTACTCCCCACACTTAAGCCTACGTCTCTCACCGGAACACGACTCGAGGTCCTAAGCTACACATATACTACAACGACAAACCAATATATCTGTAGGTGACAAAAAGCCTCGGAACCCTGCAACATAGAATACCCAGCTCTTCCTACGAAAGCAGTAGGAAAGAGCCAACATTTGGCGCCGTCGCCGGGGATGCACAAATCATCCAAGAACACCTGTAAAAACTTATTCAAAAATGACTTGAAAGCTGTGAACATGACTCGTTGGAATGTGGCTGGGGCATTACAAAGGCCGAATGGCATGACTCTATATGCAAAAATACCCCATTCTGTAGCAAATGCTGTTTTTGATTGGTCTTGAGGAGCAATTTGTACCTGGTTATAGCCACTGAAGCCATCCAAGAAGCTATATATTTCGGATCCTGCCACCTTTTCCAACACTGTTTCTGTTAAGGGTAGGGGGTAGTGATCCCTAATTGTGGCGGCATTCACATTTTTCAAGTTTACGCATATTCTGAGCTTCTTGTTGCGTTTAGGTACAATGACAATGGGTGAAACCCAATCAGTGTGCTCTATCTCGTAGATGAATCCGGCATCTAGGAGTTTTTCCAGCTCATCATAAACCATGGTGCCATATTTAGGATTTGTGCGATAAGGTCCACAACCACATACCTTAGGGCGAGCACCTTCCCTTATAGGGATCGTGTGAACTGCCACTTCTGGTGAAATTCCTTTCATCTCTTTGTATGACCATGCTAGGCAGTCACGGTATTCCATTAGGAGGTCTTTGAGTTTGATTTCATCTTCTTGACGGAGCTATTTCCCAATGAAAACTAACTTTTCTTCCTCCCCTTCAAGGGCGAGGTTTATTGTGCGTGTTTTTGCCGGTCCCTCATAGATTGGAGTTTCTCCAATGCTATCGGTTTCTTGAACTTCAGATTCTCTGATTGGTCTTGGCATTGCTATTGGTGCACTTCCACTTGTATAATTCTTAAAGTATTCCGGCACTGCTCGAAGATCGGCCTCTGATGGGGTTGAACTAGCCTGAGATGTGTCATGAGTACTGGGTGGCATAGTTGCATTTAGTAATTTGTTAGGCTCTTCTTTCCTTTCTTTTTCTGAAGTCTCTTGATCGAGCTTCATCCGCACATGTGGCTTATATTTCCGAAACTTCTTATGTTGGGAACTGTGGGGTAACTTTTCCACTGGCAAGGTGTTTCCAAGTAAGGGTTCATGTGCTGCACATACTCCTTCCAGTCCTTCAGGGGACCATTCAAGAGGTGGTGGTTTTGATTGTGAGGGGACTGTCTTTGCAAGATACAATTCCACAATCCGTGTTTGGACTCGTTCGAATTCATTGAAGTGCTCGGCCTTATCTTTTCTGCGATTTCCTCCGGCAGCTTTCTTGCGGGATCTTCTGCTGTTATGCAACTGTGGAGGTTCAACTTTTGGGAGCTCAACTGCCATTAGGGCATGCAGAATGGCTAGGTCATTATCAAAGATTTGATCTTCAATTTCAACATTCGCAGCCTCTGTTTCAAGGTCCCAAGGAAAATCTGAGTCATCATTGGTATGGGTACCTTCTTCAGGTTCATTATCCCATTCGAGGTCAGCCATAAAGAAAGGCATCTCTAGATCGATTGGTTCTTCATGCGTCGGCAGAGGATCGACCTGTAGTGCGTTAACATCTATCTGTGAGAAGATGGGGTCTAATGAATGGCAGTTGTCGATGGTTGCCAATGTTTGTATCCAGTTATTGACATTGCTTTGTGAGTCACCTGCTATGGCATGCTGTTGCAAGGGATCTGATTTGCTCGAGATTGTCGTGGAAGATGTGTCATCCAATGCTCTAGGAACAATTGGTTTAATAGCTCCTGTCCCCACATTCACCCTGACTGCAGTGTCTCGATTCTGGATTGTCAATCTATCCGTTCCCCAGTCATGGAGGACTGATGCTTCCCGTAACCAAGGACGTCCCAGTAAGATTTGATAGGATTTTTTGGGGAGATCCAAGATTGTGAATTGAAGGGAAAAGCGGACTCCTGCGATCTTTGTGGACACGCCATTCACTATTCCCAAGGGTTTAGCCCGTGAATCATCGGCAAGGCATATGTTGAAATTAGCCTTTTGCATTGGTGGGAGACCCCATTCTTCGTAAAGCTCCTTTGATAGGACATTGACACCTGCTCCACCATCCACTATGGCTTGGATTTCATTATATGCCTTGTGGATCAAAGGCACAGTGATGTTGTGTATGTCATCTTTCTCACCCATCCGCACAGGGATATCATCAATGTCGTTCATAGGTGGAGAGGGATTTGCAAGTTCAATCCATCCTTTGAAACTCTCCCAGAGATTGGGACAATTTCGTAAGAGGATTCTGATGGGAATGGACACAGGGCAACTCAGGATGCTAGAGAGTGCAGCTCCTTCAAGTTGACGTGGCGGTACATTCTGTTGTGGAGTTTGTTGTTGGAATAAGGGCTCGAGTACAGTATCAATACTTTGTGGGGCCAAGTCATGGAGTGGGTCACTTGAGCTTGTTTCTGAGCCTCAAATTGAGCTTGTTCATTTTGGACCCATTGCTGAAGTGCCTGAAAACGAGCCTTTTCCACCTCTGCATTCGGGAATGGAGCTTCTTTTATTCGAGGCTCGGGAGTTGATGTGGATGAACTCGGCTGCTCATTGCTTGGCGGAGGTGGAGGCACTTGTGCTTTCTTTCTCAGAAGTCGCTTCGGTTGGATTGGAATGATAGGTTCCTTCGTGGCCGCTTTCTGTTGGCGTGTAATTACATTGATAGGTTGTGACCTTAGACTTGCCAGACCCAGACTTTGATGGTCCACCCCAATGATGCTGATGGGGACATCGGGCTTAACCTCTGTTTGTTCTGGGACCTTATTTTTCATGGGACAATCCATACAGGCATGTCCTATGCCACAATCTCTGCAGAGTGGTTGGAAAGTGGCTGGGCTACCGCGATGAGGGCATTCTGCGATTCTATGATTTTCTCCACAACCGTAACACTTGATTGGTGCGCGAAATGTGTTGGGTCGCACTTGATTTGCATAGACTGGTATTAAACCCTCTGCACCTTTGACGTAGTACACTGGGTACTCTGCTTCATACTCAAATAGCGAGTCGACTTCCTCGGCTTGTAATTGATGTATTGGAACTGCCTGAGGAGCTGGATTTGCTGCTCTTGGATACGGTCGTGGATTCGGATTCCTGAGTAGTTGGGGGACTTGTGTCCGAACGGGTACAGGATTTAGTCTCGGAGCTGGGGGCGCTTGTGCAAGTGCCGGTTGCCTGTATACTGGCATGGGTGCCGCTTGGTATTGTGGTGGTCGAGGCGGATTGTTGCGCATGTTGAAGATGCAACTGGTCTCATCATGGCCGCCGACGACACAGATATGGCACCACAACCGTGGCGGTGGATTTGCTTGTGCAGTGATTCTTGCTCTTAGGACTGGGCATTCATTTGCTGTATGATTGGCCAAGTAGTGTGGGCACCAGACATTTTCTCGCCGTGGATATGTTTGAGTTGGCGGCTGAGACAAGTGAAGTTTTTGATCCATGGCCTGCATCATATCTTCTTTCAGCTTCAAGGTCATGGCCTCGAGGCGATCTTCATTGGATGTTTCGGCAGTGTCCTTTGATTTACCTTTTTTTGAGCGCTTATCTCGTGTATTTGATCTGGCATCATCACTGCTAATGTCTGAATCTGTCATGCCATCTTCGATGTCAATGGCTGCCGCATGAGCAGCACTGAATGTTTCATAGCTACTTATCTTTTTCATATCCTTGCGAATTTTCTTTCTGAGGCTTGCTATGAACCATGCCGTGAGGTACTTTGCATCTGGGCGTGGGTCACATTTGGCGATCAATCTCTTCATCTTTCCCAGGTATGTGCATACATCTTCCCTCCGGCCTTGTTCGATCTTGCTGAGTTGGAGAGCGGGATCATCTTGTAGCCTCTCCGTTTGAAAGCGACGTTTGAATTCAGTTTGAAGTAGGTCCCATGTAGCACGTTCTTCCACAAGAAGGTCGAGGTACCATTCTGACGCCTCATCAGTTAAGGCCATTGGAAACCAAGCCACCTTAGTTTCATGGGATTGATCACCACCTGCTCGACATGCGGCATCAAAATGTTGGAGGAAGCGAGCAGGGTCTCCCCTACCATTATATTTGGGAAGTTCCAGTTTTCCCAAGGGGCGTCGGCCGTGATTGTTGTGATTTCGTCGATTGAAGAAGTTGTCAGCCTCGGCATCGAGCTCGATGTCCCCATCATGCTCAGGACGACGTCCAGCCATGTTGGGGCGTGGAGGAGTTAAAGGAAGTTGTTGAACCTCAGGGGGGGATTCGGGGTAGAGGATTGGCGGGGGCGGTTGTTGCAGTGGAGTTAGTTGCGGATTGGGCGAGCGTTGGAGTCGAAGTCATTGGCCGGAACGTAACTGCATGCAGATGGTGCGTGATTTGCCAAGGGGATGCTACCCCAAGGGCGGGCGTGGAGGTGGTGTCGTTAAGAGAGTTAGAGTGATGTTAGTTTGTGTAGGGACCGTCGTGTTAATAATGTGCCTAGGATTGTCCTACGTGTGTAGGGAAATGTGCCGGTGCTGACGGATCGTTAATCGGAGGTCGCGGCGTGAAAATACGAGTGAATTAATGCAAAATGAGGCCCACACGGGGGCGCGAACGAACGTGTGCTAGGGATGCCGAAATGGTGTGCAATGGGCTAGAAAAATACCCCATAACGTGGTGTTTCCATGTGTGAAATCTGGGTTCAAACGGGGTTCAATTTGGGTCCCAAACGGATGAGTTTCGAGGGGTTAAAGGAGGGGTAAATTTGGCGTTTTGGGGGGTCCTAGGGGTGGTGTGAATGGACTTTAGGTCCAACTGAGGGGTTGAAACCAAGTGACTCTAGTTAAAGAAACTAACCTAGTCTAGTTAGAATCAGTTAATCTAACCTAGCCGAGTTAGTGTAACTAACTACAGTTAAGTTAACTGAGGTTAGGTTTAACTAACCGAACCAAGGGCAAAACTAACCTAGTCTAGGTTTCTGCTAACTAACCTAGATTAACCTAATCTAACTGGGTTAGTCTAACAAGCCTAGGGTTAACCGACTAACCTAACCTAACCTACCAACTAACCTAACCGTAGTTAGTAAGTAACCGTAGGTTAGTTTAGGTTAGGGTTGTTTTTTTTTTTTTTTTTGTTTTTGGGGGGGGGTTCCTGTGGGGGGGTTCCCCGACGGAGGCGTCAGGGGGGGGGTGTGCGGGGGCGGGGGGTTAGACAGAGGGAGCGGGGGGGGGCGGGGGGTGGCGCGGGGGGGTTGGGGGGTGCGCGGGGGGGGTTAGACAGAGGGGGCGGGGGGTTAGGGGGTGCGCGGGGGGCAGCGGGGGAGGGCGTGGAGGGTAGAGGGGCGGCGCTGCAAAGCAGTGCCGCGGGGCGGGCGGGGGCGACGGGCGGGGTGGGCGGGGGCGCGGGGCGGGGTGGGCGGGGGCGCGGGGCGCTGGGCGGGCGGCGCTGCGTGCGCCGTCGGGCGGGCGCGGGGGAGGGGGTTCGGGACGGGCGGGTGAGGGGGCGCCGCCGCTGGCGGGGCGGGTAGCTGGGGGGCAGCGCTGTGTGCGCCGCCGCGGCGGCGGGCGGGACGGGGGAGGGTTAGAGAGGGGGTTAGAGAGGGGTGGCGGGCGGCGGCGGCGGCGGCGCTGCGGAGCGCCGCCGCGGGAGGGGGTGGGGTGGGGTGGGGGGTTTGAGCAGGGTAAGGGGGGCGAGGGGGGGTAAGGAGGAGAGAGGGGGATGGGGGAACGAGAGGGGGAGGGGGGTGAGGGGGATGGGGGAACGAGAGGGGGAGGGGGATGGGGGAACGAGAGGGGGAGGGGGGGTGAGGGGGATGGGGGGACGAGGGGGGTAAGGGGGAACGAGAGGGAATGGGTGGGGGCGGGAATGAGGGGGATGGGGGAACGAGAGGGGGAGGGGGGTGAGGGGGATGGGGGGACGAGGGGGGTAAGGGGGAGAGAGAGAGAATGTGTGGGGGCGGGAATGAGGGGGAGAGTGAGAGAGAGAGGGGGTGGGAGAGAGAAAGGTGAGAGAGGGGGATGGGGGAGGGGGAGGGGGAGATGAAGGGGGAGGGGGAAGGTGGTGGTGGAGGGGGGGGAAAGAGGGGGAGGGGGGAGGAGAAGAGGGGGAGGGGGGAGGTGGTAGTGGAGGGGGGGGAAAGAGGGGGAGGGGGGAGGTGGTAGTGGAGGGGGAGGGGGAGATGGTAGTGAGGGGGAGGGGGTAGTGGAGGGGGAGGGGGAGAGGGGGAGGTGAGGGGGAGGTGGGGATGAAGGGGGGGGAAGGAGGGGAGGTGGTAGGGGGAGGGGGAGAGGGGGAGGTGAGGGGGAGGTGGGGATGAAGGGGGGGGAAAGGGGAGGTGGTAGTGGAGGGGGAGAGGGGAGGTGGTAGGGGGAGATGGTAGTGGAGGGGGAGAGGGGGAGATGGTGGTGGGGGGAAAGGGGAAGATGAAGGGGGAGGGGGAGAGGGGGAGGTGGTGGTGGAGAGGGGGAGGTGGTGGTGGAGGGGGGAAGGTGGGGGAGGTGGTGATGATGGGGGAGGGGTAAAAGAGCAACAAAAAAAACTGAAAGACGGAAATTGAAAAGCAAGGCGAAGTGGTTACCTGACGCTCTCCAAGTCTTTCTCGATGGAACGGGATTGTCGCGGAACAATGGACGGTGGGTGGAAGGCTAGGTCATCGCTGCGAGAAGGGCTCGATGTCACTTACATGGCGAGGATAGCAGTAAGGGGGCGGTCGATGGAGAGGGAGGAGTGTCTTGCGTGGGGTTCGGAAGGAGGAAGAGAATGGAGGCAAAAAGTGTGAGATGAAGAATGAGGGGGGGTGGAGTAGGTTTTTATAGGTTTGGATTTTAGGTTTAGGGTTTAGGTTTAGGGTTGAACCCTAAACTCTTCCCGAGCCATAACTCTTTATGGAGAGCTCGGTTTGCCTTTCTGTAAAAAGGTAAAATGATCGTAATTGAAAGCTCTACGCAACCGTGTCCACTACCTAGCCTAATTGTACATCATGTGGCTTTTACACCTACCTACGCATGTTTACTCGCTACTTGAGACGCTAGTCTCCCTGGCGACGGCGCCAAATGTTGGCTCTTTCCTACCGCTTTCGTAGGAAGAGCTGGGTATTCTATGTTGCAGGGTTCCGAGGCTTTTTGTCACCTACAGATATATTGGAATTGTCGTTGTAGTATATATGTAGCTTAGGACCTCGAGTCGTGTTCCGATGAGAGACGTAGGCTTAAGTGTGGTGAGTAAACAAAATGCAAGCATGTGTAAAAGGCACGTAAACCATTGTTGTTGGGGAAATGAAGGCTTTCGCCTTCATTGGGGGTTGTAGCGTTTAGGAGGAGTTTAAGGGTTCAGAAGGAGGTTCCAGGGTTTAGAAAGAGTTCAAGGGTTCAGAAGGAGGATCCAGGGTTTAGAAAGAGTTCAGGGTTAGAAAGAGTTCCAGGGTTTAGAAGGGGGTTCCAAGGTTTAGAAGGAGTCCAGGGTTAGAAGGAGGGTCCAAGGTTCAGAGTAGAGTACATGGTGGAGAACTCGTCTCCCTCGTAGGTCATGGAGTTTAAGGGTTTAGGAAAGCATAGGAGTGGGAGAGGAAGAAGGTGTAAGAGCATGGGTGAAGGAAGAGAGAGAGGAGGAAGGAGGAGGAGGGAGGAGGAGGAGGAGGAGGAGGAGGGAGGAGGGAGAAGGAGAGGGAGAGGGTGGGTTGCAGGGTTGGAGGAGAGGGGAGAAGGGTTGCAAGGTTAGGACATGCTTTTGGACGTGCAGTGCAAGGAAGCATGGACACTTGAGACAAATGCTTGGAATACCAATGTAGACTCAACACAATGCCCCAAGAGTGTGGGCTTCATTCCATTATGGGGTATTTATACAAGTTGGAGAGCTTCCCTCTCTGCATGTAACACAAAGTCGTATCACAAAGTTGTAACACAAAGTTGTGTCACAAAGTCGTAACACATTCTCTCTCTTCATGTAGAAGATGTAGCACAAAGTTGTTACACAAAGTTGTTACACAAAGTCGTAACATAAACTTGTAACACAAACTTGCAACACAAAGTTGTTACACAAAGTCGTAACATAAAGTCGTGTCTAGAAGTTGTAACACAAAGTTTTAACACCTTCTCTTTCTTCATAAGTTCATGTTGGCACAGAGTCAACACTTGGAGCAGCAAGAAATAGCCTACAGTTGCCTTGTCGAGCACAGAGGCTGAGTACAGGGGTGCAGCAATGGCTGCATGTGAGGTAGCTTGGTTGCATAAGCTACTTTATGATATGCATCAGTGGGCCAGTTGTCATTTATTGTGACAACATGAGCAGTATACACTTGGCAAATAACCCAGTCTATCATGCTAGAACAAAGCACATTGAGGTGCATTATCACTATGTGTGAGAGAAGGTTTTACTAGGTCTTATTGATCTAGTTTATGTCAGCACAGAGGATCAGGTAGCTGACATATTCACGAAGGCATTGTGCACAGAGAAGCTGTGCAAGTTCAGAGACTTGCTTGGTGTGCAAGGATTGGGATTGAGCTTGAGGGGGAGTGTTGAGATATCGAGCTCCACTTGTGATATGCCAGGGTGACTGTTGTGCATTTATGTCACCGAATTGTTAAGCTGCAGATGCGGTTGGTACACCGCCCATGAATAATAGCTGGATGATAGCTATCCTTATGTACTCTAGTTCGTGGCTTAGTTAGTATGCCACCTTAGTTAGCTGAGTTTGGTTTGAGACCCACATATAGGGTTCTTCTATTTCTTTGTACTAGAGTTCTTTTGGCTTTCACAACTAAGAAGAGGAAAACTGTTTTCAGCCTCCACCTTTGTGTGTATTCCCCCATTGTGTATGTGAGAAAGCCACAAGTGAGACTCCTTCCTTCTCTCCCACTATCTTCACAATTTTGTCATGGTATCAGAGCATGGTTCTGCCTTCCACTGAGGTGCCATCCTTCTTGTGAGAGTGATTGAGAGATTAAGAGAGATTGAGTGTTCCATTCTCTTCCGTTGAGAGAAAATTTCGTCCATCGGAAGAAGATTTCCGTCATTTGTTCTTGAGAGATTTCTGTCATTTGAGAGAGTTTATTTGAGTGTTTCTTGAGCTCAGAGATAGAGAGACTCTTCATTGAGAAAGATTTGAGAGAAAGAGAGATTTCAAAGAGTATTGAGAGTTTGTAAGAGTTCTTTGTGAGAGAGATATGCTTATGATAGAGAGTCTGAGTTAGCCAAGGATCCAAAGGCTTAGCCCACTGGCATGGATTCGTAGCTTTCCATAGCCAACAGCGTCTACAGCAACCTCTCCTTCACGAGCTCATGCTGCAATAGCCGACTCCGCCGACTCTAGCCCTTGGCAGCCCATATGCTCCTTCTAATTGAGCTCCTGAACAGTGGCTACCATCACAACTCTAAACAAGTCTCCAACAAGCCACAAAGGCTTCTCTATAGTGCCCATTGATGCACCAGTCTACAGTGACCTATAGATTCTACTAGCTGCCTCTATAGTGCACAGTGCACAGCCTCTCCAAGAAAGCTACTTCGCCTCCATTGATAGCTCATCCATACGAGCTGCCTCCACTTCAACATCCATGAGCAACCTTGTTCTTCATGATGGCCGAAAGACTCACTCCACCACCTTCTACCAACACTCACCTAGTGACGGACTCTTTCATGATACTCTTCACGGGATGCTCTAGCCACCACGGCTCTTCTAAATGAGCTCCCAACTACTTCTGTCGATGAATGGCACTCCTAGCCTACAACACTGTGGACTAGCCTCCACTGTCGACTTGCAACAACGAATAGCCCAAACGGCTCCTCTCTACCAGCCAAGCTCCAATGATTGCTGTGGTTAGAAAATTGTGGTTAAGTCAAGTGAACCACGATTGAATTGGTTGGTTAGATTTTTGCCATGTGGCAACCTTATCTCCAATACCATGTCACCTACCATGTCATGAGTGCCATGTCATCTGCCATGTCACTTATGCCATGTCATCATTGCCACATTATCTATTGACATCATCTGTGCCACCTCAGCTGTCTAGTCAGCACTGACCTCTACAGGCACACATAGTGCTCCATAGTCACTACATGTGACCACTCCTACCACCTCAGCACACGGCTTCACTGGCATACCTCTTGCAAGGCATAGTGCCACATCATCACTACATGTGATGCCCCTCCATCTAGATCAAGTCGTATCTCTTGATCCAGGAAGAATTTGAGGGGGCTCCAAAAAGTGAAGTCGCTCGTTTTTTTGCTCTACATGCTTGTCACATCACGCACACATTTCGGTGCAAGTTACACTCACATTTTAGCCTCACCGACAAAACCACTTCCTTCGCGCACATTTGCCTCCATCGATGCATCTGACCCATCACTTAAAAAGAACAAAAGAAAAGGAATTATTTGTTGTTCTTTCATTGATCGACGATTGGTATAGATCTAGATTAGAGTAGACTAGATTGCCATAAAGGGGATGCTTTGAATTTCCCCAAGTTGCCAATCTAAGCCATGCTCGAAAATTCCTGACTAGTACCTACTTGGAGTCAGTCCATACGCTCACATACGGTTTCACATCATAACATTACCTCAAACCTTATGTTCATCAGTTCAGTGAGCAGACTTCAGAGTTCAGAAGCATTGCAGATTGTTTCAGAGGGTAGATAGCATTTGATTTCACATGCACATGCCACCATTGTAAAGCCTATTTGGCTATCTCACGGCATCGTGCACATCATTTCAGACTTGTAAAGCCTCTTGGCTATTCCCGGAATCATTATTACAAGCCTTGTAATACAGCTCAGATTTTATATATTGCAGTTCTATCTTCACTGACAGTTCAGAGATTTCACTTGGCATAGTCAGTGTATTTGCAGTTGATTCATACAGAGATTTTCACGACACTTTTGAGTACATTTCTTGCACCATGTCGACCAGCAACCTCAATCTAGAGGCATCTGCTAAGTTAGACAACTCCAATTATGGTACATGGAAATACCAAATGGAGATCATTCTTGTACTTCAGGAAAAATGGGAGTATGTCGATGGGTCTACACCTAGACCATTGGACAATCCAGCAACAAGTGCTTTACTCCAATCCTCGGGGCGGTCACTATGTATGAACCCTCTATATCACGTGCGTTCGAGGCCTATTTGTAGAATCCCTTATCTGTAAATTTTTCCTTAATAAAACGTACCCTTTTTCTATACAAATCTGTAAATTTTTTTACATTTCATTTTAAATGCTCCTTTATGTATATTAATTTTTGAGAAATTTAGGAAATAAAAATATCCTTCTGTTGAACTCATGTGATAGGGTTACATATGATGAGTGACCCCCCCGAGCTCCAATCTGTTGCCATAGCACCAGCAATGGGATCTACAACGGCATCTACAGCTACACAAATAGTTTCCGCACCAGTAGCAGATCCTGCCATTGCCTGAGCTCAGGCAGAATGGGATAAGTGACCCCCCCGAGCTCCAATCTGTTGCCACAGCACCAGCAATGGGATCTACAACGGCATCTACAGGTACACAAATAGTTTCTGCACCAGTAGCAGATCCTGCCATTGCCTGAGCTCAGGCAGAATGGGATAAGAAAGACAAGTATGCCTATCACCTGATCAAGTAGAATGTGCAAGATGTCATGCTAGGACAGCTCAACATAGTCAAGACATCAAAAGAAGCATGGGATATGTTCACAGCTCTCTACAAGTCCAAGAACACATCCAGGATTCTCACCCTAAGAAACCAGATCATCAACCAAAGTTTTCGTAGCTGTAATGAAACTAGTCATGCTTATGTACTCCGCATAAAAGACTACAACAATCAACTTGTAGTAGTAGGAGAGACTATGAACCCCACAGAATTGGTTCAAGTCATTCTGAATGGACTAGGAGAGATACGAAAATCTAGTCTAGAGTATTGCCATCCAACAGCAAATTTCGACATTGGAAGAACTTCAATTAGTTCTACTTGGTGAAGAACTCAGGACTCAAGCCATTCAAGCACGTAAAGGTCATTCTAATGATCAGGCATTCATAGCTTCAGATAGAAGCAGAGGCAAAGGCAAAGGCAAAGGTAGATCATATCAGAAAAGTGGTCATCATCAGCAACAAAATCAAAGTCAGCATCAGCATTAGTATCAGCATCATCCTCAACAACATCAAAATCAGCAAAGAGGAAATCATTCCAACTGAGGAAGATTTCAAGGACGAGGGAATGCATCCACCAATGTGTCAAACATTCAGTGCAACTATTGTCACAAGTTTGGACACTATGAAAAAGATTGCTGCAAGAAGCTATATGACCAAGGCGGTCAATCCACGAGGGAATTCCCGAGGCAAAGGAAATCATCGTGGTGGACATTCTAGTCACAGCCATTTTGCAAATGAACATGGAAATATGTTTCTTGCAAGCGAGGAATTGCATTAGACTAATATAGTAGACACTGATTTCAATCCCAAAGAGGATTACAGCTATCAAGTCGACCAAGTGGAATAGGATCCTTGGTATATCGACATCAATGCATCATCTCATATGACAAATCATCAGAAATGGTTCATAGAAATGAAGCCATTAGAAGAATAGGAAAATGTCATCTACACAGCAGACAATACACCGAATCCAGTTCAAGGGACAAGTGTTATCCCTATGAACAATTTCACTGGTACAAAAAGATTAGCAAAAGATGTGCTCTATGTTCCGAAGCTCCAGCAAGAACCTTTTGTCAGTAGGTCAAATGATGGAGCACAATTACAAAGTCATCTTCGATGGTGATGAATGCACTATCAGAGATAAATCCAAAAGATGTCAGCTAGTAGCAAAAGATGTCAAGGAAAGACGCTTATACAGAATGCTAGCTATAGTACCAGATAAGCATGCCATGTCAGCTCAACCACAACATATGCCACTATCTGCAAAATGGCACAAGAGATACGGTCATGTCAATTTCAAGTACTTGTTAGATCTTAGGAATTAAAATATGGCAATTGGGATTCTGAAGCTATAGTTTCTTGGAAAAGTTTGTGAAGCATGCTGCTTTGGCAAACAAAAGCGAACCAACTTTGTCAAAAGTACCTCTCGTGCACGAAGTATTCTTGATTTGATTCACACAAATGTATGGGGTTATGCCCAGACCTGCAACATCAATGGTTCACTTTACTACTTGACTTTCAGCGACGACTATAGTAGATATTGTTGGGTCTACTTTCTGAAAGAGAAATCTGAAGTGTTTTCCAGATTTCAAGAATTCAAAGCCATGGTAGAAAACTAGACAGGCAGAAAGATCAACGTCATGAGATTAGATAGAGGAGGTGAATACATGTCTTCAGCATTCATGAACTTTTGTAGAAATCATGGCATTTGAAGACAATTCACATGTGTAGATACTCCTCAGTAGAATGCAAGAGCTGAAAGGAAGAATGGGACTTTAGTAGACAGTGCTAGAGCAATGTTTAGTGAAAAGCATCTTCCAAATCAGTATTGGGTGGAAGCAATAGCTACAGTAAACTATTTGCTTAATCGGCTTCCTACCAAACCGATATAGGGTATGACTCCTTATGAAGCATTCATTGGACACAAGCCACACATTGGGCATCTCCGCATATTTGGTTGCATAGCATATGCTCACATACATGATAATCATCGTAGAAAATTGGATACAAAGTCACGCAAATGCATCATGGTTGGCTATAGTGAAGAAAGAAAAGCATACAAATTGTATGATCCCATCAACCACAAAGTCATTATCTCCAGAGATGTAATCTTTGATGAGGAATCATAATGAAAAACCTCACCTACACAGGAGATAAAAGCATCGACTTCACAGTCATCTACAGAACAGGTTGATGAAGAAGAGCAAGAATTGCTAGCAACACCCCAAGCAGAGCCACAGCAGCTTAGACGGTCTGCTAGGGAAAGCAGACCTACAGCCAGATTGACATGCTCAAAAAGGCAAAGCAATTCAAGTGGAAACCACCAATTGTGCTCTTATGACTACCATCATGGCTACAGAAGAGCTAGTGTACTTCAAAGATGTAGTAGACAAGCCAGAATGGCAAATTGCTATGAATGAAGAAATGGATGCTTTGTATAAAAATAACACTTGGGAATTATGTGACCTTCCACCAGGAAAGAAGGCCATAGCAAACAAATGGGTATACAAAGTGAAGTACAATCTAGATGGCAGTATTCAAAGATACAAAGCCAGACTAGTTGCAAAAGGATTTGCACAGCATAGATAGAATGTGTACCAGCTCGATGCCAAGAATGCATTTCTCAATGGTTATCTAGATGAGGAAGTCTACATGTAAAAACTAGGAGGTTATGTTGAACCAAGAAAGGAGAATAAGGTTTGCCATCTCAAGAAGAGTCTCTACGACTTAAAGCAAGCACATAGAACTTGGTACAACAGAATCGACAAGTATTTTGCTGATCTGGGATACATGAAATCCAATGCTAATCATACTCTCTACAACAAAGTTCAAGGGGAAGACATTACTATTGCACTTTTGTACATAGATGATCTGATTGTGACAGGAAGCAAGGATTGCTTCATCAGAAAATTGAAACAAGACTTGTCTACAGAGTTTGACATGAAAGATCTTGGACTTATGCACTATTGTCTTGGAATTGAGTTCTGGAGAGATTCAGATAGCACATTCATGAGTTAGCTCAAGTATGTTGACAGTCTCCTGAAGAAGTTTCATATGGCAGATTGCAAGATTGCAGCCACTCCCATGGAACAGAGTTTGAAACTTACTAAAGATTCAAAAAAGCCTACAATCAATGGCATATACTACAGGCAGCTCATCGGATCTCTTATATATCTGACAATCACACGGCTAGATATTTGTAATGTAGTAAGCTCACTAGCACAGTTTATGGCAAATCCAAAACAGTCTCACTAGAACGTAGCCAAAAGAATCTTGAGATACTTTCACATTCTCTGAGAGGCAATGGGAAGAAATTGGCAAGAGGTTAGTCTATATTTCCTTTGCTTCTATGTTGTTTCTTCTAGGATAATGAAGGTAGATGAAGTAAGAGTTGACCTAATGTACTTTTCTATACGAGCTTCATTAAGACTTGATTCCATACCAAATGCTCATGATCTTTTCCACAAGTCATTTTGGCTATATACATAATGCAAATCCCAATTCGAGAATGGCCATTTAACATTCATCTTATGCCATTAAAGATGTGTAAGTCTCCGCATTCTCTCTACACCAATTTTCCTAAATGTCTTAATCTCTTCAGGAAATTGTACTTATATTGGTTCTTATGAGGTTAAAGTTGAATTCATGAGGCACTTTTTACAAGACAGTTTGGATAGAATACAAAGGAAGTCATCCACGGTTGCATGGATACTGTGACAGTGACTATGCAAGAGATCATGAGACCAGGAGATCGACACAGGAATATGCATTTTTCCTTGGTCAAGGTGCTATATCATGGTTGTCAAACAAACAATCAACTGTTTCTTTCTCTTCGACTGAAGCAGAATATAGAGCACTCACTACCGAGGCTATATGGCTCAAAAGACTATTGTCAGAAATAGATTACTTTGATGAGTCAAAGCCAAAAAGCCAACAACAATATATTGTGATAGTCAATCGGCTCAAGCATTGGCCAAAAATCTAGTACATCACTCCAGGACAAAGCACATTGATGTCTGAGAGCACTTCATCAGAGAAAGAGTGTTACTTGGTGACATCACACTGTAGCATTGTGATAGCAAAGAAAATGTTGCAGACATCTTTACCAAACCACTTGGTAAAGAGCTATTCGAGAAACACCGACTAGCTCTTGGTTTGATGCAGAGGAAGGACATTCCTATTAAAGGGGTGTGATGGAATGTAATGCTCAGTCCTTCTTTGATTCCCCAAAATCATCATCTTGAGGGAAGGCCTACTTCATGATGTTGATCTTGAGGGAAGGTGTTGAGAGTTCATGCTCAACATCATGTGATCATGTGTGCATAGCACCATCACGTGATCATATGTGCATAGCACTAATCTTATAGAGTGCCATAAAGGAAAGGGTTAGATCCCCTAACCCTAACCCTAAATGGGTTTGTATATATTCTATTTTTTCAACTAAATCTAGTGTACAGTTAGTCATTTGTGGTGTGCTCTCTAGCTGTGCCCTCTCTCCTCATCTCCACTCTTCTCCTCTCCCCTGAATGGCACTGGTGCCAATCTCATTTTTGTTAGTCACAAAGAGAATCAGATCAATGCCCACTGAAGTTAGATTGTAGAGAATTCTCTATGGGAGTTTGTACAGAATGGCACTTGTTCCAATCTCATGCAATTCATATACCTCCTTCTTATTTATTCATATACCTCCTTATTTTATCACTGGACCCTGTAGCCATCATAATCCATGAGAGTTTGTGGAGAATGGCATTGGTGCCAGTCTCCACAATCACAATTAGTTTGCCACTCTCATTCTATGTCTATGTCAGTGTTAAGTACATTGGCAGTAATGCCATGCTAACAAGGAATGGCACTGGTGCCACTCTCATTCTATACCTATGTTAGTGTCAAGCAGATTGGCAGCAGTGCCATGCTATTAGGGAAGATGGAAATAGATGTGGAATATTTATGCATAACATTTTTGAGACATTGGCACAGTGCCACTATCCACAAACTCTCATGGATTAGAATGCCACTCTCTATCAGAATGGCACTGGTGCGAATCTCATTTGTGTCTGTCACAAAGAGAATCACGCATGTGAGTTTGTACAGAATGGCACTTGTGCCAATCTCATGCAATTCATATACCTCCTTGTTATTTTCTCACTAGTCGAGTCCTTTGTATTAGGATTTATAACTTAACAGCCACTCTCATTCTATGTCTATGTCAGTGTTATGTAGATTGGCAAAAGTGCCACACTGATAGCAGGGAAGATGGGAATAGATGTGGAATATTTATGCATAACATTTTTGAGACATTGACATAGTGCCACTATCCACCACAAACTCTCATGGATTAGATTTGCTATGGTATATATTGTAATGGAGGTCGCAAGGAGAAATCCTATAACAACATATTCAGTGGCACTAGTGCCATTCTACACAAATGCACATTGGTTTTAATGGCACCTATGCCATCTCATTCTAAGTCAACGTTAAGTAGGTTGGCAACAATGACCAACCAAAAAACATGGTGAAAACAGTTCAACCAAATGAATTAGCCATTTTAAAATCATATTCTAGAGACTATTAGTAGTTCAAATCTCCCCCGAAATGATCTTATTTTCTCTCTTATCTCTAATTATTAGTAGTATAAATCTTTAAATATAACTATCTCATACAATTCTCTCTAATTGCTCATGCAAGAATGGCTAAAGGAAAGAGAAAGGTTTCAGAGGTGAGAACTTTTGATGGAATCTCTGCTGGAAAGGGATGGTACTTGGACATATTCAGTAGTGAATTGCAATGGCTCAAGAAGATCCATTGTTTTGTTAATCTCCTAGAAACTTCATTTGAAGATGTGGGGGAGGGTAAAGAGATAGTGGAAACTAAAGTCTAAGAAATAGATTGTCTTGAGGTTCATCCCGATGGTTCTACAGTGTATCTTTTGGATCCCACTTGCTATGACAATGCGAGGATGATATCCAATATGGATGAGTCGATGGAATCCAAGGGATGGACCATTGACCATGAGAATTTAAACAACATTCAAATCTTGGATGCCTTTTTTGCAGTGTTAAAGACCTTAAACGAAGATAATGCCATGAGTAATAAGAGATCAAAGAAATTCAAGAGAATTGAAGAAAAAGGCAAGGAGAAGCTGAGGAGAAAGAGTCAAGTCCACTATCTAGCACTGGAATGGCGAAAGAGAAGGTGTTCGACAAAGATATGACTGGGGATACAAGCACTCTTGGGGACACGCCAAATGTTTCTGGAATAGAAGAAAGAATAGTGCCACATGAGAAAGAACTAAAAAATATTGATTATAAAGCAATCCAAAAGAAAAGTAAAAAAATTGAGAAGAAGGATACTAGCTTGTCAGGATTTATGGATTATGCAGAGTATTTCCCATTTGGGCTTGAGTACAAGGTGTCAGTTCTAGTTGTGAATTGCCATAAAGCACCAAGTCAATATGTGTACAAAACCTTGAATCTTGCCTATGTCAATGTATTGGTACACAAATTTGCTACTATGTCAAAACACTCGGCAACATGCACATATCTCATGCCGTTCCACATGCACTCAAAGAATACAATGCGCAAGGATGAGGTACAAAAAGAAAGATTACAGGAATATAGTTATTGGATTCTTGTAGGTTAGCACTCAATACTTGCAACAAAATTTTTCATGGAAAGTGCACCACAAGGAGAGGTGTTTGCTACAAGGAAGAGCTTCTATACAAGGAGGAAGTCATGCATTGTTGTCAATGCTCCGGTCGGTGTGAGTTGCAAGATATCATCGATGGCTAACATGGAGGCTCAAACAGTTCTAAAGAACCAGCCATACATTGACATCTTGCAGCATTTAAGGTCCCAATGGATTGCATTTGGACGACCAAATAAACCGGGCCCTAGGACTTGTGAAAGGTCATGCAGATCGCCAAAATTGGGATGTAAGGATTCCTCTCTTTTTATTTGTTCATGAAATTTTCAAGTATATTTTTCAATTCAAGTTACAAGTTATTTTGGAGATTGGATCTAGTTATTTCACAAAAGAGAGAGTTGTACTAGTGCCATTTTTCATAGAGAGAATCATGAGAATGGCACTAGTGGCACTCTCTCTTAAGTCAGAATAATTAGATTGTCATCAATTTTGAAAGAATGCTATGGATGTCTGACTCGATCTCACATCTATTGTATGTACTGTTTATGATTTTCTTTTCAAAATTTTGTGTCAATTGCAAATGTGTCAATGGGTGCCAACTTCACCACCAAAGGCACTATTAACTAGAAAAGAAATCAAGGCATGAGGCTAGACGTTAGGCATGGCGACACTCGAGGGCCATGGGGGAAAGGGAACATGAGGGGAGAAGCATTAACATGGGTGGGGAAAAGGGATCAATAGGGGTGGGAATGAAGAGGGAGACCATGGCACAAAGAGGAAGGGATAGGGGGAAGATGAGCATGTACATGATGGGAGGTGGAATGTAGAGATGGAGACATCAAGGGAAGAGAGTCATGCTTTATTTGAAAGGAAGGAAGGATGGGGGAAATCAAAGTACTAGCATGGTGGCTTTACAAGAATGAGGGTGTCCATCAAGGAATAGCCCCCTCCTTTTATAGCCAAGAGAGGGGGTCTCTCCCAATAAATGCATCCTCCCACATGCATGGTGTGTGTGGAGGAATCTCCCATATGGGCTAAGTGGGTACGCACTATCAATTGTGTGTGACAACCCTTTGCCTTATTTTTCCACATAAATCAAACCCCATATCCCAAGTCTAAGATACTCCCTTGGTCTCTTCCCAATTTTATAATATGTTCAAACATCTAGGAGGACAAGTGGAGGGTTGGCACAAGGAGTCTTGCCACCTCATCCTACTTTCCCCATTATTTAACTTGCTGAACATTTTTTAAGTGAAGAACTTGCGGGACATAGTCACAGAAGATGAAAAGAGACCCGATCTGACTTGGCAACTCTTCTTACGATAGATCGGCAACAACTAGAGCTCACAAAGAAATAGAAAGAGTTGTATACCAAGGCTCTACTTGCCTTGAATATCATTAATCTTAAAGTAAAAGATATGGTGATCCCTTTTCTTTGTGGGTAGACCTCAGTTGTACTTGCTTGGAAAGCTTTGGAAAGGAGATACAATGCCAACAACATGTCACATATTCTCTTGTTAGAGAATCAACTGAACAACAATCCAATGCTTCCAAATGAATTAGGTCTTGACTTTTTACTTAGATTGAAGGACCTTGGCAATCAGCTCACATCCCTTGGACATGAGGTCAAACAAGAAAGACTAGTCTAGCTTGCCATCAATGGACTTGGATCAAATTATGGGCAATTTGTGACTGCATTAGTCACTCGAGATGTTCCTTCAACATTTCAACTCATGTTAGACATGCTCATGCAGGAGCAATTGAGACGTGGTCTCATAACAGATTTGAAGAATCAAAATGCTGCCTTCACACTAAGAGGAGGTGCAAGAGGAAAAGACAAGAATTTTGGATGCTCTAGCAATTAGGGTAGAGTTCAATACTAGGGCAGACAATCTCCACCTTTATTGACTCAGAGTCATGGTCCTCCCTCTCAGAGGGGGACATGGAATCCCAGACGTAGAGGTGCCACTGGAAGAGGAGGAAATCAAGGAATTACTCCTAGACGCGAGGGAAATTGCAACTATTGCAGCATCCCAGGCCATTGGGAACTAGAATGTAGAAAGAAACAAAGGGACTAAGGCAATGCAAGCCAGTCAAATATGTCTCACAACCCTCATCGAGGAAACCATCATCGACGGCAATCCGCCCACTATGCCTATGATGAAGATAACTCTCAGGACTATAAACACAAAGTTCTCATATAATAGTCTACATCTCAGATTCAGAAGGATGAGGACACATGGTGGTTTGACTCTGGTGCAAGCAACCACATGACAGTTGAGAAAGAATGGTTCGCTGATCTCTGTCCCAATTGGAATCCAAAAGTGAACGTCATGATGGGGGATGACACACCCTACAAAATCAAAGGGATTGGTAGCATACCCTTGCACAGTAATGCAAGCACCACAAGGAGCATTGGAGATGCATTCTATGTACCCACAATGGCTTAGAAACTTCTCTTTGTTGGACAGATGACTGAGAGTGATATGGAAGTCATCGTCAACAAGTATGGATGTACTGTGAGAGAGCTCAATAGTCCCAAATCCATCATTGTTCAGGGTGTCAAGATTGGAAGAATGTTAAAGATTTCTCCTGCCATTCCGATCCAGAGAGCCCTAGTAGCTCATCATCAAAATCAGGATTCCTATTTAAGTACATTATGGCACAAGAGGTATGGTCACCTTAACTTCATAAGCCCTCAAAAAGACAAACATGGTATTGGGGCTTTCACATTTGTACTTTCAAAAAGATGTATGTGAGGCTTGTTGCATGGGTAAGCAACACAGATAGCCCTTTCCAACATCTTCGACTCAAAGTACCAATGTTCTTTAGATCATTCATTTAGATCTATGGGGTCCGGCTACTATACCATCTCTTGGCAAGGCTTTGTACTTCATGAAATTCATCAATGATTACTCAAAGAAGACTTGAATCTACTTCTTGAAATAGAAGTCTGATGCGTTCAACACCTTCAAAGACTTCAAAGCCTTGTTAGAAAAGTAGACCGACAAGTACCTAAAGATCCTCCATTGTGACAATGGAGGTGAATACAAGTCCACAGAGTTCAATGCCTTTTGCAGAGAACAAGGCATCACATGTCAGTTCACATGTAGGTATACCCCTTAGCAAAATGGGGTTGGTGAACAAAAGAACAGGGTGATTGCAGAGTCATCTAGATGCATACTTGATGAGAAGAATGCTCCAAGAGGCATGTGACATAGTTGTGTGCTTGATGAATAGCAGTCCCATTGGTTCATTGCAAGATATAACACAAGAAGAGGCATTCACAAGAGCTAAGCCCTCTATTGGTCACTTGATAGTATTTGGCTCTCTTTCTTATGCTCATGTTTGTGATGCACTTAGGACTAAACTTGATGTCAAATCAATCAAGTGTGTTTTTCTTGGATATGCTACAGAGTCGAAGGGATACCGACTCTATGATCCAGTCAAGAAAAACTTGATTATATCCAAGGACATATCATTAATGAGGCTTCATCATACTGTGATAGTTTGACTATAGCTTCTACTCCCCCTCAACTAGTAGTGCTAGTGATACATCAGATTTCTTGGCCTACATAGTCAAATAGTATGCAGTCCACAGTGACCACATCGAGTAAAGGCAAATAAAAGGTTCTTGACATAATGGATATAGCACCTACCACGGTCATCACCAAGATTCCTGAAAGTTCCACTTCCAATCTCAAAAGATTTGCTCGTGATCGAAAGACACCTGAGAGGTGGACCTACAAGAGCAACTATGCATTCATGGCCAAAGTGATGGAGTTTGATGATCCAACCTCCTTCAAAGATGTAGTGCAAGTCCTTGAGTGGCAACATGCAATGGATGAAGAGTATAATGCTCTTCTCAAGAACCAGACTTGGGCCTTGACAGAGTCCTGTAGAGAAGAAGCCCATAAGATGTAAATGGGTTTACAAAGTCAAACTCAACTCAGCTGATGAGGTTGACAGATACAGGGCTAGGTTGATAGCTAAGGGATTGAGAAAACATGTGTGCCTCAGGATCTATGGAGCACTCTAAGGTGGATGGAACCTATGTGGAAACATGACGAAGAGAGTGCTCATGACATGTACCTCAAGTCAACATCAATTATGCACCAATTTACACAGCTGGCAAGAAAGTAGTAATTCCCATAAGTAATGAATGCATAAAGAAATACAATGTTGTTATTCAAAACTCATAGTCTACAAATAGCTCCTCTCCTACATGTAAATCATCTATGGATTCAATACAAATGTGACCATGCTCTACAATATCTATGTTCATCATGGGGTCAGTCCAAGGTGGAGCCTCAGGAGAAAATACATAACAAACGTTTGGCTTTGCATTGGTATTTCTGGTGCTGTTGATAAACCTTGCCACATTGCCATACTAAACATCACCAACAATATGCACCATATCCTTCATAGAGACAATAGGGTCCTATTGGGTGGAGTACTTTAGCCTTGGATGAACTCTGCATAATTCTTTCCAGTATCTGTAAGAGTACTTGTCACCTCCATAATGGAGCATAGTAGTCCCTCTCTTGATGGAGTCATACACAAACAAGCCCAAGCCAAGCACCAATATTGGTTGACGCATGCACCTCGAAAGCCACATTTTTTATCTAGAATACTTTGTTGATAGGGATAGGTAACTTTGGTGGTCCAAATGGATATCATTCTGGTATGTACCAACTCAAGCATGATTTGAATGTATATCTCTACATCACAAAAGGCAATTCCAATTAGCTACAATAATAGTTATACTGACTTGAGATAAATTCATAAAACACTTTGACATCTGTACCTTCATGGAAAATATGTATTCTATAGTCGGTTTATGTAGGCCTTAGCAATGTGTTTCTTGATATAGCGACCTTTGTACCCTAGTTCTATAGCCAATTGAGAAACTTGCATAGCGTTCATGCTAGAGACTTGTGGAGCATTCCTTAACAGTATTATTTGGGATGCATTGACTTCAGGCTCCTGTCCATCACCACCATGGGTTGCCCTAGGGTGTACACCCTTTGGTTCTCTACACCTATAGCCCTCTCTCTTATTTAGTCTGCAAGAGGAATATTTCTTGTTTTATATTCCATTCTTGACCATGCATGATTTTCCTCCCTCCATTCATCAATTACTTTTTGGATGAGGTTGAAATCCTTATGCCCCTTCATCACAGGTAATTCTCCATACGTATTTGTCTCGATCATGCTACGCACATCTTTTTCTTCATTGAGTTGTAGTAAGTAAGGTATCAACTCTCCCAGTAGAATATTATCATGCTTGTTTTGTACATCAAATGTAGAAGGAAATATGAAATTTGATGGAAGGATAATGCAAGCCTCGTATGGGGAGTCATCAACAAGGATTGTCCTTCTAGCATCACATCCAAATGCCTTTGAGATTTTTGCTAAGGGTTTGAACATTGCCTCAACACCAACCTTGTCAGGCCTATTTATCCTCATCTGACTATAAGTGTAGTATCCTTGCTAAGACCATATAACAAAGAAAGGGAGGCTCTCATTTGCATAATTTTGCATATTTCCTACCATATAAAGTACATTATGCTCGATCGCAATTGAGTAGATACCTACATTAAATCTATGTAGCAAGATTTTAAGGAATTCTATGCACCTAGGATGAACAACCATATAAGTATTTTTGTTGTGCATAATAGAGGATGTATTGGCGACTTGAATAGGCAACAACTCAATAGCAAGCCATCTCAGCAAGCCATTCACATCTAATATGATTGTTATTTTTGGCATATCTAAAGAAATTGTATGTGGATGTAGATCCAAATTCTCCTTGAAGTTGCTAGATTCTGACTCATCCAAATTGTCAAGTGCTACATCGTCATACATGTTTGCAATAACAATATGATTATCAAGTCTTGTCCCCAATGTTGAGTCAGTATGTTCATCCATGTTCTCTTATAAAAATATAGGATTAATGATATTCCTTGCAATTGTCACAATTTTGGTGTTATATTTTCTTCTATACCTCTTGTATCCCATCGCGTCATTGATAGTCCCTATTTTGGGTGGTATGTTTTCCTCTACATTTGATGTCTCCATATCCTTCCATGCATCTTTGGTCCCTATGGAAGTTGAGGATAATAGAAACATTTTCATTCTTTAGAGTGTATTTAACAATGTCAAAGCACAAAATCATACAAAACCAATAAAGAACTATAAAATACGACCACTATCCATCACCGTCATCGATTCCATTGTCTTATTGGGGAATGGCAATAGTGCCAATCTCTCCGAAGGTCCATAGAGAATGCAAATAGTACAACCTTTCTCTCTCAACTCATAGAGAGAATGGCACTAGTGCCATTCTTCTCTTGGGGTGGTGCTAGTGCCATTTTTCCTATAAGGTTATGGAGAATGCCACTATTGCCTTTCTCTATATCCTCGTTGGGAGGAGAAAATAGAACTAGTGCCTCTCCCCATGTCCCAAAACAAATGTACAATGCATGATCTGAAAGCATAGGTATTGTATTATAGTTTTATTCTCTTTGTTTCATTCAAAGCACACAAGTGGACAAAGGAACATAAAATATCCATCACCCCATAGGGTGAATGACACAAGTGCCATTCTCCAAATGATGACATGGAGAATTCCTATAACCTTATTGGGAGAATGAAACTAGTGCCATTCCCAAGGCTCCAATAGATTTGTAGAAAGCACCCAAATCCAAACTTTGCCTCTCAATGATAGACCAAATCTTAATATGGGGATTGTCTGATGCATGTGCCACACACATAGCCTCGAACTCTATTGCCTGTTGGGATGTCTTCACCAGTGTGATCACTTTTCTTTTGGTTGACAATGCCTATAATGCCACACCTTCATTAGTAAAGAAGTCAACAACAACTTTATGTTCAGTGCTACAATAGCACTTGCTGCACTCCTTGATGATGCCATGCTTCACAACCACCTCTTTTTCATACTCATCCTAATCAAAATAAAGAATATTATCCTCAATTATTGTGTATGGCCTTGTGTTTTCTAATAGGTGCTCAAATCCATCAAACCCATAATGTGAGCTGAGGATTACCAAAAAGCGAGCAAGCCAAAAAAAGCGAGTGATAAAAAACAATAAAAGATTTATAAATCCCCCATTTTAGTAGCAAAAAATAATAACTTATTCAAAAGTGCATATGTTCCCTCAATGCTAGAAAATTAAACATGCATATAACTTTAAATCCATTAACACTAATTTCACATCATCCATGAGACAATTTGTATGTTTAATTTCCAAGTCATTGTTTGTATCAAAGACAAACCCTGCTGCAATCAAGTTCTCTCTTTCCACTAGAGTAATTGAGATCATCTTTCCAAGGACTCCTTGCATGGATTAGTCTAGATTCCATGCATATGTAAATGCTTAGCTTTTTTAACTCTTTTCACTCTTGGAACAAAACCCATGTTTCTTTGTTATTGCAAAATATCCTTCCCTAATGATTTATTCTTACCTCCCACTAAGCTTACCAATGTAGCAAATTGACCACAAATTCATTTTTTGGTGCATTAAATTTTACTGGATGGTGCACAAAGACATGATAATTATCTAAAGTATGCCTTGCCATTTGATTTGATATGTAACATGACCTCGTTTGGACTTGTAAATCAAGGATACAGGGATGTGAAAATGTCATCTTTTGGGCCAAAACAGGGAGCGCGTCCCTGTTTTGGCCCAAAAGAGGACATTTTCACATCCCTATATTTTGGCAAGATAGCATAGAACATGGCATCCACACATAAAGCATTAAGGCACATGGAATAACAAAGCATCATGCATCAAGCTATGTCAAGCAAAGAAGTGAACGCCATCGACCTCAAGCATTGAGAAGCAAAAACCTTGCCACCTTCAGCCCATATGTTTGTAAATCAAACCTGACCACCCGAGAGTAGCTATGAAAGCACCCAAGGGAGGTATTAACATGTAATACCCACACTTGACCACCTTAAGTAGCAATGTATGAATTAAGGGGAGGTGATGGAATGTAAACTCACATCTGACCACCTTGTAGTAGCCCAAGGATCATGGCACCAAGGGGAGGTGTTGAAATATGGTGCCATGAGCACATAGATTAAGGGTTAAGGTATGGTATAGGAAAGAATTAAAGTAGCCAACCTAGGATGTGGACTACATGATGTGGAGATGGATTGAGGATATCCACAAGAAGAGATGTGGATCATAGGATCCCACAGATGTTGGCTATTCAAAGGGCACTCTCTATATAAGAGGCCTATCATGTATTGTTGAGTAGGGAGAAATGCACACTCACTCAAGATTCTATTTATGAGTCCAAGCTAATCTATCTTGGAACCTAATAAACTAGATTGGCAACAGTGCCATGCCAAACATTCCTTTAGCTACTTCAACCTTCAAGCTATGAGGGAGCCATCCACAAACTCTCATGGATTAGCAATGGCACTGGTGCCAATCTCATTTGTGCTTTGAACATAACTAGATTGGGAGCAGTGCCTTTCCAAACATCCTTTTAGCTACTTCAACCTTGTGTGAATAATATGCAAACATGTTAATAACTAAATTCATAATGGATTTTGAAGGAGTATCACTCATGCCATTCTTTCCTATGGATTATGGAGAGTTGGCACTGGTGCCATTCTCCCTGTTGGGACTATAAATTGAGAGTTTCTTTTAAATCATGTTTTATTTCAAGGCTTTCAATGGTGCATCAACAAGCTATTATGTTTTCATCCTAAAGCGTAATTTTTTCCTTTGCAATGAGTAATCAACATGATATGTAAAGTTATCCTTTTACAATAATGCTAGTCAGTCTAAACATTGAAATTGCACGATAAATGATTGTCATTGCCACCTAATTTTACATCAAATGCTTGTCATCAAGGATTACGTTCACATTTTCACGTTTGCATTAATGGGTTATTAGTGTTTGTTAATTACTCTTCCAAGTAGCATGAAAACAACATGATCATGTAGTTTACCGAAAAAAATCACCAAAAAATCGGATAAAAGTACTGTCGGTACACAATATACTAATGGTGGTAGTATTCACATTACTGGTGGTAATATTATTTATCCTAGTGGTGTAAATACCGACGATAATATACACCTCCAGGATAATTAATATTACCGCCGGTAATGTGAATACTACCACCGGTAGTATCTTGTGTACCAACGGTGCTGTGGGTTATAGATTCCCAGTTTCCCGTGTCCCTCGAGTCTATATATTAGTGGAAATGGCAATAGAGGCTTGTCATTCAATCCGGTTGTGGTTCATATCCCGATAAACCTTTTGGTAAGTTGGGAAAGAAAGTGAACCACAATTTGGATCTGAATAGTTGTAAGGCTAAGTGGGTTAGAGTGAGTTGCATTCATTATACTTGTGGGTGTGGTTTGTTCCTCCGATTCCTTGCATCTTGGGGGAATTGTAGACCACGAACACAAGGGCTAGTGGATGTGAGTGTTAATTGTGTGTTCTTGAGGGTAGTCTATACTCCGACTCCTTGCATTTTGGGGAACTTGCAGACCACGATCATGAGTGCCAATGAATGCGATTGCTAGTGAGTACTCTTGACTCTTAAGCTAAGGGCCTTAGGTATGGAGAGAAGGGGGAGACAAGATGGCAATGACGAGCAAAAAACAGGGCACATGTTGTGACTATGAATGCACAATCGAAAATGCTTGAAATTAGAAATGCTTGTCCACAATCTTCAAGACGATTAGTGACTAGGCAAACTATGGATGCATCGAGTCATGCCCATGCCAGTATTCATATACACGAAAATGTTCCCGAGGTTGAAGGAGTTACAGAAGAGGATCTCATTGCTGAAATGGGAACTACCCCAACATTTGATCCACCCTATGAGGTTGTTAACCAAGATACAGGGATAGGATTTATGCGGGTGTCACAATCCTCTCAAAGAGTTGTTCCATGTGCACAGGGGGAAAAACATAAGTCAAGTGGACCAGAGTGGGACTTTGTTATTAATGTTCATGACTACATTGAGTGGAAATGCAAGTATTGTGGAATACCAAATCTGGGGGAGCACCTCGCATAAGGGGCCACTTGCTTGGTGACTCAAGAAAGAGCATTCAGCGTTGTGCAGCCCCAAGAGTTGCTATAGCAACTCGCACCTTGATAGAGAAGTTGCAAGCTTATGGAAAAACACGAAGAAGATCAATTTGGCAAAGTCAAGGTATAAGTGGAGTCGAGTCTGTAAGAATACACAGTGATGGAAGTACAAGTGTTGCAGGCTCCCATGCCAGAACTCCTTATGTGGACACTAGCATGCAAGATAGATCACCACCTATGGCTTGTGAAGCTAGATCGGCAATTGCTACTCCTAACTTGAGGCAACCCATGAGAGTTGAGAGCATCCGAGTTCAAGACTTGGAGAATGCACAATATGGACTTGGTAGATCAATCTTGCAGTCAAAATATCCACTAAGTATGGTTGATAATGATGATACAAGAGCTACATGGAATTGCATTGCTAACTATGGTCCGACCTTCTAACCACACAACATTTCATTCATCATTGTTAGATAAGGCATATGCAGAAGAGAAAGAGCACATAAATCATAGCATTTTTAAGCACCTGCATAACACTGGATACACAATTCTCTTAGACGGGTGGACAAGCATAAAACACCATGCTTTATTAAAAGTGATGGTTATATTGCCACATGGGGAGGCCTTCCACTCATCGATTGATCCCTCACATATGTAAAGTAGTCGGGGAAATATATGGCTGGTGTGTTATCCAAGGTTATAAGAGAGTGAGGCCCTAAAAAGGTTATTCAGGTTGTCATGGATAATGCCAAGAGCTGTAAAAAGGCGGGAAGAATATTGCAAAGGGTGTATACCAATTTATATGCATCTGCATGTTGTACACATACTAAATCTTACATTGAAAGATTGGTATAAAGAAGGCAAGTTTTATGTGGCTGAGACAAGAAATCAAGCTTGGAAGATTGTAGGTGACTCTTAAAGAGAAGCAATCAGGGAAAAACCTTGAAAAAGAGAGGTGATTAAGGAAAAACTTGCAAAAAAGCCAATTTTGAACGTGGTGTTTTATGTGGCTGAGACAAGAAATCAAGCTTGGAAGATCGTAGGTGACTCTTAAAGAGAAGCGATTAGGGAAAAACCTTGAAAAAGAGAGGTGATTAAGGAAAAACTTGCAAAAAAGCCAATTTTGAACATGGTCTTGTAGGTCGCACACTAGGGGAAAAACGGTGTATAATGCATGATCAACCATGCAAGCCATATCCGATGTGCATCATACTTTGCACATGCCTCAAACAAGGTGAACTTGACTTATGTGAAAAGTAGCATCCCCATCTGATTAGTACTTGTTTGAATAACACACCTAGGACCGTGTTTTATGATGGTTGTGCATGATACTAAGGCAAAAACGGTGTTTTATGCTTGACAATGCAAAGCATATCTGATGGGCACAATACTTTGCATGCACCTCAACCTAGGTGGTATTCACTTGCGTACAAAGTGGTTCCCCCATCCGTTAAGTACTTGTTTCAATAACACACTTAGGAAAGGTAAAAATGGTGTTTAATGCTTGATCAACAATGCAAAGCATATCCAATGGGCACAATACTTTGCATGCACCTCAACCCAAGTGTTATTGACTTTCGTTCAAAGTGGCACCCCCATCCGATAAGCACTTGTTTGAATAACACACCTAAGATCATGTTTTTTAATGGTTGTGCATGAAACTAAGACAAAAACGATGTTTAATGCTTGATCCAACATGCAAAGCATATCCGATGGGCACAATACTATGCATGTACTTCAACCTAGGTGGTATTGAGTTGTATGCAAAGTGGCGTGCCCATCCAATAAGTACTTGTTTAGATAACACACCTAGGAGCGTGTTGCATGACGGATGTGCATCACACTTAGGCAAAAACGGTGCTTATCTGACAATGCAAAGCATATCCAATGGATATAGTACTTTGCACGCCTAAAAATAGGTGGTATTGACTTTCTCGCACAGTGGAGCACCCATCCCATAAGTACTTGTTTGGATAACACACCTGGAGCTCGTTTTTTTATGGTTGTGCATAACACGGGAAAAAACAGTGTATAATGCGTGATCGACCATGAAAATCATATCTGAAGGGAAAAATACTTTGCATATGTCTCAACATACCTGGTATTTAGTTGAGTTCAAAGTGGCATGCCCATACCATAAGTACTTATAGTTCAGATAACACACCTAGGAGCACATTTTTTGACGGTTGAGGATAACACTAGGGGGAAAACGGTGTATAATGCATGATTGACCATGCAAAGCATATCCAATGGGCAGAATACTTTGTTTTCTCCTGAACATAGGTGATATTGACTTGTGTGCAAAGTAGTGCCCCTATCTAATAAGTACTTGTTCGAATAACACACCTAGGATCATGTTTTTTGATGGTTGTGCATGACACTAAGAATAAAATGGTATTTAATGCTTGATTGACCATGCAAAGCATATCCAATGGACACAATACTTTGTAAGCTCCTCAACCAAGTTTTTATTGAGTTTCATGTAAAGTGGCACACCCATTTTATTCTTAGTGTCAAATAACACACCTAAGAGTGTGTTTTTTGACAAATGTGCATCACACTGAGGAAAAAAAGGATTTAATGCTTGATTGACAATGCAAAGCATATCTGATGGACAAAAGCCTTTGCACAAATGTCAACCTAGGGGGTATTTACTTGTATGCAAAGTGATGCTCCCATCCCATAAGTACTTGTTTAGATAACACTCTTGGGAACACGTTTTTGACGGTTGTTCATAACACTAGGGGGAAAACGTGTATAATGAGTGATCGACCATGCAAAGCATATACGATGGGCACAATACTTTGCACACACACCAAAATAGGTGGTATTGACTTGTGTACAAAGTGGCTCCCTCATCAGATAAGTGCTTGTTTGAATAAGACACCAAGGACTGTGTTTTTTAATGGTTGTGCATGACACTAATGCAAAAATGGTATTTAATGCTGGATCGACTATTCAAAGCATATCCAATGGGCACAATACTTTGCACACACCTCAAACTAGGTTCTATTGACTTGTGTGAAAAGTGGCATCCCCATCCGATAAGTACTTGTTTGAATAACACACTTAGGACTATGTTTTTTGACGGTTGTGCATGACACTAAGCCAAAACAGGTGTTTAATGCCTGATAGACCATGCAAAGCATATTCGATGAGCACAATACTTTGCATGTGTCTCAATGTAGGTGGATTGGACTTGCATGCAAAGTGCCACTCCCATCCCATAAGTACTTGTTCGGATAACACACCTAGGAGCGTGTTTTTTGACAGATGTGCATCACACTGTGGCAAAAATGGTGTTTAATGCTTCATTTTTTGACGACGAATGTGCATCTCACTAAGGCAAAAATGGTGTTTAATGCTTCATCAACTATGCAAATCATATCCAATGGACACAACACTTTGCACGCATCTCAATCTAGGTGGTATTGAGTTGCATGCAAAGTGGTGTGCTGATTCGATAAGCACTTGTTCAGATAACACACCTGGGAGCGCGTTTTTTTGACGGATGTGCATCACATTGAGGCAAAAACAGTGTATAGTGAGTGATCCACCATGCAAATTATATCCGATGGGCACAACACACCTAGTATTGACTTGTGTGCATAGTGGCGTCCCCATCCGATAAGTACTTTTTTGAATAACGCACCTAGGACCGTGTTTTTTGACAATTGTGCATGACACTAAGGCAAAAACGGTGTTTAATGCTTGATCGACCATGTAAACAACAATTCTTTAAATGTGCCTCAACCTGGGTATTATTGACTTGCATGCAAAGTGGTAGGCCCATTTGATAAGTATTTGTTCAGATAACAGACCTAGGAGCATGTTTTTTGATAGATGTGCATCACACTAAGGAAAAAATAGTGTTTAATGCTTCATCGACCATGCAAAGCATATCCTATGGGCACAATACTTTGCACGAGCCTCAAACTAGGTGGTATTGAGCTGCATGCAAAGTGGTGTGCCCATCTGATAAGTACGTGTTCAGATAACACACCTGGGAGCATGTTTTTGACAGATGTGCATCACACTGCGGCAAAAATTGTGTATAATGTGTGACCGACCATGCAAAACATATCTGATGGGCATAATACTTTGCACGTGCCTGAACATAGATTGTATTGACTTGGTTGCATGCAAAGTGGTGCATCCATTCGATAAGTACTTGTTTGGATAACACACCTAGGATCGTGTTTTTTAATGAATGCACATCACACTAAGGTAAAAACGGTGTTTAATGCTTCATTGACCATGCAACTCATATCGGATGGGTACAATACTTTGCATGTGACTCAAAATAGGTGGTTTTGAGTTGCATGCAAACTGGCACACACATCTGATAAGTACTTGTTTAGAGCGTGTTTTTCGACGGATGTGCATCACACTGATGCAAAAATGGTGTTTAATGCTTGATCAACAATGCAAATCATATCCACCAATGGACACAATACTTTGCACATGCCTCAACCTAGGTGGTATTTAATTCAATGCAAAGTGGTGCCGCCATCCCATAAGTACTTTTTTTTAATAATACACCTAGGAGCACATTTTCTGATAGTGGTGCATAACACTAGGGGGAAAATGGTGTATAATGCATGATCGATAATGCAAAGGATATCCGATGGGCACAATACTTTGCACGCACCTAAATTGTATTTTATTATCTTGTGTAGAAACTGGAGCCCGCACCTGATAAGCACTTCTTCAAATAACACACCTAGGACCTTGTTTTTTGACGGTTATGCAGGACACTAATGCAAAAATGGTATTTAAGGCTCGATCGACCATGCGAATCATATCCGATGGGCACAATAATTTTAACCCACCCCAACCTAGGTGGTATTGAGTTGCATGCAAAGTGACATGCCCATTCCATAAGTACTTGTTTGGATAACACACCTAGGAGCGTGTTTTTTGATGGATGTGGATCACATTGAGGCAAAAATGGTGGTTAATGCTTCATCGAGCATGCAAATCATATTAGATGGATACAATACCTTGCACACATCTCACCCAAGGTGGTTTTGAGTTGTATGCAAAGCACTTGGTGCACCCATCTGATAAGTACTTGATCAGATAGCATACCTACGAGCGTGTTTTTTGACAGATGTGCCTCACACTAAGAAAAAAACGGTGTTTAATGCTTGATCGACAATGCAAGCATATCTGATGGGCACAATAATGTTCACGCACCTCAACCCAACATCAATTGATAAGTTTGTATGTGATTTTCTTGGATGTGTAGCCTTTGTGACAACTGAAGACCTCTATATGAATATCGAAGAGGAAGTTAGATAGGGAGCATGTGGCCATGTTTAGGGAAAACGTGACCGCAACTATACGAGATGCAACTCTAGAGCATCGATGAGTGCTGCAAGAACTTGAGCAGGTGAAAAGTGAATGAAAGATTGCATTTATTTTTTTGTTGAGGCCATTTTGTATTGGAAAATATATATGGCAATATATATTGGGAAATATATATTTCGATGTTGCAGCTTATTTGTTTGATGGACTCATTTTGTATGGGTTCTGCCAATAATAATATTTCCGAACTATGGACATGCAATCTCCATGGCAAATTATTATTTTGAAAAGGTTGAAGTGCTTCATGTTGAATTGTCATACCTTTGAAGTAAAATAGTTAAAAATGCAATGTTTGTTGAAAATTGTTGAAGTAATTAATATGGATGCATTGATTATTGAAAATTATTAAAGTAATTAATGTGGATGCATTATTATTGTCATACTTTGAAGTGGAATTGTAAATAATTCAACGTCTACTCCACTTGAACATGGTCTACTCAAGAAACTTTCATAAGAGATCACAGTTTGCAAATGAAAATTTTGTAACATCCTTTAGTCAACTTCTAAAACTAGGAATAAGTGCAATTGTTGAAGTAATTATTATTGTCATAATATGAAGTGAAATAAAAATTCAATGTTAGTTTCACCATATGCACCCTTTGCAAAATCAGTTTCACCATACGTCAATTCCAAATTAAAAAGATGATTTACAATGCCTCAAAATAGTAATGTTGGACAACAAGTCTCAAAATGGTAGCAACAAGAGTTTCTCGGGGGGGTCACTCATCATATGTAACCCTATCACGTGAGTTCAACAGAAGGATTTTTTTTATTTCTAAAATCTACAGAAATAAATATACATAAGGGACTATTTAAAATAGTTTTGGAAAAAATTTACAGATTTGTATAGAAAAGGGGTACATTTTATTAATGAAATTTTTTACAGATAAGGGACTTTAAATATAGGCCTTGAACACACGTGATATAGAGGGTTTATACATAGTGACCCCCCCGAGAAGAGTTTGCAGGGCCCTAATCTCTTAGTCCCTTGCATTTTGAAATTCTTCTATGCACATCACCTAAGAAATGCAACCTCCTTCTTAAGCGAGATCCAATGTATATCTGATGACATACATTACATCTCCACCGTCCGCCGTCTAGAATCGTAACATTATTCTCCACGTTTGTGACTTCAACTACTGCATCTATAGACTGCATTGTTATGTCAACGTCAATACTGGAAGGTGATTGTAAGGTGGCGGACACTCTTTGTGCACCATTGCCTCTGCACTGTGGCATTGCCCTATTAACATCTCCCACGAAGTGCCATAACATCCTCGCCGATGAGTCTCAAAATTCTTGATGGCAGATATCACATCTCCAATGATTTACTACTATCATTATAAGCGTGCTATTGTTGAGCCTCCTTTCCTCTCTGGAGCCATTGAGTGCTGTCAAATTAAGGAGTGCAATTAATTCAATTGCTTTCAGAATCATCAAAAACTTTTGAGCCCTTTAAAATGCATTTTCATCCTAACTTCCAAAATGTGAGTACTCCATGCAAGCATTCTAGACCTCGAGAGAGAGAAATCATCCAACTATCTTGCCCCCTCCCGACATGGTTGGATGATTATAAATGTCGTAATCTACTTGTTAAAATAGGCATGGGATGGCAAATTGCCTTTAACCCACGTCCTTCTCTCTCTTGAGTAAGCATCTATCTACACTATGATCATCCATAGCATCATGCTCTATTGACGGATGTCAGTATTTTACACACACTAGTGCAGCAGCTAGCATCATTTATAGAAGTACATAAAGGTTGCAAGCAATTGGATAATACTTTCCAAGTTTGAACATGGAAATAAAGCAATTGTGATACCACCTAATTAATGCTTTAGCATTACTTCCAATTGCTATGATGTCAATCAACAAAATTGATAGAACGTCAATCAACAAAATTTTAAATAGCACAATATTTATATAAGAACGTAAGCACACCTATAATACCATCTAAATGCTTTAGCATAAATTCCCAATTGGTATGATGTCAATCAACATAATTTTAAATAGCACAATATTTAATAAGTCAAAATGTAAGCACGATCAGTAGTGTATATAGTATTTCAAGCCTGGGAATGATTGCTCATAAGTCATCAAAAAGTTTTCTCATCCTCATCCTCCTCATTGCTAGAGCTTGCTTCAGCTATGACTTGCAATTGTCCAACAATGAGAGGATCATGAAACAGACCAAAAGATCACAATGTACCCACTTGGCTAAATCTCCATCATTACTCTCTCCCTTAACATCATCGAAAACTCTACCATTTGCATAACATATACCAATTTCACTGCTCTTTCTATCTTCAAGCGATTTCTTGTGACTGAATGAACAAACTTGTAATTACTCTAATTTCATTCACTTGATGAATTGCTACAAGATTGGGATAGAACTTTCAATGCCAAGATTTGCAAATGAGGTGTCGAGGCTCCACACTCTTCCCACCATCTCCATGCAGGCATCTCCTTTGCGAGGTCTCATATTCTTGTATATGCAAACAACCGTTCCCTATTTCAAAAAGTGGATAATTTCTTGATAGTAGCAACATATTCAGATCCATCCTCAAAAAATAGTGCCAAGAGATTATGCCAAGGTTGCATTACGTGTTCCAATGTTTTTGAATGATACTCCCACCATTGGGGATCTAGAATATGACCAATATAGTGAAGGTCATTGTGAGCATGATTCCATCACTTTTGAAACATGTTTTGCAAAGTGGCATGATGAACGGTGCTGTAGCCAATGTTGTCACCTATGGATCTTCTATTTTTCTTTAAGAGGTCTCGTTCAATAGTCCACCATGCCATGTAAGTATTTCCCAAACTTGGATCTTTCACGTCTAATTTCTAAATGGCAAACCATACCGGCCTCATTGCATCAGCCGCATCAGCTATTCTCTTCCAAAAGCTAGCAATGTGAGCCATTTGCTTCATCTCTATGAATTCACTAAGAGCATTTTGTGAGGTTGATTCAGCTATACACTCGCTAACTTGTACACTAAGTAATGTCGTCGTTACAACTCCCTATAGCTTGAGCAAACAGTCCAACATCATATAGTTTGTTCCGAAATGTGTTTCGCCGGGTTTCAAAAACTCTAGTGGATGTTCTGCAAGTTGGTGGTTTCCAAATATGCCCAACAATATCTCGTGGTTGAGGAAGTATAACACCAATCTTTGTCCTTAATCTACAGTGGCTTTGAACCATAGATTCTCCGCTGATTCATACCAATCCTCAAGCACAAGGTCAAGGCAATGGCAAGAGCCCGGCGATGCCCAAATGGTTGGATATTTTTTATTTATAATTTTTCCAGCTTTCCTACAGTTCTTCGCATTGTCGGTGATTGTCTGTACAACATTATGCTCCCCAACATCTAGGATTATAGCCTTCAATTATTTAGCAATGTATTCATCTATCTTGGCATTACCACTTGTGTCAATGGATTGATGAAAAGCCTCTCCGTTAAATGTCATGACCATGTTATTGATAAGAGGCCTCTTGGTGACATTTTTCCATGCATCACTAACAATGGTACATCTTGTTAATACCATCATATACTACTTGCTCCATCTCTGGTTTCATCCTCTGATAGTATGCATCCAAGTAGTTATTGTGGACAACATTATAACTGGCAATGTAAAGCTTGGACCCGCCTTTGCTATAGATGCCATGGCTCTTTTCCAATGCGGAGGTTGAACCATGCTTTATAGTGTGTAACCAGTGCGACAAATGGCCTCAAAAACATCTTGTTGCACTTTCTCTATATGTTGTTATCTAAATGAGTCTTCCAAAGATCTTTGTTCTGGATGCAGAGACGATTGTGAATAAGAAATGTCACTACATTGTCCACTATCCATATACTTCATAGAGCAGCTTGCCGTTTGTGTGAACGAGGCCACACCACTACTTTGAGGTGGCACATCTACAGATTGACTAGCTGAAGGTGTGAGTAAATCATTAGGCATACATTCTTAAGGTTGGAATTAGTGACGTGCGACTATATCATCTACCTACTTGTCCGTACTTTTAGGCATTTGTTCACCTAGAGTGGCTATAACTCTCTCAACTCCTGGCCCCTTGCATTTTCCAATCTGTTTGTTGCTATCACCGAAGAAGTGCTTTTGCATTCTTGTGTCGGAGCGTGAGTACTCTTCATGAAAACAATTGCATTTCCACTTCTTGTTAGGCAACATCGTAACATAATCGCAAGCCTTTGTTGGATTACTTCCTCATTTTTCTGGAGCCATGCTTTCAATAAAGGTTGTAAGAGAAACATACAAAATTTTATATAAGTTCTATGTATACTCAAATTAGTAATCATGTTCTAGATACTACCATATCATTTAGGTTCTAGGACACATAACAATATTTTGAATCATTTACAGTTCTACATCCAAAATTAATGTGGCTATTTGGGACACTAACTTAGCATACTCCATGCAAGCTTGCTAGATCAAGAGAGAGAGAGAGAAATAATCCAAATGTCTTGCCCCCTCCCAACATAATTGGATGTGAATGTGGTAATCTACTTGTTGAAATATGTGTGGGACAAAAAATCACCTTTTCCCACATTCTTCTCTCTCTCTCTCGTAAGCATTTATTTGCACCATGATCATCTGCAACATCATGCTCTATTGACAGATGTTGGTATTTTACCTACAGTACTGGTGTAGTAGCTAGCATTACTTACACAAATAGTTATAAACAATTTTACTACTACTTTCTAAGCTAGGAGAAATTGTTAACCTAATACCCTCAATCCTCAATATTGTTTTTTTCTATGTATATGTGTACTATGGAGTTTGAGTTCTAATAAAGGCTACAAATTAAAACGTATGTAATATATTCATATCTAATTTGTTGCACCTAATAATCTATAAAACATAAGAATAGCGAACCTATGTATATACCACTATCTCTCCACATGTACGCGACATAATTTTTTGAATTGCTATGAGCCGGCAATTGCGAGCTCCACAACTGGCTAGACTTCCAGCAAGATGCAAACGGCTGGCATAAGCGAGCCTGTAACCGGCTCAAAGTCAAATATTTCCTCATCATTCTTAGATACTAGTTTGTAGAGTTTTAGTAATATATAGTACGAATTTTAACTACATACGAGATGTTTCAGGTCAGCCTAAGCGAACCTCCATCTGGCACGTGGTATAATATTATTCATCAAGGAACGAGTTGTTACAAGTCAGCTTAAGCGAACCTCCAACTAGCTCATTGACTTTTTCTTTAGGTATAGTTAGAAGGTATAGTTACATTCTTATAAATAAATACATATGCTAAAAGTAAGAAAATCATACACACAAACATAAACTATTCCAAAAGTAAATCATTTCATGTGCCAATGTCTATTATATCATTTTTCTAAAATTTGCTAGTATCTATTTACTATATTTCATGCATCTAGAATGAAATCTTAAGTTATGTAACTAAACTAAAATTCCAAGCCATGCAACTAACTAACTCTTTACCTAGTCCTAAGTGACAAGTCTTTCCAAAGAGTCTAGAATCTAGACAAGTTACAGCTTATATACTTCATGGCATGAAATAAAATTCCAAAGCTAAGTACAATGTCACATGCAACTAACTTACATTCACCTAATAGTATGTAAATGCTAATTTTCCAATTAGTATCTAATTGCGAGTGGATTCCAACCGGCAAAAGCAAGCGCACCACTGGCACTATATACTTTTTTTTAGTTAGAAGGACTAGTTAACAAAACTTACAAATTTCTTTATAGCTTTGTTTATCCTCTTTCTTATGCTTCTTGTCTTTCCCAAGACTCCACAGTATTCTAGGAATCTCAAATTTTGTGAATAGTATGAGAGCGGCCCTAGTTTATATAATATTAACAACATCGATCGGTGTCTCTAAACACCGGTCGATGTTGTTAATTATACCAATCAGTGTAGTGAAACACCAATCGGTGTACTCTAAACTGGTTGGTATTATGTAATACCGGTCGGTGTTGTGTCAAAATACCGGTTGGTGTATTGATACACCGACCGGGATAGAGCCGGTCCTAGATAAAAATTGCTACTGGGGAGTTTTAAAATGCCCCAAGGCTACTTTAAAGACGTTTAAAACGTTTTAATATAGCATTTTAAAACTAACATTTTAATACCACTGCAAATCCCTACTAGTAGCACATACATGATAAAAAATTTATCTATAAATGAGAAAGAAATGGTTAAATAAACAATTATGAGCTTAACTATGGACAACACTAAATAGAGAAATTGTTATGACTTATTTAGACAAATATCAACTTCGTTGTAAATTTTAACTCTTAACCAATATTGAGATAATTTTGCTAAAGGAATGTGGTCTTATGAATGTGGAGTACATGGTGATTCATGGATTTTACATGATGAATTAACTAGTAAGAAGCATAGTTTACTCACAACTTAAACATCTCCTGACAACAACTTGTATCAGGAGATGTAGTGTTGAGATAGACTTTTCTTTTCACGCACAAAATTCATCACCAGAAATGAAAGAACTAGCATGTATTCCACACTGCCGACACCATATTCTTGTCTATAGACTTATCTCATTTTTCAACTCTTACACTGGCCATGATAACCTCTTCAAAATATTCATAGGTCACATAATCTCCTTCACAATCATCGGTCTAGGAAGCGCCATTATCTCAGGAATGTGAATAGTATAATGACAATGGCAATAATACATTTTTAAGTTATATGGTATACTATGCGGTTCAATGATTATATCGTGGGGCAAATACCACATGGTTTACTTGCGAGTTACCATACGGCATTGTAATTTGCCATGCGAAAACCACTTGTAGTAGGTTTCGATAAAAAATCATTGTTGGATTTTTTTAAATCACTGTGTGGGCCAATTTAAAAATGTTTTAAATGGTTTGAAATGCCATTTCAAAACACCCACTTTTAAATCCTTGCAAATCCTTGAATCAAATGTGTAACAACATTTTATATGTTTTTTGCTTATTGAAATTGAGGACACTTCAAATTACTTCTAGGAGCTCAGTAGCTTGAACCACAAGTACTCTATGTGGCAAGTTACTATTTCAATGAAAAGCTTGAATATGATGTCCTATACTTTGCAATGCTACTGATGGAGGAGGTTTCAATACTTATTTTACTTATGCAAAAGTAATTGCACTTCGAATTGCTCAGAATGCTCACAACATTACCTTGGATGCAAAAACAAGAGTGGCTCATCTTGTGAGTGTGCCACACTTAACCCACTCAAGGTATACATAAATTGTATATAGGGCAGGACGTACTTTTGATTATAGGGTAGGACATACTTTTGATTAATTATGTACAATGTGAAAAATTACCACCACTTCACCCACACATATTATGGAAAGTTCACATTAACCAACTGTACTCTATATACGAGTAAATCTTTCAGCTCCTCAATATACGAGTGCATCTTTCAACTGACTCTATATACGAGTGCATCTTTCAGCAGCTTCACGTAGTTGCTCCACCCGCAGCTAGAGCTCCTGAATCTTAACCTTGTCCTTTCCTATTTCCGTTACTAGCTCGTCGCAAACATCCTCCATGAACTCCCTAGCTCTCCGTTCCTTCTCCAGCAATTCACAGGCGCTTGCCAAGGCCATGTTTGCCTCTGATAGATCTTTGGCAAGCTTCATATTCTGAAGTTCTAGACTTCTATAACCGTCGCTCTCTCCTTCCAGCTCCTCTGTTGAGTGGCGTAACGTGCGTTTAATCCTCAAGGTCGTCATGTCCGCCTCTCCCGACCTTCTGAGCTGCAATTCGCTGATCTCACGAAGAGCCGTCTTGTGGGAAATCTCAAGTTCTTGCAAGCGAGCGCAAGCTTCTTCTAGCACCACTTCTATCCTTGTAAGCGCACACATACCTGTTGTTTGAATTTCCTCTAAAGACTTTACACAGCTGCATATATCGGTGACACTGCGTTGACCAAACATCGTATTCGCTTCTTTTCCTTTATCTTTATAAGTATGCCACAGCGATGTCCCAGGTGCAGCCGCGCGCAAATACTGAGATCAAAATTCAAAATAACTGGCAGGAAATGGGTGCGCTACAGACAATCTCATCTAGCAAACGAAGGTACAATCGATGTTTACAATGTATTCAATGTTTTCCAGCAGGTCACAATGTGTTTGGAATCCTTAAGGCATACCTTGAAATACTTGTGAGCTGTAACTGAAGAACGTCTGGACGTCTTAGAAGCAGGTAGCGCAATCCAAGGCTGCTGATCTTCCGTAGGATCAGACAGGACACCTTCTTCTTGTTGCAGGTTGACTACACAATCTTGAAATCCATCGATGGGAAGAAATCTGTGTTGCTCCCAGTACGAGGCAGCGAGTTTGCGAGCGGAAACTACAAATGGGCGAGGACAAGTCGGCAGATCGGCAAGTGGGCTGGAGTGAGAGCTTGGGCTTTGAGGAGAACGGGGAAGAGGAAGGTCATGAAAGGGGCTGTGATGAAATGGCCAGCCACGGATAGGAGTAACAGGGCTAACGAGGGGCGGAGGGAGTAAGGAGGCATGGGTGGTGTGGGGGGTGGGAGAGGGCGCCTCGAAGCTATGGTGGAGACTCACGGAGAGTACTGCATCTTCGGGGCGTTCCATGGAGAGGTTTGCAACTTTGGCGCGCGCAGGATGAAGGATCAAGGATCAACCAAGGTTTCCAGGATCAAGGATCAACCATGAATGTCTTGGCAATGCGTCTCTAAATAAATACTCGTCGATTCAGCATGGGACTACGATTGCACTCACTGATGTGATAAGTCAAGTTGGTTCGCTCTTCGTCAAGTTGGAAGCTCTTCGTACCTCATTGAGATCTGGGTTGGAGAACATCGGATAGTCCCGTGTGAGCGAGATCAACATCCACTCGACAAACCAGTTCTTTCTTGAGTCTCTCTCCTTCATGCGCATGCAGAGTAGATTATCCAACGGCCCTCCTTCCTCTTACGTCCTGCATGCAATCCCATTGAACGCCCCCCTTCAAGCCTTCAACTAAATATTCTTATTTTAATGAGGAGGCTGACCTTTCACGTGGGAGCTGGTACTACCCTCCTCATGCTTGCCATCTCCTCAGCTACACTTGTGTTAACTAGATGATGAATGAAACAACTGAAGCATGAAGCTCCACTGCAACCTCCTTGGTAGGCTCCCTAGCAGGAAACATTAGGAGCGTGAAGCTCCACCACCTCTAAAATCGTACCTGTCTCTTTACCATACCACTGTCGGTCACCTACCTTCACGTTTGTTACAAAACTGAATAAAAGGGATGCTTTAGAAGCCTTTCTTAACTCCCCTATCTACTTGATGGGAGACCTTGTACTAAAAAAAGAAAATTGTCAACCTACCAAAATTTTCTAAGCTGTCAAGTACTAAAATCAGGAAGAAATCATGGACTTGTGCATGGCAATCATTTGGTGCACCACATAACATAGTAGGTCCATTAATGGAAAGAGATTTTTTAATGAGGGGGCTTACGTGCCATTTATGGATAGGAGAGGGTTTATTAAATACGCATCCAATAAACTTATGATATGAACATGTATGGAGGGAGCTTTTAAGTGTCAAGGCTAGAAGGGAAATCGGATTCACCTACTAGTAAACAACAGGCTCGTCAAGATAAAGAAGGCACTACCCTTAGCAATAAGGAAATGCAGGATTTGCATGAAATGCATGGTCATGGTGACACTCAAGAGGAGAAAATGCCGACGTATACCATCGTAATAGTGTACTTGAAGAAGAAGCCAAGAGTTTTAAAACCATTGAGATTTCAAAGGAGGGTGACTTGTAACATGTTGGCCAAAGTCTTACGAAGCCCATTAAGGATGTCGTCAGGAGTACGGGCTGAGTATACAACAAGACAAAGCACCCATAGACGCGCGCACAGACGCGTTTCATGAACTAAATAAAAAACTTACGGGTGCGTCTATTTACGCGTCTATTTGCGCGTCTGGAGACCCGCGTCTAATTGCGCATCTATATATCAGACTTATGCGCGTATAGACGCGTACAAAGATGCATAAATAGACGCACTTATAAATGCTTTTATAGACGCACGTATAAGTGCAAGTCGAACAGACAGACGCGAATATAAACGCATTTTTAGACGCACTGATAGACGCGCTTTTTTTTTAAAAAAAAATTTACAGAATACTGTGTATGTTGTGTATGCTATATAGTTACAAGAATCCCATATCCACATTCTGTAATTCAATTCTTACAGCCAACCGCATTTTAATTATAATTCCAAATAAAATATTACAACCCCAAAACGCAATAAAATTGAAAGCTCAAAAAGTGCTTGTATATACATATAGCACGAAGCTAAGCCACGTCATCAAGTACAAAAAATAAGGAAGCTAAGCCATGTCATGTGGCTTCAAGTACAAAAAATAAGAGGAGTCTATATACAAGAGGCACGAAGCCAAGCCAGTGGCTTTAAGTACAAAAAAGAATAGTAGCACTACTTCTACGACTAATCCTCGCTGCCTTCCGCGCTCCCTTCTGCGCCTCCTTCCTCATCTTCCTCGTCGTCTTGTGCATGGGCCTATAAACAAGGGACAACATATATCAATGTATGAAAAATCAAATCTTTACTTATAATTTTGGCATTATTTAATTACTTTCAAATACCTCAGGGGCCTGTCCAGTAGCTCGGGTATACTCCTCCTCAGTAATCAACCCGTCATCATAGAAGTGCCTCCATGTATCTCCTCTGCGATGGTGGCGGTGGTAGGCTATCTCCACTGGAGTAGGGTATCTGCCCACGATCTCAAGCTGCATGACCGCGATACACTTTGTGGAGGGATTAGTACAAAGAAACAACCAACCTCCTCATAAACTACATAAGCAATATAATTTGAGATCGATACTTACAAATTGGGCCTCCCATGATTCAACACCCCCTGCTCCAAAATGCGTGCTTCCATATTCCTCCATCTGGATCCTCCGTGCCTCCACGTGCTACAGACTGGGCTCCTCCCTCGCTGACTTCATTGCCTTCTTCCACTCACGCTTCTGAGCGGTGTGGGGCGGGCCCCTTGGAGGTTGACCTGCCTCAAGCCTGGCAAGCTCCGCTAGTGCCTGCCTCTTATAAGCGAAGATCTTTTATTGCTAAGTATCGTAATAATCTTTGACTTCCCCCATTTATCTGTGAACTGGCGATTGGGGGGGTTAGGATACCTAGAGCGAACAGTAGCGAGGGTCTCATCAGCCAACCTCTTTGGGTGGTCTTTATAGTAGATAAAGCAATCTCTGTAATTGTTAGCAATTACAGAGCGCATGAAGGCCATGATGTCCTTCCCCCATGCATCCATCAAGATGCCTCCTGTCTGAGTGATGTCATAATAAATCATACCATCACCCAGAGGCATGTCTAAATCATCTGAATCATCCTCCTCCTCACTGCCACATGGCCCAAAGCACTATGCCATGCATCCGCCACCACTCTCCCTGCTACTACGCCTGCTACCCTGTCGTGTCGAGCTCATACGCTGGCCACTCGTAGCTGGGGACTGCACGGGACTACGCTGGCCACTCGTAGCTAGAGAACCGAGTCTCGACGGCTGGGGAGTACGTCGATGGCTCGCCGAGACAGAAGGACCTCCTGACGGCATGGGGGAAGGGGCATAAGACGGCATGGCAGAAGGGACATAAGACGGCATGGGGGAAGGGGCATAAGACGGTACGGGGGAAGAGGCATAAGACGGCTGTGCTGACTCCGCTGGGGTGATCTCAGGTGGTGTGGGGTGGCTCGGAGTCTGTAGTGCCGACTCCTGGGGAGTGTTAAGGGTACCCGTCATATATCTGTATAACTCCGCAGGACTAGGAGGGTGCCCTAAAAGATTATATAAGTCCTTCCAAATCGATTCCCGCGGATCAGCAGGTGAGCTAGAAGCACTTCCTGGCAACATGTTGAACTGGAAAAAAGGAAACAAATCTATTACTTTGGGAGCTGAGAAGAAAGGGAAAGAAAAAAGAGGCTCTGTCAGAGCGCGTCTATAGACCCGTCTGATTTACGCGTCTATAGACGCGTCTAACAGAGCGTTTAATAGTGCGTTTAACAGTCCATCTAACAGTGCGTTTAACAGTGCGTCTAACAGTGCATTTAAAAGGGCGTCTAACAGTGCGTTTAAAAGTGCGTTTAACAGGGCGTCTGTGTGAGCATCTACAGACGCGTCTGTGTGTGTCTGCAACAAGCCAGACGCGCGGATAGATGCGCCTGTAGACGCGCTCTTAGACGCGTGCCCTTGAGATGCGCCTATAGACGTGCTCCGATAGGCGAGAATACTAAAAAGTCGAAAAGGACGTTGCACCCGACAAAAGAACGTGACGCTCATATCTAGATCCTGTGTTTTCTGGATGCGAGAAAGTACAAAACTGGAAAGAGCAAGCAAAAACAACTTCAAAAGGACTTACTTGGATAAAGGTATGGAAGGATCTTTCTTTTCCAAACTTGTTTCTTCTCCTTGTTCGTACTCCTCCTCTCCTTTAGGCTTGGAAGTAAGTGTAGGTACGGTCCTTTTCTCTTGAGTAAAAGCTTGGAACTGTGTATGGGAGGCTCTCTCTTAAGCTTCGAATCTATGGAACTGCTAATAAAGAAGGAAGGAAGCCGCTCGCGAAGTTTAAGTAATGAAAAGAAAAGCAAAGCGAGCGGCACGCCGAAAAGCAGGTTTAAAAGCCGCGTCTATAGTCGCATCTATTAGCGCGTCCATAGGCACGTCTAAATACACAGAGTAGATGCGCGTTTAGACGCGCTGTTAGACGCGATGTTAGACGCGGCGATAGACGCAACACATAGTTTAAATTAAGCATTTGAAGAAGAGCAAATTTGGTGGGTTGTTTGTTTGTAGGATGTCTCCATCTTCAACAAGTAGCTCCAGTGAGGATGAATCCCTCCAATCCACCATTGCGAAATGTGGTTGGAGCAAAAAATCAAATGTCTGTGTGATCGATGTCGAGGAAACATGTATCGTGCACGCAGGATTACGCTCAATCATATCTCAAAGTATGGAGAATGGGATGTGACCGTAAACAGGGTAAGGGTTTGTAAGTTAAGGTTGATTGAGATACCTATGGGTGTTCATATGTTTGAGTTATGCTCGAGGGGGTCACTCATCATATGTAACCCTATCACGTGAGTTCAACAGAAGGATTTTTTTTATTTCTAAAATTTACAGAAATAAATATACATAAGGGACTATTTAAAATAAGTTTGGAAAAAATTTACAGATTTGTATAGAAAAGGGGTACATTTTATTAATGAATTTTTTTACAGATAAGGGACTTTAAATATAGGCCTTGAACGCACGTAATATAGAGGGTTTATACATAGTGACCCCCCCGAGGAGTTATGATCCCGTTTTAATTTGATATAGGATGCAGTGCCACACCCGCACATGTTACCCTATGCCCGTCGTGAGGAGGCGAAGCGTCGGCGATATGAGGTGGGATCTTCAGGAGGGACCGTCACGGATGCATGGAGTGATGGTGATAGTAGCCCTCCGCCATTACCTCATGAAGCCGTGGAGGAGGAGGTGTTTGATGATATGGTGCGGGATTTATATGTCCATCAAGGGAGGGATAATAGCATGGAGCAGGATGATCTTTTTACCGCAGCATCGACTCCACTGTTTGAGGGGTGCACATTCTCTGTTCTACGTGCCTCCCTTGAGTTACTAAACTTGCAAACCATCTATGGATGGAGCAATGCAAGTTTGAATGCATTACTCAAGTAAGCTTTAAAGTCGTGTTTTTTTACCTCATGCACCGTGGATGTTATCAAAGCTAGAGATGGCGACGGTGAAGCACGCTATTACTACAATTCGTACTCCCACTGGATGCATGAGGTGTTTGAAGGGAGCCTTTACAAAGAGCAAGAAAAGAGGTGTAGAGCAATTATATGGCTTGAAATCTCATGATTGGCACAAGATGCTCCAAGTAAGTATTTTATATGCATAATATCTTTTTCCTTTCAAATTTGTGAGTGAATAGCTATAAGCAACTAATCAACCACCTCCTCGCGGGTTTAGTTCATACTACCTACTAGCATTTCACGTAGTGCATCAAAGGACGTGAAAGATTGTATTTACAAGATGGGCGAGCTTGTGAGGTATGTGAGCTCAAAGGAAATAGATCCCACCACGCTTGAGAATGCTCGAGTTATGTCAGTGGAGGCGGTTTGTTTAGTGGAGGAGACATTTCCACGTTCTATTCTCACAAGCCAACTACATCTCATAGTACATTTGGTGGATGAGATTGCTATATGCGGTACTATACATGCATGATGGTTGTTCTTCCTCCAGCGCTTCATGAAGACCTTGAAGGGCTTCGTGAGACAAAATGCAAGACCCGAAGGTAGCATGGCCGAGGGTTGGTTGGTACAAGAGTCACTTGTATATATTTCTGAGTTTCTTGTTGATGTGGATAGCTCTCTCCCATGTGGAGAGATGATGAAGACCTAAGGATGACCTCTATTGTGCCTCAAGGAAAAGGACGCAACAAAGTAATAGACACGGAGTTGCATAATAGTATCAACCTCTTTTGCGTGCTTAATAGTGATGTGATGAAAAGATGGTTGACAAGATACGAGGATGCAAAGGCAAGAAGACAAGAAGAAAGAGCCCTCTTTCGTACACACCACGGATCTCATGTGCCATACCCTCAGCATCTAAGAGCACTTCCAAAGGATATTCATCTGGATTGGCTACTTGATGAAATGGAGAAAGCAGAGAAAGACGAGGGGATGCATATCACAATGGAAGAATGGGAGTATGCTAGGGGATACATGAGCAAGGTCGGTATATAGAATGTTATGCATAAGTTAGGAGCTTTTTATAATTTAGATTGCTTATTTAATTGATTTTTTCTTGGTGTAGTGCACTATGTTCAATGCTATATGGTGTGAGGGCAAGCATTTTCGAACACAACGGATTGATGATAAGAGAAACACACAAGATTGCAGCATCATTGCTAGCTTTGAGGGAGCCAATGGAGCCATGGATGATTATTGTGGCATAATCCAAGATATCATTATGCTTGACTTTCGACGCTTCTTTGTGTATGTTTTGGATGTAAAGTGGTTTAAGGACATGGTGGAAAGAGGCCCTAATGCAACAATCAAACGACATGCAAGTGGCTTTGTAACTATTGACTCCACAAAGTTTTGGCAAAGTAGGAAGGACACACTAGTACTACCCGTGAGGACGAGCCTACCATTGGAGATGCTGATTTCGATGAGCACATGAGTGGCACAAGTAGTAGTGGGTTGAATGTATTTGTAGATCTAAACACTTGTTTGGATTTTGAAGTAGATAGTTTGGCAAGGGTTGATCTCATTGAGGATGAGATTGAACCGTAGCCCCACAATTGATATTGGCAAAACTATTTTACATATTGTCTCATTCTCCTCATTTCACTTAATTCTTGTATATGTGGGCTTGCAAAAAATTATGTGCTTTGGTAATCATGGGCAATGTTTGGAAAGCAATGATGTACACCAAAATCTCACTTTCTGTATTCTCTGAAGCGCGTTTATTTACGCGTCTAAATGTGCGTCTGAGTCTCAGTGTAAACACGCAAATAAACGCGCAAATACACGCGCAAATACACGGGCTAATAAACGGGATGTTAGACGGGCCCGTATTTTCTCAGGTCAAACGCGCAAATAGACGTGGTGATTTATGCGCAAATAGACGAGCGTTTAGCCGTGCATTTAGACGTGCCCATAATTTCTCTACTAAAGCAATGCCTATGGATGCGCTCGCTATTTTGCGCATCTACCAAGCGCGTCTATAGTTGCTTTGTGTTGTTGTGGTAGAGAGAGTTGCTTGTTTTTTTTAGAGATGCCCACAAAGTTTTGTTGGAGTAAGTCCTCGGGTAGTGTAGTAGTGATACCGTGCAACATAAGGGGTGTTGTGGTAGCGTTAAGTAGGGTGGTTGTCTTAGTGTTATTAGGAAGGCCAAGCCTCAGATACTCTTGCTATAGGAATTAAAATGTGGTGAGGGGGACGGATTCTGGTTTGGCTATAAGAAATTGGGGTTTGAGGTTTTTGTGAACTTGGGGTACTGCATTTCTAGTTCATGAGTCGATCAAGGCGAGAGAATAGTACGAGGATCAGTCGGGTAGATTCATAGCTATGACAGTTTCCTTGCATGGTTTGAGTTTAAATTGGTGAGCGTTTATGGCCCAAACACCGAGGTCAAGAAAAGTCTGAAAAAATTCAATGTTGGTCACAGTTGGCGCCACCATGGAAGGCTCCTTTTGGGTTCTAGAAGGGGACTTGAATTTTGTAGGGAATGTACACGATAGATCTCACGAGGCATTGGTTCCAGGGGCAGCCAAAAGGGAGGCATGGGAGTTGTAGGTTCAATGGGTCCATAGGGGGGAGGCGATTTGCTATCTAGGTGCGCCCCTGGGGGTTGATCTCTCCTTGTGTCAGAGCTTTGACTGGTTTAAAGCCAAAGCGAATGAAAAACTTAGGCAATGGCACAGAGTGCCCCTTGGATCGAACACCTGAACTTTGGTCATCCAGGGACTAGCACATATTGACGGCATCCACCAGGTGAAATAATTGTCACATAGATGCAAGCATTGCTAGCTATCACACTAGCATGTGTACTGAAATACCAACGTTTGCATACAAAGCATGATGTTATGTGTACTTGAGAGAGAGAGCGGGATGTAGAAAAAGGCAATTTGCCATCCCATGCCTATGTCCATAGGTAGATTACCATGTCTATAACCATTTAATTATGTCAAGACGAGGTAAGACGATTGGATCTTTGCTGTGTCTCGAGGTCTAGCACACTTACAGAGCGTTGGCAGAATAAGATGAAGTGAAATGATTGTTTTGATGCAAGATATATTGTCAAATAAATTTGATAAAGGAAGAACAAATAAATTTGAAACATATTGATAAAGAAAATTTGTGCTTATGAAATTTTTGCTCATTATTGTTCCCTTGGTATGTGTATATAGACGTGAACATGGCTCCAAATAAATGAGGCCAAAACCTTGCAAAAGCATGTGATTATGTTACGCTCCTAACTGCCACAAAGTGGAGATGTAACATCTGCTGCAAAGAGTAGACAGGTTTAGATTTGTACTCGAATTCGCAAACACTTCCTAGGCAATTCTCAAAGACAGATCAAAAAGCACAGAGGGCCGAAGTGGAAAGAGTGGTAGTCATTTTGGATGGTGAAACATATGCAAGTGCAGATTTGATTGTGGATGGATTTTCACATGCCAGTAGTCTCAACTTGTAATTGAAGAAATAACAATGGGTCTTAGATCCCCGAGTGAGCAATCGGGGACTATGGAAAGTTGCTCGCAAAGTGCAACCATGCATAGTAGTGACACAGGGTCCCTTGCACAGTCAGCAAGTTGCTTGAATGTGCATATGGAAAGAGGACAATGCAGTAATGTGGCTCATTTGAATGCACATGCATGTGTGCAACAACAATTTTTGGAAGCTTCCTTCAAAGCACAGCATATCGAGAAGGCACAACAAGATGTGTTTGAAGTTATCTATTGCATGGGATATCCATTGAGCATGGTGCAAAGCCCACATTGGGAAAAAACCATGGCCTTTATCGCTAAGGCTAGCTTGATTTTCACAATGCCTAGTTATGATGCCATCCATTGTAAGATCATGTTGGATTCATACTACCATAGGATGAAAGAGGAGATGCAACAAGTGGTTTTTAATGGCATTCTGAAAATAGTTTGCACCATCGTACTAGACAGATGGAATAATGTTAGCAAGAGTCCCCTGATTAATGTCATGGTTGTGACATTCAAAGATGAGGCTTTTCGACAATCAATTGATATGAGCGGTGAGGCCAAGATGGGTGAATTTATTACGGAGTAGCTAAGTAGATGTATTGAAGATATTGGTCCCGACAATATTATTCAACTAATTACTGATAATGCTAAGATTTTCAAAAGGCTAGAAAATTTATAAATCATAGATATCGACGTATTTGGGCACCACCATGCTCATGCTATTGCCTAGACTTTGTCTTGGAGGATTGGTACAAAATAGATGAGACCCAATTCTTCAAAGTTGCTATGGATAAGGCTCCGAAAGTCCTATTATACTTTCTTTACCATGAGCGATTACCTGGTATATTCAGGAATTATCAACTTGTGAATCACTCGCTAGAGCTTTCTAAAGGTAGGTGAAACGTTTTTTTACACAAACTATATAATGATGGAGCAATTGTTAAAGTAGCAGGGGCTTGTCATCGAGACATTATTCAAAGCAAAGGCTAGAGAGTACAGATAGTTGAGCCATGCTTGAGCGGCACCCGTACCAAAAGGGTATCTGATGCAGTGAAAGCGATGAATCCGATTTGGTTTGCAATCTGTAGGTTGGATGTGAAAGGGCCAAGCATGGAAAGTGCTTATATGGATTGGTGGACTATTGAGAGGGATGTTTTGAAGGAAGATGCAAGGCCAGACAAAGGTGGCTAGAGTTTGAGTCAATGGACCATATTGCAAAAGATGGTGCAAAAATGATGGAATAAAGCTCACAAATCTTTGCACTATGCTACCCATATATTAGATTCGCAATGGTGGGAATATCGTATAGAGACAAATGTACATATTATGTAGTCATGGCATGATCTTCTTGGACATTTCTTTGAGAATAGGACATAGTATGCCTCAGCTGTTAAGGAACTCTCAACTTTTTAAAATAGAGAAGGATTGTTTCCATATCCAAGAATAAAAGAATTAGCCAAATATATGCCAGCATGGAGATGGTGGGAAGAGTGTGGAGCATCCATGCCTCATTTGCAAGCATTAGCCATGAAGGTATTGTCACAACCTTGTATGGAGATGGTGGGAAGAGTGTGGAGCATCCACGCCTCATTTACAAGCATTGGCCATGAAGGTATTGTCACAACCTTGTAACAAGTCCTGTAGTGAATGAAATTGGAGTAAGTATGTCTTTGCATTCCGTCACAAAAAACCGCTTGACATCAAAGATATTAGAAAAGTTGGTATACCTCTATGCGAATGGTAGGGTGGTGGACGATGTAAAAGGGGTGTGTAGTGATGGTGATATGCTAAAGTGGATACACATAGATCTTCTAGGTCTATTGCATGATTCCCCTATACTTACACATCTTGAACTAATTTCTAGTGACTGAGAAGAACATGTGTTGTCGTGTGTGTGATTAATGTTGCAAATGGAGGGAAAATGCAAATGATACATTGCAATTCACACTTCTTTTTTGTCATCAAATGAAATGTTGCAATTCTTCTAAAATGAAAATCATTTAAAATGCAATTCTTCTACATCATCGTTTGCAATTTTTGCATGTAATATGTAATTCATTTGAATTTCTTTGACATGCACATCATGACATTGCAAATAGTAGGTGGTGGAGCAATGTGTGCTAACTGTTGATGATGTTATAAATCTTTCCCAACACACTTTATTCAGGGAGCTTCAACCTCATCAAAGTGTGCAAGATAGATTTATAATTTCATCAGAGGCTAATTTGTGAAGACAAACTTGCAGCTTTCATTTACAATTTGCAAAACAAAATCAGAATGTAATTTTGAAGTGTAGGATCAACACAACTATATCGGCTTCCATTAACCAACATTGCATCAAACATGAAAATAGCGGGATGCCATACTATTCAAGTTCAAGTATACATGCCTAGCCACATAGAATTTGGGCACTGTATATACATTGTTGCCACGTTCAATATGAGCAAAATATAGGGATTGCTCATTTTACAAAAATTTTTGGTAAATTGCAGGTAGCCAAAAAAATGCAAGTGGTGCCCATTCTGCAAAAAATACTTTTACATAGGTGGCCAGGCATCAGGAAGCAAGCACGCAAAGTTAACAGCTCATAGTTGCTCAAAGAAGCATTAGCTTGGTGGTCCACACAAACAATTACACCGGTGGCAATTGTTCAACAGTATAGTAAAGAGGCCACATAGCAAGATCATTAGTATCACGGTAGCAAAGATGGAGAGCATGATGACCAAATGATGATCACGAGATGGTTGAGTGTATAAATAATATCGATTTGTAAAAACTCAATGATTAAAATCGCTCAACATTTTAGAATATCATAACATTTAAAATGCAGCACTCAAAACTCTTGTAAAAACATTAAGGTAGAAAACAACAACAATTTGCATATGCAAAATATAGCATGGGAACCTATTATAATTCCTTGCATCATCTCCAAAATTGATATATGTCACTACAATATGTCATTCAACTTATACAAAAATTAAGATCTTTGCAACCGAGGATCTGCTAAAAATGTTTCTCCAATGCCAAGAACTTCATACTATTGATGGACCTGAGGAGCATTATAGGTTGGACATGCACTCCTAACCTTTAAAGTATTTACTAGGCATGCGAGGTGAACCGATGGTGACATGAGAGTGCATAATAACCGGTCATTGTATCAAAACGGTCCTCACATATAGGACATAAAGGTCCATCATCCACGTACGTAATACATGTCAGAATGTTAGAGGGCTTTCTGACAGCCAGGCCCACAAAATTAGGATCCAAGTTACGAACATGGCCTCCTTCTTCAATATGTTGGAGTGTGGCCTATGCATCTTGTGCTTGTTGACAATATGTAGTGAAGATGCGGCATTGCTCCTCATACACATTTTTTATTTCTTGCCTATTTCTAGACCCTTGGAGCAATGCATTTAGGTGATTCAAATCCGCAAGGAGATGCTTGTTCTCACTCATCACCTGTCGATATTCAAACATGGCATCACAAACTATGATTCTTGTAAGCATCAGATCTCCCCTTGCCCCACTTTTCCATGATAGTTGCATGCCCTCTTTACCATCACCCCCTTTGCACCTTCATCTCTCGTGGCTTCATGCATGTACATAAATAGTTCAGGGCTTGTCACAAAAACTACATAGCCTAAAACATGTCTAATGAGTACATTCTACGATATAACAACTATGAGAACAGATGGAAAAAAATTGGCATGTACTTTGCTCACCTGAAACAGGGCTTCCCATGTTAGCAAGGCATTAGGAAAAAAGGGAGCTCATTTTGGGGCCCTGTAAGAAATTCACTGTTTTTTGATTTATTTCTCTCCTAAAAGACCTCAAAAATAGTAAAATACGGAAACGTGGCTCAGATTTGTCAGTAAGGACTACAGAACTGTCAATTCAAAAAGGAATAAGATAATCTTTTGTCTGACTAACACAATTTTGTATTAAATATCCTCTTAGATTTTTTTTTGTTTACCAAAGATTCCGCATCTCTTTGGCCGACGTGTGCAGGTCTTTCATTAAGAGTCCATCACTGAACTTAGTGATTGCAAGTTTTCAAAATATTCACATGGATACCGCCACACTTCCACGATTCATGTTACAAAACGACTATGAGATTGAAAAACAAACTTCGCAACCTGAGGAGCACAAAAAATGGCCGATACTAGTGAGTCACTATCTGAGAAGAAGCAATTACACCATCTTCACATCGACTTGGAAGAACAATATGCTCCAGCACAAAAAAGATGAAAGGATACGGTGCTGAATGCTTAACAGCGGGAAAATATGAGAAGAGAAGGGCTTCAACATATTGACTTATGGTGCGATGGAAGCATATATCCAAAATGTCAAGTAAAAAACTCTACACCTCCATTTGTCAATCCCACCACATTACTGAGGTTTGCCGGCGATGGACAAAATGGACTTCTTGGTTATATTTCAGCGCAGTCTGCATTTGCGGAAACGTATAAAATGATGTACCTACAAGAAAAGGGGGCCAAGATGGAGGAGATAGCCATTCGTGCAAAATTGGAGCAGCAGTTGCAGAATGAAATCGAGGAGCATTTAAAGAGTAAAAAAGAATTGACAAGAGCAAGAAAGAAGAGAACCGTGCTTGGAGACAGACAACGTAGCAGGAAGATTAAAAACATTGCAAATTTGAAGGCTGGGACTGGTGGATGCAAGCGACGAATTCAGGAAGCAAGGTTAGATTGAAATTTATCATTTTGTATACTCAAAAAGGCTCTCTTCCAGACTATATCTATTTCGTTGATTGTCGCAAAATAAGAATGGAGGTGCTGAATAATATAGTCATATTGTGTTGTTATTACAGGAAATTATTGGAGCCTGCAAAAGAAAATATGGACCCGAACCTTCTTCCTGTTAAACAAATGAAAGGATTGCTTTCTTGCGGTGTAGCAAAAGGTTTGATTGAGGAAAAAAAATACAAAATAGTCAAACGCAATGTTGTAGAGGACTTTGTATCCAATAATCAAGTTGATGGCACTATAATCCAAGAGGCTCTTGATGTTAGTGGAGTTAGCAGGAAGGGATATAGTTCGATTTTCCATGCGATATCCTCAACTTTGAAAGATCAAAGGATTAAACGAGTTTTACTGCCAAATCCAGCAACCGTGTGGAGGATAAGAGGTCATTTGAATGAAAGTATAGATGAATTTATTGGGCAATATATCCATATTGAAGAAATATTTCATGGTGTTAAAGGAACCACTGTGTATGATCCTTGGAACAATATATTTTTAGATCTGCAACAACTTCAAAAAAGAATGGTCGAGTTTTATGGAATAACATTTGAGGAGTGCAAAGGCATTTTGAAATTTGTTATCAAACTGGATGAGTGTGAGGTTGTAAAGGAAAAGAAAATGGAAAGAGTTACTATTACATTGATGAATGGAGCGATTGATACATCATTGACTGAAGCGAGTTCGAAGTATTTTAGTGTGCAGTCAGAGAAACACATATGGTGGTTCGGCTCGTTCCAGGTATGATCATGGGTTGTTTTATACTTGATTTTGGTCATTGTTTTCAAATCTGATATAGTAATACTTTTGTTTTCTATAATCTCACAGGTGAAGACCGAAGACCATGAAACACTAGATTGGGTGTTTCATCACACGGAAATACCAACAATAATCAAAAGACAAGTGCAAGGCGAGAATCTCCATGTTGCAGGAAAAGGTGATTTTCAAGTAGAGTGGCACATGGCCGGGGATCTTAAAACACTTAAGTGCATGTATAACATTAGTAAAGGAGGCAACTCAAAGTCTCCTTGTCTTTACTGCAAAGAATCAGCTCAAGTAATGGATTCAAAATGGTGGAAGAGAGCACCTAATAGAGATAAAGTTGACCCTGACTTCAAGACCATTCTGGACATTCCACTATGTAATGTTCACATCTGCACATTGCATGGTCTATGTCGAATTATTGAGAAATTGGTATTTTTATATATTGGATTTGCTTGGAAACTCCGTCCCGAAAAAAATAGAAAGGATGCTCTTCAAGCATTGGAAAAAGTGTTATCCGATATAGGTCTGCATGGAGGAGATGTTCAAATCACAAAGGATTTTAAAAAGTCTACCAATGGCAAGGAGGTACCAATCAAGCCCTCTATTGGTGGTGTTAAGGCAAGAAGATTCTTGTCTCGACCCAAACACAGTAAGCAAGTAAGGCAAGGTAGAGCAGTTTCAAAGATTAATTATGGATTGTGGAAGCAAGTCCATAATGCTGTGAAAGATCATGAGGCAGATGGGGAAGCACGAAATAGGAAGGCAGAGGTGTGGAGGTCTCTTGATCAACTCTTCATGTTCTGTGACAAAGTAACATGGACAAAGAGTGATTACAAGAACTTTGAGGAGGCAATTAAACATTTTGGAAAGTCAATGAAAGACGCGTGGACAACCTGCAATATAACTCACTACATGGTAAGGTTATGTCTTTTTCTTTTACTTAAGTGTGATCTTCTTTTTTTTTATTACTTACTATGCATTCTTATGTCTTACAGCATATCATATACAACCACCTTCCCTATTTTGTCAAAAAGTATGGATGCCCAGCTATTTGGTCTACCCAAGGCATGGAGAAGTCTCACTACATGGCACGTAATGCATTTTTTAGACACACACAACACTATGGAGGGAGTCAGAAGGCGAATAGTCTGAAGGAAGTCTTCCAATGGTTTTACCGAGGCATACTACAAAGGCTGCATGCTAAAAGAAAAGTTACTAGCTCCAAAATCAAGCTTGCTTTTCTTCTAGCCCAAAAGCAAAGACGAAGACAAGCTCTAGACAATTCAATTGCAGCAGAGAGACATAGACAGTGGAGGGAATCGAAGGTATTTAGAAACCATAAATGGACAAGTAAACATGAATAGGACTCATTTGTAACTTATTGGTGTTATGTCCACATGTTTTCAAACTCATTCAATAGAAATTTTTTTAGTGGAACAAGTGACTCTTGGTGTTATGCATGAAAAAAATTTCAATGTGAAACATATGATCTGAACTTAATACAATTTGTTTACAATTTCAATATATTGTTCATTTAATATTTAACGACACCACTCTATGTAAATGTACAAATCATTTCATCATCAACTTATTAATCATTTATACAAGATCATACCAGATATCAAAGACTTTATACAAATCAGTTCAAATTTAATATAATGTTTGTGCTATATTCGATGACTAAATCCTATTTCTCCCAGGGCCTGTTCATCGGAACTCTCTTTTTGATCTTGATTGGAGTCTTTTTCTTCTTTATTGGCTTGATGTCGACTGTCTCTTTATCCTTTTCTTCAGCTCTCTCCACCTGTTCCTCTTCTTGAACTGTGTGGCCTGATGCAATCATGGGTGGCTCTCGAAACCTTACGAGCTGGTGTTTTCCATAGCCCTCCAGATATTTGGGGTCCTTAACACCACATGCTAATGCATAAGAAGTGTAAGACAAAAAGTAAGCGGCCCTAGAGGCCTGCTTATTCACATAATCTCCAAATATATCTATGGCAGACAACCTCTCTATCAAAATGATCTTTTCCTGTTGCCATGAAAGAGCATGTCCACCTAAAGCCCTGGACAAACATTTTAGGAAGTAAACAATGGCTTCTCCATTGTTGCTCAACTGCCTATGGTAAATCAAGATCTTGGCACTGCCTAGATCATGAATATAATGAGCTAGGCCTAACATTTTGCGAAACCCAACCTGCCTGCTTCCACTTGATCTCTGGAGGAATGTGTCATCCTCAATTTGTAGCTGCAACATATCAAAGGATTGGAGTGAGACAATACACAACCTACAAAACTAAAGTTAAGCAGAAGTCAAAGTATATGATTTGAAGTACCTTCTCATTTTCATCAGCAACAAGCAGTTCATCTTTCCAAAGATTTATCCCTCTCCCTTCTTGTACAGCCTCTTCTCTAGTCTTTTCTATGTATAGAGCTGAGAGATTCATAGCTTCCTGTGTGAGCTGGAAGGCAGCTTCATCTGGCTCTTGGAACTTTTCAGCCTCTTTGAAACAAAATGAAAGGGCCTCTACAGGATCAAACATTGTTTCCAAAGCCAGAAGTGAATGGTCATCCTCTATGCCAACCTCCTTGTCAAGCCTTGAAGCCTGGGCAATAAGGGAAATGGCATAGTCCTCCCTCAAATCAAACATACACTCTATATCATGGAGGAAAACATAATCCTTTCCACCAATCAACACACCTGGAAGCATGGGCACTGCATAGTTGCTGCTCTGAACATCAAAATCTTCAACTGGCTCTGCTCCCCTCAGAGTTTTTTTCCTCAGTTGAACAAGGTCAAGAGCAGCCACTTGCAGCCCCTCATCCTGAAGGTCGATATCTTCTTCTTGCTCTGCCATTTCAGAGCCCAAAGAAACATCCTCCTTTTCAGAAGCTTCAGATGTGTCTTCTTCTTCTGTTTCCTGCCCTTGTTCATCCAAAGACTCCTGACTGAAGACAATGTACATAAGAAATGCCATGCTCTCCTCCAGCACTCTGCACTTTCTGGTGTGCAAAGTACAGTTGAATTTATAGTGATCAGGCAGGCTATCAAATCTTCTGCTCACATGGTACCTCAGCCTGTCATTGGAGACAATATGATTAAGGTGCACAAAAACCTTTTCACCTCCCACAATTCTTCCTGCCTCTGTCAGTTCTTTGAAGGCATCCCAATAGTCTGAAAGAAAATCTTTGTGTTGCTCCAGTACAGAGCTCATTGAGAACTCCATGTTGAAAATACTGTGGTATAAATGGAAGTTACTCTAAGCCTTGCATTTGTGAAGAAACTCAAATAGGAGCAAATCTGGAGAACTGTCCTCTTCTGGTTCCATTTGTTTTTTGATGGAAGAATCAGCACTCTGCTCCAGCCTCTTCTTTTTGCCTATTCAAAAACTTATATACTATGAATTCTATATGCTGACATATGCAATCAGTGAATGCATTGTATATCACCAGATAATTCCTTCATGACATCTCATCACTCACCTGGTGATTGCTGTGGTCTAATTATAGCAGCAGAAAAGTCCAGCTTCCTCTTGAAAGGTGGGGCCTGGGAGCCAGCTGTTCCAAAACAAAAACATTTCTCATCATCAAGGAAGATTTCCACAGGGCTAAAGATAGCAAATTAATGAGGTAGAAGTGAGAAACAAATAATACACAGGAATTTGCAGCAAAATGCGATATGGGCTGTTTAGAGAATTGTAAACCACTCTCCTCGCATTTTGTTGCAAATTCTCAAATTCTGTTCATGTGCATGTCAAATCAAGAACTTGGTTCATCTCAGTGATTCCTGGACACTATGATCTCATATGCAAGAGAAATAATGGAATGAGTGAAACTATTCATGAGGAATTTGTCAACAACAGGAATTTGCAGCAAAATGCGATATGGGCTGTTTAGAGAACTATAAACCACTCTCCTCGCATTTTGTTGCAAATTCTCAAGTTCTGTTCATGTGCATGTCAAATCAAGCACTTGGTTCATTTCAGTGATTCCTGGACACTATGATCTCATATGCAAGAGAAAAAATGGAATGAGTGAAACTTTTCATGAGCAAGGAGTCCACAACAGGAATTTGCAGCAAAATGCGATATGGGCTGTTTAGAGAATTCTAAACCACTCTCCTCGCATTTTGTTGCAAATTTCTTGTTTCTATTCATATCAACCTACAATCTAATTTCTGGGTGATTTACCACATTGTGGAAGAAGGATGGAGCTGACTGAAGACATTGGGACATCAAAAATCCAATGGATGGAAGAAATAAATGTTGAAAAACATTGAAACCAAACTAGAACTCTGACCTTTTTTTTCCTTTTCCATGCTGATTGAGTTGCACTGGTAAATCTCCTGCTCTTTCTCTAGCTTGAACTTTGCACTCTAGGTAACCTGGAGATCTGGCAATACTGTCTTCAGGCAGGTTGCAGTCTGGATGGAGTGTGCTGGGTAGGAAAGGATCAGAGAGAAAGGATCAGAGTCGTGGCAGGGATGAGAGATTGGAATCCAGGGGAGGGAAAAGTGGTTGTGGTATTGATGATGAAATCATGAATGGCACAAGTTCCAAGGAATAAAGTGTACTTTCACACGTGCCAGATTTCAAACTCCAAGAGATCTGGGTCCCATCCACACGTGTGAAAAACGACTAGATTCCACACGTGTGGGATTTAGTGATTCTTTAATTCTATTTGCACTTCTTTGTGGTATCCTGTTTTAGAACTCTTGCCCTCCAGTCTCTGCTCTCTTGCCTCCCTACCTCCATACTCTGCAGCATCAGCATCTTGTCCAGCAGCACAGAATCATCCTCAGCACAGATTACTCCTCAGCAGCACAGCACATCCACAGATAGATTCCAGGTTAGTAACAATGGGTTCTCCCCTTAGTTTCTGCAATCTTTTTGCCTAAAATAGAAAAAATACATACTGTATGGAAATGCATAGACTCAAACCAAGACAGAGAAATCACTGTAGGAAAGCAGATCTTCAAGTGTGATATTTGCATGTGATCTTCTTGTATAACCTCCATTCATACTGTATTTGGTTGGAGAAACATAGAAATCACTGTAGGAGTGCACCAGCATGTCATTTAAAAAATTTGCAGCAAAATGCGATGTGGACCTGTTTGAAATTCCAAACTGCTCATATCGCATTTTATTGCAAATTTCTCTATTTGGCTTCTTCCACCCCTGTGATTGCCTTCTCTTTGTGAGAACATGTTCTGGTTTTTTGACTTCCATAGCTGTAATCTTCTTGCATAAACTCCATTCATACTGTATTTGGCTGGAGAGACAAAGAAATCACTGTAGAAGTTCACCAGCATGTCATTTCAGAAATTTGCAGCAAAATGCGATGTGGACCTGTTTGAAATTCCAAACTGCTCATATCGCATTTTATTGCAAATTTCTCAATTTGGCTTTTTCCACCTCTGTGATTGCCTTTTCTTTGTGAGAACATGTCTGGTTTTGTGACTCCCCTTAGTCTCTGCAATCTTCTTGCCTAAAATAGAAAAATTACATCCTGTATGGAAATGCATAGGCTCAAACCAAGACAGAGAAATCACTGAAGGAATGCAGATCTTCAAGTGTGATATTTGCATGTGATCTTCTTGCATGACCTCCATTCATACTGTATTTGGTTGGAGAAACATAGAAATCACTGTAGGAGTGCACCAGCATTTCATTTAAAAAATTTGCAGCAAAATGCGATGTGGACCTGTTTGAAATTCCAAACTGCTCATATCGCATTTTATTGCAAATTTCTCTATTTGGCTTCTTCCACCCCTGTGATTGCCTTTTCTTTGTTAGAACATGTTCTTCATGTCTGTGATCTCTTTCCAATCCTTTGTATGCAGTTTTTCAGAGTGATGGCAAGAACCAAATCAACTACAAGGCAAGTTGGCAAAGGACCAAGTCTTGCAGCAACAGCAGCTGGGACAGGTTCCAAGAAGTTTAGTGTGCCTCCAAAGGGAAGAGCTTCACATGGCAGGAAGGGTAAGCCAATGAGCTTGCTCAAGCAAAAGGCCAAAAGATTGAATAAGGGTGCAGGTGTGCTTAGGGAAATAAGGAGGCAACAGAAAGCCATAGGTTTTGCAATACCCAAAGCACCCTTTCAAAGACTGGTGAGAGAAATTTGTGACAGTTGGAACCTTGGGTTCAGGTGGAATAGAACTGCCATTCTTTCCTTGCAGGAAATGGCAGAGGATTACCTGGAGAAATATTTTGAGGATGCAATGCTTGTAGCAGCCCATGCTCATAGGGTGACTTTGATGGCCAAAGATTTCAACACTTTGTCCAGAGTGAGATGGAGATATGACAAGCTGGTTCATCCTGTGGAATGGCAGGACATCAAAATGAGAGATATATTGCTAATTCCACCTACAAGGAAGGTCAAGGTTGATGAGGTAAAGGTTGTTGAGGTAACACACTCAAAGAACACCAGAGGGAAGGCTGCTTATGAGGACTCACTGAAGCAGCAAATAAAAGAAACAAAATCTGTTATAGATGTGGAGACTGGAAAGAAGGAGCTACACATACATAGAAGGTTGAAGGAGCTGGGCCCTGATGTAGTTGTACATATTGAGGATGAAGTTTCAGTCAATGATTTTGATTTGACAAAACAATGCTTAGCAGCATTGGCTAACAAGAATGAGTATTGCTCAGATACTATCATTCTTGCAATGCTCTAGTAAGTGTCTTTAAATTTTACATTTTTTGCAAATCAATCCTCCTTGTAACTCTTTTATAACCTACCCTAATTATGTTCTGATCCTATGCAGCATGATGAGAAGCTGGCTTCATCCCTCTGTACAACATACAGTCCATATTGTTGATCCAGCCATTTCTTCTAGATTAAGAGATGCAAAGGAGACTCCCATGAGTATTTCCAGCTGGTTCAAACACTGCAATTTTGAAGTAATTGACATTTTGCTACTTCCATATCATAGCAGGTATGTGGGTGACTACTTCTTTTAAGATTCTTCTTTAATATTGGGAACTCTTGTAGCCTTTCATTTTCTTATGCTTTTTTCCTTATGCAGTGACCACTGGAGTTTTGTGTCTATTGACATCCAGCAGAAGCAATGCTTTCTATTCAACTCTCTAAAAAACACACACAGAGAGCTGAAATTGTAAGTACTGTGTGTGCTTTTTGAACTCAAAACTTCATTATTTTGATACCATACTAACTAAATTATACATATTGCAGTTGTATTAGAAGGCTATTAGATGCATTGGATCATTGTCCTCCAAATGTCTCTCTGTTGGATTCAATAGAGCCATTAAGTCTAGAGGTAAAAAGTCTATTAAATGCTATGTCTTTGAACTTATTGAATAATTTTGTTTTGTGCTGATGCTCACAGTTTCTAACATTTTTTTCTAACTGTACAGACACCACAACAAAATGATTCAAGTAGTTGTAGATGGAGGGTGCTGATCAATGCAAAATATATACTTTCAAGCTACTTTGAAAAGGAACAGCCAGATCTGGTAAGGAAAAATACTTTTCATTTAGCTTGAAGATAATTCATAATGATACAAAGTGTTCTAAATTATCCTCTGCCATTGCAGATGAAAGAGGATAGCTTCAGCCCCAACTATGTACATAATTTTAGAGCTCATACAATTTGGAGGTTTTTGAGCTATGCCTCCCCCAAACCTATTGGAGCAGCTACTGTGGAGCTGGGTGAAAGCTCTAAAGTACAAGAAGGTGTCATACACCTTGATCCCACATATGAAGCACCTAATGTTGAGGACCAGAAGCCACAGGAGCAATCACAGAGTGCTGAGGAGGAGCAGACACAGGAGCAAAGACCTACTGCTGATGTTGAGGAGAAGGTGGAGAAGCAGCAAAGAGAGGCTTCTGGGGCAGTGGAGGAGAGAGGATGGAGCACGGACAGGATGGAGCAGCAGAGAGAAGATCCTCCAGAAAATGTAGAGCAGCCTCTGGATGAAACTGTACATAAATAGAAAATGGATGTTAGAAATATGTTCTACAGATTCAGCTAAACAATTCTGTACAAAATCTTACTTGATTGAATACAAAACCTTTCTTTATGGAGTATGTGTGATCTCAATTTTAAAATTTTCTATGTCTTTGCATTTAACTGAGCTCTCTCTTCTTTTGAGTAACTGCAAAAAAGCAATATGAATTAGAGTGGTAAATTAAACTAATAGCAATGCTTATAGAGACTAGGATAAATCAGATGGTGTACCTTTCTGTTCTTGTAGATAAATAAAAAGTCGTTTGAGATAGAACCTTCAGTCTCAAACAGAATGTCACTGCGTAATTGAGCTAGGGAGCAACATTCTCTTAACGAGATATTGGCTACCACATCACCATTCTCAAGAACATCAATATCAATAAGTTTATTTTGTGCACCAAACGACTCTTCATCTTGGTCCATTGGGACAAGCTTTGAGCCTAGCATTCGACTACGCTTGTAATAAAAAGAGAAAATAAAATTTTGTGATGCAACCATGTACTTCAGTTGCATAGAAGGTTGGACCACCTCACAAAACACTGAACTACATGTCTTCTTATCCCAACCTTTATCCAAAAATTGTGGCATGCATGCCGAATTTGTTGCTTTAACTGTGAACATTGTTTTTGAAACCTTTACTAGAAAGGTATTAAACAAGTCTACAAAAACTGTGAGAGGCATGCACAAAGAAATTTTTACTATCCTAGTGGCAATATTGGGCCTCAGAGCTTTCTGTACTTCTGTAAAAAGCTTCGCCCTATATGCCTCTGTAACACTAGAATGTGGGTGAGGCCAATCCACCTAATTCCACACCGGAAGGTCTTGTTTTATTAATACACCATGTGTGTTAGCTTTGTCCAGCAACTGATAAAAATGATCAGTAAAAAATATACCCGATTGAGCTAGCTCTGTTGCACATCGACCTTGGTATTGTTGTTCTCCTATCGATCCATGCAGAACATCTATAAATCCCAGAATACAATCGATGTTTTGCCATGTCTCATATGATGAAGGATATAAATCTGAAATAAAACAACACAAGAATGTCAATAAGTTAAGAGAGAAAGCTTCATCTTAAAAATCCATACACCTCATGAAGGAAAAAACCACAATAGAAAAATATACAATTAGGCCTGTGTTGCGGAAGATTTTTTGGATAGTCTCGCAAGACAAGTTCTTTATGCATGTACACGTGCTGAATCAAAACTTCTTTCACGGATATCTTCCCTTTGGTGATTTTAAAATCTCGTATTCTTCCCTTCCACGATGCCAAGAAAATGTTTTTTGTCTGGGGTCTTTTTCTTTTGCTAGGTTGCATGAGCACCCATGCTCCTTTCGAAACACTAAACCTTTCCCAAGTTCCTTTTGTTTTGACTGTACTTGAATTCTCTACCGACGAAATAGAAGAAGCAGGTCGACGGGGTAAGGATGTTTGGTATAATTCTGCCTTCGTAGCATTATCATCCACAGAGCGTCTTGCACAAGAACGGCCGTGGTTTTGGTTCACCATGGAGATTTTCTGAATCTGTAACAATAGCAAAGTAATGTAACTAAGATAACAATTTGAAGTTTCAAGAAAGAGAAAGTGGGCAAACAGACAGTTGACGAGAAACATCTTACTCTACGCCAAACAGGATCAAGGGAGTAGTTTTGGAAAAGGAAGGCTGTTGCACAATGAGGCAATGGTGTAGGATGGTAGACCTTTCGCACGAAAGGCGGCACAACATTTGAAAATTCAAAGGAAGGTGGAAGCGGGAAGGATCTTGTCAGATAAAATGTCAGTTTAGATTCTATCTTCTTGTCCAAAGATCTTCTACGAATAAAAAACCAATCTCCTCATTAATGTAGCACGCTTGTACTTACATAAAGTATTGTTTCTTTTTTCTATTTTCTCTTATTTTCGTGAATTTTCAACGTTACATTGGCCTTCTATTGATTGGTTGAGAGCTTATTTTTCCAAACCGTAAAAGGCCCCAAAATGAGCTCCCTTTTTTCCTAATGGGTGATCCAACCATGGGGATAGCGGTGGTGGCGGCTGCCCTTGGCTGCAATGGCCATCATGTGCATATTCGAGCAAAGGAGGCGAAGTCTATAGACACGTCGAGCATGAATGTTGCATATATCTTTGTAAAGTATAGTGGCATGGCCCCACTATGAGGCTTCTCTGACTTGATCATGCAATGAATATAATATGCATTCACCCTCATACCAAGGTGGCAACATTTTTTGATGGGCCATCGTCCATGTGATGCATCACTGCAATCCCAAAGTGTTACTACATCATCGTTTGAGACCATGGTGTTGATGCACTTGTACTTTCAACTATTTGGATCATGAAAGAGACTTGCGACGGCAATTGCACGAGCCTCATCTTTCTTTGTTGTTAGGAGGGCAGAATCAGCCACATCCATTATATGTTTCATTGCTATCTTTGCCCTCATGTTTTGGTCCTGGGACTTGTATGCAGCTTGTGTTGACCGTTGTGATGAGGATGCTGATGAGTGAGAGAGTGAGTGAAGATTTAGTAACCATGCCAATAACGAATGAGAGACATGTTGTTGAAACATTTAATTGTACCAAGGCATAGAAGCCTAGAATACAAGTAAAAATGCTTAAGATGCCCCTAAACCATATGATCTACTGTCAACATAAATTTAAAGCTCTGGATCCAACCAATAATCTATATTGACTATATATGACTATATATAAATGCACCCTACAATACTTACGTCTCTCTCTAGCCAAACTTGATAATGTTCACAGTGCTGGGATAGGCCTACATGGATGCATAAATGTCCTCATGTTGAGGAATGATCTATTGAGCAAAAGAGGTTGATGATCAAGTAGTCTACACTGTGGCATAACTGATCTAATGTTGTAATGTCTTAATGACTTATCACAATTGATCACTATTGGTGGAAACTAAGTCCAAGGATATGATGTGATCCATGTTAGAGGTGAAAGCATTAGTAACCTATTCCCTTGCTAGCTTGTATGGTCTTGGATGGCACCTTGAACTAGGCTGATGTGCTCACAAAAATGGCACATTAAGTGGATAGTGAATGAGCCCTTGAAGGCTCCCTTTTATAGTCCCAAGAAGGATCCCAAAAATAGTTGACTAAACTACCCTAGTCCACTGACCAAGCAGTCTATACATCCACAACTTGGTTGGTTACCTACACGTGTTGGCCCACCTAGCCACGTGGCAAACTACCACTTGTCCATCACCCATTTCTTTTCATCTAAGAATTGAGCGACCTCATTTAGAGAGTAGAAATTTTGATGAGTTGCAAGATTGTAGAGTTTCTTTGTGCAAAGAGGCCTGAGTGCTCTTGAAGTACATAGGTAGGGATTTGGTGAAGAGAAGGTTTGCAAAGAGATCCATGATCATACCTTTGTATAGACAACACATGTCCTACAAATTGTGGCTACATAGGGTACATGGTGCAAACAGTTGTGCATTATCATAAATGCCTTGGTTTATTTCAAGAGATTGAAGGAGGAAATTAAAGACCTGAATATTGATGATGATGCCTCCTTAGCCAAGAAGACAACCACATGGTATTCACATGGTAGATAAAACAAAATTAGGTAGTACATGTGGCAGCAAACCAGCCCTACCACCTAGCAAGATAAGATACCCCATCAATGGCTTCATAAGAAAAACTACCATGTCAATAGGACATGTGGTAATGTCACATCATCAAACTATGACTTCATTTCTCACATGCCACATATAGCCACATCAATGCACATAGTGACAACCTAATCACAATTTCACACCGCATGTGCACTTGACTTCCACATCACCCATTGGGCCCCTCTTGTTGATCAAAGTTTGGCAAGCCATAACTTTTGATCTAGGAGAAATTTTTAGATGATTCGAAAAGGAGAAGTGATTGGGTTTTTGAGCTCTATGTGCTCATTACATTTGTACCTTTGTGTGAAATTAAACACTACCAATATTAAAGTAACTCAATGGGTAAGACCATTGCAAATCACACAAAGCACCACATCTATTAAGAAGTTCATTGGGGAAGTGTTCCACACCTAGTCTACACAAATGAAGTACCTCATAGTGCGCAAAAAGCTATGGAAATTTGTTAAGAAAGATGTGTTGAGTCAAAATTATTTCATCTCTACTTGAATATTCCTTTGAGGGAAGTGGGTCATCTTTTCTTCAAAAGGAAAGCTTAAGGCAACTACAACAATAAATAGCAACAATGAACAAGCACCATTTCAACAAAGCAACTAAGAAGTTTTACCATTGTGAAAGGATGTGCCACTATCAAAGTGGATGCAGGTTTTACCATTGTGAAAGGTTGTGCCACCATCAAAGTGGATGCAAGTTGAAGAAAAGCCAAAGTTTAACCATTGCGAGAAGGTGGGGGACAAGGAAGAAGATTACCAATTCAAGAACCAAAAGGCCAACTTCGTGGAGACTTCATCATGAAAGAGGACTTGGCTCCCACATCTCCACATCATGTAGTCCACATCCTAGGGTGGCTACTTTAATTTGTTCCTTTGCACATACCTTAGCCTCTAATTATGTGCTCATGGCACCATATTTCAACATCCTGTGAATAGGCTGAAATATGATGGATTTACAGCCATTCACTATGCCTATATGGTCAAAGTGATACAGGAACCAGAACCCACTTCTTTTGAGCAAGCCATGGGAAATGAAAAATGGGAGAAAGCCATGGATGAAGAAATGGATGCCTTGGATGCTAATGCTACATGGGAATTGGTGCCTTTGCCTAAAGGCAAGAATGCAATTGGCTGTAAGTCGGTTTATAAGATCAAGCACAATGCAGATGGTTCTGTGAATAGATACAAGGCAAGATTAGTTGTCAAGGGGTATGCACAGACATATGGCATTGATTATGAAGAAACTTTCAGCCCGGTTGCAAGGATGGCAACCGTAAGAGCAGCCATTGCTATGGCTGCATCAAAGGGATGGTCTTTACATCAGATGGATGTAAAGAATGCCTTCTTGCATGGTGATTTGCAAGAAGAGGTCTTTATGGAGCAGCCAGCAGGTTATGTTCATGCTACTCATCCTGAGTTTGTTTGCAGGTTGAAGAAAGCCTTGTATGGCTTGAAGCAAGCACCTAGAGCATGGTATGACAAGATAGGACAGTATCTTGTCACTATTGGCTTTCAGATTTCCAAGGCAGATTTCTCACTCTATGTGAGAAAAACAGAGATATCCACAAGGAGAGATGTGGATGAGAGGATCACACATGTGTTGACTATTCTAAAGGCTCTCTCTATATAAGAGGCCTATCATGTATTGTTGAACACACATTGCAAGAGATATAGATTTGCTATCTCCCTCTCATGTCTTATTTAGTGTGCTATGAGCCTCCTTAGTTATTCCGTAGATATTGTGTGCACTAGGCTTAGTGGCGATCACATGTTGGCTCTTTCACATGGTATCAGAGCATAGGTTGCCCACAAGCCTAGGTAGTTTAGAGTGAGTGGCACACTCTTATCTTGATGTTAGGGAGAGTTTGTGAGATTATGCCCATAAGATTGTGAGAGCGTTCATTTCGAGAAAAAGCGATTGAATGGTTATCCTATTGTTTAAGAAAGAGAGCCCGAAGCTCTACCTACACCCATCTTTGAGAGGTTCTGAGTAGAAAGAGAGGTCCAAAGACCTCGTCTCCTGCGACACAGCTCCAATAGCTGTAGCTGACTATGACTCCATCGGCTTTCTACTCCGGCTTTCTGCTCCATTGACAAGCAACAAAGGCCTTTCATTGCTTCCAAGCCTCTTCAAGAAACAAAGGCAGCTCTTGCTTGTCAGAGCAGCTAGCGATGACTCCTCGCAATTGTGGCAAAGTGTCTTTGACAGGGACATTGACCTCCTCGGTGTGGAAGGAGCTGAGGTTGAAGGGCTGTTGATTTTGACCACAACACAACACAGGGGAGCAACGACCTTATAGCGAGACCAGTTTCCAAGCCTTCTTCAGTGAAGCTTCTCCATGAGCCGCAATTTCTGCTTCAGCAACATCTGCACCAGCCAGCTCTATTTTCCTCGTCTCTGACTACCTGCTCATCTCCTCCCAGCGACCTCTTCAAACAATGCCAACGCGCTCTAGCGCTCCTACAACAGTAAGGCCGCTCACGGGCAGTTTCTTCCATCAAGGAAATAAACCATTTGCCTATACTCACGCAGACCCACAGTTAATGGCGCACTGGGCAATGCTGTAGGTGCACCCAAATCCAACACTCCTTTGTCGGTAGCAACACACAGTTCGACTGGTGGAGAGCCGACTGCACATGGCAGAAATTTGCAGCTCTGAGGCCACACAATGATTGGCGAACCTCCCTTGGTATACTGTTCGATAGCAAACCCGCTTCAGCAAGTGGCTCCCGGCTTGAATAGCTTCATCAGCAAACCCGCTTCAGCAAGTGGCTGAACAGCTGTGCCTCGCCATAGCTCCAGCACACGGGCGACCACCAGCCGCCTCCAAGAAAAGACTTCACAAAGCTTCTTCACGTCGCACCATCGCATCCGAACTTACGCGCCTCAGTCGAGAAGAATACCTTACCTTAGGAATCTAAGGTTCTTAGAAATTGACACGTGGCAAAGATAACAACTAACCATGGTTCAAGTATTAACCTTGGTTCACTATGCACGGTTAAGTAACCTCATCCTCTGCCATGTCATCCAAGTGTCAAGATTAGATTTGACCATGGTTAAGTTTTTTTTAAAACTTGGGTAAATTCAGTTCAGTCAGAAGATTGCTAGATGGCATAGGGCCCCTTGCCAAGCACAATCTTGCAAAGCAGCATATGGATGCGTGTGCCACATCATCAAGGCCCCCTATTCTTCACAGAATCCTCGACAAGTCGTAACTTCCAATCCAGGAAGAATTTGGACACGCTCCAAAAAGGAAAAGTGATCGTCTTTTTGAGCTCTACGCGCCTGTCAAGTCAAAATCATTGTATGCAATTAGACACTGCCAATATTGAAAGTAATCAATTGGTAAGACCTTTGCAACAAATGAATGCAGAAAGCATGCCAAAAGCACAAGTGCATGAGATGACCATAGCCCCAAACATGGCATCCACACACAAAGCATCAAGGCACATGGAAGTACAAAGCATCATGCATGAAGCTACACCAAGCAAAGTCAAGCCATGAGCCAAAAGGTGACATCAATGGAATGTATTGAGAAACAAATACCTTGCCAACCTTGCCTATGTTTTGTAAATCAAGCCTGACCACCTGAGAGTAGCTATGAAAGCACCCAAGGGAGGTATTGACATGTAAACCACACTTTACCACCTTAAGTAGCAATGCAAGCACTAAGGGGAGGTGATGGAATGTAACTCACATCTGACCACCTTGCAGTAGCCAAATGATCATGGCACCAAGGGGAGATGTTGAAATATGGTGCCATGAGCACATAATTAGAGGCTAAGGTATGTGCAAAGGAACAAATTAAAGTAGCCACCCTAGGATGTGGACTACATGATGTGGAGATGTGGATTGAGGATATCCACAAGGAGAGATGTGGATGAGAGGATCACACATGTGTTGACTATTCTAAAGGCTCTCTCTATATAAGAGGCCTATCATGTATTGTTGAACACACATTGCAAGAGATATAGATTTGCTATCTCCCTCTCATGTCTTATTTAGTGTGCTATGAGCCTCCTTAGTTATTCCGTTGATATTGTGTGCACTAGGCTTAGTGGCGATCACATGTTGGCTCTTTCACACAGGATACCTAACCCTGGTAGACCTGCGCAAAATAGGCTCACTTCCAGGTGCTCTCAAAACATCCCTGGTCTTCCTTACTCCAGGTGTAACAACAGAAGGAATACCCAACTCATCATCAATGCTCTGTTCTGAGCCACTGGATTCACCATCCACATAAGAGTGACCTGCATTCACATCAAACATGGGCTGATCTACCTTCTCTTTTCCTTTTCGTGATACCTGCGTACCACTATCTGCATTGCTTTGAGGGGATTCTCCTGATCTCAATCTGCCTATCCATGGCGAAGTATGTGAACCACTGGTAGAGGACACTCCAGGTCCACTGATATTTTGTGATTGCTGCTGTGCATTCTGTGCAGCATTACCATTTTGTGCATCTACATCAATCATCACATTTACTGGTTTATACCAGCTGCTCATCTCATCAAAAACAACATCTCTGCTCACTGTGAACTTACGTGTAGAAGGGTTATAGCATCTATACCCTTTTTGCTGCAGAGAATAACCAATAAAGACGCACTTCTCAGCTTTTGGATCCAACTTGGACCTCAACTCATCTGGCACATGGACATAAGCAATGCAACCAAAAATCTTCAAATGAGAAATATTTGGTTTCCTACCAGTATACATCTCCTCTGGCGTCATGCCATGTATTGCTGCAGTGGGAGTCCTGTTCATTATATAGACTGCTGTAGCAACTGCTTCAGCCCAATAATAATCTGGTAGATCTTTTTCATTTAGCATAGCCCGAGATACCTCTCCAATATGCCTGTTTTTTCTTTCTGCAATTCCATTTTGCTGTGGGGTATGACTGCATGAATATTGCTGCTTTATACCATGCTCCTGCAAAAACCTTGCAAACTCATTTGAGAGGTACTCTCCCCCTCCATCTGACCTTAGACATTTTATTTGTAGGCCTGTTTCTTTTTCAACCATAGCTTTGAAAGTTTTGAAGTGCCCAAACACTTCACTTTTCTTTTTCATAAAATACACCCACAGTTTTCTACTGAAGTCATCAATAAATGTGACAAAATAGTGACAGCCTCCAATAGATGCAGCTTTTGTAGTCCACACATCAGAGTGGATTAATTCCAATGGTTTTTTACTCTCTTGAACATGCCTAGGAAAAGGCTTCCTTGCCTGTTTCCCAAATTGACAGGCTTCACAAACCTTGTGCATTTCTGCAACCTTGAATTTAGGCAATCCTGCAATAATATTTTGGGCTTGCATTGATTTTAGTCGCTGTATATTAACATGACCAATGCGTTTGTGCCAGATATCAATATCTGCAACTACACCGGTCCCATGTGCAAACATTGCTGCACTCAATTCAAGCATGTCTGCATCCAACGTAAACATCTTGCCCTTCTTCTTTCCTTTTGCTATCAAGCGACCGTTATTTTTCATATCCTCAACAAAGCATCCATGAGGATTAAATTTAACCTGCAAGCCCTGCTCAACCATTTGACCAACAGAAACCAGGTTCTTGGTGATGTTCGGGACATGAAATACATCAGACAAGTATTTCTTTTTCCCATCCTGCATAGACAAAGGAATTTTTCCAATCTGCACAATAGGATGTGCAATATCATCACCAGTCTCCACAAATCCTGGTTTTTCCATTTTTCTTGCATCCTGCATCCATTCAGCGTGACCTGTCATGTGGTTTGACGCACCCGAGTCAACATACCACACATCATTGCTTTCTTCTGCACGTGTTACAGAATTTGTCATATGCTGCACCATAAACAAATGCTCATTTCTGTCATCGCCCTGTCTACTAGAGGATGCATAATTGCCTTGCTGCAATTTTCCACTCATAATGTCATTCTGCTTTTTGTAGCAGTCTTTAGCCATATGACCCATTTTGCCACAATAGTAGCATTCAACATTGCTGTTTGCATTTTGGCTTCTCTGCCATCCACCACGGCCTCTTTGGCTCCCCTTTCCTCTAGAGTTCCCATGTCCTCCTGCATAGGACTGGTTTTCTTGCGTTTGCTGCATATTCTGATTTCTACCACGGCCTGCAGATCAGCCTCTACCTCTGCCTCTACCTCTGCCAGCATTTGAGTAGAAGACAGTTTCTTTTGAAGTTCCTGCTGAAGAAGATGCACCCCCATTTCTCTGCTCTTCAGAAATTAGAAGAGCAATCAACTCCTCAAAATCAGGAAAGTTTTCAGGACGGCAATGGATGTCCGAAATTGTGCATAATCCTTTCCTAGACCATTCAAGGTCACAGAAACCAAATGGTCATCATCCACTGGCGACCCAATGGAAGCAAGTGCATCTGCAATTTTCTTCACTTTCATGTGGTAGTCATTTATGCTCAAATTTTCTCTCTGCACATTGTGCAACTCTTGCTTGAGCTACATTTTCCTGGCTTGCATATTTGTGCTGTACATTTTTGCCAAAGTATCCCATGCCTCCTTTGGCGTATAAATGCATCCTGAATATGCACAATCATGGAGTCCGAAATACTGATAGACAGCCAGTACATAACTTTCCTGGCTCTCTCATGCCATCCTTTGAATGCCTGCATTTCCTGTTGACTGGGAACATTAGGAAGAACAGGTTCTTCTTCATTTCCTGTAATGAATTCCTAATAGCCTTTTCCCATCAAGAAATTTGTCATTCTAGACTTCCATGCCTGGAAGTTGTTCTTGTCAAGCTTTTCAGTGACAATCTGTGAAAGAGAATCAGATGCCATTACAGAACACTGCAAAATATTCTGTCACTGCAAAAAACACAGCTTTTGCCTCACACGGGCAGATCTGCAAAACTGACGAAAGTGGTATTTCACCACACAGTCACTTCCTAGTGACGATTTTGCATCAACAGGCAATAGGCATGAATCTGCAACTCCCAATGTCTCTGCACAAAGGCATACGATGCAATTTCTGCGGCAACTTTCCACCGACCCACAGAACAGTGGTCGCACAGCAAAACAAGGCCTTTTTCTGAGTGCCTGCGAAGAGCTTCCGCCTTCAAAACGGGTCCCGAAATGGCCTCAAATCAGAAAAATAAAGTCACTGAGGGCTTCGCTCGCCCTCGCCCATAGCATATACTGTGCTCTCGCCACACCGCGAAGGGCGTCTCTATCTGAAATAGTGCACTCCTGCACTTCTGGCTGTGCTACCTGCAGAGATTTGCTCCCAAACTCGAAATAGGAAAGCAACACTGGTCCTCTTACCAAGACACCACGAACTTGGCTTGCTTTCTTGAGCTCCTTACCACGAACAAGGCTCTGATACCATGTGAAGATTTTGGGAGAGAGGGAAGGAATCTCACTTGCGGCTTTCTCACATGCACAATGGGGGAATACACACAAAGGTGGAGGCTGAAAAATAGTTTTCCTCTTCTTAGTTGTGTAAGCCAAAAGAACTCTAGTACAAAGAAATAGAAGAACCCTATATGTGGGTCTCAAACCAAACTCAACTAACTAAGGTGGCATACTAACTGAGCCACAAACGAGAGTAGATAAGGATAGCTGTCATCCAGCTATTATTCATGGGCAGTGTACCAACCGCATCTCCAGCTAACAAGTCGGTGACATAAGTACCCAACGGTCACCCTGGCATATCTCGAGTGGAGCTCGATATCTCAACAACAGAATCGTCCTTATTGCCTGTTGATGCAAAATCGTCACTAGGAAGTGACTGTGTGGTCAAATACCACTTTCGTCAATTTTGCAGATTTGCCCGTGTGAGGCAAAAGCTAGGTTTTTTTCAGTGAAAGAATATTTTGCAGTGTTTTGTAATGGTGTCTGATTCTCTTTCACAGATTGTCACTGAAAAGCTTGACAAGAACAACTTCCAAGCATGGAAGTTTACAATGACGAATTTCCTTATGGGAAAAGGCTATTGGGAGTTCATTATAGGAAATGAAGAAGAACCAATTCTTCCTAATGTTCCCAATCAACAGGAAATGCAGGCATTTAAAGGATGGCATGAGAGAGCCAGAAAAGTTATGTATTGGTTGTCTATCAGTATTTCAAATTCTATGATTGTACATATTTAGGATGCAAGTACGCCAAAGGAGGCATGCGATACTTTGGCAAAAATGTACAGCACCAATATGCAAGCCAGGAAAATGCATGTTGGCTCTTTCCTATTGCTTTCGTAGGAAGAGCTGGGTATTCTATGTTGCAGGGTTCCGAGGCTTTTTGTCACCTACAGATATATTGGAATTGTCGTTGTAGTATATGTGTAGCTTAGGACCTCGAGTCGTGTTCCGGTGAGAGACGTAGGCTTAAGTGTGGTAAGTAAACAAAATGCAAGCATATGTAAAAGGCACGTAAACCATTGTTGTTGGGGTAATGAAGGCTTTCGCCTTCATTGGGGGTTGTAGGGTATAGGAGGAGTTTAAGGGTTCAGAAGGAGGTTCCAGGGTTTAGAAAGAGTTCAAGGGTTCAGAAGGAGGATCCAGGGTTTAGAAAGAGTTCAGGGTTAGAAAGAGTTCCAGGGTTTAGAAGGAGGTTCCAAGGTTTAGAAGGAGTCCAGGGTTAGAAGGAGGATCCAAGGTTCAGAGTAGAGTACATGGGGGAGAACTCGTCTCCCTCGTAGATCATGGAGTTTAAGGGTTTAGGAAAGCATAGGAGTGGGAGAGGAAGAAGGTGTAAGAGCATGGGTGAAGGAAGAGAGAGAGGAGGAAGGAGGAGGAGGGAAGAGGAGGAGGGAGAGGGAGGAGAGAGGAGGAGGAGGAGGAGGGAGGAGGAGGAGGAGGAGGAGGGAGGAGGAGGAGGAGGAGGAGAGGGAGAGGGTGGGTTGCAGGGTTGGAGGAGAGGGAGAAGGGTTGCAAGGTTAGGACATGCTTTTGGACGTGCAGTGCAAGGAAGCATGGACACTTGAGACAAATGCTTGGAATACCAATGTAGACTCAACACAATGCCCCAAGAGTGTGGGCTTCATTCCATTATGGGGTATTTATACAAGTTGGAGAGCTTCTCTCTCTGCATGTAACACAAAGTCGTATCACAAAGTTGTAACACAAAGTTGTATCACAAAGTTGTAACACAAAGTTGTAACACCTTCTCTCTCTACATGTAGAAGTTGTAACACAAAGTTGTTACACAAAGTTGTAACACAAAGTTGTGTCACAAAGTTGTATCACAAAGTTGTTACACAAAGTTGTGTCACAAAGTTGTATCACAAAGTTGTTACACAAAGTTGTAACACAAAGTTGTGTCACAAAGTCGTAACACATTCTTTCTCTTCATGTAGAAGTTGTAACACAAACTTGTAACACAAAGTTGTTACACAAAGTCGTAACACAAAGTTGTGTCTAGAAGTTGTAACACAAAGTTGTAACACAAAGTTGTATCACAAAGTTGTATCACCTTCTCTTTCTTCATAAGTTCATGTTGGCATAGAGTCAACAATGCAGCTCAAGCAGGAGTTGCACAATGTACAGAGAGAGAATATGAGCATCAATGACTACCACATGAAGCTGAAGAAAATCGCAGATGCACTTGCTTCCATTGGGTTGCCAGTGGAAGATGATGATCTAGTTTCTGTGACCTTGAATGGTCTAGGAAAGGATTATGCATAGTTCCAGACATCCATTGCCGTCCGTGAAAAATTTCCTGATTTTGAGGAGTTGTTTGCTCTTCTAATTTCTAAAGAGCAGAGAAACGGTGTAGCATTTTCTTCAAGAGGAACTTCAAAAGAAACTATCTTCTACTCAAATGCTGGAAGAGGTAGAGGTAGAGGTAGAGCAAGCCGATGTGGAGGCCGTGGTAGAAATCAAAATATGTAGCAAACTCAAGAAAACAAGTCCTTTCAAGGAGGACGTGGTAACTCTAGAGGCAGGGGGAGCCAAAGAGGTCGTGGTGGATGGCAGAGAGGCCAAAATGCAAACAGCAATGTTGAATGCTACTATTGTGGTAAAATGGGTCATATGGCTAAAGACTGCTACAAAAAGCAGAATGACACTATGAATGGAAAATTGCAGCAAGGCAATTATGCATCCTCTAGTAGACAGGGTGATGACAGAAATGAGCAATTGTTTATGGTGCAGCACATGACCAATTCTGTGATAAGTGCAGAAGAAAGTAATGATGTGTGGTATGTTGGCTCAGGTGCGTCAAACCACATGACAGGTCATGCAGCATGGATGTAGGATGCAAGGAAAATGGAAAAACTAGGATTTGTGGCGACTGGTGATGATACTACACATCCTATTGTGTAGATTGGTAGAATTCCTTTGTCTAAGCAGGATGGGAAAAAGAAATACCTCTCTGATGTATTTCATGTCCCAAATATCACCAAGAACCTAGTTTCTATTGGTCAAATGGTTGAGCAAGGCTTGCAGGTGAGATTTAATCCTCATGGATGCTTTGCTGAGGATATGAAAAATAACGGTCACTTGATAGCAAAAGGAAAGAAGAAGGGCAGGATGTTTACATTGGATGTGGACATGCCTGAATCCTGGGGGATTCATAGGGGGAAACTTATGATATCACGTGAGTGTACAATAGGGGGTTTTTTTGAAATGAGGCATAAGCTTATACGTTAGGGGTGGGGGCCCTTTTTTTTTCCCCAATATTGAATTTAAGCTAGGGGGACCATGTCATATTGAAGAAGGGGGGACATAATATAGGTTACCTTGGGTAACTAGTCCAAACAAGTTTGATTTTGTGTATGGTTTTAAATAGTGATAGGGAAAGTAACCTAAATTTGCTTATTGTGTAATCTAAATGCTTGAGAAAGAATGTAGATTTAAGGAAAGGGGGGGACATAATGGAATTTTGGTGGTATCTTATAAGCTTAAATAGGGGTGTTTTATCATCCTACATGGATCTTAAATAGGGGGTTTTCTTGAAGCTCATGCACGCAGGTGACGTCCCCCTTTAATGAAGAGTGAATCCCCCGGGGCCTGAATTGAGTCCAGTAATGTTTGCACATGGGACCGGTGTAGTTATAGATATTGATATCTGGCATAAACGCATTGGTCATGTTAATGTACAGTGACTTAAATCAATGCACACCCAAAATATTGTTGCAGGATTGCCTAAATTCAAGGTTGCACAAATGCATAAAGTATGTGAAGCCTGTCAATTTGGAAAACAGGCAAGGAAACCATTTCCTAGGCATGTTCAAGAGAGCAAGAAGCCATTGGAATTAATCCACTCTGATGTGTGGACTACTAAAGCTACATCTATTGGAGGCTATCATTACTTTGTCACTTTTATTGATGACTACAGCAGAAAAGTTTGGGTGCATTTTATGAAAAAGAAAAGTGAAGTGTTTGGGCATTTCAAAGCTTTTAAAGCTATGGTTGAAAAAGAAACAGGCCTGCAAACAGGTTGAAGATAGTGGGAGAGAGGGAAGGAGTCTCACTTGTAGCTTTCTCACAAGCACAATGGGGGAATACACACAAAGGTGGAGGCTGAAAAAAGTTTTCCTCTTCTTAGTTGTGAAAGCCAAAAGAACTCTTGTACAAAGAAAATAGAAGAACCCTATATGTGGGTCTCAAACCAAACTCAACTAACTAAGGTGGCATACTAACTGAGCCACAAACTAGAGTAGATAAGGATAGCTGTCATCCAGCTATTATTCATGGGCGGTGTACCAACCGCATCTCCAGCTAACAAGTCGGTGACATAAATACACAACAGTCACCCTGGCATATCACGAGTGGAGCTCGATATCTCAACACTCCCCCTCGAGCTCAATCCCAATTCCTGCACACCAAGCAGGTGTCTGAACTTGCGCAGCTTCTCTACGCCCAATGCTTTCGTGAATATGTCAGCTACCTGATCCTCTGTGCTGACATAAACTAGATCAATAAGACCTAGTAAAACCTTCTCCCGCACATAGTGATAATGCACCTCAATGTGCTTTGTTCTAGCATGAAAGACTGGGTTCTTTGCCAAGTGTATGCTGCTCATGTTGTCACAATAAATGACAACTGGCCCATATGTAGACTGATGCATATCATAGAGTAGCTTATGCAACCAAGCTACCTCACATGCAGCCATTGCTACACCCCTGTACTCAGCCTCTGTGCTCGACAAGGCAACTGTAGGCTGTTTCTTGCTGCTCCAAGTGATTGCAGCACTCCCAAAAGAGAACACATATCCACTAGTAGATCGTCTATTAGAAATACTACCAGCCCAATCAGCATCAGTGTATCCATGCAACTGTATCTGAACCCCAGCCTCATAAAATAGTCCATACTACAATGTGGACTTCACATACCTGAGTATGCGTCTAGCCGCATCCAAATGCGGTTTCCTTGGAGCCTGCATAAACTGACTTACCAACCCAACAGCATAGCTCAAATCTGGCCTGGTAATAGTCATGTAAATCAAACTTCCTACTATGCGTCTGTACATAGTAGGGTCTTCCAGAAGCTCACCTGCATCTGCGCTCACCTTCACATTTTGCTCCAAAGGAACTGAAATAGGCTTACAGCCTGTCATCCCATATTTGGACAGCATGTCCAATCCATACTGCCTCTGCAAGAGCTGTATCCCACTTGGTGATCTAATCACCTCAATGCTCAAGAAATAACGCAGCTCTCCCAAATCCTTCATCTCAAACTTCTACTTCAATAGCATTTTCACATGAAGGATATCTTCATCACTATCACCTGTGATGATCAAATCATCAACATAAATGACAAGCAGCATAATCCCTTTCTCTGTTTTTCTCACATAGAGTGAGAAATCTGCCTTGGAAATCTGAAAGCCAATAGTGACAAGATACTGTCCTATCTTGTCAGACCATGCTCTAGGTGCTTGCTTCAAGCCATACAAGGCTTTCTTCAACCTGCAAACAAACTCAGGATGAATAGCATGAACATAACCTGCTGGCTGCTCCATAAAGACCTCTTCTTGCAAATCACCATGCAAGAAGGCATTCTTTACATCCATCTGATGTAAAGACCATCCCTTTGATGCAGCCATAGCAATGACTGCTCTTACGGTTGCCATCCTTGCAACCGGGCTGAAAGTTTCTTCATAATCAATGCCATATGTCTGTGCATACCCCTTGACAACTAATCTTGCCTTGTATCTATTCACAGAACCATCTGCATTGTGCTTGATCTTATAAACCCACTTACAGCCAATTGCATTCTTGCCTTTAGGCAAAGGCACCAATTCCCATGTAGCATTAGCATCCAAGGCATCCATTTCTTCATCCATGGCTTTCTCCCATTTTTCATTTCCCATGGCTTGCTCAAAAAAAGTGGGTTCTGGTTCCTGTATCACTTTGACCATATAGGCATAGTGAATGGCTTTCGGCCTATCCACAGGATACCTAACCCTGGTAGACCTGCGCAAAATAGGCTCACTTCCAGGTGCTCTCAAAACATCCCTGGTCTTCCTTACTCCAGGTGTAACAACAGAAGGAATACCCAACTCATCATCAATGCTCTGTTCTGAGCCACTGGATTCACCATCCACATATAAGAGTGACCTGCATTCACATCAAACATGGGCTGATCTACCTTCTCTTTTCCTTTTTGTGATACCTGTGTACCACTAACTGCATTGCTTTGAGGAGATTCTCCTGATCTCAATCTGCCTGTCCATGGCGAAGTATGTGAACCACGACACTGCAGGTCCACTGAGATTTTGTGATTGCTGTTGTGAATTCTGTGCAGCATTACCATTTTGTGCATCTCCATCAATCATCACATTTACTGGTTTATACCAACTGCTCATCTCATCAAAAACAACATCTCTGCTCACTGTAAACTTACGAGTAGAAGGGTTATAGCATCTATACCCTTTCTGCTACAGAGAATAACCAATAAAGATGCACTTCTCAGCTTTTGGATCCAACTTGGACCTCAACTCATCTGGTACATGGACATAGGCAATGCAACCAAAAATTTTCAAATGAGAAATATCTGGTTTCCTACCAGTATACATCTCCTCTGGCGTCATGCCATGTATTGTTGCAGTGGGAGTCCTGTTCATTATATAAACTGCTGTGGCAACTACTTCAGCCCAATAATAATCTGGTAGATCTTTTTCATTTAGCATAGCCCGAGATACCTCTCCAATATGCCTGTTTTTCCTTTCTGCAATTCCATTTTGCTGTGGGGTATGACTGCATGAATATTGCTGCTTTATACCATGCTCCTGCAAGAACCTTGCAAACTCATTTGAGAGGTACTCTCCCCCTCCATCTGACCTTAGGCATTTTATTTGCAGGCCTGTTTCTTTTTCAACCATAGCTTTGAAAGCTTTGAAGTGCCCAAACACTTCACTTTTCTTTTTCATAAAATACACCCAAAGTTTTCTACTGAAGTCATCAATAAATGTGACAAAATAGTGACAGCCACCAATAGATGCAGCTTTAGTAGTCCACACATCAGAGTGGATTAATTCCAATGGCTTTTTACTCTCTTGAACATGCCTAGGAAAAGGTTTCCTTGCCTGTTTCCCAAATTGACAGGCTTCACAAACCTTGTGCATTTCTGCAACTTTGAATTTAGGCAATCCTGCAACAATATTTTGGGCTTGCATTGATTTAAGTCACTGTATGTTAACATGACCAATGCGTTTGTGCCAGATATCAATATCTGCAACTACAGGTCCGGTCCCATGTGCAAACATTGCTGCACTCAATTCAGGCATGTCCGCATCCAACGTAAACATCCTGCCCTTCTTCTTTCCTTTTGCTATCAAGCGACCATTATTTTTCATATACTCAACAAAGCATCTATGAGGATTAAATCTGACCTGCAAGCCCTGCTCAACCATCTGACCAACAGAAACCAGGTTCTTGGTGATGTTCGGGACATGAAATACATCAGACAAGTATTTCTTTTTCCCATCCTGCATAGACAAAGGAATTTTGCCAATCTGCACAATAGGATGTGTAGTATCATCACCAGTCTCCACAAATCTTGGTTTTTCCATTTTCCTTGCATCTAGCATCCATTCAGCATGACCTGTCATGTGGTTTGATGCACCTGAGTCAACATACCACACATCATTGCTTTCTTCTGCACTTGTCACAGAATTTGTCATATGCTGTACCATAAACAAATGCTCATTTCTGTCATCACCCTATCTACTAGAGGATGCATAATTGCCTTGCTGCAATTTTCCATTCATAATGTCATTCTGCTTTTTGTAGCAGTCTTTAGCCATATGACTCATTTTGCCACAATAGTAGCATTCAACATTGCTGTTTGCATTTTGGCCTCTCTGACATCCACCACAGCCTCTTTGGCTCCCCCTGCCTCTAGAGTTACCACGTCCTCCTGCATAGGACTGGTTTTCTTGCATTTGTTGCATATTCTGATTTCTACCACGGCCTGCAGATCGGCCTCCTCTACCTCTGCCTCTACCTCTGCCAGCATTTGATTAGAAGACAGTTTCTTTCGAAGTTCCTACTGAAGAAGATGCACCACCATTTCTCTGCTCTTCAGAAATTAGAAGAGCAATCAACTCCTCAAAATCAGGAAATTTTTCACGGACGGCAATGGATGTCCGGAACTATGCATAATCCTTTCCTAGACCATTCAAGGTCACAAAAACTAAATCGTCATCATCCACTGGTGACCCAATGGAAGCAAGTGCATCCGCAATTTTCTTCACCTTCATGTGGTAGTCATTGATGCTCATATTTTCTCTCGGCACATTGTGTAGCTCCTGCTTGAGCTACATTTTCCTGGCCTGCGTATTTGTGCTGTACATTTTAGCCAAAGTATCCCATGCCACATTTGGCGTGCTTGCATCCTGAATATGCACAATCATTGAATCTGAAATACTGATAGACAGCCAGTACATAACTTTTCTGGCTCTCCCATGCCATCCTTTAAATGCCTGCATTTCCTGTTGATTGGGAACATTAGGAAGAACTGGTTCTTCTTCATTTCCTGTAATGAACTCCCAGTAGCCTTTTCCCATCAAGAAATTCGTCATTCTAAGCTTCCATGCCTGGAAGTTGTTCTTGTCAAGCTTTTTAGTGACAATCTGTGAAAGGGAATCAGTGCCATTACAGAACACTGCAAAATATTCTGTCACTGTAAAAACACAGCTTTTGCCTCACACGAGCAGATCTGCAAAACTGACGAAAATGGTATTTTACCACACAGTCACTTCCTAGTGACGATTTTGCATCAACAGGCAACAAGCATGAATCTGCAACTCCCAAAATCTCTGCACACAGGCATACGATGCAATTTCTGCGGCAACTTTTCACCGACTAGCCGAGTAGTGGTCGCACAGCAAAAACAGGGCCTTTTTCTGAGTGCCTGCGGAGAACTTCCGCCTCCAAAACGGGCCCCGAAAAGACCTCGAATCAAAAAAATAAAGTCATCGCAGGCTTCGCCCTCACCGCAGCATATAATGCCCTCTCGCCACACTGCGAAGGGCGTCTCAATCTGAGACAGTGCACTCTTGCACTTCCGGTTGTGCTACCTGCAGAGATTTGCTCCCAAACTCGAAAAAGGAAAGCAACACTTGTCCTCTTACCAGGACACTGCGAACTTGGTTTGCTTTCTTGAGCTCCTTACCATGAACAAGGCTCTGATACCATGTGAAGATAGTGGGAGAGAGGGAAGGAGTCTCACTTGTAGCTTTCTCACAAGCACAATGGGGGAATACACACAAAGGTGGAGGCTGAAAACAGTTTTCCTCTTCTTAGTTGTGAAAGCCAAAAGAACTCTTGTACAAAGAAAATAGAAGAACCCTATATGTGGGTCTCAAACCAAACTCAACTAACTAAGGTGGCATACTAACTGAGCCACAAACTAGAGTAGATAAGGATAGCTGTCATCCAGCTATTATTCGTGGGCGGTGTACCAACCGCATCTCCAGCTAACAAGTCGGTGACATAAATACACAACGGTCACCCTGGCATATCGCGAGTGGAGCTCGATATCTCAACAGGGGAGAGTACCTCTCAAATGAGTTTGCAAGGTTCTTGTGGGAGCATGGCATAAAGTAGCAATATTCATGCAGTCATACCCCACAACAAAATGGACTTCAAGAAAGGAAAAAACAGGCATATTGGAGAGGTATCTCGGGCCATGCTAAATGAAAAAGACCTACCAGATTATTATTGGGCTGAAGCAGCTGCTACATTAGTTTACATAATGAATAGGACTCCCACTGTAGCAATACATGGCATGACGCCAGAGGAAATGTATACTGGTAGGAAACCAGATATTTCTCATTTGAAAATTTTTGGTTGCATTGCCTATGTTCATGTGCCAGATGAGTTGAGGTCCAAGTTGGATCCAAAAGCTGAGAAGTACATCTTTATTTGTTATTCTCTACAGCAGAAAGGGTATAGATGCTATAACCCTTCTACTCGTAAGTTTACAGTGAGATGTTGTTTTTTATGAGATGAGTAGCTGGTATAAACCAGTAAATGTGATTGATGATGTAGATGCACAAAATGGTAATGCTGCACAGAATTCACAACAGCAATCACAAAATATTAGTGGACCTGTAGTGTCCTCTAGTAGTGGTTCACGTACTTTGCCATGGACAGGCAGATTGAGATCAGGAGAATATCCTCAAAGCAATGCAGATAGTGGTATGGAGGTATCACAAAAACGAAAAGAGAAGGTAGATCAGCGCATGTTTGATGTGAATGCAGGTCACTCTTATGTGGATGGTGAATCCAGTGGCTCGGAACAGAGCATTGATGATGAGTTGGGTATTCCTTCTGTTGTTACACCTAGAGTAAGGAAGACCAGGGATGTTTTGAGAGCACCTGGAAGTGAGCCTACTTTGCGCAGGTCTACCAGAGCTAGGTATCCTATGGATAGGCTGAAATATGATGGATTTACATCCACTCACTATGCCTGTATGATCAAAGTGATACAGGAACCAGAACCCAGTTCTTTTGAGCAAACCATGGGAAGAGAAAAATGGGAGAAAGCCATGGATGAAGAAATGGATGCCTTGGAAGCAAATGCTACTTGGGAATTGGTGCCTTTGCCTAAAGACAAGAATGCAACTAGCTGTAAGTGGGTTTATAAGGTGAAGCACAATGCAGATGATTCTATGAATAGATACAAGGCAAGATTAGTTGTCAAGGGGTATGCACAGACATATCGCATTGATTATGAAGAAACATTCAGTCCGGTTGCAAGGATGGCAACTGTAAGAGTAGTCATTGCTATGGCTGCATCAAAGGGATGGTCTTTACATCAAATGGATGTAAATAATGCCTTCTTGCATGGTGATTTGCAAGAAGAGGTCCTTATGGAGCAGCCATCAGGTTATGTTCATGCTGTTCATCCTGAGTTTATTTGCAGGTTGAAGAAAGCCTTATATGGCTTGAAGCAAGCACCTAGAGCATGGTCTGACAAGATAGGACAATATCTTGTCACTATTGGCTTTTAGATTTCCAAGGCAGATTTCTCACTTTATGTGAGAAAAATAGAGAAAGGTATTATGCTGCTTGTCATTTATGTTGATGATTTGATCATCACAGGTGATAGTGATGAAGATATCCTATATGTGAAAATGCTATTGAAGCAGAAGTTTGAGATGAAGGATTTGGGAGAGCTACGTTATTTCTTGGGCATTGAGGTGATTAGATCACCAAGTGGGATACGGCTCTTGCAGAGGCAGTATGGATTGGACATGTTGTCCAAATATGGGATGACAGGCTGTAAGCCTATTTCAGTTCCTTTGGAGCGGAATGTGAAGCTGAGTGCAGATGCAGGTGAGCTGCTGGAAGACCCTACTATGTACAGACGCATAGCAGGAAGTTTGATTTATATGACTAGTACTAGGCCATATTTGAGCTATGCTGTTGGATTGGTAAGTCAGTTTATGCAAGCTCCAAGAAAACCGCATTTGGATGCGGCTAGACTCATACTCATGTATGTGAAGTCCACATTGCAGTATGGACTATTTTATGAGGTTGGGGTTCAGATACAATTGCATGGATACACTGATGTTGATTGGGCTGGTAGTATTTCTGATAAACAATCTACCAGTGGATATGTTTTCTCTTTTGGGAGTGCTACAGTCACTTGGAGCAGCAAGAAAGAGCCTACTGTTGCCTTGTCAAGCACAGAGGCTGAGTATAGGGGTACAGCAATGGTTGCATGTGAGGTAGCTTGGTTGCATAAGCTACTTTATGATATGTATCACTCTAGAGATGGGCCAGTTGTCATTTATTGTGACAACATGAGCAGTATACACTTGGCAAATAACCCAATCTATCATGCTAGAACAAAGCACATTGAGGTGCATTATCACTATGTGCAAGAGAAGGTTTTACTAGGTCTTATTGATCTAGTTTATGTCAACACAAAGGATCAGGTAGCTTACATATTCACGAAGGCATTGGGAACAGAGAAGCTACGCAAGTTCAGAGATCTGCTTGGTGCGCAAGAATTGGGATTGAGCTCGATGGGGAGTGTTGAGATATCGAGCTCCACTCGTGATATGCCAGGGTGACTGTTGTGCATTTATGTCACCGACTTGTTAGCTACAGATGCAGTTGGTACACCGCCCATTAATAATAGCTGGATGATAGCTATCCTTATGTACTCTAGTTTGTGGCTCAGTTAGTATGCCACCTTAGTTAGCTGAGTTTGGTTTGAGACCCACATATAGGGTTCTTCTATTTCTTTGTGCCAGAGTTCTTTTGGCTTTCACAACTAAGAAGAGGAAAATTGTTTTTAGCCTCCACCTTTGTGTGTATTCCCCCATTGTGTATGTGAGAAAGCCGCAAGTGAGACTCCTTCCCTCTCTCCCACTATCTTCACAAATATTACTTGTTCACTAATGTGAAGTTGCATGTATCTTTTAGGTATATATCTATGGCACCAAAGGTCTCATCAAAGGAGAGCCAAGTAATTGATGGTGTCACTAGTGACACTGTGTATCAATGGTACATTGATGTATATGATATTGGTGGGAAAATGTCACATAATGTTAACTTGTTTGTACTCAAGGATCCTTCCATGATTTTTGAGCATGCTAACATTGTGGATGAAGTTGTTGAAGGGATTGTGGGTAAGGAAGGAGTTTCTTGCAATGTGGTGAAATGATGAGCTTGATCCAACATCATTCAAATTAGTCATCAAGAAGACTAGTCACTTTAAAAGAAGATGGTGTGGAATGTGCAAGCGGACTTGGTGACTATTGAGATGATTTTCTTAGCATTTTAGACAAGTCTCTAGATTATTTCCTTAGCAGTTCTTTTGGATAATGTATTTAGCAAGTACAAGAATTGAGAGGAATTGTTGACTTTATTTTGGCCTATGATACTTTTGCTAGTGGTGCCATTGATTCATTTATTGCATTGACATTTCTTAGCATGGATAAGAGTTTTAGTGACCTTGAGTGTTACATAAATGATGCCAATAAGCCAAGTGTTTTAGATGCTAAGGAGGTTAAGGATGGTGAGGATGATGAAAGCATGGAAGAAGTACATCTTGTAAGGTCAATAATAAAGAAGAAGAGATGTGTGATCACCAACACAATAGAAGCATTCATAGTAGAGCATGTGGTGACATATTTGTTGCTAATGGTGAAGCTTCAACTATCGTACTAGATAGAGACTAGATAAAAACAGGAAAACTATTGCAGTGGTGTGCAACGCATGAGGGCAAAGACATATTGAAGCTCATTGTTGGAGAGCACATGAAATTTCACACCCAAAGCCAAAATGCTTGGTCCTATCAATCCTCAAAAATTGAATTTGTCACTATTAGATGAAAAGGAAGCAAAAGAAAACTGAGGAGCTTATTAATCCAAATGAAAATAAAGGTGTTTGAAGTTTGTACCTTATATACAAATAACAAATTGGATATTAGAAATATTAAAGTTTTTGCAGTGTTGTCTTGTACTCTTAACTATATGAAATATGTCTATCTTGACTCTTTTATTGCATTGTCTTGTATTCTTTACTATCTGCTCAAATTTTTGGCATAAAAATTTGATCACATGATTAGAGGTTTTCATGACAAAACATTTCAAGCACATGGTGAGTTCTCTCTTTCCCTCCCTCCCCCTTTGTTCATTTTCAAATCTCTGTCTCTACCTCTCTCAGTCTCCCTTGCAAGATGTTCTCCATACAATCTCAAATCCTTATGGCCAAATCTTTATGATGGCAAGATGTTGCCCACACAATCACAAAGCATAGAGAAGATTTTTCCAAAACAAACCTTGATGGGAGTGTAGGGAATAATAGATTTGATAATATGCAAATGATCATATAGAATTAGAAACAACATATTTGACCACATGACCAACTATTTAATCCATCCTTTTCTTTCAACACGTGGATGTTATCTATATCTTTATGTACATGTTAAACTAGCTCAAGAATAAAATAAGATGGTTTGGTGAAATGCTTTTCTATGGATTGTGTTATTGCCTGATCCTTTGAAACCCATGTGTGAATTGGGTATTGATTTACACACTGTTGTACTAAAGGGGGTCTACACATGGAAATGGATGAAGTCCATATACTCGATATATCACCAGTCGAAAACTTAGCCAATTTGTTTATTGTGTTGGATCTCAATGGTATTCTTTTGCAATGTTGCTTCCCAAAGTCAACGAGCTATGAAAGCTTACGCATGGGAAAACAATGATTAGTGCTTCTGCTAAGGTGCATGCAGCCTTTTTATGGTTTTTTGGAGAACTTTGGAATTGGCATTTGGTCAATAGCTTTGCACAAGAATGTTATGGCAATCATTGAGTTTCTGTAGGATCATGTAAAGAAGAATTACCTTTTGTAATGGTGTGGACTAGGAACAATGCTACATATATAGGGCAGATAATATGGGAGTAGAAGCAATGTTCAAGCCCTAGCACATGTTTGTAATTGATGGGCTGATATTTGCAAACATGACATATTTGTTCTCATAGATGATAGTCCATATAAAGGGTGTCTTATTTCTATAGCACATTGCACTTTTCTAACAATGTTCAATTGTGATCGTGAGGATTCAGTTTTGATTGAAGAGCTACTATCCTTCTTTTCTCATTATCCTCCTATTTACTTAGGTACACCACAAGTGTCAAATTTGAGAAGGATTACTTATGTGACTATGTTAAAAGACATGAAGGCCATGCACATGGCTCAACAATTGGGATGGTGCTACAACAAGGTGATATATTGGAAAACTCTAAATCTTCTATTAACAAAATGATCAATGTAATAAATTCTAGGGTATTGTATTATGGAACTTCTATAGTGCATCATTTTAATACAATAATTTACTATCTTGTGTTTATTGAATTTTTATTTTATTTTTGTATTTGTGATTGCTAAAGTGGAAGATAGAAAAGAAGAAGTATGTGTGCTATGCAAATATTGATCATGATGAGTTCAAACCCTTGACCTACTACTCCAAGTTCACAAGCAATTCTATGTGAGGGGGATTTCTTTCATGATTGATGATTCAATGATGAGTGGAGTTGGACTTGGCTAATTTGCACTCAAAGCCATAACAAGTGGAAAAACTATTCTAGATGTGGAGTCTGATTAGAGGGCTTTGTGATTGTTATTAAATTATTAATTTAAATTTTTATTAAGTGCAACATTATAGAGAGATATTCTGAAAGTTATTATGTTGAAATGACAATGCCAAAAAGTAAACTTTTGATTCTTGAACAACATTTTCATAAAGTAAACTTTCCATTTGGGAAGGAGTTTTAGGCTTAGTCCAAATGTAGACATATGAGTCCAAAATTAATGAAATAAGTGTTCTCTTTTAAGGACTTTACCGTACTCAAAATTTTTCTAAAGTACTTTGAAGGACTTTCCAGTACTTGTAAGTACTTTCCACTTCTATAAAGTACTTTCCATTTCTTTAAAGTACTTTCCAATACTTCTAAGAAGCTTTAAGTACTTCTAAGAGCTTTTAAGTACTTTTAAGTGATTCTAAGTACTTCAAGTACTTTTAAGTACCTTTAAGTTCTTTTAAGTGATCTTAAGTACCTTTAAGTGCTTCTAAGCACTTTAAAGAAATTTTAAGTACTTCTATGTACTTCTAAATACTTTTAAAGTACTTTTAAGTATTTTAAAATTATTTAAAGTACTTTTAAGTCTTCAAAAGTTTTCAAAAGTACTTTACAGGACTTTAAAGCATTCTCAAGTACTTCAAAATACTTTTAAAGTAAGAACTTTTAAAAACTCTTAAGTTCTTACTTTAAAAGTATTTTGAAGTACTTGAGCACTTGGGCCATAACCGTCTTCAAGACAATTTCCCCAAAACCTGCCCATGCAATTTGGTGCTCTTCTCGATCATCTTTAGCTACAGCATTGCATTTTTAGAATGTGAAGCACTTTGTAAACTTGGTGGTGAGCTCATTGTTGGGGAAATTCCCTAGTATAATCCTTGAAAAAGTAGCTGGCACTCATCCAAGAACTCAAGGCAACCAAGGAAAAATTTGCTGCCCTTTATGTGGCTTCTAGTGAACACCATCAATCACTGACTCTCTAGGAGATCAATGCCACTTATATGTACTAGGAGCTTGCTTGACAAGCTCAAGCCATTCTCTACATTCAATTCCTTGGCTGTATAAAAAAACTCACTGAGATGAGGATATTCAAATCGCTTCCCAATTCCTAGAAAACCGTACTACATAACTAAGAGTCATAATTGATTGTGGACTACTTTCTTTCATTAGATTCAAGCATAAACAATGAAGGAATAATGTCGAGAAACCATGCTCAAAATCATGTGATCATGTGCATAGCACTAACACATATGAAGTGCTATAAAGGAAAGGGTTAGATGCCCTTACCCTTACCCTAAAAGGGTTTTTATATATTATAGAATTTCAACTAAATCTAGTTTACAATTAGTCATTTGTGGTGTGCTCTCTAGCTATGCCGCCCTCTCTCCTCATCTCCACTCTTTTTCTCTCCCCTTTTCATATTTTATCATGGTATCAGAGCTCCCTTGTCTTCTGCTGAGACATGATGATCTTTGTGTGAGAGCATGAGAGTGTGAGAGATCAAGAGCAATTGAGAGTTCTTTTACTTCCGCTGAGTGATAGAGAAAATTCCACCCATGTAAGAGAAATTTCCATCCATTTTTCCTTAAGAGATTTTCGTTCAACTCTTCGAAAGAGAGAGATTTAGATTGTGAGAGGGTTGCTAGAATCCTGAAAATGTTGTGATTCTTTGGCCATAGATTGAGTCTCTACTTTCGCAAGTGGACTACCTTTTGATGCTTTGGGTTTATATTCCTCGAGCGTGTGTTGAATCTCTACTTTTGTAGTGGCTAGACTCAATTGTGATGCTTCGGGAGTAGACTCCTTTAAAGGCTATTATGGATTGGGAGTATATTGAGTGTCTACTTCCTCTAGAGCCTTTGATGCAAACTTGGGTGTGTCATTTACTTTAATTGGAAATTGAGCAATTACATATCGAATGGTATGAGCCACAAATGTATATCATTCTACATTGGAATATGTAGACATTGAGGATTGTGAGCCCTTCACATTAAGTATTTAATTGAGGAGCAACTTGTAGTTGTAGCACACTCTCCACCCACATCTATATGCATCATTTTTCTCTACAACCTCACATCGTTTGTAAGTCCATTGCTTCTTGCAAGTCACCATCATACTTTGTGACTTGTTCGATTGCACTTATTAACCTTGATGTTGATCTATCCATCATAACATGCAAGGGAATGAATAAGTGCATCGCAAAAGATACATACCACAAAAGTTACAATCCATTAAGAGTAAGTGTACCACAAAAGTTACAATGCATTAAGAGTATACTTATGCTAACATATTGCCATGATATCTTGCCATTGAATTGGCAAAATAGCATTTTTTGGCCTGTAGGTCCAAAGCCACCAAACTCCAATGTTTCCTGCATGGCCAATTAAGAATCTTTATTATTTTACTACATCTTACCCCTTGCAAAAGTAAAAATGAGGTTGGGGTGTTACTTACTCCTCATAATATGGAAAAGCGATAACTCTTACATTATCCATATTAAGGGATTGCAGCCATGTAGGGCCTGCATTAATTTAAGTCGTTGTACATTAACACGACCAATGCATATATGCTAGATATCAATATCTGCAACTACATTGGTCCCATGTGCAAACATTGCTACACTCAATTCAGGCATGTCCGTATCCAAAGCAAACATCCTGCCCTTCTGCTTCCCTTTTGCTATCAAGTGATATTCAGGACATGAAATACATCAGACAGGTATTTCTTTTTCCCATCCTACATACACAAAGGAATTTTACCAATTTGCACAATTGGATGTGCAGTATCATCACCAGATATCTTCTATTGACTTTAGATCCACGTGAAATGATTTCTTCTTCCTTCCCCTCTGCCGTCTATAAAAGACACAAAAGCTTGTGAGATTGATAGGTTATAGTTAAATCTAATGCAGCTTGTAAAAGAAAAGTAAAGGGTCATACCAGGATATATGTCCGTGATTTCTTTGCATAATCTTGTGAGCTAGGAAGATCATCCATGTCATCATCTGCAATCATCCATGCATCACCTCCATCTTTATTCTAGGAGCTATCAAGATCTTCCATGTCATCATCTCAAATCCTCTTATGTTCCACCTCTTTCTCATAGCAATAGTTAGATCAGCTTGCAAGTGAAAGTGTGCCATGCAAGCCTTTCTTTCAATAATATTAATAGTGGAATGTCTTTTCTGAGAAGATTTTCAAAAAGATATCCCATCCATAATAATAAGGTGACCTCCCAATTAGGCGGTTGCAAGTATTCCAGGATAGTAATCAAAAGTGTGTAGTCTAATCACCTCAAAAAACAACAAAACTAAGGATTTTTGTCAAGTTTTGAAGTAGTTTCATGTTCTAGAACTTGCCTTTTCTAAGTTTTTGCATTTTGACTTCCAAAAAGTGTTTGTTCTCAAGTTTTTTTTCATTGAGTAGGTAGATTAGGTAGTGTAGCACCCTCCCATCACAAAAAAGCATGAACAAAAACTACAAAATTCTTAGAAATCACCCAATCTCAGTCGGCGCAACTGCATCTAACTATCCTGCTGAGTCGGCACCGTAGTGTATCGCATTGACCAGACTCCCTGTCGATCGGTGCATTAGCCAGATCCCACTAGTCAAATGTCATTGACCTGACACCGTAGTACTTCCCTACTGACCTAACCCTGACCATGGTTCACCCCATTGCCCAGAGTTAATGCTTGTAAGTTGTCAGAGTTACTTTTGCACTCACCTGACAGGTTGTTGACCGGTGCTGTAGTGGTTTCCCACCGACCGTTGCTATTTTACTATCCTACCACCGACGCGGTGAACCTAGCCCTCCATCCGTAGTCATAATCATTCCCCTTCATCGTCATGTTACTGCATCGCACCACCCATCGTTGTGAAATCCCACCGTCTGGTGTTGTCCGCATACTATGCCGTCATCACTATACTATCCCACAAGGGTCATTTTTGCACCGATTGGTGTTATACCATATCCCTACATACCTACTTTCCCACCGATCGTCACCATACATCCATTGCACCACTTGGTGCTATTTCCTATCCTGTCGATTGCCGCTGGAAGGTTACGCCACTACCCCCCACCAAAACTATACTACAATGCCCATTGCTATATCGTATCCCCCCATTCGGCGCTGAAGAGTTACCCTACCATCCAGTGCTGAAGAGCTACCCCATCAACCAGTGTTGTACCTTTGGGGTAGCTAAGGAGTTAACTAAAAATTCCATAAGCTCAGTTCAGCTTAGGTGTCCCAAGCCAAAAGGTCCAGTGCCAAAAGAAAGCACTTCGAGCTATGCTCAGCCCACCCTCCGTCCTAATTGGGGGTTCGACAACTCTATTCCAAGCCTCCACTCATTCGTAGGACCTCGTCTAGAAACTCAATCTAGTTCAGATGACACAGAGAGTCTTGAAGGAGGTAACGCAAGACCCCATGGGTCTAAGGGCATCGGAAGCCCCCTTCACGAGTGTAGCCTCTCCCAACTCTCCTGCACCTTCTGTTGCATCCAGGCTCAGAGGTACGTTCTCTACTATGTTCGGCCGCTTGGGAAGAATAGAGTCGGAAGACATGGAAAACCCCTTTGCCGGCATGTCTGTAGAAAGGTAAGGCCAACAACATATAGTTCCCAAGCCATAGATCGGGACAGAAACTAACTTTGCCAATCCAAGTTCCTCCTCTTACACTAGACCCCCCCAGTGGGAGAACATGGATGATGAGGATCCATGGATGAGGGAACTCCGTAGACAAGACCCAAGTCGAGGAGATGCTAGGAACTTCCAAGGTGGAATGCCTTATGACCCTCTAACCACCCCGACCCCACCATCCTTCATCAATTTTGGGGTGCCACAATTTCCACTGTACTGCCTGCACCATGGGGCCAATGCTACCATGCCCCAGGACCCCCCACCACCAAGAGTTCGTTCCTTCCCGTCTATACTAGTTGCGCCAATGAATGCAGGCATGAGGACTTCTGTCCTAATGCCGACACCAGCAACTACATGGACCCCACCATCAGGGCAAGGCCTAAGGCCACCCCTGCGACCCGTCAGGACCACAGCCACACCACCCCCACTAGCCACTCAAATGGTGTTGATTGATGAGGCTATGCATATTTTGGTGAGCGTCTTAGGAAGGGGGACAACACCACCGCCACCCGCACCAGTGTTCCCTGTTAGAATGGCAAATCCCTCAAGGAAACATCCCATAGCCATTTCCAAGCTGATGACCAAGTTCCTTGGGGAAGGAGACCCGATCTCCCACGTGCAAAGGTTCAAGAAGATTTGTGAACCTTCAAATGGGCAATGCATTCGGCCTTAGCCTGGACGGCAAGGTAGGTCAATGGTATAGAGCTCTCACCCCAGAGGAAAAGATCAACTGGGAAACGTTGAGAAAGGCTTTTATTGTTGGATTCGCTCCCAACGGCCATAAATGGAGCCCGATCAACTAGCTGTATGGGGTGAAACAAAATGACAAGGAGTCCCTTAGGGATTACATTGCAAGGATTAAGCACCTCAATGCCCACTACTATGAAACCTATGAGCGAATGAGGAACAAATGACTATTGCCACACTTCCTTATCGGGTTAGCAGACCCAAAGCTTGTGTATTCCCCCATTGTGTATGTGAGAAAGCCGCAAGTGAGACTCCTTCCTTCTCTCCCACTATCTTCACATTAATACCTAAATAGAATTCTAGATTATGTTTGTGACCTATCTTGTGGTGGTGGATGCATTTCCCGACAAGTGGTACAAGTTATGATGAACTCCATGTTGTGAGGGAGGGGATTGACAAAATATGAAGAGGGGAGAGGAGAAGAGTGGAGATGAGGAGAGAGGGCACAGCTAGAGAGCACACCACAAATGACTAATTGTACACTAGATTTAGTTGAAAATGTAGAATATATACAAACCCATTTAGGGTTAGGGCTAGGGCATCTAACCCTTTCCTTTATAACACTCTATATGTGTTAGTGCTATACACATATGATCACATGATGTTAAGTGTGATCTCTCAACACCTTCCCTCAAAATCAACATCATGAAGTAGGCCTTCCCTCAAGATGATGATTCTAGGGAATCTAAGAAGGATTGAACATTACATTCCATCACACCCCTTTAATGGGAATGTCCTTCCTTTGCACCAAACCAAGAGTTAGTTGGTGTTTCTCAAAAAGCTCTTTATCAAGTGGTTTTGGACCACGGAGTGTGACAAAGCTTACCGGCAACTCAAAATCCAACTTTCAAGAGCATCGGTGCTGATGTCTCCTGATTGGGAGAAGAATTTTCATGTATTTGTTGATGCTTCGGATAGGGCTATTGGTAGTGTCTTGATGTAGGAAGATGCGGACAAATCATATCGTCCCGTCTACTATGCAAGCCAATGGTTCTCGACTACTAAAAAGAATTACTTTGTCATGAAAAGAGAAGGACTGGGCATGATTTATTCAATCAAAAAATTCTGGCATTACTTGTTGGGCCGACCGTTCATGTTCCATGTTGATCATTCTGCATTGTTGTACTTAGTAAAAAAGAAAAGTCTTACGGGTCGATTGACAAGTTGGGTCTTGTTACTACAGGAATATGATTTTGATGTTATTCATCGCTTGGGCTTGCAGCATGCGGTAGCAGATTATTTATCTTGACTGGAGTCTAGGGCCAATGGGAGTGGAAGATGAGTCTCCTGATGTAGAGCTGGCAGCTATTTCCCAGGCATATCCAATCGAGGTGGAGTCCGAAGTGGTTCTAGAAGGCCCATGGTTATGGTATGATGAGATGCTCTCGTTCTTGACTACTGGCATAATGCCCAAGTACATGACTAGAGACCAAAGGAAATGATTAGCATTGTGGAGACGATCTTTTGAAGCAGTATTAGGCTAGCTATATTGATGGCATCTGACCAAGGCCTTGTTTTGGTGTGTTCAGGCTCATGAGCAAGAGGCAGTGCTGATCGAAGCCCATTGTGGGGTTTTGGGTGGTCATTTTGCAGGGGACATAACTGCAAAGAAACTTCTACAAGCAAGCTTATGGTGGCCAACCTTGCAAAAGGATGCTCGGTGGTTTGCAAAGAGTTGCGACCTCTACCAGTGGTTGGGCCAACCCACATATCACAATCGAATGCCGCTTAACCCCATCTTACCACTAGAGCCATTTCAGAAGTGGGGTCTAGACTTCATGGGTCCATTTAGGCTGCACATGGAATTGTTACACACTTATAGCAATTGATTGCTGTACCAAATGGGTGGAAGCTGTTGAGATATCGAGCTCCACTCGTGATATGCCAGGGTGACCGTTGTGCATTTATGTCACCGACTTGTTAGCTGCAAATGCAGTTGGTACACCGCCCACAAATAATAGCTGGATGACAGCTATCCTTATCTACTCTAGTTTGTGGCTCAGTTAGTATGCCACATTAGTTAGTTGAGTTTGGTTTGAGACCCACATATAGGGTTCTTCTATTTCTTTGTACTAGAGTTCTTTTGGCTTTCACAACTAAGAAGAGAAAAACTGTTTTCAGCCTCCACCTTTGTGTGTATTCCCCCACTATGTATCTGAGAATGCCACAAGTGAGACTCCTTCCCTCTCTCCCACTATCTTCACATAGTATCAGAGCCTTATTCATGGTAAGGAGCTCAAGAAAGCAAACCAAGTCCATGGTGTCTTGGTAAGAGGACCAGGGTTGCTTTCCTTTTTTGAGTTTCGGACCAAATCTCGACAGGTAGCACAGCCGGAAGTGCAAGAGTGCATTATTTCAGATTGAGATGCCCTTCGCGGTGTGGTGAGAGGGCATTATATGCTGTGGGAGAGGTTGAAGCCCTCGGTCACTTCATTTTTCTGATTCGAGGCCATTTTGAGGCCCCCATAATAAAGGCGAAAGTTCTTCGCAGGCACTCAAAAAAAGGCCCTGTTTTTGCTATGCGACCACTGCTCTACTGGTCGGTGAAAAGTTGCCGAAGAAATTGCATTGTATGCTTGTGTGCAAAGATATTGGGAGTTACAAAATCATGATTGTTGCCTGTTGATGCAAAATCATCACTAGGAAGTGACTGTGTGGTCAAATACCACTTTCGTCAGTTTTGCAGATCTGCCCGTGTGAGGCAAAAGCTGTGTTTTTTGCAGTGAGAGAATATTTTGCAGTGTTCTGTAATGGCGTCTGATTCTCTTTCACAGATTGTCACTGAAAAGCTTGACAAGAACAACTTCCAGGCATGGAAGTTTAGAATGACGAATTTCCTTATGGGAAAAGGCTATTCGGAGTTCATTACAAGAAATGAAGAAGAACTAGTTCTTCCTAATGTTCCCAATCAATAGGAAATGCAGGCATTTAAAGGATGGCATGAGAGAGCCAGAAAAGTTATGTACTGGCTGTCTATCAGTATTTCGGATTCAATGATTGTGCATATTCAGGATGCAAGTATGCCAAAGGAGGCATGGGATACGTTGGCAAAAATGTACAGCACAAATACGCAAGGCAGGAAAATGCAGCTCAAGCAGGAGTTGCACAATGTGTAGAGAGAAAATATGAGCATCAATGACTACCACATGAAAGTGAAGAAAATTGCAGATGCACTTACTTCCATTGGGTCGCTAGTGGAAGACGATGATCTAGTTTCTATGACCTTGAATGGTCTAGGAAAGGATTATGCACAGTTTCGGACATCCATTGCCGTCCGTGAAAAATTTCCTAATTTTGAAGAGTTGTTTGCTCTTCTAATTTCTGAAGAGCAAAGAAATGGGGGTGCATCTTCTTCAAGAGGAACTTCAAAAGAAATTGTCTTCTACTCACATGCTAGAAGAGGTAGAGGCAGAGGTAGAGGAGGCTGATCTCGAGGCCATGGTAGAAATCAGAATATGCAGCAAACTCAAGAAAACCAGCCCTATGGAGGAGGACGTGGTAACTCTAGAGGCAAGGGGAGCCAAAGAGGCTATGGTGGATGGCAGAGAGGCCAAAATGCAAACATCAATGTTGAATGCTACTACTGTGGTAAAATGGGCCATATGGCTAAGGACTACTACAAAAAGCAGAATGACATTATGAATGGAAAATTGCAGCAAGCCAATTATGCATCTTCTAGTAGACAGGGTGATGACAAAAATGAGCATCTATTTATGGTGCAGCACATGACCAATTCTGTGACAAGTGCAGAAGAACGAAATGATGTGTGGTATGTTGACTCAAGTGCATCAAACCACATGACAGGTCATGCAGAATGGATGCAGGATGCAAGGAAAATGGAAAAATCAAGATTCGTGGAGACTAATGATGATACTGCACATCCTATTGTGCAGATTGGTAAAATTCCTTTGTCTATGCAGGGTGGGAAAAAGAAATACCTGTCTGATGTATTTCATGTCCCGAATATCACCAAGAACCTGGTTTCTGTTGGTCAAATGGTTGAGCAGAGCTTGCAAGTCAGATTTAATCCTCATGGATGCTTGTTGAGGATATGATAAATAACGGTCGCTTGATAGCAAAAGGAAAGAAGAATGGCAGGATGTTTACATTGGATGCGGACATGCCTGAATTGAGTGCAGCAATGTTTGCACATGGGACTGGTGTTGTTGTAGATATTGATATCTGGCATAAACCCATTGGTCATGTTAATGTACAGTGACTTAAATCAATGTCGGCCCAAAATATTGTTGCAGGATTGCCTAAATTCAAGGTTGCATAAATGCATAAGGTATGTGAAGCCTGTCAATTTGGAAAACAAGCAAGGAAACCATTTCCTAGGCATGTTCAAGAGAGCAAGAAGCCATTGGAATTAATCCACTCTGATGTGTGGACTACTAAAGCTGCATCTATTGGAGGCTGTCATTATTTTGTCACTTTTATTGATGACTACAGCAGAAAAGTTTGGGTGCATTTTATGAAAAAGAAAAGTGAAGTGTTTGGGCATTTCAAAGCTTTTAAAGCTATGGCTAAAAAAGAAACCGGCCTGCAAATAAAATGCCTAAGGTCAGATGGAGGGGGAGAGTACCTATCAAATGAGTTTGCAAGGTTCCTGTAAGAGCATGGCATAAAGCAGCAATATTCATGCAGTCATACCCCACAGCAAAATGGACTTGCAGAAAGGAAAAACAGGCATATTGGAGAGGTATCTCGGGCCATGCTAAATGAAAAAGATCTACTAGATTATTATTAGGCTGAAGCAGTTCCTACAGCAGTTTACATAATGAACAGGACTCCCACTGCAGCAATACATGGCATGACGCTAGAGGAGATGTATACTGGTAGGAAACCAGATATTTCTCATTTGAAAATTTTTTGTTGCATTGCCTATGTTCATGTGCCAGATGAGTTGAGGTCCAAGTTGGATCCAAAAGCTAAGAAATGCATCTTTATTGGTTATTCTCTGCAGTAGAAAGGGTATAGATGCTGTAACCCTTCTACTCGTAAGTTTACAGTGAGCAGAGATGTTGTTTTTGATGAGATGAGCAGCTGGTATAAACCAATAAATGTGATGATTGATGTAGATGCACAAAATGGTAATGCTGCACAAAATTCATGGCAGCAATCACAAAATATCAGTGGACCTGCAATGTCCTCTAGCAGTGGTTCACATACTTTGCCATGGATAGGCAGATTGAGATCAAGAGAATCTCCTCAAAGCAATGTAGATAGTGGTACACAGGTATCACAAAAAGGAAAAGAGAAGGTAGATCAGCCCATGTTTGATGTGAATGCAAGTCACTCTTACGTGGATGGTGAATTCAGTGGCTCAGAACAGAGCATTGATGATGAGGTTGGTATTCGTTCTGTTGTTACACCTGGAGTAAGGAAGACCAGGTTTGTTTTGAGAGCACCTAGAAGTGAGCCTATTTTGCGCGGTCTACCAGAGCTAGGTATCCTATGGATAGGCTGAAATATGATGGATTTACAGCCATTCACTATGCCTATATGGTCAAAGTGATACAGGAACCAGAACCCACTTCTTTTGAGCAAGCCATGGGAAATGAAAAATGGGAGAAAGCCATGGATGAAGAAATGGATGCCTTAGAAGCAAATGCTACATGGGAATTGGTGCCTTTGCCTAAAGACAAGAATGCAATTGGCTGTAAGTGGGTTTATAAGATCAAGGACAATGCAAATGGTTCTGTGAATAGATACAAGGCAAGATTAGTTGTCAAGGGGTATGCACAGACATATGGCATTGATTATGAAGAAACATTCAGTCTGGTTGCAAGGATGGCAACTGTAAGAGTAGTCATTGCCATGGCTGCATCAAAGGGATGGTCTTTACATCAGATGGATGTAAAGAATGCCTTCTTGCATGGTGATTTGCAAGAAGAGGTCTTTATGGAGCAGCCACCAGGTTATGTTCATGCTATTCATCCTAAGTTTGTTTGCAGGTTGAAAAAAGCCTTGTATGGCTTGAAGCAAGCACCTAGAGCATGGTCTGACAAGATAGGACAGTATCTTGTCACTATTGGCTTTCAGATTTCCAAGGCAGATTTCTCACTCTATGTGAGAAAAACAGAGAAAGGTATTATGCTACTTGTCATTTATGTTGATGATTTAATCATCACAGGTGATAATGATGAAGATATCCTTCATGTGAAAATGCTATTGAAGTAGAAGTTTGAGATGAAGGATTTGGGAGAGCTATGTTATTTCTTGGGCATTGAGGTGATTAAATCACCAAGTGGGATACAACTCTTGTAGAGGCAGTATGGATTAGACATGCTGTCCAAATATGGGATGACAGGCTGTAAGCCTATTTCAGTTCTTTTGGAGCAGAATGTGAAGCTGAGCACAGATGCAAGTGAGCTTCTAGAAGACCCTACTATGTACAGATGCATAGTAGGAAGTTTGATTTATATGAGTATTACAAGGCCAAATTTAAGCTATGCTGTTGGATTGGTAAGTCAGTTTATGCAGGCTCCAAGGAAACCGCATTTGGATGCGGCTAGATGCATACTCAGGTATGTGAAGTCCACATTGCAGTATGGACTATTTTATGAGGCTGGGGTTCAAATACAGTTGCATGGATACACTGCTGCTGATTGGGCTAGAAGTATTTCTGATAGACAATCTACCAGTGGATATGTGTTCTCTTTTGGGAGTGCTACAGTCACCTAGAGCAGCAAGAAATAGCCTACAGTTGCCTTGTCGAGAACAGAGGCTGAGTACAAGGGTGCAGCAATGGCTGCATGGAGGTAGCTTGGTTGCATAAGCTACTTTATGATATGCATCAGTCTATAGATGGGCTAGTTGTCATTTATTGTGACAACATGAGCAGTATACACTTGGCAAATAACCCAGCCTATCATGCTAGAACAAAGCACATTGAGGTGCATTATCACTATGTGCGGGAGAAGGTTTTACTAGGTCTTATTGATCTAGTTTATGTCAGCATAGAGGATCAGGTAGTTGACATATTCATGAAGGCATTGGGCACAGAGAAGCTGCGCAAGTTCAAAGACTTGCTTGGTGTGTAGGAATTGGGATTGAGCTCGAGGGGGAGTGTTGAGATATCAAGCTCCACTCGTGATATGCCAGGGTGACCGTTGTGCATTTATGTGACCGACTTGTTAGCTACAGATGCGGTTGGTACACGGCCCACAAATAATAGCTAGATGACAGCTATCCTTATCTACTCTAGTTCGTGCCTCAGTTAGTATGCCACCTTAGTTAGTTGAGTTTGGTTTGAGACCCACATATAGGGTTCTTCTATTTCTTTGTACTAGAGTTCTTTTGGCTTTCACAATTAAGAAGAGAAAAACTGTTTTCAGCCTCCACCTTTGTATGTATTCCCCCATTGTGTATGTGAGAAAGCCGTGAGTGAGACTCCTTCCCTCTCTCCCACTATCTTCACAGAAGCCTAGGATTTGCGGGATAACACCAAAAATTCAGTTGCAAAATGCCTATACCGAGATGTGTTCATCCGGTTTGGTTGCCTAATCAAAATTGTTAGCGACAGGGGTACCCACTTTGTCAACAGTCATTAAGCGGATGAATTATTTCTATATGGTGATTCACAAGAAGTCTTCTCCCTACTATCTCGCAGGCTAATGGGTTGGTTGAATTGACAAATCATAAATTCAAGCGGATTATTTCATTGTTAGTGAATGAGCACCGCACAGAGTAGGATGATAAGTTGCCGGGAACAGTATGGGCTTACCGCACATCTTTCAAGGTGGCAACTAGGTTGACTCCTTTCAAGTTGGCATTTGGGTTACAATCCATTCCACCGATCGAGCATGTAGTTCCTAGTTTGTGAATTGTAATGGAGGATAGGCTTCTTCCACAAGAGTCCATGGTGTTTTGGATGGATGTTCTTGATCAGTTGGATGATATGTGGGTGGAGAGCTACTATCTAACTCTAGAGGTTCAAGCAAGGCGAAAGCGAAGGGTGGATTTGGCTTTGAAGAAAAAATCATTTGAGCATGGGCAATTGGTGCTACTGTTCCACACTCGTCTAGGGCGAATGTCGAGAAAGTTGAAGTTGCAATGGTCGGGTCCATTTTGGATCTTTCATGATTGCGGGTCTACATCATTCTATTATGTGGATTTGCAAGGGCACGTACTTCCACATCCAATTAATGGTTTTTGGCTGCATCCACATCATCATGATGGTAGTCTTAAGTGCCCCTTTTCGATATCTAACGAGGTGCAGCTTTCTAGGGTTAAGATGGAGGCAGTAGAGCAATCACATGAGGACATGTGGCAGAAGGGTAAGATGCATAATGACAATAGCCTTCAACGAGGTCCTATCCCAGCCGCCATGTAACAACCTGTCATCAAGGTGGGGTGTTGGCAATCTAGATTGCAATCCTTGGTCATTTGTTTGGATATACCAGTTGGGTGCTTACTATTCCTCATCGCACTCTCAGTTCTCTTGATCTCCTTTGGCTTCCGGCCTTTCCCTGCATTCAGTGCTCTTTGCTTTCTTTTGCTTCACATTGCTGTGGTGATGGCACACATACAATTTCACCCCTTCATTCCATTGGTTTACATTGATTCTCAATCTATTGATGCATGTCTCCAACATCTACGAATCCAGAGCTTCACCAACATCGATTGGTAGAGGGTGAACATTCACTCAGTAGCGTTGGCACTTTGCCAGTAGTAGATGGTGATGGGATCAGTAGTGGAGCTTTTGGTTAAGCATCGGGAGCTACTGACCATTTAGTTGATTTACAAGCAACTGTGTTTGTCGATGGATGGCGGATTGTTTGTGCGATTGACTTGTTCAACAAAGGCGATGATTACTAGTTTGGGAATCCTTCAAGAGGAGAGTACAAGCTCAATTCATGCGAGTATGTTCAAGTTTGGGACCTATATCATTGGATCCTTGAGTCGGTCTATTTGCAAGCAAAGACTTACATGATCACTCCCAGGTCTCGAGGGATGATCGCAATCACTGAGCAACGAGTAGTGCCTTGGGCACACATTTTAAAGAAGTGCATACATGCAGAGGCTCAGAGGGTGGCGACAACAGTAGATAAGAAGCAAGCTGTGAACTAAAAGATTGGCCAGATATTGGAGATTTTATTCCCTCTACAGCTTGAGTCTACCTTGCCTCGATGGAATACTGCATTAATTCTTACCCTTGAGCCTGAAGGACCTCTGTAGGAGGAGGCTAAAGGCTCATCTGGTCGAGCGCCCCAGAAGCAAAAATGTCAAGGGCCTCGTGTCACTCAAGGCATAGTTTCTTCTCTTGCACCCCTTACTCCTTCTCATGCAGGTGGGGTAGTGAGTTTGTTCCATAGCGGGGTGTCTTCAACCCAGGACAGTGTAATGCATCCGCCTCCCCCACCAGTAATGGCAAAAAGGGTGATGGTGTCGGTAGCACTTGCGTCCATCGAGATGGGTGTTTTCAAAGGCAGTCCATTGGTTGGTGGCTCACTCACTCAGAGATGGTTGGAGCAACTTCAACGCATAGCAACTACCATAGTGGTAACCTCTACTACGGTGGTAGCGGTGTCTAAAGCAGTTCAGGTGTCAATAGTAGAAGAACTTGCAGTGGTCTCTGAGCCTGGGGTGGTCTCTCTGACACCCTAGCTGGAATGTCTTTTAGATTGCAACCAATGAATGTGCAGCTGCAGTCCTGTGCACAGTTGCTCGCTCGCCTTGCAACGCAGTGTTCTACAGGGAGCGATCCCTCAAGAGTGGCAATTTGGAATCTGAAGTCATTCAGTTGTGGAATCAGAATGTAGCTCTGTGGAGTGAGCAGGCATGGATGCAACGATTGGAAGATGGGGTTGCAGTCTTGGAAGCACAAGTGCAAATTGCGAAAGCACACTTGGAGGCCACTCAGCAATTACATTTAGAGTATGTTTTCAGTATTCAAGAGGAATTGTTATGCCAACGTACCACCGATGGACTGGCTAAGTAGTTGCGGGCTTTTCCTGGTACAGTCAGTGTCAATATGGAGCAGATGGGTTCACTCCTTGATGCTCTCCAAGGGAATGTATGTGCAGAATGGGACAGGTAATTTGCATGCTGGCATGATGCTATGGTTTCGCAAACATGTTGGGAGATGGCTCCGCAACAAAGCTGACCCAGAACGGATGGTGATGCGGGTGCTAATGCGGGGTCCAGACTGCAGAGTGCTCCTCAGGTGCAAACAGTGTCTAGGCCGATAGGTTCCAATAATTTTATAGGTGGGAGAGGTAGTATGGATAAGGGTAAAGGAGTGGTTGCGGAGTCAGTACCTACTAGGGAGGATTGGCACGGAAAGTATGAAGAGTTGGCTAAAGGCATTGTAGAAGCTATTGTTCGCTCCGGCAAAAGAGTTCAGATGCTAAAGTAGCAAAGGCATTCTCTATGTTTTTGGTTAGAGCTGTGAGCCTATTCTTTTAGTTTATCTTTGCCTCCTCACCCTCCTTGGTGAAATGAAGCATATCGGTTATTGGAAAAGTTTTATAATAAGCACACCTCCTTTCCTGGGCTACCTGATCCTCCCTCATTCGAGCCTTTGGTAATCTAGCGGGGCCAACTACACAACAAGAATGCTGGCAACAGCAATTGCCATAGGGTGCCTAGATTGAGAGGTTCTGCCTACTAAACAATGGCCTGAGCATCAGTCAGTGGATTGGTCAAGGCCACTTCCTTTGCCATTGCTGATGAATGTGGAGCAGGATCGGAGGTTGAAGCTTTGGTTATGAAAGAGGCAATAGGAAACTATTGATGCAAGATTGAGTGGAGCAGAACTAACAAAGCAATTGCAGATGGAGTGTCATGAACACAATGATGCGAGACCAAGCAAGGTTGGGGTAACTGATGGACCTATTCAATTCATTTCCAGTTTGGATGAAGAGTAGAGATCTGGCGATGGCTTTTGGGTGGCCTCGTAGGATAAATAGCACTCGGAGTGTGGTGTGCTATTGCATAAGCAGGTGATGACAGCCTAGGATGTTCAAACAGGCATTAATAAACTGAGATAGCTTGATGTTTTTATTTTCAAATTCTAGATAGATTCAGAAAGAGATGCTTTTGTTCATGTGTACTTAGTGAAGGATTGTGATAACCTTACTGCACTTGGTTCTTTACTAAGGCTATGCCCAAAATGATTGTTGCACTGATGCACGTACACTATTTGATATCTATCATAGGGGATGGGTATCTATTGTGGATTCGCACAGTCCACCATGAATGCCATGTGTTATTGCGTAACCATGCGAGTTAGCAATAGTGACTATGAGGGGTGTTCCCCACGATTTCATCTTATCCATATTTTTCCTTGAGGTCCCAGCATTAGGTTCTTGTGAGACTGCCCCCTTGTTAAAGGGAGGTTCTTGTGTTACTACTGCTATCTTAGTCATGAATGATGTTGAAGGAGGCTTGGTCTCAATGGGATGCTTACAAGGGGATGGAGTTCTTGTAGATAAGACTTTTGGAACCCATATGTAGTTGTTGTCATCATACTAGCCTTGAGCCTATTGCAATTGTTCAAGTATCCACCTGGAATAGTACTTCCATTTTCCCTTTGTTGTCTTACATCTTCTTGATCGAGATTCCTTTCATTGAGTAGCTTGTACTCCCCTTGTACTCCCATTGATGTGGGAATTGAGTGGAGAAGCAAAGATGTGTGATGACATTGATCTTCCATAAACTGAGAGGTTGATGCTAGAGGTGTATCTCTTGGAAGCCCGTAGGGGCTCTTTCCTTTTGGTGTATGAGCCATTGGATTGGTTGGCGAAGGTCTTGACGACCCATTGTTCTTTGTGTCTAGAGCTACAAGGGGATCATCTTCACTTCTCATTTCATACGAGCGACTTCTTTCTTTAACAATTTTCCCTTATGGATGGCTTGAAGCATTTGGAACATTAAGGAGCCATAGTAGCATTTGAACTTACTACCGTTGATGTAGCCATCCATTTTAATGCCATCCATGGTTGCAATTCTACATGACCCTTGGGGTGTGATCTCCACAACTTGGTATGGACCCATACCTCAATATTTTAATTTATGCTTCGCATTCCATATTCTATGTAGCAACACAAGGTCTCCTTCTTTTAAGTCCTTGTTCCAGAGGTTGCAGTTAAACCACCTTTTGCCAATGAGTTTTTTTACCTTTATGCCATAAGCTGCTCTCAACCTCATTTCATCAAGATTTTCAAGCTCGATCAACATTTTTGGAATCACCTCACTGAATATTTGGTCTCTAACTACAACTCTGAGGCTTGGGACTATGAATTCCATGGGCACAAGTGCTTCTACCCTAAACAATAGGCTAAAGGGTGTGTAGTTGATGGTGACCTTATATGCCATTTGGTATGCCCAAAGTGCTGCAATGAGTTTATGCTCCTAGTCATTATGACTAGCTTCTACCATGCACATCATTGTGTAGCACAAGGTCTTGTTTAGCTCTCATCTTGTTCATTAGCTAAGGTGTGGAATTTTGGTGAACAACTCATTAGTATGCGAATTGTGTCATTAACGAAGTGTGTTCCTTGACCACTCATGATTTCCAACAGGAAGCCAAAGCAAGATATTACATTCTCATATAGGACTTTAGCGGCATCATCTTTCCTTGTGGCTTTGGCTTCTTCCCACTTTGTAAAATAATATGTGGCTAGTACTATAATATATCAAGCCTCGGTTCCTTTGGCGCAGCTGGACTAATTGGTCCCACAAAGCCAATATCCCACTTTTCAAAGGTTTGATATGTAAGGACTCCTATCAAAGGCATGTAATCTTGGTTGTGGAGTATGGAGACTTGCTAGCAATAGTCATAGGGCTTAACAAACTCGATAGCATCTGCGAATAGTGTGGGCCACCATAATCTAACTTGTAGTACCTTGTGGCTATAAGCTCTCTGCTTGAAAGAGCCTTGTTTAAGACCTCCACAAATTCATCCTCCCAAACATAGTGGCGCATTATGCCATCTTTCCCTATTCGGTAGAGTTATTCAGCTACTAATTGATATGGGATTGTGTCCTTGCTAAGTTTCCAATCCCTATCCCAGTCCCTTACAATGACGATGTAATCAAACTCAAAGAATGATTGTGTGATGTGTCCAGTCATATATGGATGATTAACCAAATAGAAAAGAGCTTGGTGATCTATAAAGAACACAAACTTGTTTGCCAACAAGTTTTTTGTCCAATGAAATATGATCAGTAGCTTATATAAAGGGTGGGCAATCTTGGCATAGTTGTAGTTGAATCTACGATAATAGTTCGTGTGCCCAATGAACCTCTATATGCCCTTTGCATTGGTGGGAGGGGGTAACTCTAGGATAAGTTTTACCTTATTATAATCTATGGAGATTACATTATGAGACACTACATGTCCAAGTACAACGCTATGTTTAACCTAGAATTGGCATTTCAAGAGATTGAGGGAGATCTAGGACAAACAGCATCTTTCAAACACAAGTCCTCGATACTTAAGGTGATCATTCCAATTGGAATGAACACACAAGTCATCTACAAAAACCTCTAGGAAATTCCTCAGTGATTCCTTGAAGGGCATGATCAGTAGTAGCCTTTGGAATGTTGTGGGAGCATTAGTGAGGCTAAAGAGCATTACCTTTGAAGCATAAACTCCCCATTCTGTGGCACATGTGGTTTTATGTTGATCCTATGGTGCGATAGACAATTGGTTACATCCAAAGAACCCATCTAAGAAGCTACAAGCTTCCTTGCTAGTGACTCTCCCCATAACATGCTCTACGAAGTGTAGCGATGGGCAATTGTCCCTACGAGTTGTGGCATTGACTTTTTTGAGATCCATTTATACTTTGATCTTGCCATTATTTTTTAGAGCTATGATGATGGGTGATACCCAATCTGTATGCTCAATCTCATAGATGAATCCTGTGTCAATTAGTTTCTGCATCTCTTCCCGTACAATCGTCGCATACTTTGGATTCATAGGGTCTTTATTGCACTAGTATAATGTCATCCGAAATTGGAATGGTGTGTTGTACGACCTTTATCAATATGCCCTTTGTATCAGTATATAACACAATGGGATGCCACTATAATGGGCGTGGCCAGAGCGATTGGTCACTAGTAGGATGCAGGTGCATCTTTTGTGCAAGAAGAGTAACCAAGCAATCGTTTCAACTACAACAACAATCGTTCCAACAACAACGGTTGTTCCAATGAGGCGAGGATGGTGGTGGCCACGGACACAGACGCGGAGGTGGAGGTCATGGTCAAAATCGATCGAAAACCTGTCTGCTTTGTTTGGGTGAAGGCCATTGGCAGAACAAATGCCTGGATGCTCAGGAATGGGATTGACAATGTGCGGAGTGGCAAAAGATGGCAAGGAAAATGCCCAGCACTTCAATGGTACACATTGTTGATGATGATCCGCTAGTGTGTCCGAAGATTTTGGTACCAAGCTGTAGGGGCCGACTCCCAAGAAAGGCGACAAGCTACTGGATTGGCCAGCCTAGGAGCATGTACGATGTCAAGTCCGCGAGTTGGTGATGGAGGAGCCACCATTGATGCAACTGGCAGAGTCTGCAACGACGCCCATTGGAGCACATAAGGTGTAGTTCGCAAAACTGGTTGTCCAACCAGATTCAGAGGCACAAGCCAAGTTCAAACTTCACTTACCAGGGAATGGTCCGAAGGCAGTCAAAGCGACTCCATTATTGGTAGCGAACCAAGCCAAGAGGCGGGCAAATTCTCTGCAATGGGAGCCACGGTTGGGAATGCATTCTTGAGGCATCGATCCAGATCTCATTGGGAAGATTACTTAACCTAGTTCTGGGATTCCACCTTCAATTATTACACTCCCTTCACACGGAGTCCGAACCAGAAGAGGTGGATCTATGATTCCTTCCTAGTACCAGTAGTCCCTTTGATAGACATGAGAATCCTGGTGATATCCGCAAAGGCACAAGGGTGGGCTTTTGTTCAAGTGGTGCTGGTAGATGGAGGTTCAGGGGTCAACATCGTCATGTTGAAATCCTACCAAGAAATGGGATGGATGTCCTGGGAACCAGTGCCATTTTTAGTCCACATGGCTGATCAATGCCGACCACTCGAAATCTTAAGGGCCATTGTTTTGGAGGTGGCAAGCATCTCGTTCGTGGTCTCATTCATGGTGCTCAACATGCAAGCCCCGCAACACCAGAGTATAGAGTCCTCTTGGGCAGGCCTTGGTTGCGGCAAGCAAAGGACAAGCAAAATTGGGAGCAAAACGTCATTTTAGTGTGGAGAGGAAAGAAGAAAGTGCGGGTCACAATGGGAGTGGTAGCACCTTTGGCGGATGCAGTACGACCTTTGTTGATCGAGATGGTGAACATGGTAGACAGATTGGAGGATGATGAGGAGGAAGCCTTTCTCAAAGCAAATTCGGAGTTAGTTCCAATCTTCACTATTGATGTGGAGGGCATTAGGGAAAGTTACATGCATCAAAGTCTTCTGGCGGGTTCCAGAGGAGGTGACTGAGCCCCAGCAAGCAGCAGTAGCGGATATGGATCTACAGAATCTCCTGTAGCAAGAGAGAGAGTTCGAAGAACGCATGAGCCGAGTCACACGAGTGCAAGAAGATGCTCTGGATACAGTATATCTAGAAGAGGATGGAGCATCTAAACTAGTCAAAATCAACACATTGTTGATGGCTGAATTCCGTAGTGAACTGATAGCCCTCTTGAAGGAATTTTTTGATGTGTTCGCATGGGATTATGCAGATATGAAATGTCTGGATCCAAAATGTTACCAGCATTGGGTGAACTTCAAATCAGAGGTGACTCCAACAAAGATACAATGGTATCGTATGAATTCGCATGTGCCCAAGCAAGTGCGAGAAGAGTTGGAGTGCTTGCTGCAAGTGGGATTCATCGCACCGATCGAGAAAATCTGGAGTAGATTTCCCCGATTGTCATTGTGCCAAAGAAGAATAAGAATTGTGGATTTGTGTCAACTACCGCAAGTTGAATGCGGCCACTATACCCAATCCATTTTCCTTGCTGTACATGGATTCTATGCTAAACGAAGTGGCATGGCATGAGGTACACTCCTTCTTGGATGGGTATAGCGGGTACAATCAAATTAGAATGGCTTCGAAAGACCAGCCCAAAACAATGTTCATCACATCATGGGGGGTCTATGTCTGCACAATCATGTGGTTTGGATTGGGGAATGCTCCCTCGACTTTTCAACGAGTGATCTAGGAGATTTTTGGCTCTTACTTGACATATTTCATGCAGATTTTCTTGGATGATATCAGTGTGTTTGGAACATTCACCAAGCACCTGGAGCATTTGCAAAAGTGCTTCCAACAATGCAGGGAGGTCTCCTTCAGTCTGAATCCTATGAAATGTGCATTCGTAGTCCAGCGGCCGACTCCTGGGGCATGTGATCTCAACGGAAGGATTTGTGGTGGATCTGGACAAAGTGGCAATAATTATGCAAGCACCGGCTCCAACAACACCTAAGGAGTGCTTGCATTTTTTGCATCAAATTTGATGGGATGGCATACATTTGCGGTTCTTGGCTCACATGGCAATTCCCTTGAATGCATTGGCTCACGTGGAATCGAAGGCATTTGTGTGGACCGTAGAGTGTGACCAAGCATATTGGCAACTCAAGATCCAGCTTTCTAGAGCACTAGTGCTGATGTCTCCGGATTGGGAGAAGAATTATCATGTGTTTGTGGATGCCTTAGATAGAGCTATTGGGACTGTCCTGATGCAGGAAGATGCGGATAAATGGCATTTCCCAATCTACTATGGAAGCCGACAGCTCTCAACAGTCGAAAAGAATTACTTTGTCACGGAGAGAGAAGGATTGGGCATGATCTATTCCATCAAAAAATTTCGGCATTATTTGTTGGGCCGACCTTTTGTATTCCATGTTGACCATTCCGCATTGTTGTATTTGGTAAAACAGCAAAGTCTTATGTGCCGATTGGCACGCTGGGTGTTGCTGATGCAGGAATATGATTTTGATGTGATTCGTCGACTGGGCTTGCAGCATGCGATAGCAAAATTACTTATCTCGACTGGAGTCTAAAGAACTACCAATAGAAGTGGATGACCAGTTTCCTAATGTGGAGCTAGCAGCAATTTTCCAGGCGGATCCAATTGAGGTGGAGGCCGAAGTCATTCCGAAAGGCCCATTTTCATGGTATGATGAGATGCTTTCGTTCCTATCTACCGGCATCATGCCCAAGTACATGAATAGAGACCAGAGGAAACGATTGGCGTTGTGGAGCCGATCCTTTGAAGTAGTCCTGGCCAGTTGTACTGACGACATCTGACAGAGGCCCTGCTGCAGTGTGTGTTCTACCTCATGAGTAGGAGGCAGTGTTGATGGAAGCCCATTGCGAGGTTTCGGGTGGTCATTTTGCAGGAGAAGTAACTGCAAAGAAAATTCTACAAGCAAGCTTATGGTGGCCAACCATGCAGAAGGATGCTAGATGGTTTGCAAAGAGTTGCGACCTCTGCCCACGGTTGGGCCAAAACCCACAGATCGGGATCATATATGTTGCTTAACCCCATATTTCCTCTAGAGCCATTTTAGAAGTGGGGTCTGGAATTCATGGGTCCATTCAAGCCCGTAGCTGCCCACACAAGGAATTGTTACACACTAGTAGCCATTGACTACCATACCAAATCGGTGGAAGCTTGGGCTTTGCAGGATAGTACCGCAAATTCGGTATTAAAATGCATGTACCGCGATGTGTTCACTTGGTTCAGTTGCCCACAAGAAGTCTTCCCCCTACTATCCACAGGCTAATGGATTGGTTGAGTCTACAAATCATACTTACAAGTGGATTATGTTGTTGTTGGTGAATGAGCACCACATGGATTGGGATGAGAAGGCGGCACTATGGGCTTACCACACATCATTCAAGGTGGCAACGGGGTTGACTCCTTTTAATTGGCATTTGGGTTGGAAGCAATCATGCCAATCGAGCATATTGTTTCGAGTCTGCAGATTGCAGTAAAGGATAGACTCCTTCCTGTAGAAATCTATGGTGTTCCGGTTGGATGTTCTAGATCGGTTGGATGATATGCTGCTGGAGAGCTACTATCTCACCTTGGAGGTTCAAGCAAGGCGAAAGCAGAGGGTGAATTTGGCCTCGAAGAAAAAATCTTTTGAGCACGGCCAACTGGTTATTCTGTTCAACACTTGCCTTGGGCGGATGCTAGGGAAGTTGAAATTGCAATGGTCTGGTCCATTCTGGATTTTTCATGATTGCAGATCAACATCGTTCTATCTTGCGGATTTGCAAGGTCACGTACTTCCACATCCAGTTAATGGTTTTTGGTTTCATCCATACCATCATGGTGGCAGTCTTCAGTGCCCATTTTTGATATCTAATGAGGTGCATATTTCTTGGGTTGAGGTGGAAGGCAGCATATCTTTTGCATGAGGACACGTGGCAGAAGGGTTCAAGGCATGATGACAGCAGTCTTCTATGAGGTCCTATCCCAACCGCCATGCAACTACCTATCGTAAAGGCGGGGTATTGGCAATTTGGATTGCAATTCTTGAGAATTTGTCTACATGTACCAGTTGCTTGCTTGTTTTTCCTCATCGCACTTGCAGTCCTCTTGAGCTCCTTCACCTTCCAGCTTTCATCTTGATTCAGCACCCTTTCCTTCCTTCTACTTCGCATAGCTATGGGGATGGCTCATGCATAGTTTCTTCCTTTACTTCCGCTGGTCTACATTGATTCTAAGTCGATTGATGCTTGTCTTCAACTACTACACCTTCGGAGTTTCAACAGCATTGATTGGCAAAGGGTGAATATTCATCCAGCAGCATTGGCGCTTTGTTAGCAGCTGGTAGTGGGTATTGCTGTGGAATTTTTGGAGGAGCATCGGGAGCTTACAATGCAATTGATTTATCAGCGATTATTTTTTCCCATGGATGGAGGAGTGTTCGTGCAGCCGACCTGTTCAACGGAGGCGATGGTGGCTGAGTTTGGAACTCTTGCCAGAGGAGAATACAAGCTAAGTGCATGCCAGGATGCACAGATGCGGGATTTATATCGGTGGATTTTGGAGTCTGTGTTTTTGCAAGCCAAAACTTATACAATCACTCCTCGATCTCAAGGGATGATCACAGTTTCTGAGCAATGGGTTGTGCCATGGGCTCATGTTTTGAAGGAGCGCATCCATGCAGAGGCTCAAAGGAAGGTGATAGCGGTGGAGAAGAAGCAAGTGGTGCATTCAAAGATTGGGCAAATTCTAGAGATCTTGTTTCCCTTTCATCTTGAGTCTACGGCGCCTCAACGGAATACGGCTTTGGTTCTTACTCTTGAGCCTAAGGGACCTGTACAGGGGGAGGCTGAGGGTTCCGCTAGTAGAGCGCCCAAGAAGCAGAGAAGACAAGGGCCTCATCTTAGTCAAGGGGTGGTTTCTTCTATTGCATCCTTGACTCCTTCTCATGCAGGTGGAACGGGAAGTGTGTTTACCAGTGGGGCAGCATCAACTCAGATCAGTGTCATGCCTCCACTTGCACCATTGGTCATGGCTGAGAGGGTGACAGTGATGGTAGCTCCCGCAACCATGGCGATGGGGGTTTCTGGAGGTAGTCCACTGGTAGGAGGGTCAGTCACTCAAAGGCGTGGAGCAACTTCAATGTTCAGCAATGACCACTACGGTGACTTCTCCAACAGTGGTGGTGGTGTCCGGGGCAGTGCGAGTGTCTGCACCAGAGGCATTGATAGTGAGTAATCTCTAAGCCTGCGGTTGTTTCTATGGTGTCCTCAGCTTTTGAGCGCCACCTCTTAATGTACAGCTACAGTTTTGTTCTCAGTTGCTCGCTCAGCTTGCCACACAATATGGTGCGGGGGGTGAATCAGCAAGGGTGACAAGTTTGGAATCGATGGTCACTTAGTTGCAGATTGAGAATGAGTCCTTGCGAAGTCAACAAGCAAGGTTACAACAACTGGAGGACAGGGTTGTGGTCCTCAAAGCACAAGTGCAAGTGGCGGAAGCTCACCTGGAGGCCACTCAGCAGTTGCATTCAGAGCATGTTTCATGCATTCATGAGGAATTGTTACGCCGACATACTACCGGTGCATTGGACGAGTACTTACGGGCTTTTCCAAGAAATGTAAGCATCAACATGGAGCAGATGGGGGCGCTCTTGGAGGCTCTTCAAGGGGATGTTCGAGCGGAGTGGGACAGACAAGTTGCACACTAGCATGCAACTATCGTTCCGCAAACATGTCGGGAGCTGGTTCCACAACAATGCCGACCCAAGATAGATGGGGATGCTGGTGCTGGTGCGGGTCAGCAGTCCGCAAAGTGGTCAAGTGCAGATAGTATCTGGACCAATGGGTTCCAATACTTCCATAGGTGGTAGTGGTGGTGCAGATAAGGATAAAGGAGTCATCACGGAGTCTGTGCACACTAGGGAGGATTGGCTTGCAAAGTACGAAGAGTTGACAGATGGCATTGTGGATGTGGTTGCTCGCTCTAGCAAAAGAGTGGAAGTGTTGAAGCAGCAAAGGCGTTCCGTGTGTTTGTGGTTAGAATTGTGTGCTCATTCCTTCAGTCTGTCATTGCCTCGTCATCCTCCTTGGTGGAAAGAAATAGATAGGTTTTTGGAGAAATTTTACAATAAGAACACTACCTTCCCTGGATTGCCAGATCCTCCTTCGTACGAGCCGATGGTAATTCAGTGAGACCAGCTACGCCACAGGAGCGTTGGCAATAGTAGTTGCTACCCAGTGCATGGATTGAGGAGGTATTGCCCACTCAGCAATGGTTTGAACAGCAAGCGGTGGATTGGTCCAAGCCACATCCTTTGCAGTGGCTAATGAATATGGAGCAGGTCGCAGGCTGAAGATGTGGTTGCGGAAGAGGCAGCTAGAGACTGCTATTGTGCTAGTTCGAGTGGAGCTAAACCGACGACACAGTTGCATGAGGAGTGCCCTGGAAGCAGTGATGCGGGACTGAGCAAGGTGGGTGTCATTGATGCATCTGTTTAGTGTATTTCCAGTTCGGATGAAGAGTAGTGATATGGCAATGGCTGTTGGATAGCCTCGTAGAATAAAAGCACCAAGAGTGCGGGATGCTTCTGGATAGGCAAAGATCAAAAGTGTCTGGAATACAGGATGCTTTTGGACAGGGAAGCTAAAAGCTAACCGGAGTGCTGTGTGCTATCGCACAAGTAGGTGAAGACAACAAAGGACATTTAGACATGCATTTAGACTGATGACAGTTGATGTTCTTTTTCTAAATGGTTCGGAGATGAGATGCTTTGTGATTCATGTATTTTAGGATTAACTTACTGCACCTGGTTCTCTGCCGAGGCTATGCCCAAAATGATTGTTGCACATACACTATGTAGGCATCTGACTTCTATTCTGGGGATGTGCATAGTGTGGTTTGCATAGTCCACCATGAGTGCCATGTGTTATTGCATAACCATGCGGGTTAGCAGCCGTGACTCTGAGGAGCGTGCGAGGTAGGCTAGCTGCAAGGATTGGCGGTTCAATTCTCCAAGCGGTTGAGTCTTCAACAGTCGCTTCCCTAACCATTAGATAGTTTTTGTACGCATGCTATTACTAGCATTTTGATGTTGTTTTGTACACGGTTGTTGTGCGAGCTCTTGCTCCGGAATATAGAGTTCCTCAGTGTTCTGTCTCTATTTGCATTGTCTGTATTCCTTTTCCATAAATGTTACGTGCATCGTTTTATCTCTGTTTCCCGTAGCGTCTGTGCATAGTTATGATGCTACAAAGAGCATGGGTTTGAGAATCTTGTACCAAGTGTTGGTACCCATGTCTTCAAACCCTCTTGCTTGAGCGGTTGCCATGGCATGTCTATGGTGGTGTGCTATGATGTGGAAGGGATCGCTTATGCTAGTGATGGTGGAGTTGGGATCATGGCTAGGTGCTATGTTGGTGTTAGAGGGCAGTGGTGGCTATGGTGCCATGTTGAATAAAGACATGATGGTATCTATAAGTGGGGTAGGCCACATGAGAATAATCAAACTAGCTAATGTAGGTTTGAATAATTTATTATGATATAGGACTATAATGCTCGTTGGGGGATACCGCTCATCGTTAATGCCAAAAACTCGGTTGAAGACATAGTCGACATCCCCACGGCCATATACACTTGCAACCATTTTAAGTTTTGTTCTAAGATCTCTAGGTTGCAAGATAGGTCTTGTAAGGCATTAGGCTTGACTAGTTCAAGCATAGGACTCTCATTGGAGAAAATTGAGTCCTGAAATTCTCTAACCCACGCCATGAAGTTATATAAAATTGGGTAGTAGTAGAGCATTACAATGTCTGTGTCATCTTGGAGGACCATGTCCTAGTGATAATAGAACTTGTCAATTAGGGGATAGGCCTAATAATTAGTGTGGCAAACTAGTGTTTCTAGGTCATGTGCTGTGAGTGGGTTATCAAAATGGATGTCATGATGGAGTGCACCAGAAGAGATGGTGTGGAAAAAGTAGTTAAAGGTGTCTTCAACCATATAATTTGTGAAGCAGAGTGAGGAGGCACGGGTTGATGCATTTAGCAGCCACTCATGGAGGCTTTTGGGATCTTGTTGCAGGGGAGCGAATGCTCTAGCTACCTGTAGATCTACCTTGAGGTTAACTATTTGATGCTATCTCTGTTGAAGTACTGCATTGAAGTACTGCATGGTCATTCCATTAACTATGCCTGCTGCTGAACCACCCTTGCCTCTAGGACCTGTTTTTCCTCATGTGCCCTTGCATATTTCTCTTGTTCCAACATGACTTAGCACCATAGAGTATCATTTCTTGCCCGCTCCATGGCCAAGGCCTCTTTTATTTGTTGGAGCTCCATTTCACACTTCTTGCCAATTCACGGCCTTTAGACCACTCTCTTCTACCACAAGCCTCTCAGCCTTCTCCTTTTGCAGGGCTGTCTCTGTGAATTGGAGCTTGCCATTGGCTCTAGTTGCTACAAGATTTTGTTTAACCGAGTATTCATGTCTCCTTGCTAGGATCTGCGTGCAGCTACCATCATGGACTCCATAAAATCAAGCTCCTTTTGCATGGCCTAATGCTGCCTTCGTGCATAAGTTTAGAGTAGGCCTTTACTGTGATGTATGTGCTAGAGGTATGAAACTCCATCACTTGATATGCACGTATGTGATGAGACTGTTGTGGCAGTCGTTGTTCGGGGCCCTGTATTGGTTTCCTGGTTGCGCTTGCTTGACCTGTTCTTAAGTGGGATGAGGGGCAGTCTATGATTTCTTTTGGGTCATATTTATGATTTCTTCTCCTTCTTGAATAGGCCTCTTTAGGCAGCATTCTTGTCTACAGCCTCTGCTTCTCTCTTTCGTGCTTCCTCCTCTCTTACTCTAGGAGTTTAGCCTATTGCTATTGAGGTCATCTTGTTGCTTTTTCTTCCTAATGCAGCTCCGTCATGCGTTTAAGCATAACATTTATAGTGCTTCTTATTTTTAGGTCTAAAGCATCATTAGCACACAAGGCTTGCATAACTAAAAAGAACCACGAACATGACTTAAATAACTTAAGAAAACCACAAACATAACTGAAGAGAGCCACAACATGACTTTTATGTCTAAAGAATCATCAGCACGCAAGGCTTGCATAACTATAGAAAACCACAAATAGGACTTAAAGAAAGCCAGTGATCTCATACGAGGCAGAATCATGAAATTACAATGGTAACAATGGTTATACCTTCCGCGTAAGCCTTCTCTGCAACGGCTTGGAAAGACTTCTTTAATGATCACCTCGTTGTTTTCTTAATAGGGGAGTTTTTTAGAAGAACTATATCTTTGACTGGCTTGGCTAGAGTAGTCACAACAATAGGAATCCCCACTAACACAGGATAACTTGGATTGCCCTTCATGGAAGGTTTTAGCAAAGGAATGAATGTACCTACATTACACATGTGCAATCAAAATCTGCAAAAACCGCTTCATGAGAGCTTAAGTAAAGTCTATATGTGGATGCTTTGATGTGAGCCTTGGCAAGGCAAATAGAAAAGGGACTACAGAATGAGGCACTGGCTATGTGATGTTGGCAAGTGAAAGATTACAATTTTCTTAGCAAAGCAGTAGGAAAGGGAGCATAGCAACATGAGGCACTGGCTAGCAATGAATTCACATAGCTAAGAGATTGCAATTTCACTGTCTAAGGAGCGAGCATCAACTCTTTTACAACGAAATAGCAAGGAAGTAGGACATGAGAGAGAGAGAGAGAGAGAGAGAGAGAGAGAGAGAGAGAGAGATGATACGATCGTCTCCTCCGCCATGCACAATGTATGAAGAGAGCCCACACCAAGTAAGAAGTAAAGACAAGCATTCATAGTGCAAGCTAGAGACTCCAAGAGATCCAAGGAAGAACAGATGAGTTCACTAGGCTATGGAATAAGAGTGAATTTCACGCTATGAAGGGAGAAGGGATGGACAAGACTTCGAGAGGAGAATGACACAAACAAAAGGATGAAGGGCAAACATCATCCTCACAAAAAATTCGTCTCCTCCGCCATGCACAATGTATGAAGAGAGCCCACACCAAGTAAGAAGTAGAGACAAGCATTCATAGTGCAAGCTAGAGACTCCAAGAGATCCAAGGAAGAACAGACGAGTTCACTAGGCTATGGAATAAGAGTGAATTTCACGCTATGAAGGGAGAAGGGATGGACAAGACTTCGAGAGGAGAATGACACAAACAAAAGGACGAAGGGCAAACATCATCCTCACAAAAAATCAAGATGTTGCCATGCAATGAGAGATGCTACACATGTTTTGTCTACAATGCAACAGTGCTATGAAAGAAATGTTGGAATGCCAAGTCATAAAAGCTATACTCCGCGTCACAATCGTTTCTACTCCATGTCCCTTCCTAGCCTGTGTTCTACCATCAAACTTGCATGCAACAAAAATAGCGATTCACTCTTTGCATCTAAAAAGTGTTTCGTGGATTACATTACAAAATCTCCTTTTTGAATTGCAAACAAGCATCTTTGACTAGTCCATCACACAAACCACGGATGGAGGTGGTGGCCTAGTCATTACACGCTCCACCAAAATTCTTTTGGAGCTCTGAAATGACTTAAACTACACCGCTATCAAACATGTATACCAACTAATGTAAACTGCACCACTATCAAACATGTATAACAAGTTACCGGCACTAACAAGTACTAATGAAAACCTGGAAGAATGAAGTAAAGAAATTAGAACTGAAGAAGTTGTATGAATGCGAGGAAATGGAAAAATACATCAACCTTTCTCGAATCCACTACTTTCTGTATCCATTGAATCAGTAGAGCGTTGAGCTTGTGCCATTTTGCTAAAGGAAGCTGATCAGAGAAACTAGCAATGCAAGTTGGAGGAGATGCGATGCTCACACCATCATCTTTCCTTATATAGAGGTTGTAGCTCCACTACTGAAGGACAAGTGACATTTTGGCACACCACTCTGGCAATTTGATTTAGCATAGTTAATATGGAGCGGCAAACCTTCTCAGCGCAGAAGGACCCACGAATTCGATTTCACCTTCAGAATTCGTTGTGAGCCATCACAGGCCATGCCTATAGATCATATCTAATCTTTGATGCGATTCAATGCTACCTCCTCTCAAAACAACACGCACAAGGTAAATGGAGAAATTTAAGCCCAGTAGTAAAGTCTACAACCTCTGATCGCGAGTCTTCTTTGTACAGTAGCATGCATTGCTTTTGTATCAAATTCATCCAGTCTTGTTAGTTCAACAATTGCCTATCTTTGTCTTTTAACCCTTTCGTCTTGATATATTTTTCTCTTCTACTTGCAGTTCAATCTTCTATTTTTCTTCGTTCAAGTAAAATCATAGCAAGGAGTCTAGTGAAGAATCTCACGACTACTCGGGGTCGCTAGCACTTATAGAGAGGTATGTCATTTGGCACTTCCAATTAGCTATGGTAGTAGCAATGGGCGAACCATTTGTAAGAGTGCAATAGAAGACTGGTGACATTCATGCTTCACCACCCACCTGCTTCAGCAAAGCGACCATCTTTACTTTCTTGGTGAGGTCCAACCATTTGTCTTTTCTAATGTTTATCGGCCCCTTCCCCGAGTGGTCAGAGAAAAGGCAAGTTCATGTTTTTACTGATAAAGTAGGCCAAAAAAGCTTTCCCTCTCCTCCCCCTCAGAGGTCCTATCGTGGTCCTATCCTTGGCTCTAGGAAGGGGACCGTCAGGTTAGGAAAGGTTCACACCGCGTGCTCGCCCATGGAGGAGGAAATAAAATTGGAGGATGGTCACCGGGTGTGGTGGTTCACACTAACTGGTGGTCATCAAGATGTGAATGTATTCCATTGGTGTAACGGCCGGAAGAGATGGAATGGGCCAATCATGTAGTGGTTGAAGCCATGGAATGGATGGCCTTCATGGGCTGGACACAAAAATTTTGTATGTGTCCCGGCTCGTCCCTCCTATTGGGCCAACTAGGACGGTAGCCCTTCACACGAGGATGACCGTCGGGTGGTGTGAACCCAACCTATCCTTCCCGCCCCTAAATCCCTCCGAGATAGGAAGGAGATCGTTAGATAAGGCGTGAGATCGGACGGTCTAAGAGGGTTTCTAAAGATACTGTATGTTTGTGTCTTCTGCTTCAAGGCTGTAGATGCGGACCCGAGCTTGTGAGCTCCATACCCATCGAACACCTTGCCTCCCAAATCGAATCCCTCTGAGATCCTCGAAGTCTGCACGGGCCCTGAACTGCAAACTACGCGGGCATCAAGCAAGGATGGAGGGTGGGGGGGGACGAGAATGTCTGGCTATGTGCTCGGGGCTCGGCTGTTGTGGGAAAGGCCTCTTGGCGTGTGTGCTCCAGTAGCCCCAGAGGCTCCATGCATCCCTAGACGGAACCGTCAGATAAGGCGAGAGATCGGACGGTGTGAGAGGATTAGGGTTTCCATCACTTTGCAATACATTGTATTTTTTTTTTGGGTCTTCTTCTTCAAGGCCATAAACACAGCCCGAAGCTTGCGAGCTCCATAGCCAGCTTCCCCCGCCATGCCTCCCAAATTGGATCCCTCCCAGATCGTTGAAGTCTTCGTCAGAGTCACCGGTGGTGAAGTCGGAGCTGCGTCCTCTTTGGCTCCCAAAATCGGCCCCCTTGGCCTCTCCCCTAAGAAAGTTGGCGAGGACATCGCCAAAGAAACTGCCAAAGATTGGAAGGGCCTCCGCGTCACCGTCAAGCTCACCGTCCAGAACCGCCAGGCCAAGGTCGCCGTCGTTCCCAGTGCTGCTGCCCTGGTCATCAAGGCCCTCAAGGAGCCCGAGAGGGACCGGAAGAAGACGAAGAACATTAAACACAATGGGAATATCTCCTTGGACGACGTGATCGAGATTGCGAAGATCATGAGGCCGCGATCCATGGCCAAGAACTTGGCGGGGTCTGTGAAAGAGATTCTGGGGACCTGTGTCTCTGTGGGATGCACTGTCGATGGAAAAGATCCGAAGGATTTGCAAAAGGAGATCGAGGAGGGCGAGTTAGAGATTCCGGAGGAGTAATGCGTTTGGCATTGAGTAGAGGATCGTGTCTGGAACGCGTTACAGAGAGCTGCCAAGTTTTTTCCGTTAAGTTTCTTTCAAACGCTTAGGTGTTGTACATACCAGAGAAGAGATTTGAGTCGCCCGTCCTCTGGATGTGGGCTACTGCTTCTCCGTTGTGTTTGACCAGAACCCCGTGAGGTAGCAATTCTCCTGTAACCGTTTGTTATGACGAGGCCAAATTATTGCGAACGACGACGTGAGTCGACGTTGAAACGTCGTGAGGTCGGTTCGAAATCAAGCATTCTACGTATGCTTGACTTGCGGTCTGTTACATTCCCAGAAGAAAATCTTACTCTGCTGCTTTTTGTGTCAGCCATGAGACTTTGATTCAGCATCCAGAAACTGAATTTGCAGGCATACAAAAATGTCTACCTAAGAGTAGGTTAGTGTCATTTGTCTACCTGCATGGGACCCCATGCACATTTGAAGATTGAAGTTTCTTGGCTTGAACATGTTTACTTAAGGAATAACAATACAAGGTGAAGGTATCTTGCAACTGTCTTCTCCTTAGAATGTGGATGAACTAAAAAGTGTTTTGGTTTTGCTTCTCGTTTTAGTCTCAAGGGATATTTCTATATGGGCTACCAATTGACAGGAAGCATTGGAGTAACCGAAGGAGCCGTAGGTGACGCTCTAACTCTCAAGTTCCCATCACTGTAGCGTGCACGCCTTTTAAAGTTACAGTAAACCATGTGGTAATGCAATTGGGGTTGTCCTACTCCAGTATAGGGCTCCTTGTCATATTTGATCTTAGCTTTAGCCAAGGCCTTCCCGAATAGGAGGCATTGGATGGCCTTGCTCTTGCGTTGGCATTCAAGCATTGGAGACATCATTTTTTATTGGGCAATATGCACTTCTCATCCTTTGGATTACTTACAGACAGTTAATGGGTGGTCTTTATATGCTACAATATTGTTTGTCGTGCATTAATCTATAATAAGTAAGTCAATTTATTAGCTTATTAAGGCCCCCATCTCCTTTTGAATAGTGGCCTCGAGTATCAAAAAAGCTTTACTCAATGATGAGTGATGCTCCTTCATGGTCCTAATGGTACCAACACTAAGTAAAAACTTTTGAGTATATTTTCTTCCACTTGTGGTCCAAGCATTAATCACTTTTCTCTCGAGTTAAGGCTGAGAAGAAGTCATATAAGAGCAAAGAAAACATTGCAATGATGCAAGATTGCCTTTTCAAATGAGTATGACCTTCTTTGGGTAGTTGAGGCTAAGCCTCATCCTTTGTGAAGAGTCTTTTGACAGTCTGGGAAGATGTCTCTACAGCTTTGTGATTAGAAGCTTTGATCACGTTTTCCACTTGTCTTATGACTTTTCACACTAAACTTTTTTGATAGAAGAGCAGGTAGGGGTTCAAGGCTTCTATTTGGCTATAAATGACTGTAAGATTTGATATTTGTGCATGTCCTTTGTAATTACTTGGACATATAGAGATTACATTTGGTGCCCATGGTTTAAAGGTTTGGGAAGGAGTTTAGCTAAGGTGATGAGTATATGTCATGTTGGGGGTGAGCATGAGTAGGCTAATACATTGACTATTTGGATGTAGATTGAATGGTAGGAAGGTTCAGGGCTTGTCTTATTTGGGCGAGATAAGACAGATGCCATATTAGTTTTAGTGATCATAGCGAGCATGTTTTGAGAGTGGCCACCTTTCTTTTCTACTTCAGCTTTGTGTCTTGTCCTTTTTGTCTTTTTAATGGAACTAAATTATTCTTTATATTTGGCTGTGTATTTTGTTTTCATTGGATTTCTTGTTATTGTTTTCTTCTTCATTTTCTTCTCTCTCTCTCTCTCTCTCTCTCTCTCACTTATAGTTATCACTTTTCTTTTTAAATAATTCCAAATCGTAAGATTGGATGAATTATAGTCTTATGAAGGTACAAGTCCTTAATGTCATTTTATGGTCCATGTTATGAGCTCAGCACAAGGGAGGTCAATGATTTGTAGCAGGACTATGCCTTATACTATGAATAAGGCTTTGTATTTGTCAATAGAGCCATTTGAATTGTACTTGATCCAATAGACTGCTGATAAGACTTGTTTAGCACTTGAATTGTAAGATTATAATCATCTCTTTGTCAGAAATTCTTTCACCGATCTCGATAGGTTTGACTTAAAAATGAGATTCATTGACATTTAAAGGATATGATATACAGCTGTGGTTTTAAAGGCATAATACTGGCACCGGTAGCCTGCCTTTGTATGTATTCTCCAATTGCTTAGCCATCTATTTTCTGAGGACGGCTAGGAGAAGGGCCTTTAGGCAATGATTCTGGGGTTAGATTTTGTGGTTTGGCCAACCTACAAATTTGCATACAAAATAAAACATGGCATGTATGAGAGGGGTTTGGAAGGATGTCAAGAAATTGGTTCCTCAGTAAACAGCAAAAGCTTGCTGAACTCTCCTGCAAGGTTTCAGGGCATCCCACTTGTTTCACTCTGTGTAGTTTAAGCCTATAAGCCTGATTCACAGATGTCTACAGCAGATGCAGTCTGTGGAGTCTAAGCCTGATCTACAGATGTCTGCAGTGGAAACAATCTTTGGTGCCCAACAATGGAGTGTTCTGCGGGTTCTTGACTGTTCAGCAATGATCTTTCAACACCTTACACTTTATCGTCACATCAAGAATACCTGTGGAAGGGTTGCAGCCCCAATCAGTTGAGCAGATTGCAGCAAAAACTTTACAGCTATGTGCTTTAGCTCAGGGTGTAGATCAGCAGGTTCTAGCTGGGAACATTTCTGTGTAGTCTCATTCTGGATGATATCGACTTCCAGGCTGAGTTGTCAGAAACCAAATAGTGAGCAATCATGTGTATTTGGTTTCCTTGGAGGTAATTGTTGAAGTTGGTACATTCAGTTCTTGAATTGATCTCCCTCTTCTTCTGATTGATTTCTTAGCTAAGTTATTTTTGATTTGGCTCATAGTTTCCATTCAGCATGCTTCATGGTTTGGATCCTCTCAGCTGTTTAAAGGTGAGGAATAGTCTCTCGATGTCATGGGGAGCAAGGAAGGAATACCCTATGGTTTGTTCTGTAGGGACTGCTAACAAGAAGGGGAGTAAGCAGTGGTGTATCTTCTCCTTTGCTATGTCCATAACTGGGCTAACTAGGGCAAAACTAGGTTCAAGGGCTAAGATCGAGGATTGTGGGATTAGGGTATAGTCACCTTAACCTAAGGTTTTATATTGGAGCCAACATAGATGATGTTTACATCCAATGGACGAGAGTTGATCCATCATGAAAGGCAAAGCTAAAGTAAGCTATTCTGGGGAAAGCATGGCTTAAAGGAAAAACTGAGGCCTTATAAGGTTTGCGTTATGCACGATGCTTAAAGTCAACGCTACTGCTAAAGATAACAAAGACAGGCTTATAAATACAAGCCTAGGATGACATACTGGAATATCTTGGCGAATCCTAGAGCTGGATGCCTCACGTGAATGAGACGCATGATTTTACCTTATCTTGGCAAGCTCTCATGGTAAGCTCGGGGGTGGCCCAAAAGTATTGAGCCTATGGTTGGGAGGTGAGTTGCCATTCAACCCTAAGAGAATTTTGTCTCTTTGCTTTTAATAGTGTAAGATTCTTGCTCGAAGGCCTATATCCTACCAAGGTCAGAATTGACTTGACCTGGTTGGGGTTTATTTCATTTGGTATCAGAGCCAGTTTTGAGTGAGCAAAGGATCTTTGGAAAGATCAAAGAACTGTCATTAGTCAGCCTGTCTTAAGTTGGGTCGATAGCAAGCATGGAACCACTGCAGGCAACCTTGATCCTCTTGTAGTGGTGTATAGGTAGCAACAATAGTTTGTGCAGCGTTTGCCCACTCAAATGGGCTGAAAGCTGATTGCTTTGATCAGATTTGCCAGTAGGTGGGCCTAGCTTTCTACACTATCTTATCTAATACATGCCTGGGCATGTCTGGCAAGCAGTTGCAGTCTGGAGGGTTGGCAACTAGGCTACAAGCAAGTCGCAGGCTGGTCGTAGGGCAATTAAGCTGACTCTGTTGGTGTTTTGCAAGCTAACTTTAGTCTGGGATTGAAACAGTCCCAAGGTGATTGCAGCTTGGATAGGTGTCTGAAGGGCTAATAGGATCATACATCACTGCCTTGGGTGCATCTAGGCCTGTTCAGGTAAGTGTTAGTCCATGAAAAGTTTTTGCTAACACAAGGGCACATGTAACATGGATTGGTATTCCATGTTTGGATGACTAAGCTCGCATGCATATGTTTTTGTTAGAAACTGGTTGTACAGATACGTTTGCTTCTGATTGTTAAGTGCAAGCAGCCTTCGCTATATATCGACACCCTCTTGAGCTACATGCCCTAATAAAAGAAGTCAATCATCTTAACAAGAGCTGAAGCCTCTCTAAACACATCAAGCGCATGACTTTTAAATATAGGTTAGTTAAGTAGCATCACCTAAGACTAGTTCACTCAATGGTTGAACTACAATAGATATTTGGAGGGATGGTCGACTTTAGAGTATGCATTTTCAATGCTTGCATTGATGCTTATTCCAACACCAGCTTATCGATGCCCATCAATTGTGTTAGCATCGATAGAAAGCATAACAAGTGGAATTCGTGTGCATTGTGGGGAGTGTAACTCTAGTGCGACCTTTTCTTACCAAATGGTTCATCGGCATTGTGGGGAGTGTAACTCTAGTGCGACCTTTTCTTACCAAATGGTTCATCGGCAGACAATTCCAATCCTTATCTCATTGGTGTTGAGAGAATGGACATAAATACATCATATGCTAGCATGGATCAGCCTCTACATTCTGATCATGCACATTTGAAAGTAAGCTCTCAGCATGAGGCATTTCCATCTACATCATCTTAGAATGATTCTAGTGATGCACAACGTATCACGTGTGTTCATGAATCTGACCTTCTACTACAACAAATGACATAGATACGTAGCTTGCAAGCTGCATGAGGCATTTTCAATCAAGAATGATTCTAGTGATGCACAATGCTTCATCTGTGTTCATGAATTTGACCTTCTACTACGACAAATGACATAGATACGTAGCTTGCAGGCCATTCCAACATCCATAATTGATGCTTTCACCTCTAACATGGGGCATATCATGTCCTTGACTCTCTAACTGTTAACCCTATGTCAACAAGGACTTAAGCAACACAAAATGAGTGCGTAGAGTAGCGGCAAAGCTCCACTTGTACTTATATGTGCCTAGGAATAAATATCTCATGAATCTCTTATGAATCGGATTCCTGTATGCGATGCGCACATACATGCAATTCCTATATGCACATCCTATATGCGATTCCTATATGTGCATTCTACATGTGATTCCTACACGTGATTCGTATTTTCGCATCCTAGAGAGAGAAGATCTCCAAACTTATATAAATATCGCATAATGGTAGGTCATTCTCGATCGACAAGCTTCTGAAGTGCAAGCTCAAATGTGTGAAAACCCCTCGTCTATTCCTAATTCTCTTTGTGCGTGTCGGCGGGTGAAGTGCCTAAGTTGGGCTGATGTAGTTGGTGAGTTCGGTGAGGACTTTTCAATATCTATTGAGAAGAAAGGTGTGAGGGGTGAGGAGGGGTTGAGTTGAGAAGGTTTGGATGGGGAATCAATAGGTAACGGATTTGATAATCGAGTGCCTCCTCCATAGTTGGAGACCCTTACGAAGAGGATCAGGGATGGCTTCTCTGAAATTGATGATGAAACTACTAAAAAGATCTTGCATGTTGAGACCAAGAGAAGAGCGAGGGAGATTGCGAGGAAGACATGTTTGAAAACGGTAAAAAGTACTTGGTGGCTAGCAAAATCGAGTTGCATGAAGTCAAATCTAAGCTCGTTGGGGTTGCAAAATCGAGTTGCATGACTCGTTTGGCTAAGGTGGGGTTATACCTATTCTTCACAGGCAGGATTCGTCGATGGGGGAACTGGAAGAGTTCCTCTCTTACAAATGTGACATCCCTCCTTTGGATATTCTACTAGGTTTCTTGGGAAGGGCTTTTTCCTGCTACGCATGGTGTCAGTGATGAAGTGGTGGGAAGATCCTTTAGGTTTGTGGGGGTGGCCGACTTGGTTATCCCTTGGAGTCCAACTTTTAGCATCAATGACTTTCTTTATTATGAATGCCCTATTTGGATTGATTTCCCGAATCTTCCAACAATCCTCAGTGACTCAGTTGAACATCTCGCCTTGTCATTGGGTAGTGTGCTCCTCGTTCCACCTACAACCGAATCGATGGCTTATCTCAGAAGAGCTTGGATTTTTTAGGACATGAGTTGAGATGCTCCTGTCTTTGTGGAGGTTGAGATGTCAGATGGGGTGGTTATTGCTCAATAGGTTCATTTTGGTGCTATACCTGCCCCTCTTCCCTGTGCAAAGATTGTTGCAGTATGTATCCTGCAGGTACCTATAAGTGGGTTTTGACTGAGGCTTGTTGCACCTTCTTGAGTCCACCCTTTAGGGTGGTTGTCTGCAACCTATCTTGCTACTGAATAGCCTCAGAAAGGACTGTTGCAGTCACTATTTTCCTCTACCTACCCTCACTGGCCCCCCTAGATCCACTACCCCTGTAATACAACATAATACACGTATGGGGGCTCACAGGTGGGATAGTGATCTCGGTAATTGTATTTTTGAGGGGGTTGAGCTCCCCTCATGCAGCTTTGTAGGACCACAACGGAAACCTTTGCATAATCTCAATGGGACGGAAGGAAGTGTGGATGATGATAATGCTGTTGACAATAAATCTAGCCCTTGTGAAAAAATGCTTTAGATGGAATGCAAGGGCCGTGGTAATTAAGCACACTTTATTTGTGAGACAATTACGTATGTGGCAATTGTGTGGCATTTTTGTCAAAGCATTGGTTGGAAGGGAGAGAAGCTTTCGTGCCTTTTTATGGGCCGAGGAAGGAGGGAGAAGACATATGCATTCCTTGGAATGCCCTTCCAAGTCCAAAGCTACAAGGAGGTTTTGGAATCCCTGATGCATCTCTTAATAATATTTCTCTAGTTGGCAAATGGTTTCCTAAGCTCTTTAGTGAGGGGTTGCCCCAGGTTACACAATGAGTTCTTGAAAAGGGTGTAAGCCCCAAAGATGGGACCTAGAAAGGTTTGTCCTAGTATGATAGATTATTTTCAGATTTCCCAGTGATGGTGAGAGGCTCGGATCTGGTAGTCTACCGAGCCAATGCCTGGAAGATTGTCATTAAGAAATGTACTTGGAAAGGTTTAGGGGATTGAGGGGAGATGGAAGTTTGTGGGGGAATATTTGGTGGAGCAAGTCGATGATGTGCAATGAATGGGCAATATTTGGCTTGTCTGAATATTCCTTATGCCCGCAGCATATTCAAAAAGGGTCTTAGGAGCTGGCAGCAGATATGGGATCCATGCAAGGGCGGATGGTTGCCTATGGATGGAATTATTTGTTTTGCATCGAGCCCGTAGGAGAGGGTGGATGGCTAGGTCATTACAGCAAGAAGGGATCAATACAAAGGTCATATGCCTCAAATTGCCCTCTTCTTTCGCAACCATCCCCAAGTATTAACATAGTGATTGTTTCTCTTAAGCATTTTGAAGGTGATAATCTTCCCCTTTCCCCTTATTTCCATGAAGTTTTCAATTCCACCTTTATTTCCATCAATTTTTTTGTGAAGTTCTTTTGTTTCTGTTAACCTCCTTTTACCACCCCATGTGGGGGGCCTTGTATTACATCATCACTTATGTCATGGCCTATGGCACTAAGTGTGCCTCTTCTACACACACACACACACACACACACACACACACAACCATATGACTGCTAGTGGATGCATACATGCACCTACAGTGCCCTTGATCACACATATCCCAACATCTTGTCCATGTTTCCCACCGTCTCTCCTTTACTCCACATTGTCCATGTCAATTCTGAAGAAGAATCCAATGGAGTCAAAGGTAACTTGCGTGATGCCACATTGTTTTCAAGTAGAACCTATTCTAGATTGGTGTATAGACATCATCAGATACTAAGTTAAAGATAGAGAGACCCCCACCTAAGTTGTGATGAGTGGAAGCCAACATGCTACACTATGTCAACTTATAGCAAGTCAACTCTACAAAATAGGAAGAGATTAGATCTTGTATCAATGCGTCATGCCACATGAATTTCCACTTAGCGTCCATGAAGCACATGAAGGCATTGCAGGACACTTTGTTGGAGAAGCCACTACTCAAAAAATCTTTTGGCTGGCTATTGATTGCCCACATTGTTCCAAAATCCTATGAATTTGTCAAACACTATTATGTATGCCGACGAATTGCCAAACCCCAATACAAAGACTTCAATGCCCTAGCAATAGTACTGGAACAACCACCCTTTGAAAATAGGGGATTGAATTTATGGGCCCCGTACAACCTATTCTGAAGGATCACAAGCTCAATACATAATTGTGGCCACAAATTATTTCACCAAATGGGATAAGGCAAAAGTAGTATGCAAAACCAATGCCTAGAGTAATGCCAAGTTCCTTTATGAAAATGCAATATAAAGTATGGATACCTTATCGAAATAGTTTTTGATCTAGGCACACATTCTATCAATGAAGTGATCCAAGAACTTCTCTTAGGATTGATGGTCCTACATAAAAAAAGTACTGTCTACTATCCTTAGGGAGATGGACAAGAAGAATCCCCACCACATTCTCAAAGAGGTAGTGGAAGTGAGATGCTCTAATTGGGCGGAGAAAATAAAATTTGCCTTATGGGCCTATAAAATCAATTTCAAGGTCATAATTGGTTTTACCCCATTGCAACTAGTGTATGGTTTGGAGGCAGTAGCCCTATTGGAATTCATCATCCTCAGTCTACGAGTGGTAGTACAATAGCACCCCTGGTGACAAAGAATCCCTTGAAGCAAGACTCTTCCCACTTGAGAAGCACACAAAAATCCGGATAAGATCTTACCATGTTATGATAGCAAAGAAAAGGAAAAGTAAGGTTTTGATTGGAATCTCAAATGTAAGGAAATTAATGAAGGCAACCTCATCTTGCTCTCCAATGCTAAAGGCCACAAGGGCAAACTAAAGTATCAAGGACAAGGGCCTTTTAGAGTCAAGAAGATCACCCCAGTTTGCACCTTGTTACTAGAAAGCTTGGATGAAGTGCATTTCACCTCAATGATCAATGACATTACACTAGATTTAGTTAAAAATGATGAATATATACAAACCCCTTTAGGGTTAGGGTTAGGTTTTTTAACCCTTTCCTTTATAGCACTCTATGTGTTAGTGCTATGCACAATATTGAACATATGATGTTGAGATGGATCCTCAACAAATGTGACATATTACCTAAAAACTTTAGACATGAAGCCAAACAATAAAACCGTCAAAATAAATTGTATCACTATTTTTTATCTCCTCTTCGTCATGAAAAGAAGTTGCACAAATGCCATAATGCATAACCTAGAATTTATGGAGAGCTTGCACTAGTCGAACACATTGTTTAATGTTGCATGAGGGATGAAATGGACATTGTTCATGCAATTCTCTAGATTTCTTTCCTACCTTTTCACCATTTCAAGTAAAACACAAAAGAGAAAACTTTGGGAGAAGCACCTCTTGAGCAAGAGGTACTATTGATTTGATACATACAAATGTATGGGGTAATGCATAGACCTGTAGCATTACTCTAGCATCAATGGTTCATTGTACTACTTGACTTTCGTTGACAAGACTATATAGCAAGCATTGTTGGGTCTATTTCCTAAAGAATAAATTTGAAGTCTTTTCCACATTTCAAGAATTCAAAGCCATTATAGAGAACCAAATAGGAAAAAGATTGAAGTCATGAGATCAGATAGAGGAGGTGAATACATGTCTTCAGCATTCATGAGCTTTTTCAGAAGCAATGGCATTTAAAGAACTTCACATGCGCAGATACTCCTCAACATAATGCAATAGCTAAAAGGAATAATGGGACTTTAGCAAATAATGCTAGAGAAATTCTCAATGTTAAGCATATTCAAAATCAATATTGGGCAGAGTTAGTTCAACTGCAAACTACTTACATTAGGAGAGAAATGGGGTCTCACAAGGGCCTCCAATTTCAAGGGATTAGAGAGGGACTCGAGGTGTAGCAATGAGAGTGATCCTTTGTGTGGGGCAATGGTATGTTGAGGTGGAGAGATGGTAGGCATGCAAAGGGCCCCTATTGCATATTCCTCTTACATTGGAGAACCATCCACCCCCCCTTAACCCATGCTTGACCCTCCTTCCATGTGCACCTACCCTAGATCAGCCCCAAATCAAATTCAAGGTTATGTGGTCCCTTTTGCGAGAATTTCTCTTCTCCTGTGGTGTACAGAGCAGATCTATCCCCTCTTTCTCTACTCCTCTGCTCTAGTCCAACTATCCTCTCCCTCCATTGTGGGCCCTTTTGGATGAATTTCTTTTATCTTCTAGCCTACTGCAGTTCTTTCCTCTCTTTCCCTTCTCCTCTACTCTAGTCCAATTGTTCTCTCCCTCTATTTTTCAAAATTTGGGTTGCAATACCTCCTATAGTTGGTCTGCTCCCTCCTACTCTTCCCCCTCTTTCTCTGCCTCCTCTTTCCTATCCCCACATGCTCTACCTTTGCTTGCTCTTTCCTCTCTTAATATTCCCTCCCTTGCTCTATGCACTCTTGCTCTACCCTCTCCTATAGGTGTTGCTTCCCCTCCAATAGTTGTTTTCCCCCTCTTGCTCTTCCCTCTCCTATAGCAACTCTTTTCCCTCCTACAAGTGCTTTTCCCCTCTTGCTTTGCAGTCTCATATAGGATACAACTACTCTTTCCCCTCCTACAACTACTTTTTCCCCAACAATCATGGTCAAGAACAAAGTGACACAAGCTAGCAATAATAATGTGAGCTCCAGTGTGTTCTATGGGCATGGTCAGGAATAAAGTGACACAAGATGGCAATATTGTGAGCTCCAGTGTTCTAGAGGCATGTCGGGAACAAAATGACACAAGCTAGCAATATTGTGATCACACAGTGATCTCCAGTGTGTTCTAGAGCACTAAAAATGCATTGGATGATTGGATGACTTGAACTTATAGTTTGATTGACTAGATAGTCATGGACGTCTTTGCTAAGGGTCCACATAAGCCTCCCAAGAGCAAGAGAGGTGATGCTTTGCATGAGTTAAAGGGTCACATCTTGACGTTCAAGTTTGGAGAGGAAGGATGTCTTGCCACACCTTGAACTTCAACTTTGAAGAGGAAAGATGTCTTGCCAAGTTGCAACATGTGTATGAGGCAAAGTACACGTGCCTTGCTTCTAGGATACCATCACATCGTATGCCATTTTTTTGTGTACATTCCTTGTCTATCTTCTTTACTTGTGAGTGTCAAGAGTCTATTTGAACCTAGGAGTGGGAACGAGTGGAATCTTTGATAGGTAATTCCATTTCCGTTCATTAGGGTTTAAATATTGCTGACAATGGAGTCTCTTCTTTGATTGCTTTTTCCACTAGCTAATATCCTTTGGATTTATCTTTGATCATGCATTAATCTCTATTAAGGATGACTCGGTAGTTGTACTAATGAAATTGTTCATAGGGACAATGCATTTCCCTTGAACTAGATTTGGTGTGTTATCTATAGTGTAGATAACATTCTTGGGTCCTTCTAATGGTTTCATATTTGTAATCCATTCTTGATGCTTGACATTTGACAATAAATGTCAAGATACACTGTGTCAGTCTTTTGCATATCCTCACTCACAAGATACATTATGTGAGATTCATTGGCATAATGACTACGACTTTGATGTCCACCATGGTGATTTTCTCTTCAACAAAAATTGCCTTTGTTGTTGTTGCTGCTAGATTGTCGTCCTTGGTCATATCGCTTCTCGTAGTAATCTCTTTCATAATGTCCAAACTTATGATAATAGTTACACTGGATGTTGGACATGTTGGGGATGCATTCCCTCTTCCTTGAAATCTCCCTCTATTGGAATTATTTCTTTTTGGATGCTAACGCTGATGCCGCTGTGGATGCTGCTATTAACGCTGATGACCACTTCTCTTAGATGCTCTACCTCTACACCTATCTGAGGCCTTTGTCTCTGCCTCTGCTTCTGCCTCTACCTCTATCCAAGCATGACATCTTGCCTCCATCTTGCACATTTTCCTCAATCAAATGATATGCATATTTGTCTTTCTTGTCACAATCCACCTATGCTCGGGCAATGGTAGGATCTACTGTAGGTGTGGACATAAATAGAGCAGGTGTAGACCCTTCTGTTTGTGGTCTAGAAATGGTGGGAGTTGCTGCAGGTTCACTAGATGGTCTAGATGTAGACCCATCCACATACTCCCATTTGTCTTTAACTACAAGAATCACCTATTCAACATTTCCATGTGCCATAGTTGGAGTTGTCTAACTTAGTAGATGCCTTGACATAGTGGTAGACATGACGTGAAATAGTACTCAAAGTGCCTGTGAAACAAATTGTCAGAATCAATTGCAATTCTAAACTACAAGTGAAGATAGAACTACATTATATATCCAATCCGTTACAAGGATTATTTGGCAAATGATGCTAAGAATAGCTGAGAGGCCTTACAAGGCTTAAAACAATGTGATTAATGCCAAAAAATAGCCAATAAGGATTTACAATGAAGCATGTAAGTGCAAAATGAAATGATGTACAATCTGCCCACTGAATAATATGCCAATACCTATGAAAACTCTAAAATCTACAGAGTGTTCACTGTACTATGGAAGACCAGGATTCAAGAAATGTTACAATGTGAAACTACATGTGAGTGAAGGGACTGACTCCAAGTAGGAACTAGTTGGGAAATTTTAGGCATGATTTTGCTTGGTTGCTTGGAGTTGTCTCCTCTATGGATAAACTAATCTATGCTAATATAGAGCTAAACCAACCGTCAGAATGATGAGAAGCGAGAAATAGTTTCTTAAAATTTTTTCCCTTAGGTGTGGGGTCAGATGCATCAATGTAGAGGCTTCAATGTGTGAAAGATGTGGATTTGATACTGACAATAATAAATGTGTGATGCAAGTGTCAAAAAACTGTACATGGTGTAATGAGCACATAGAGCTTGAAAAACGAAGAGAATTTCCATTGATCTCTCAAATTCTTCCTAGACTAAGAGATATTCCTTAAGCAAGGTGGAGGACCCTCCCCAAACCACACTCCATCCACCAATGTATATCTCAAATATGCACTTGTCATGCTCTCTTGAAAAGGGCTCCTTGATGTGGGGAATATATAATGAACACTTTCTCATCCTCATCTCAATCATAACTATAGATAGGAAAAACCCATATCAACATGCCATATCTGTCCAGTGGCATCTTGGATATTGTATAACGCATGTCGATATGGCGCTTGCCCCTAGAGGGGACCCCTCAAGGGCCATATCGTCAATTGCATTTTTGGAAAGTTTAATTGTATATTTCTAGATGTATCTCCATGCAACCATGACAGTGGGTCGTTGGAGCTATTTAGCGCTATTTTGGTCTTAAACCAAGGAAATTGTAGCCTACTTTATTGGTATTTTAATCCTTGTTCCAGTAAATATAAATGAGGGAAAAATTAGTCCGAGCCACCATGGTGACTGGAGGCGTGGTGGTGCCATCCAGATAATCAACTACAATTCATCGAGTGAAAATTGAGCAAAGGATATTACAATGTACATCTACATCCAATAATAGGTTATATAAAAATTAACAACTTATACTGAGAAAAAATTGAACAGAGGATCTTACATTTATAAAAACTCGGCAATTGCTGAGAGCCTTAAAGACCAAAAGATTACAGCTCGCAACCATAACCATTCAAATATAAAAGTTAACAACAATGCATATTGAGAGCCTCAAATTGAACAAAAAGAGATTACATAAATGTAATAAAAACTTAGCAATTGCTAAGAGCCTTAGAGCCAAAACATTACATCCATTGAGCCAAAATATCGCTGAGAGCCTTAGAGGCAAAAAGATCACATCCAGCCATTGCTGAGTGGTTATGAGCCTTGTTTGAGCAAGAGGGAATTTGTACAACTCAGTATTTCCGCTAGCCTAGCTCGTTGCATTAAAATTTTTTAGGGAGCCAAAGGAGGAGACGATGGAGAGGCTGAAGACCATGCACATTTCTAGGACTCAGATTACGGCCCCCCCAACAAGTTGAGAGTACTTTGCTATGAAAATATTGAGGCCTTCAGAATCATCATGCTAAAGAAAGGGATACTCATGCAGCCATTGATATGACAAGATGTCCACTTGTAGAGTCTGTTTGGCTACATTGGATTAGGGACCCCAGTCATTGTCTCCATTTGCATCAATGTTCTATGCCTCCACCTTTCCATTGTCCACAAGTGTTTCCATCTTTCCATCATCTTCACTAGCTTCTTTACTTCCGTTATGCTCGATCCTTTATTGTTCTATCCAATCTTCTTCTCCGTGATCCTCATCCCCACTCAGTTGTTTGCTATGCATTATTCCTAATCATGAAGTAATGTAGAGAGAGGTCTGAATGATAGAGGAGGAGAAGAGAACCATCTCATGTATCACCTCCACACCCTATCAAAAAGCTTATTAGTAGCCATGTCATAGAGGTAGGGGCAATGCAAAATAATGTATGGGACTTATGTAAGAATCTAGGAATGAAGTGGCAGGAGAGGGTCCAACGCTACACTATGGATTTTGAAATAGCACTATACATCACCATACATGAAGACCTAGTGGTCGAAGTGTGGACTATGGATTGGCTCACCAATCTTGAGTAGCCTCCTGTCACAGCAGTAGCTCACTCGATCCATGGCCACCAAAGGGCAACAAAATTTTGAAGCCAAGTAGCCCGATTCTCATCCCCAATCCTTTACTATAGATGATATTGGCCCTTCAAGTCAACCATCCTATCTATGTCCCCCACTTCGAGAAAGGCACCATCATCATTGGCAAATGTGTGGATTCAACCCATGAGCATTAGTGTTTGAGGAGTAGTTGCTCTCGACAAACTGTTAGGACATGGCTAGGGGTAGCCAAGGCATAATGTTAGACTTGAGGTTAGTCTAACATACATCCACAGGTTGAAGTGAAATCACTGACTGTCGATCTACTCGAAAGTGGTGGAGTCCTGACCATGCACCATTTTGCAACATAGGTACAAAAGATAGTGGCATCCCCACCCATCAATAGTAGCAACATGACACACCGAGCACTTCTATACTTAGAAGGTTGTTCTTTTACGGAGATGATATGATTGTAATAGAAAGAGGATAACAACGTAGTAAAATGCCAAATGTAGAGCAAGGACAAATGAGAGCAATGTAGTAAAATGCCAAATGCCACAGATCTTATATATTATAAATTTTGAGCCACTGTGGTGGCTGGGGAGCCCAGGGTTCCATCCATATTAATTTGCAGGCCACCACGGTGGAATCTTAGGTGCCACCCTTTATGGGTTGGTACCATGAAGTAGGATGTCCAGTGGTGGGTGAGTAGGCCATTGCAGTGGCTAGTAATTAATAACCAACTGTTGAGATATCGAGCTCCAGTCGTGCTCCAGTCGTGATATGCCAGAGTGACCGTTGTGCATTTATGTCACCGACTTGTTAGTTGCAGATGCGGTTGATACACCGCCCATGAATAATAGCTGGATGACAACTATCCTTATCTACTCTAGTTCATGGCTCAGTTTGTATGCCACCTTAGTTAGCTGAGTTTGGTTTGAGACCCACATATAGGGTTCTTCTATTTCTTTGTACTTGAGTTCTTTTGGCTTTCACAACTAAGAAGAGGAAAACTATTTTCAGCCTCCACCTTTGTGTGTATTCCCCCATTGTGTATGTGAGAAAGCCACAAGTGAGACTCCTTCCCTCTCTCCCACTATCTTTACATGGTATCAGAGCCTTGTTCATGGTAAGGATCTCAAGAAAGCAAACCAAGTTCACGGTGTCCTGGTAAGAGGATCAGTGTTGCTTTCCTTTTTCGAGTTTGGGAGCAAATCTCTATAGGTAGCACAGCCGGAAGTGCAAGAGTGCATTGTCTCAGATTGAGATGATTTCGAGGCTCGTTTTGAAGGCAGAAGTTCTTCGCAGGCACTCAAAAAAAGGCCCTGTTTTTGCTATGCGACCACTGCTCTACTGGTCGGTGAAAAGTTGTCGCAGAAATTGCATCGTATGCCTGTGTGCAGAGATATTGGAAGTTGCAGAGTCATCCTTGTTGCCTGTTGATGCAAAATCATCACTAAGAAATGACTGTGTGGTCAAATACCACTTTCGTCAGTTTTGCAGATCTGCCCGTGTGAGGCAAAAGCTGTGTTTTTTGCAGTGACAGAATATTTTGCAGTGTTCTGTAATGGCGTATGATTCTCTTTCATAGATTGTCACTGAAAAGCTTGACAAGAACAACTTCCAGGCATGGAAGTTTAGAATGACGAATTTCCTTATGGGAAAAGGCTATTGGGAGTTCATTACAGGAAATGAAGAAGAACCAGTTCTTCCTAATGTTCCCAATCAACAGGAAATGCAGGCATTTAAAGGATGGCATGAGAGAGCAAGAAAAGTTATGTACTGGCTGTCTATCAATATTTCGGATTCTATGATTGTGCATATTCAGGATGCAAGTACGCCAAAGGAGGCATGGGATACTTTGGCAAAAATGTACAGCACAAATACGCAAGCCAGGAAAATGCAGCTCAAGCAGGAGTTGCATAATGTGTAGAGAGAAAATATGAGCATCAATGACTACCACATGAAGGTGAAGAAAATTGGAGATGCACTTGTTTCCATTGGGGCGCTAGTGGAAGATGATGATCTAGTTTTTGTGACCTTTAATGGAAAGGATTATGCACAATTCCGGACATCCATTGCCATCCGTGAAGAATTTCCTGATTTTGAAGAGTTGTTTGCTCTTCTAATTTCTGAAGAGCAGAGAAATGGGGATGCATCTTCTTCAGGAGGAACTTCAAAAGAAACTGTCTTCTACTCAAATGCTGGAAGAGGTAGACGCAGAGGTAGAGGAGGCCGATCTGGAGGCCGTGGTAGAAATCAGAATATGCAGCAAACTCAAGAAAACCAGTCCTATGGAGGAGGACGTGGTAACTCTAGAGGCAAGGGGAGCCAAAGAGGCCGTGGTGGATGGCAGAGAGGCCAAAATGCAAACATCAATGTTGAATGCTACTACTGTGGTAAAATGGGTCATATGGCTAAGGACTGCTACCAAAAGCAAAATGACATTATGAATGGAAAATTGCAGCAAGGCAATTATGCATCTTCTAGTAGACAGGGTGATGAGAGAAATGAGCATCTATTTATGGTGCAGCACATGACCAATTCTGTGACAAGTGCAGAAGAATGAAATGATGTGTGGTATGTTGACTGGGGTGCATCAAACCACATGACAGGTCATGCAGAATGGATGCAGGATGCAAGGAAAATGGAAAAACTAGGATTTGTGGAGACTGGTGATGATACTTCACATCCTATTGTGTAGATTGGTAAAATTCCTTTGTCTATGCAGGATGGGAAAAAGAAATATCTGTCTGATGTATTTCATGTTCCGAATATCACCAAGAACCTGGTTTCTGTTGGTCAAATGGTTGAGTAGGGCTTGCAGGTCAGATTTAATCCTCATGGATGCTTTGTTGAGGATATGAAAAATAACGGTCGCTTGATAGCAAAAGGGAATAAGAAGGGCAGGATGTTTACGTTGGATGCGGACATGCTTGAATTGAGTGCAACAATGTTTGCACATGGGACCGGTGTAGTTGTAGATATTGATATCTGGCATAAACGCATTGGTCATGTTAATGTACATCGACTGAAATTAATGCAGGCCCAAAATATTGTTGCAGGATTGCCTAAATTCAAGGTTGCAGAAATGCATAAGCTATGTGAAGGCTGTCAATTTGGAAAACAGGCAAGAAAACCATTTCCTAGGCATGTTCAAGAGAGTAAGAAGCCATTGGAATTAATCCACTCTGATGTGTGGACTACTAAAGCTGCATCTATTGGAGGCTGTCATTATTTTGTCACTTTTATTGATGACTACAACATAAAAGTTTGGGTGCATTTTATGAAAAAGAAAAGTGAAGTGTTTGGGCATTTCAAAGCTTTTAAAGCTATGGCTGGAAAAGAAACAGGCTTAATGCCTAAGGTCAGATGGAGGGGGAGAGTACCTCTCAAATGAGTTTGCAATGTTCCTGCAGGAGCATGGCATAAAGCACCAATTTTCATGTAGTCATACCCCATAGCAAAATGGACTTGTAGAAAGGAAAAACAGGCATATTGGAGAGGTATCTCGGGCCATGCTAAATGAAAAAGCCATATTAGATTATTATTGGGTTGAAGCAGTTGCTACAGCAGTTTACATAATGAACATGACTCCCACTGTAGCAATACATGGCATGACACCAGAGGAGATGTATACTAGTAGGAAACCAGATATTTCTCATTTGAAAATTTTTGGTTGCATTGCCTATGTTCATGTGCCAGATGAGTTGAGGTTCAAGTTGGATCCAAAAGCTAAGAAGTACATCTTTATTGGTTATTCTCTGCAGTAGAAAGGGTATAGATGCTCTAACCCTTCTACTCATAAGTTTACAGTGAGCAGAGATGTTGTTTTTGATGAGATGAGTAGCTGGTATAAACCAGTAAATGTGATGATTGATGTAGATGCAAAGAAAATGCTACATGGGAATTGGTGCCTTTGCCTAAAGACAAGAATGCAATTGGTTGTAAGTGGGTTTGTAAGGTGAAGCACAATGCAGATGGTTCTGTGAACAGATACAAGGCAAGGTTAACTGTCAAGGGGTATCCACAGACATACGTCATTGATTATGAAGAAACATTCAATCCGGTTGCAAGGATGGCAACCGTAAGAGCAGTCATTTCTATGGCTGCATCAAAGGGATGGTCTTTACATCAGATGGATGTAAAGAATGCCTTCTTGCATGGTGATTTGCAAGAAGAGGTCTTTATGGAGCAGCCACCAGGTTATGTTCATGCTATTCATCCTGAGTTTGTTTGCAGGTTGAAGAAAGCCTTGTATGGCTTGAAGCAAGCACCTAGAGCATGGTCTGACAAGTTAGGACAGTATGTTGTCACTATTGGCTTTCAAATTTCCAAGGCAGATTTCTCACTCCATGTGAGAAAAACAGAGAAAGGTATTATGCTGCTTGTCATTTTTGTTGATGATTTGATCATCACAGGTGATAGTGATGAAGATATCCTTCATGTGAAAATGCTATTGAAGCAGAAGTTTGAGATGAAGGATTTGGGAGAGCTGCGTTATTCCTTGGGCATTGAGGTGATTAGATCACCAAGTGGGATACAGCTCTTGTAGAGGCAGTGTGGATTGGACATGCTGTCCAAATATGGGATGACAGGATGTAAGCCTATTTTAGTTCCTTTGGCGCAAAATGTGAAGTTGAGCACAGATGCAGGTGAGCTTCTGGAAGACCCTACTATGTACAGACGCATAGTAGGAATTTTGATTTATATGAATATTACCAGGCTAGATTTGAGCTATGCTGTTGGATTGGTAAGTCAGTTTATGCAGGCTCCAAGGAAACCACATTTGGATGCAGCTAGATGCATACTCTTGGGCTGGTAGTATTTCAGACAGACGATCTACTAGTGGATATGTGTTCTCTTTTGGGAGTACTGTAGTCACTTGGAGTAGCAAGAAACATCCTACAGTTGCCTTGTCGAGCACAGAGGCTGAGTACAAGGGTGCAGCAATGGCTGCATGTGAGGTAGCTTGGTTGCATAAGCTACTTTATGATATGCATCAGTCTACAGATGGGCCAATTGTCATTTATTGTGACAACATGAGTAGTACACACTTGGCAAATAACCCAGTCTATCATGCTAGAACAAAGCACATTGAGGTGCATTATCGCTATGTGCGGGAGAAGGTTTTACTAGGTCTTATTGATCTAGTTTATGTCAGCACAGAGGATCAGGTAGCTGACATATTCACGAAGGCATTAGGCGCAGAGAAGCTCCGCAAGTTCAGAGACCTGCTTGGTGTACAGGAATTGGGATTGAGCTCGAGGGGGAGTGTTGAGATATCGAGCTCCATTCGTGATATGCCAGGGTGACCATTGTGCATTTATGTCACTAACTTGTTAGCTACAGATGCGGTTGATACACCGCCCACGAATAATAGCTGGATGACAGCTATCCTTATCTACTCTAGTTCGTGGCTCCGTTAGTATGCCACCTTAGTTAGCTGAGTTTGGTTTGAGACCCACATATAGGGTTCTTCTATTTCTTTGTACTTGAGTTCTTTTGGCTTTCAAACTAAGAAGAGGAAAACTATTTTCAGCCTCCACCTTTGTGTGTATTCCCCCATTGTGTATGTGAGAAAGCCACAAGTGAGGCTCCTTCCCTCTCTCCCACTATCTTTACAAGAACCCGGTGGAATCTTAGCCATGATAGATGTGGCTGATGAGAGCCACTGGGCCATCGGACAGTAATTCACACAAAAGTAAATCATGAAACCTAATCACCTAAGACAAAGTAGAATCCATGGGTTGATTTAAATTGAGAGGTAGCACCATCGGACCACACCCAATGTTGTTATATATTTTTTGCATGGGAATTTTCCTTTAGTAGAAAAGCATGGTGCACAAATAAAGTGTCATGTTCCCTATCCTCCGAAATGTAGAAATGGTATATGCAGTGCACTGACCTAGACTCCTATGAGTCAGCAACAAGCAGATTAGCATCAGGCATAAAAGAATTAAGAAAATGACTATACGTGATATGCACAAGAATTGTTATTTGTTTGTTATACCTATGAGCACTTTGTATCTTATCTTGTTCTTGAAATGAATAATTTTTAGCAAAATTTATGACAGAGAAATTAGTGTCATGGGGAAAAATGGCAAGGCAGGTCCAGAACTGCTTATCTTGCCAACTGGCCGTGAAATTATGTACATATTTTGGGATGGATTGAACCATGTGACCTATAAGCTCCCTTGGCTGAGTGCTCTTATATGATAGTATCCATCTCTTTTTATCAGATCCTTCAACATTGATATTTTCAAATCTCCTCCATTTTAGAGCAACATGGTTATCTTCCCTCATTTCATTTGGACAGACATGAAATTTCTTCTTCTTTAGCTTCAGACCTGCAATGCTTGCATGTGCCATGAATGCATTCAATGCAGTGCCATCACAGTCTCCCTTTGGACAAACCATCGGCTCCCATAGAGACCTCAGGATACAAAATGTGCTCATCCTTGAAACACGTGATGAGGATCTAGGTGGCCTACAGACTGCGAATTCATTGGGGAGGCATGGGCATTGATCACCATGGAGCAATGCTCCAACACGACTAGATCTCAAGTCATTCATAGCTTGCCGGGATAGGTCAAAGACTATGTGTGTTTTGTAATAACAAGCATTCCTGTCATTGAGTTTCCTGATGTACCAGGGCTTACAATGCTCAAAGCTCCTTTGCCCAATTGAAATGTCCGAATTTTGATCCATAAACTTAAGATACAACTCCGTCTGTTGACCCAACATGGGGGAACAACAAAACAGTGAGCCCTCTTTTTGCACTACTAAAACATGACAAAACACAATCTAATTAAAGTATATAATGAAGCAAAACAATTTTCAACCACTGCGCTAGTTTAGGACAGTCACAATTTCAACCACCGGGCTGGTTTAGGATAGTCACAATTTCAATCACCGGGCTGGTTTAGGACACGTTTAGGAAAGTCAACCACTGGGATGGCTTAGGACACATTTAGGATAGTCTCAATTCAACCACTAGAGTGGTTTAGCCTGACAATCTCAACTTCATATATTAGACAATAACAAGTATACTGCTTTTCATTTTTGAATTTCACAATTAGAAAATAACAATATATTGCTTTTTATTTCTGAATTTCACAATTTCAATCACAATTTATGTCAGTAACTATTTGCTATTTGTCTTGAACTAGCACCGGGCTGGTTTAGGACTGGTTTAGGACAATCACATTAAGTCCAAGCCATCTTGGTTTAGAAATAGTGGTATATGACCTGAATAGTAGAAAATTAAATTTAAAGAATTTAAGTACTAAGAAACATAATAATTTCAACCATCGGGCTGATCAATAACTAATGTCTGTTCAACCATGTTGGTTCAAGACAATCACATAACTAGTGATTAAGTTAAAGCAGCCACGGTTGCATGATGTTCCAACCGCCGGGCTAGTTTAGTAAAATAAGATTATATTGCTATTCTATTGCAAAATATATTGCTATTAATTTTTGCTCAACCACGCCACCGGACTAGACAATAACTAATGTCTGTTCAACCATGCTGGTTCAGAACAATCACATAACTGGTGATTGAGCTAAACCAGCCTATGGTTGCATGATGTTCCTACCACCGAGCTGGTTAAGAACAATAACATCTAGTCCCAATCCTGGCTTAAGAAATGAAACAAGTAAACTATCCCAAAGTTCAATCCACTGGGTCCACCGGGCTGGTTTAGGCACCACTGACCTACATTGTATCTAGCATATATATGATGTGCTCCTCAAACACCTTGCGTCTTGTCTATTTTTTATAGATGTCCTTTCTATTTAGAGAAAGTCTCGTATTTTCATGCCAAAATGTTCTCACTATAGCACTCCTATAGCAATGACTTTCGCACTTTGGCTGTCTCTCCTTTTCTTGCTTTCTATTAAAGCTCACAGACTTCTCGAATCGCGATGATCGTGCATTGCTTCTACTCTACGTTGAACTACTGGAGCCATGTTGGTCCTTCTAATTGAAAACATCTTCGACATTGTGCGTCCAAGCCATAACTCCTTTGTTTCAAGGGTCACCAGCATAGCTAATGTCGCCCTCTTTGTAGCTAGTTGATCTAAGCTGTGCACCCCTTTCACTTTCTGTAGGCAATTTCTCAGGTTAGAGAGCATTGCCTCTATGAACCTTAGGGTGCAGGCTAAAGCTTGTGAAGACTCGAGAGTGGTACTCACCTAAATGGCCTGATGTTGTTGCCTCGAATGCTCCCACCAATCGTGACACCACAGCTCGTGTTCTTCACTCCGATGACAATGATCGAATGTGTGCATCTGCAACAACTGCTTCTTGCTGCTGCTCTGCAAGGAGTCTTCTTTCTTCTCATTGTTTCTCCCTTCACAGATGTTGCAAAAGTGTCTCCCATTTCCATTTTGATACCATGCCAGCGCTTTCCTTGACTCACACTCTGTTCCTTGTGCCTTGACCTGGCTTTTCAGCTTTCCTGTCTTGCAACCTCTATCTACTTCAAGCCATGGCGAGCTGCATGTTGCCATTGATGCCATGGCCATGATCAATCCAGAATAGACCGAGAGAACCTAGCTGGTAAGGTAAGCAAAGAATACAAGACAACTTACGCAAAAGAAGACAATGGCAAACCAAATTCTATGCAAGGTCACGTCGAGGTGTGTGCGGGTTGCAGGGTGGGGGCAGGTTATGGGTACTTAAGCTTCCAAGATTTGATGGGTGGAAGGTGTGAAGATTCAAAATTCGCAGGAGTAGAAAAATTTTCAACCACTGGTTTTCCCCCATTCAGCGATACATGTCAGCAGAATTGGATATCCCAAACAAGTGCAATGTGGCCTAAAATGCTTCAAAACACAAATAGGCCAATGGGCACGCTATTGGATTTGATGCTGTGTATTATGAAATGCAATGACCTTTGGTGCTTATGAGCCATATAGCAAGCAAGTGCATGGAAAAAGAAACAATTCAAAATTGTAAATAGTGTTGGATTTATTAAAAGATCTTTGCACATGCACAAATTGCACTTTTTCAACTTCTTCCATTTTAGGGTGAATCTAGATACCAATACCAACAACTATCAATGTTTTAAGACCATCTTATAGTAGTCCCACTAGTTTGGATTCCAAATTCTCAATCCGTTTTGGTTTTCAGAAAAAAAAAGAGAGTTATGGAGTGTGCCCTCAAATGGGTTTGCATCACTTTAGCAGCACATTGGAGGCCCATTAACCCATGCCTAATGTTCTCATTTAGGTTTGTCCTTGGGTTGAGGAGAAGTTCAGGTAGTTACTTTTGAATGATTACTTGGTTGCATGTATGTATAAAGTTTTGATGTACTACAACTTGAACTATCGGCAGTTATACTACTGCTACCGGCGGTAGTACTACTGCCCGAAAATATATGCTCACCGTCGGTGTCATTGTCCACTAACAGTGGATTGAGAAGAGGTAAAATCCCTCCTGTTTGTATCTCTTAGCTGAGGGGCCCTGGTCCAAGAAGTGGTTCCTGGTCCCACATCCTGAATAGGATGGGGGGCTAGTTGGGACCACGACCCGGTACTAGGTTTCCTTGGCCCTTTATATAGAAGGGGGGGTAGTTTTTTCAAAATTTTTACGAAATTATCTTTCATTTCTTGCATGCATGCATTGAAGTCAAAATTTTTACAAAATTATCTTGCAGTTCTTGTATGCATGCATTAAAATCAAAATTTTTACGAAATTATCTTGCATTTCATGCATGCATGCATTGAAACAATAATTTCTTGCATGTGTGCATTTCATGTAATTAAAAAAATTGCATTGAAATCATTTGCATGCGTTCATTGAAATCATTTGCATTTGCATTTCATGCATGCATAGGGTGGGAGTTATCATCAGATGCCTGCCTGCTCACTATTGTGTGGCAATTGCAGCTGTTTGCTAGCGTTAACCGAGAAAGCTTTCCGCACACACACAACAAGATATAATCGCAGTAGGCATGGCCTCAACCACCAGCACTAAGCAAAAAGTAGGGGAAGAGCTAAGTAAGGGTGAGTGCAAAGAGTGATGAGAAGCATTCGGGATGCCTTTTTTATTAGGGTGTGCAACATGGATGAGAGTGAGATGGAATCAACCGTATCTAGCTTAGAGGGAGTTAGCACCATGAAGAGGAGGATTCTTGGTGATGCTAAGACCAGTTTGCAGTTTGAAGGTCAGGATGACCTTGCGAGCCGGGTGCAATGGGAGATAGATGCCATGCTTTGGGTTGATAGCTTTATTGGGAATGTGGAGACCCACTTCAATGAAGCATGCAATGCAGACCCTACTCTTGCACAAGAGTTTGATGTCTTCAAATTGACACAATGGATGAGTGTATGGGCCAATCACAAGAGTAAGTTCGTTGCATCAGATTGCCGTGTCATAGATGCTAAGAGCTGGGAAAAGAAGGTTGCATCAACTTATGGGGGGCGAGCTACATCCTTGGCCACAAGTGAAGAGCAGCCAGCCTCTACACCCTCTCAACCATTAAGAGGTGATGAGGTTCAAAGGGCACAACACCTGGCTAGTAACATAGACAGAGTGTCAATCTTGGCCTATGTCATAGAGAGGGAGATCCAAGTTGGCAAGAAAATCGGCTCGGGATCCTATGGCACTGTTTTTAAAGTGTAGTTGGTAGGAGCTGCAGGGTTGCCATATCACATGGAATATGTCAGAAAGAAGTACAAGGGCAATATTGGGGCGTGTGTACTAGAAGAAAGGAGAGAACAACTCATGCAAAATTTACACCCAGTCCTTGTATGTGTGATCGCAACAACCTAAGAAGAGCCACTGTGGACCATCACACCATACTTTAATGGCGGTAGCTTGTTGCAGTTTCTTCAAATTCTGCCAATGGACCAAGGCAGGTTCACACGCTACTTCCACCATGTTCTAAGAGGAGTAGCAGATTTGATGGCCATAGCAAGCGGAAAAGTCCCATCTACATTGGAGAAGGAAGATATTGCTCGGATCAATGTCTTTTGTGAGAATCTCCTCCATATCATCCATGCACTTGTGGATGGTTTGGCAAGGTTGCACATAGGAAGGTGGATGCACACAAACTTGCACCCAGGCAACATCTTATTGGATTTTGTTGGAAAGTCTAGATGTCAAGTAGGCATCATAGATTGGGGGATGGCCATGGACTTCTTGGAGAGTAAAAAGGCATTCAAACATCTAAAGAAGCAGTCTTTGGAGACAGATGCTGACTTTGCTGAGAGAGTTCGCAGGAAAGAGGAAGAGCATGGGCGAAAAAAGTGGCTTGCACTTGAGCTACAAGAAGTAGCCTTAAGAGGGCACATATATATGCCATGCAGATACCTATGCATTGGGATGGATCATTGTTGAGATGATTCAATCTTTTGAAGATGCTTGGGGTTATATTGAGAATGATTGAAAAATGCCTCCCTCTCATGTTGTTAATGCCATTAAACATCATGCGCATGAACAAATGAAGCCGCCTGCAGAGACCATTGATATCTTAAAGAGAGTGGAATGTGAGGGAGGATTGGATATGAGGCCTATGGAAGAGATGTCTCTTTCCCTTAGGCTTGCAACATAAGCCACATTTTTTGCCTTGTAATATTTTTGGGACACCATGTGTCTGTCAAACTTATCGTAATAAACTTCTTGTTCAAAAACAAAATTATTGATCTTGAAAGCATTTATAATTCAAAAAAGATGTCATTTATGTTGTGGATGTACAAACTTTTATATTTTGTAAATATTGCAATAGTTGAAAGCATTTATTCAAGATTACAACATGTACATTTTGCATAGCATTTGTAACATCTTCATATTTCATCAAGCATATTGTACATGACATTTGTATTTTGTGTCCTATCTCACACAAGATGAACTCACAAATATTGATTTTGATGCATGCAGACTTTGCATATTGCACTCAGGGCATTTATCTATACTAACCAATCCAAACTATAGTATCTACACTACACTTTTGGAAAATGTCACTGTGGGGGTTAAAGGTCACTGTGCCTTTACCCCGGTTATGTATAATACTCAAACACATATATAAATGAATGAAAAAGAAGATTAGGGGGTTCTGCACCCACTAAAACTTGTGTGGCTGTCTGTTTCTCTCTCTCCCTCTTCCGTTCTTGCTTCTGTTGAGAGCATTCTCAACTGGTATCAGAGCTCGGGTGATCTAGCTGAGCGTGCGTGAATGCTTGAAGCTCAACAGCTCTGTGGGAGGAAGGAGAAGCTTTGTGGGTGACTTTACTTGCATCCGAGTGTGTAGAGACCTTGGAGGAACCTTTGGAAAAGTCACTTTGGTTTTGCGAAGTGGTTTTGAGAGCCTATTAAGTGTTTTCAAAGAAAAAGTCGTTTTTTGAGCTTTTCCATGTTCCGTTCAATGACAGAGACTCCGTATTAACTTGTAGAGGCAACTATTGCTTGCTTTTGGTGTCCACTTCACTTCAGGAGCTTGGAAACACCTTCATTCTTGAATTTGGGATCATTTCATTGGATTTCTGACTCACTGTGTCAATTTCTACGTTTTTCTATCTGGGTGTTGGAACTCAAGTTTGGAGCAACCATTTGCAGATCTGTCAGTTCCGATGGACTCAAGAGTCCTAAAACTTCTATGTTGCTATCGTTCGCACTCCGGTGGAGTTTACAAACAGCTCTGTTTCCAAAAACGTTTTTCAGTCCATGTGTTGGACCCAGTGATTGAGACCACGGTTTCCAAAACCATCTGTCCCATTGCGTTTCGAATGCCCAAAAACCCCTACCTGGCAGTTCTTACATGATTCACTAGAGGATTTTCAGAGTTATAGATCTCTGTGTATTCGATTTCATCTCTCTGTTATGCATTTTTCATTCTAAGGTTTTGAAACCTTAGATTTATGCCACATGGCAGTGGATAGGTGTTGACTCCCATTTCTCACTCATCGGTTGGGATTTTGGAGTTCCAACAGAAGAGAGATATTTGCGGATTTTCTTGCTGAGTCCGATTATGCAATGGCGCCCATGTTTTGAGGCATCTCAAGTTCTATTTTCAGTAGCGGTCATTACTGTGGGACTATGATTTCTTGAGCATACCTTATGCAGATCACTCTGGTTGCAGTTTGAGCAGTGTGCGCTCATTTGTGGTGTGCATTGGGTTGTAATGGATGATTTATAGGCCATTTGGATGCATTGCGGTCCTTATTAGATGCACTGATAGGCCCAAATTGCCTTGTGGGATGTTATTTTTTATGGATGCTTTGCACATGGATGATATTTTATCCTGAGGGACAGCTTTGACACATTGTAGGTGATGCACTGATAGTGCTATGCTCTCTTGGATGAGATATTATTAATGCATATGCCAGTGGACGGTGTTTATGCTTGAGTCATTTGGCACGTATTGGCATTTTGGATTGCCATTGCAGTTGGCATTTTCTTGTGGGCCAGATTTGCTCATATGGATGAATAGTATATGCACATGAGTCAGATGCTTTGAGACATAAGTTTTGGTGATATTTCACTCTATTGTGGCATACACATTTGGGTACACCTGGTATTTGGTGTGATTCTCTCTTGTAGGCACTAGCATTTGGGATTTTTGCTTCATTTGCATCATGGCATCCTCTTCCATGTCTGAAAAGGAGTTTTTTAGCATTAAAAAGTTTGATGGGACAAACTTTTCTTTGTGGAAAGAATAAATAAGGGATGTGCTTATTCAAAAGAAGCAGATTAAACCCTTGGTAGGGATTGAAGCTAAGCCTGCAAATATGTCTGAGGATGATTGGAATGATTTGGATGCATTAGCAAAATCTACTATTAGACTTCATCTTGCAAAGTCAGTTTATTTCATAGTAGTAAATGAGTAGACTATGGAAGATTTGTGGAAGAAACTGTGTGCCACTTATGAAAAGGAAACTGCCTCTAATAAAGTTTGCCTCATGAAGAGGTTGTTTGAGCTGCAGATGAAGGAAGAGGTCTCCATTGCTTCTCACTTGAATGAATTCAATATTATTTTTAGCCAGCTTCAGGCTCAGAAGATGAATTTTGATGCAGAGATTAAGGCAATATTTCTCTTATGTTCATTGCCATCCTCATGGGATACCTTCCGTACAGCTGTAAGTAACTCTGCACCTGGTGTAGTACTGAAATTTGATGATGTTATGGGTAGCTTGTTGGCCGAGGAGATGAGATGGAAGTCTATGGATGGTAACAAGCAGGATGCAGCCTTAAATGTGCAAAGGGGCAGATCACAGTTCAGGGGGAAGTCCCAAGAAAGAGGGAAGTCTCGTAGCAAATCCAGGGCACAGAACATTGAGTGTTACCACTGTGGCAAGAAGGGCCATATGAAAAAGGATTGCTACAAGTTGAAAAGAGAGCAAAAGGATAAGAAAAAGAATGCAAATTGGGGTGCAAATCAAAAGGAAGAGAGTCCAAGGGAGGACAAAGGAAAAGTAAAGTTCGAGGAGATCAATGCAGTCACATATGATAGTGACAATGACGTTCTCTTCATGTCTAGTTTATCTGCAGAATTGCTTACCACTTCAGATGATGCATATTCCCAAGATTGGATTTTGGATTCTGGTGCTTCATTCCATGTTACTCCCCATAGGGAATGGTTCTCCACTTATGACAGTGGAAAGACAAGTTGTATGCATCTTGGAAATGACTATGCATGTGACATAGTTGGAGCACGTGACATAAAGTTTTCTTTTGCAAATGGGTCTGCATTTATTTTGAAACATGTGAGACATGTGCCTAAGTTGACCAAGAGTCTTATTTCAATGGGTCAGATAGATGATGCTGGTTTTCAGACCACTTTTGGCTTTCAGAGTTGGAAAATTCAGAAGGGCTCTATGCTTTTGGCCAGGGGTGCCAAGTGTGGGACTTTGTATCCCTTACACGTATCAGGGGTATTTGATCATGTTGTTGCAATAATCGAGCAGCCAAGCTCTTCTTTGTGGCATTGCAGGTTGGGGCACATGAGCCAGAATGGAATGAAACTCTTATGCCATTTGGGTTATGTACCGCATTTGAGTTTCTCTGATTTTGAATTTTTTGAGCACTGTCTCTATGGCAAGCAAACTAAATCAGCGCATAAAAGAAGGGGAAAGAAAGAGTTTGAAACGCTTGATTTGGTGCATTCAGACGTATGTGGTCCCGTGCCTACACGACGGTCATTAGGCAGGGCTGAATACTGTGTGACATTCATTGATGATGCAACTAGGAAAGTGTGGGCTTATGCTATAGCTCAGAAGAGTGATGTGTTCTAGGTATTTCAGAAATGGCTGGCCTTGGTTGAGAATCAGTCAGGTAGAACGCTTAAATGCCTATGGACTGACAATGGTGGAGAGTATCTCTCTCATGACTTTTAGCATTTCTGTGATACATGTGGGATTAAGAGGGAGCTCACATCCCCTCGTACTCCAGAGCAAAATCCAGTTGCAGAATAGATGAACTATACCATGCAATGCATGCTTTCCAATGCAAGTCTTTATGGTGGTTTTTGGGCTGAGGCAATGAAGACTGCAGTGCATGTGATCAATAGATCATCTAGTAAGAGTTTGGATGGTGGTATTCCTGAAGAGGCATGGAGTGGCAAGAAGCCCTCTTACTCTCATTTGCATATATTTTGGTGTGAGGCATATGCACATGTGCCAAAAGAGCTTCGAAAGAAGCTAGATCCTAAGTCTAGGAAATGCATCTTTCTGGGTTATGGTGAAAGTGGAGAGATGGGCTATCGTCTCTGGGATCCAGAAGTAAAGAAGATCATACGTAGCCATGATGTAGTCTAATGAGAAGAAGATGCATAAGGCACCCATGAGGGATGTGGAAATGAGGAGAATCACTTTCCAGGATGTGAATCCACCTGCATATGTTGATAGACAGCAAGCTGTCCATGCACTAAATGTGCAAGAAATGGTACCACCAAGTACTCCCATAGGTATACAATCAAGGGTAGATGATGGATCATCTATTGGTGGAAATGATGAGTCAAATGTGGCTGATATGCAGGTGGGACAGCAAGCTGAAATGCCCTTGAGAAGATCATCTAGAGTGTCTAGACCGCGTGATAGGTTTGTTCCAAGGGTAGACTATGTGATGCTTACTGATTGCGGGGAGCCTTCTTGCTACAGAGAGGCTATGATGCGCAAGGATCAACGCAAGTGGGAGTATGCTATGCAATCAGAGATGAGTTCACTTATGAAGAATAAGACTTGGGACTTGGTTTCTTTGCCACATGGAAAGAAAGCATTGCCATGTAAATGGGTCTACAAAATGAAGGTCACAGGTGATGATGTCCCTAGGTACAAGGCCTGTTTGGTCGCTAAAGGGTTCAAGCAAGAGAAGGGTGTGGACTTTGATGAGATATTCTCTCTGGTTGTAAAGATGACCACACTTAGATGCATGCTTGGACTAGTGGCATCAGAGGATATGGAGCTTATGCAGATGGATGTCAAGACAACTTTCTTGCATGGGGATTTGCATGAGGAAATTTACATGGTGCAGCCGGAAGGCTTTGAAGAAAAGGGCAAAGAGCATTTAGTTTGCAAGCTGAAGAAGAGTCTCTATGGTCTTAAGCAAGTGCCTAGAGAATGGTATCAGAAGTTTGATGCTTTCATTCGGTCCCAGGGTTTTAGAAGGAGTGAAATTGATCACTGCCTCTACACTAAAATGGCTAACGATAATAGCCTGATAATCTTGGCACTATATGTGGATGATATGCTATTGGCTAGCAAGAATACTTATGAGCTAGATGCATTAAAGGCCAAGTTGCATGAGGCCTTTGATATGAAGGATTTGGGACTTCCAGGTCATATTCTTGGTATGCGCATCACACGTGATCGGAGTAGGAAACTCCTTTGACTTTCACAAAAAGAGTATGTTACAAAAGTATTGCAGCATTTCAATTTGGAGGGGGGGAAGGCAGCGAGTACTCCATTGCCTCCATATGTGAAACTGAGTCTTACAAATAGTCCCAAATCAGATGAGGAAAGGGCCATGATGGCCAAGGTTCCTTATGCATCAGCAGCTAGGAGTCTTATGTATGCTATGATAGCTACTAGACTAGACATTGCATTTGCAGTGGGAGTTGCTAGCCGGTATATGGCTAATCTAGGAAAGAGGCATTGGGAGGCAGTTAAGTGCATCATGAGGTACATGAAGGGTACCAAGGAGATGTGCAGCTGCTTTGGTAGAGGAGACATGCGTGTACTTGGGTACACAGATTTAGACTATGTAGGGCATGTGGATAGTAGGAGATCCACTTCTGGTTATGTGTTCACCTTTGCAGGTGGTGTAGTGTCGTGGATGTCTCGTGCACAGAAGTGCATCGCTTTGTCTACCACAGAGGTTGAGTATGTTGCAGCCACAGAGGGTTGCAGCCACATTGCAAGGTCGGTACACCTATGCAATGTTTCCATAATGCAGGGGATCCCAATGCTTCTTTCAGGTCATGCATTTTCTCCTTTGTTGCCCTATTGGTCAACTCTGACATCCATCATTCGAATGCATCACAATGAAATGTTTCTATAAGAGAACTCCTATTTTTCACCAAAGATTGCAAAGTGTAGAAGTACGTGGCAAATCTCGTGTTTGCTGTGGCAATTGCAACATGGTAGAACCATCACAAGACATAAAGATTACTTCGAGATGTTGCTTCGATCGTACTAACTTGACGATGTCTCGAGCCTCACAAACAATCTCTTTGAACCATGGCACTTGTTTATACCAATCTTTCAATGCAAGATTTAAAGTATGTGTACAAAATGCAGATGCATATAAACTGGTAAACTCCCTTTGCAATATTCTTTCCACCTTTTTACAACTCTTGGCATTATCCATGACAACTTAAACAACCTTTTTAGGGCCTAACTCTTTTATAACCTTGGATAACACACCAACCATATATGTCCCCAACTTCTTTACATGTGAGGCATCAATCCATGTGTGGAAGGCCTCCCCACATGGCGATATAACCATCACATTCAATAAAGCATGGCTTTTTATGGTTGTCCACCCGTCTGAGACAATTGTGCATCCGGTGTCACACAATTGCTCAAAAATGCTACGATTTATGTGCTCTTTCTCTTTTGCATATGCCTTATCTAACAATGGCATATGCAATGTGTGGTAAGAAGGTGGTTTGAAGCCTGACCGATAGTTAGCAATCCAATTCCATGTAGCTCTCATATCATTGTTATCAACCATACTCAGTGGATATCCTGATCCCAAGATTGATCTACCAAGTACATATTGTGCATTCTCCAAGTCTTGAACCCAGATGCTCTCAACTATCGTGGGTTGCCTCAAGTTAGGAGTAGTAGTTGCCGATCTAGCTTCACAAGCCATAGGTGGCGATCTATCTTGCATGCTAGTCTCCACACAAGGAGTTTTGGCATGGGAGCTTGTAACACTAGTACTTTCTTCACCGTGTATGCTTTCAGACTCTACTCCACTTATACCTTGACTTTCCCAAATTGATCTTCTTCATATTTTTCTAGAAGCTTGCATCTTCTCTGTCAAGGTGTGAGTTGCTGCAATAGCTCCTAGGGCCGCACAATGCTAAATGCTCTTTCTTGAGTCACCATGCAAGTGGCCCCTTATGCGAGGTGCTCCCCCAGATTTTTGTATTCCACAATACTTGCATTTCCACCCAACGTAGTCACCAATATTAATAACAAAGTCCCACTTTGGACCATGTGACTTACGTCTTTTTCCCTATGCACATGGAACAACTCTTTGAGAGGATTGTGACACCCACATAAATCCTCTCCTCATATCTTGGTTAACAACCTCACAGGGTGGATCAAGCATTGGGGTAGTGCCCATTTTGGCAATGAGATCCTCTTCTGCAACTCCTTCTTCAACCCTGGAAACATTTTTAGGCATATCAATACTGGCATGGGCATGACTCGATGCATCCACAGTTTGCCTAGTCACAACTCGTCTTGAAGATTGTGGATGACCATTTCTAATTTCAGGCATTTTCGATTGTGCATTCATAGTCGCAACAGGTGCCCTATTTCTACTCAAGTCATTGCCATCTCGTCTCCCCCTTCTCTCCATACCTAAGGCCCTTAACTTAAGAGTCAAGACCGCTCACTAACAATCGCATTCATTGGCACTCATGATCATGGTCCGCAAGTTCTCTAAAATGCAAGGAGTCAGAGTATAGACCACCCTCAAGAACACACAACAAACACTCGCATCCACTAGCCCTCATGTTCGTGGTCTACAATTTCCCCAAGATGCAAGGAATTGGAAGAGCAAACCACACCCACAGGTATAATGAATGCTGACTCACTCTAACCCACTTAGCCTTACAACTATTCAGATCCAAATCATGGTTCACTTTCTCTCCCAACTTATCGGATATGAACCACAACCAGATTGAATGATGAGCCTCTATCACCATTTCCACCGATATAGAGCCTTAGGGTGTGCGAGAAACTGGGAATCTGCACCCCACAGCACTGCCGGTACATAAGATGCTACCAACGGTAGCACTCATATTCTTGACGGCAATATTAATTATCCTAACGGTGTATATTACTGTCAGGATAATTGATATTACCACCGAGAATATGAGTACTACCGTCGATAGTGTCTTGTGTACCGGCGGTACTTTTATTCAACTTATCGATGATTTTTTCTGGTAACCTACGTGATCACATTGTTTTCACGCTACTTGGATTAACGAACGCTAATAACCCATTAATGCAAAGGTGAAAACCTCAATGTAATCCTTGGTTATGGGTCATGCAGGCTACCTATATATAGAAAAGTCCGCAAACCTCACCAAAAATGACTACACCGAAGCAAACAATGACCTTCCAAGTCAAGCTCTCTTTTGTCTATTCTTTCATTTCATCTCAAGGATGAGATGATGGCTGGTCATATGTGTTTCTTGATGACTTGAGTAAATGGAACATTTGCTATTGTGGGAATCAAACGGTAGTGATGAAAAATCATCCAAAAACCTACCTCTTCAATTAAAAGTCTACTATTCCTTTAAGCCAAAACAAAGATGCCAAATCAAACTACCTCCATTGATCTAAATCAGTTCTTGAATGTCGAGCCTCTGTGTCAATCATTTGGGAATTTAAACGCTTTGGTGTTTGAATCAATTGCTTTCAAGCCTTTGATGCTTGATGTAGCATTCCTAGCTTCAGGTTCTATGCTTGTTTTGACGATTCTTCACATTCAAATATTGCATATCGAATTGTCTGGAGCCTCTACGCTCCACCTCTTGATTATCATTGAATACCTTTGTGTGCATTAATCCTTCTCAAACCTCTACCCCTCGGAGTTGAATAAGAGGGTCTTCATTGTCAATGGAACCTCTGAATCAATTGCCCATAGGGACTTTGATTATGAGTTAATTGAATGTGACTCCTGACCAAGCTTTCGTGTAGAACCGTTGTCTAGAACCGTGCATAAGGTAGCCATCACTTATCGAAATTGGAACTATAGCACTCTCCCAACCACGATCCCTGTTTGGCCTTGTAATAGTCCATCGAAGTTGCACCACGAAGTAAGAAAATTTTTGAAGATAGAGATGTGGATATGGAGATGGCACTACCAATGCCAGATCCAATTGATCCAAATGGATCTAGTGAAGAAGATGAAGATCACAATATGAGCCAAGAGGAAGATGCACATAATGACATCGTACGGGGGGAAGATGGAGATCACAATATTGAGGAAGAAGATGACGATCATCAAGAATCGCCACACTTTATTGAAGAAGATGATCAAGTCTTAGGTGAATGTACGATGCTAGAGTACAATGATGATATAGGAGATCAACTTGGTATAGAGTTAGAGATAGACTTGTTTGGCACATTAGACTTGGCTCAGGATGAAGCCGTTGATGTAAATGCTCTTCATTGATTTTTTTCATCTCAAACGAGTCTCAAACTTGGACATGAATATATGAGCTTCAAAGGCTTGATGTACATGCTCTTGTACTTTTATTCTCTCAAAGGTTCAAACATGTATGAAAAGGAAAAAAAAATTGTCATTGGGAAAAACTATCTTTTAAGGTCGATATGGAAAGAAACACTCTCTGTAAAATGTCACTATAGGAAACTGTCTCAGTGTCACTATATAACGACCATTCACAAGTCTAATAAGTGTCGCTATATAGCGACGCTCTTTAAACATCGCTATATAGTGACACTTGACTAAAGTCACTATATAGTGATACTTAACGAATCCTGCTTCGATTACCGATGATTAGTGCCCTGCGCATGCTAAACGTCAGTGCTTAAACATCGGAATAGGGCTAGTGTGTAGTAGTGGTTGGGATTCCCTTCCATCCGACCACTGACCTTGACGGTTGAAAAGAAGAGAAAAAAGCCATCTTTGAATGAAAATTCTAGAAGAGGACACGTATGCAGGAGTTGCATAATGTGCAGAGAGAAAATATGAGCATCAATGACTACCACATGAAGGTGAAAAAGATTGTAGATGCACTTGCTTCCATTGGGTCGCTAGTGGAAGATAATGATTTAGTTTCTATGACCTTGAATGGTCTAGGAAAGGATTATGCACAGTTTCGGACATCCATTGCTGTCAGTGAGAGTTTTCTTGATTTTGGGGAGTTGATTGCTCTTCTAATTTCTGAAGAGCAGAGAAATGGTGGTGCATCTTCTTCAGGAGAAACTTCAAAAGAAACTATCTTCTACTCAAATGCTGGAAGAGGTAGAGGCAGAGGTAGAGTAGGCCGATCTGGAGGCTGTGGCAAAAATCAAAATATGCAGCAAATTTAAGAAAACCAGTCCTATGGAGGAGGACGTGGTAACTTTAGAGCCAGGGGGAGCCAAAGAGGTCGTGGTGGATGGAAGAGCGGCCAAAATGCAAATAGCAATATTGAATGCTACTACTGTGGCAAAATGGGTCATATGGTTGAAAAGTGCTATAAAAAGAAGAATGACATCATGATTAAAAAATTACCGCAAGGTAATTATGCATCCTCTAGTAGATAGGGTGATGACAAAAATAAGCATTTGTTTATGGTGCAGCCATGACCAATTCTGACAAGTGCAAAAGAAAGCAATGATGTCTAGTATGTTGACTCAGGGGCATCAAACCACATGACAGGTCATGCAGAATGGATGCAGGATGTAAGGAAAATGGAAAGACCAAGATTTGTGGAGACTGGTGATGATACTGCACATCCTATTGTGCAAGTTGGTAAAATTCCTTTGTCTATGTAGGATGGAAAAAAGAAATACTTGTCTGATGTATTTCATGTCCTAAATAGCACTAAGAACCTGGTTTTTGTTGGTCAAATGGTTGAGCAGGGCTTGTAGGTCAGATTTAATCCTCGTGGATGCTTTGTTGAGGATATGAAAAATAAAGGTTTCTTGATAGCAAAAGGGAAGAAGAAGGGTAGGATGTTTATGTTGGATGTGGACATGCCTAAATTGAGTGCAGCAATGTTTGCACATGGGACCCGTGTAGTTGCAGATATTGATATCTGGCATAAACACATTGGTCATGTTAATGTACAGCGACTTAAATTAATGCAGGCCCAAAATATTGTCATAGGATTGCCTAAGTTCAAGGTTGCAAAAATGCATAAGTTATGTGAAGCTTGTCAATTTGGAAAATAGGCAAGGAAACCATTTCCTAGACATGTTCAAGAGAGTAAAAGGCCATTGGAATTCATCCACTCTGATGTGTGGACTACTAAAGCTGCATCTATTGGAGGCTGTCATTATTTTGTCACTTTTATTGATGACTACAGCAAAAAAGTTCGGGTGTGTTTTATGAAAAAGAAAAGTGAAGTGTTTGGGCATTTCAAAGCCTTTAAAGCTATGGTTGAAAAAGAAACAGGCTTGCAAATAAAATGCCTAAGGTCAGATGGAGGGGGAGAGTACCTCTTAAATGAGTTTGCAAGTTTCATGTAGGAGCATGGCATAAAGCAGCAATATTCATGTAGTCCTACCCCACAACAAAATGGACTTGTAGAAAGGAAAAACAAGAATATTGGAGAGGTATCTCATGCCATGCTTAACGAAAAAGACTTGCCAGATTATTATTGGGCTGAAGCAGTTGCTACAACAGTCTACATAATGAACAGGACTCCCACTCCAGCAATACATGGCATGACATCAGAGGAGAGGTATACTGGTAGGAAACCAAATATTTCTCATTTGAAAGTTTTTGGTTGCATTGCCTATGTTCATGTGCCAGATGAGTTGAGATCCAAGTTGGATCCAAAAGATGAGAAGTGCATATTTATTGGTTATTCTCTACAGCACTATAACCCTTCTACTCGTAAGTTTAAAGTGAGTAGAGATGTTGTTTTTTATGAGATCAACAGCTAGTATAAGCTAGTAAATGTGATTGATAATGTAGATGCAGAAAATGGTAATGCTGCATAGAATTCACAGCAGCAATCACAAAATATTAGTGGACCTGTAGTGTCCTCTAGCAGTGGTTCACATACTTCGCCATGGATAGGTAGATTGAGATCAGGAGGATCTCCTCAAAGCAATGCAGATAGTGGTATGCAAGTATCACAAAAAGGAAAAGAGAAAGTAGATCAGCCCATGGTTGATGTGAATGCAGGTCACTCTTATGTGGATGGTGAATCCAGTGGCTCAGAACAGAGCCTTGATGATGAGTTGGGTATTCCTTCTATCGTTACACCTAGAGTAAGGAAGACAAGGGATGGTTTGAGAGCACCTATATTGAGCCTATTTTGCGGAGGTCTACCAGAGCTAGGTATCCTATGGATAGGCTAAAATATGATGGATTTACAACCATTCACTACGCCTATATGGTCAAAGTGATACACATGAACCAGAACCCACTTCTTTTGAGCAAGCCATGGGAAAAGAAAAATGGGAGAAAGCCATGGATGAAGAAATGGATGCCTTGGAAGAAAATGCTACATGGGAATTGGTGCTTTTGCCTAAAGACAAGAATGCAATTAGCTGCAAGTGGGTTTATAAGGTGAAGCACAATGCCGATGGTTCTATGAACAAATATAAGGCAAGATTAGTTGTCAAGGGGTATGCACAGACATATGGCATTGATTATGAAGAAACATTTAGTCCGGTTGCAAGGATGGCAACTGTAAGAGCAGTCATTGCTATGATTACATCAAAGGGATGGTCTTTACATCAAATGGATGTAAAGAATACCTTCTTGCATGATGATTTTAAAGAAGAGGTCTACATGGAGCAGCCACCAGGTTATGTTCATGCTATTCATCTTGAGTTTGTTTGCAGGTTGAAGAAATCCTTGTATGGCTTGGAGCAAGCACCCAGAGCATGGTCTGACAAGATAGGACAGTATCTTGTCACTATTGGCTTTCAGACTTCCAAGGTAGATTTCTCACTTTATGTGAGAAAAACAGAGAAAGGTATTATGCTGCTTGTCATTTATGTTGATGACTTGATCATCACAAGTGATACTGATGAAGATATCCTTCATGTGAAAATGCTATTGAAGCAGAAGTTTGAGATGGACTTTTTGAGAGCTGCGTTACTTCTTGGGCATTGAGCTGATTAGATCCACAAGTGGGATATGGCTTTTGTAGAGGCAGTATGGATTGGACATGCTGTCCAAATATGGGATGACAAGCTGTAAGCCTATTTAAGTTCCTTTGGAGCAGAATGTGAAATTGAGCACAAATGCAGGTGAGCTTCTCGAAGACCCTACTATGTACAGATGCATAGTAAGAAGTTTGATTTATATGTCTATTACTAGGCTAGATTTGAGCTATGCTGTTGGGTTGGTAAGTCAGTTTATGCAGGCTCCAAGGAAACCGCATTTGGATGTGGCTAGATGCATACTGAGGTATGTGAAGTCCACATTGCAGTATGGACTATTTTATGAGAGTGGGTTCAGATACAGTTGCATGGATACACTATTGTTGATTGGGCTAGTAGTATTTCTGATAGATGATCTACTAGTGGATATGTGTTCTCTTTTGGGAGTGCTGCACTCACTTGGAGCAGCAAGAAATAGCCTACAGTTGCCTTGTTGAGCACAGAGGTTGAGTACAAGGGTGCAGCAATGGCTGCATGTGAGGCAGCTTGGTTGCATAAGCTACTTTATGATATGCATCAGTCTATAGATGGGCCAATTGTCATTTATTGTGACAACATGAGTAGTATACACTTGGCAAATAACCCAGCCTATCATGCTAGAACAAAGCACATTGAAGTGCATTATCACTATGTGTGGGAGAAGGTTCTAGTAGGTTTTATTAGTCTAGTTTATGTCAGCACAGAGGATCAGGTAGCTGACATATTCATGAAGGCATTTGGCACAAAGAAGCTGCGCAAGTTCAGAGACCTACTTGGTGTGCAAGAATTGGGATTGAGCTCAAGGGGGAGTGTTGAGATATCGAGCTCCCGTGATATGCCAGGCTGACCGTTGTGCATTTATGTCACCGACTTGTTAGCTGTAGATGCGGTTGGTACACCGCCCATGAATAATAGCTGGATGACATGTGAAGATAGTGTGAGAGAGGGAAGGAGTCTCACTTGTGGCTTTCTCACATGCACAATGGGGGAATACACACAAAGGTGGAGGCTGAAAATAGTTTTTCTCTTCTTAGTTGTGAAAGCCAAAAGAACTCTAGTACAAAGAAATAGAAGAACCCTATATGTGGGTCTCAAACCAAACTCAACTAACTAAGGTGGCATACTAACTGAGCCACAAACTAGAGTAGATAAGGATAGCTGTCATCCAGCTATTATTCGTGGGCAGTGTACCAACCGTGTTTGTAGCTAACAAGTCGGTGACACAAATGCACAACGGTCACCCTGGCATATCGTGAGTGGAGCTCCATACTTAACACTCCCCCTCGAGCTCAATCCTAATTCCTGCACACCAAGCAGGTATCTGAACTTGCACAGCTTCTCTGCACCCAATGCTTTCGTGAATATTTCAGCTACCTGATCCTCTGTGCTAACATAAACTAGATCAATAAGACCTAGTAAAACCTTCTCCCACACATAGTGATAATGCACCTCAATGTGCTTTGTTCTAGCATGATAGACTGGGTTATTTTCCAAGTGTATACTACTCATGTTGTCACAATAAATGACAACTGGCCCATCTGTAGACTGATGCATATCATAGAGTAGCTTATGCAACCAAGCTACCTCGCATGCAGCCATTGGTACACCCCTGTACTCAGCCTATGTGCTTGACAAGGCAACTGTAGGCTGTTTCTTGCTGCTCCAAGTGACTGCAGCACTCCCAAAAGAGAACACATATCCACTGGTAGATCATCTATCAGAAATACTACCAGCCCAATTAGCATTAGTGTATCCATGCAACTGTATCTGAACCCTAGCCTCATAAAATAGTCCATACTGCAATGTGGACTTCACATACCTGAGTATGTGTCTAGCCGCATCCAAATGCGGTTTCCTCAGAGCCTGCATAAACTGACTTACCAATCCAACAGCATAGCTTAAATCTGGCCTGGTAATAGTCATATAAATCAAACTTCCTACTATGCGTCTGTACATAGTAGGGTCTTCCAGAAGCTGCCCTGCATCTGTGCTCAGCTTCACATTCTACTCCAAAGGAACTGAAATAGGCTTACAGCCTATCATTCCATATTTGGACAGCATGTCCAATCCATACTGCCTCTGCAAGAGCTGTATCCCACTTGGTGATCTAATCACCTCAATGCCCAAGAAATAATGCAGCTCTCCTAAATCCTTCATCTCAAACTTCTACTTCAATAGCATTTTCACATGAAGGATATCTTCATCACTATCACCTGTGATGATGAAATCATCAACATAAATGACAAGCAGCATAATCCCTTTCTCTATTTTTCTCACATAGAGTGAGAAATCTGCCTTGGAAATCTGAAAGCCAATAGTGACAAGATACTATCCTATCTTGTCAGACCATGCTCTAGGTGCTTGTTTCAAGCCATACAAGGCTTTCCTCAGCCTGCAAACAAACTCAGGATGAATAGCATGAACATAACCTGTTGGCTGCTCCATAAAGACCTCTTCTTGCAAATCACCATGCAAGAAGGCATTCTTTACATCCATCTAATGTAAAGACCATCCCTTTGATGCAGCCATAGCAATGACTACTCTTATAGTTGCCATCCTTGCAACCGGACTAAATGTTTCTTCATAATCAATGCCGTATGTCTGTGCATACCCCTTGACAACTAATCTTGCCTTGCATCTCTTCACAGAACCATCTGCATTGTGCTTGATCTTATAAACCCACTTACAGCCAATTGCATTCTTGTCTTTAGGCAAAGGCACCAGTTCCCATGTAGCATTTGCTTCCAAGGCATCCATTTCTTCATCCATGGCTTTCTCCCATTTTTCATTTCCCATGGCTTGCTCAAAAGAAGTAGGTTTTGGTTCCTGTATCACTTTGACCATATAGGCATAGTGAATGGCTGTAAATCCATCATATTTCAGCCTATCCACAGGATACCTAGCTCTGGTAGACTTGTGCAAAATAGGCTCACTTCCAGGTGCTCTCACAACATCCCTGGTCTTCCTTACTGCAGGTGTAACAATAGAAGGAATACCCAACTCATCATCAATGCTCTGTTCTGAGCCACTGGATTCACAATCCACATAAGAGTGACCTGCATTCACATCAAAAATCGGCTGATCTACCTTCTCTTTTCCTTTTCGTGATACTTGCGTACCACTATCTGCATTGCTTTGAGGATATTCTCCTGATCTCAATCTACCTGTCCATGGCGAAGTATGTGAACCACTGCTAGAGGACACTGTAGGTCCACTGATATTTTGTGATTGCTGCTGTGAATTCTGTGCAGCATTACCATTTTGTGCATCTACATCAATCATCACATTTACTGGTTTATACCAGCTGCTCATCTCATAAAAAACAACATCTCTACTCAATGTAAACTTACGAGTAGAAGGGTTATAGCATCTATACCCTTTCTACTGTAGAGAATAACCAATAAAGATGCACTTCTCAGCTTTTGGATCCAACTTGGACCTCAACTCATCTGGCACATGAACATAGGCAATGCAACCAAAAATTTTCAAATGAGAAATGTCTGGTTTCCTACCAGTATACATATCCTCTGGCGTCATGCCATGTATTGCTGCAGTGGGAGTCCTGTTCATTATGTAAACTACTGTAGCAACTGCTTCAGCCCAATAATAATCTAGTAGATCTTTCTCATTTAGCATGGCCCTAGATACCTCTCCAATATGCCTCTTTTTCCTTTCTGCAATTCCATTTTGCTGTGGGGTATGACTGCATGAATATTGCTGCTTTATGCCATGCTCCTGCAGGAACCTCGCAAACTCATTTGAGAGGTACTTTCCCCCTCCATCTGACCTTAGGCATTTTATTTGCAGGACTGTTTCTTTTTCAACCATAGCTTTAAAAGCTTTGAAGTGCCCAAACAATTCACTTTTCTTTTTCATAAAATACACCCAAACTTTTCTGCTGAAGTCATCAATAAAAGTGATAAAATAGTGATAGCCTCCAATAGATGTAGCTTTAGTAGTCCACACATCAGAGTGGATTAATTCCAATGGCTTTTTACTCTCTTGAACATGCCTAGGAAATGGTTTCCTTGCCTATTTTCAAAATTGACAGGCTTCACAAACCTTATGAATTTCTGCAACCTTGAATTAAGGCAATCCTGCAACAATATTTTGGGCTTGCATTGATTTAAGTCGCTGTATATTAACATGACCAATGCGTTTATGCCAAATATCTGCAACTACACCGGTCCCATGTGCAAACATTGCTGCACTCAATTCAAACATGTCCGCATCCAATGTAAACATCCTGCCCTTCTTCTTTCCTTTTGCTATCAAGCGACCGTTATTTTTCATATCCTCAACAAAGCATCCATGAGGATTAAATCTGACTTGCAAGCCCTGCTCAACCATTTGACCAACAAAAACCAGGTTCTTGGTGATGTTTGGGACATGAAATACATCAGACAGGTATTTCTTTTTCCCATCCTGCATAGACAAAGGAATTTTACCAATCTGCACAATAGGATGTGCAGTATCATCACTAGTCTCCACAAATCCTGGTTTTTCCATTTTCCTTGCATCCTGCATCCATTCTGCATGACCTGTCATGTGGTTTGATGCACCTGAGTCAACATACCACACATCATTTCGTTCTTCTGCACTTGTCACAGAATTGGTCATATGCTGCATCATAAATAGATGCTCATTTCTGTCATCACCCTGTCTACTGGAAGATGCATAATATCCTTGCTGCAATTTTCCATTCATAATGTCATTCTGCTTTTTGTAGCAGTCCTTAGCCATATGACCCATTTTACCACAGTAATAGCATTCAACATTGCTGTTTGCATTTTGGCCTCTCTGCCATCCACCACAGCCTCTTTGGCTCCCCCTGCCTCTAGAGTTACCACGTCCTCCTGCATAGGACTGGTTTTCTTGAGTTTACTACATATTTTGATTTCTACCATGGCCTCCAGATCGGCCTCCTCTACCTCTGCCTCTACCTCTTCCAGCATTTGAGTAGAAGACAGTTTCTTTTGAAGTTCCTCCTGAAGAAGATGCACCCCCATTTCTCTGCTCTTCAAAAATTAGAAGAGCAAACAACTCTTCAAAATCAGGAAATTTTTCACGGACGGCAATGGATGTCCGGAATTGTGCATAATCCTTTCCTAGACCATTCAAGGTCACAGAAACTAGATCATCATCTTCCACTGGCGACCCAATGGAAGCAAGTGCATCTGCAATTTTCTTCACCTTCATGTGGTAGTCATTGATGCTCAAATTTTCTCTCTGCACATTGTGCAACTCCTGTTTGAGCTACATTTTCCTGGCTTGCATATTTGTGCTGTACATTTTTGCCAAAGTATCCCATGCCTCCTTTGGCGTACTTGCATCCTGAATATGCACAATCATAGAATCAGAAATACTGATAGACAGCCAGTACATAACTTTCTTGGCTCTCTCATGCCATCCTTTAAATGTCTTCATTTCCTGTTGATTGGGAACATTAGGAAGAACTGGTTCTTCTTCATTTCCTGTAATGAACTCCCAATAGCCTTTTCCCATAAGGAAATTCGTCCTTCTAAACTTCCATGCCTGGAAGTTGTTCTTGTCAAGCTTTTCTGTGACAATCTGTGAAAGAGAATCAGATGCCATTACAGAACACTGCAAAATATTCTGTCACTGCGAAAAACACAGCTTTGGCCTCACACAGGTAGATCTACAAAACTGACGAAAGTGGTATTTGACCACACAGTCACTTCCTAGTGACGATTTTGCATCAACAGGAAACAAGCATGATTCTGCAACTCCCAATATCTCCACACACAGGCATACGATGCAATTTTTGCGGCAACTTTTCATCGACCAACCGAGCAGTCGTCGTACAACAAAAACAGAGCCTTTTTCTTAGTGTCAGCGAAGAACTTCCGCCTTCAAAATGGGCCCCGAAATGGCCTCGAATCAGAAAAACAAAGTCGCCGAGGGCTTTGCCTTCGCCCGCAGCATATAATGCCCTCTCGCCACACCACGAAGGGCGTCTCAATCTGAGACAGTGCACTCTTGCACTTCTGGCTGTGCTACCTGTAGAGATTTGCTCCCAAACTCGAAATAGGAAAGCAACACTGGTCCTCTTACCAGGACACCACGAACTTGGTTTGCTTTCTTGAGCTCCTTACCATGAACAAGGCTCTGAAACCATGTGAAGATAGTGTAAGAGAGGGAAGGAGTCTCACTTGTGGCTTTCTCACATGCACAATGGGGGAATACACACAAAGGTGGAGGCTGAAAACAGTTTTTCTCTTCTTAGTTGTGAAAGCCAAAAGAACTCTAGTACAAAGAAATAGAAGAACCCTATATGTGGGTCTCAAACCAAACTCAACTAACTAAGGTGGCACACTAACTGAGCCACAAACTAGAGTAGATAAGGATAGCTGTCATCCAGCTATTATTCATGGGCGATGTACCAACTGCGTCTGCAACTAACAAGTCGGTGACATAAATGCACAACGGTCACCCTGGCATATCGCGAGTGGAGCTCGATATCTCAACATGACAGCTATCTTTATGTACTCTAGTTAGTAGCTTAGTTAGTTAACCACCTTAGTTAGCTGAGTTTGGTTTGAGAGCCACATATAGGGTTCACCTATTCTTTTGAACTAAGAGAGTTCTTTTGGCTTTCACAACTAAGAGGAGGAAAACTATTTTTAGCCTCCACCTTTGTGTATATTCCCCGATTGTGTATGTGAGAAAGCCGCAAGTGAGACTCCTTCTCTCCCACTCTCTTCACATGGTCTTCATGTTGAGTCTCTAAATAGAACAAGGTGCAACCAAGTTTCTCACAAGATCCCCTATCTAGCTTGGTGACTTCCTAATTGCCCTCATCCAATGTATCAGAACTTCAAGGTTGAGTTTTTAATTCTTCGAATCATGTTCCTAAGCACCTATCAAACTTTGTTACCCTCCCCATCTATGAGACCCCATATGAGGAGAGCATTGGGGGGTGAACATATGGTTTGAGGGAGTGCTACATGGGCAATATCCTAGCTGCCATGTGGAAACTTATCAAACAACAAGGAAAGAGAAAAAGAGGTTGACACATGGACAACATCATGGCTATCGTGTGGGCAACACATACAAAGAAGTACCTAGCAAGATAGAGGTTCACTAGAGATCTAATGCAAGACCGTTATAGGAATGTCTAGCATAGGAGTGAGCATGATTGCACAAGTATCTCATTCAGCACAAAGGACACCATCAGCAATATGATGGGCAGGAGTGTGGCTAGGGCAGCAAGTGAAGCCAATGTAATGAGAATCACTGGGCAATGATTCACTACATAAATAGTTGCTGAGGGTGCACTTAGCGAAGAAGAAGATGAGCTTGAGTTACTCAGTGAGACAACACTGTAGTCGAAGAGATCGACGATATTGTACCTGTGTTAAATGCAATATAAAGTGTTGTATGTTACACATGAGGGGATGGATAGGAGAATATGTTAGGTGATGGAAGAGCCATATGCTTCATATCCATTTGATCTCATTTTGTACTTAGAAGCGAAGGGATGAAGCTCTAAATATGTAGGTTGGTATGTTGCTCATAAGGGAATGGATAGGAGAATATGTTAAGCGATGGAAGAGCGCATATGCTCATATCCATCTTGTCTCATTTTGTACTTGAAAGTGAAGGGATGAAGCTCTAAATATGTAGGTTGGTATGTTTCATGTGAGGGGATGGAAAAGTGCATATGCTCGATTCTATCTTGTCTCATTTTGTACTTGTAATTTAATGTCTTATGGGCTACGATTAATGTTGTTATGTTGTAATTATTCAGTTTGTGGATGATTTGGTATACATAATAGCTAGATACAACCTTGTGACTTGCAAATACTTTCAAGGCATATCGAAGGCAACATCGAGAAAAAGGGGAGAACAATTATATATGCATGATCAAACTTTATATTTTCAAGTCGCAAGGGTTGATCTAGTTATCATGTGCACTAATCCACTTTAATATATTTCAATATTTCAGCATTAACTGTACAAAGTCCACATAACCCACATAATCCACTTAATCCACATAATCCACATAATCTACATAGTCCACTTAATCCACATAATCCATCTTAATCCACTCAATCCACTTAATCCACTTGATCCACTTAAACCATTTAATTGACTCAATCCACTTAATTTGCTTAATGCACATTATGCACTTAGTCCACTTAATCCACTCAATCCACATAATCCACTTAGTCCACATAATCCACATAATCCATCGTAATCCACATAATTCATTTAATTCACATTATGCACTTACCGTTCCCTGAGTGCTTGGTCTTGCAGCCTAAGAATCTAGATTGGTGAGGTCCTCAAAATCAAACGTGTCAATATCCTCAGCAGCATCCAAGTCCCCAAAAGCACCTCTGTATACGCATGCTCACAAGTCCTCCATCTCTTTGGCTTCAGATGCAAGGTGAGTCTGTAACTCCTCGCATAGTAACACCCTACTGGACGAAGAGGTATGGCAGACGTTGCCAGGTCAACAAGGTCACTATGTGCCTGGGGAGTCAGCATGAGAGGCATTTGAGACATGGGCTCTCTGTTCTCTGCTCTTGCTTGCTTGCACTCAGTAGGATGTCCCTTTCTTGTTCCTGACAGGTGATGCTTGTCGTTCCAATCCACACGTCAATGCAAGATGTCACAAACATACACCTGTTGAATGAAGAATACGGGTATCTGTTGGTTGTTGGGGATGCTCCCTTCCACCTCTACAAATCACTAAAGAAGGATGTGGGCAAGGGTCTTGTGCCACAGGTCTAGCAATGGGGCTATCCATATCTATTTCTAGTATTTCCAATTCAAAGAAACAAGATGTTTCTTAGGAACTCCAATGGACAAAGACTTTGTACTTGTCAAAGAGAGAGCGGGTCGCCTTGCATGGTGTCATCATCCACTGGACCAGTGGTGAACATACCAAGTCCCTCCCTTCCCAACATCTCTCTTTGGGCCTGTATGATAGCTTGAGCATCAGCATGATTTAGTTGGTCCACTAAATCAGCCTCTTGAGGCACAAATGGTGCTTTTGGATCCTCATGAATTGGAGGATCCTCTGGTTGGTGGACTTGTGGTTGGGGAGGATCCTGTGGGAGAATGTTCTCTCCCTCCCGACTCATATTTAATCTAAAAAATGACATGTGGATAGAATTGTTGAATTAAACAATGAAATTCAACATGACGCTTATCGCATCAATTCTTATACAAATAATATTTAAATGATATCTCATTAAATCATACCAACATGACACTTATCACCTTAAATATTAACAACTTGAATTTCAAATATAAAATATTATTTAAATAATATGTGCATTGAATCATGGACTGAAGACTCAATGATATATACAAAAATAGTACTATTACAAGTAATCATGTTCCAAAATAGCCAAGGATGTTTTTATCAAAGCTATACTTATATATTTATATAAAATCTTGGCAAAAGTTTATCGAGCTAGTTTTTTTAGTTTCATAATATTAATATAGTATGTTATAATTTTATGTATTTTCTTTTGATATTTGACTAAAAAGTTCTAAACCCTGGCGAAATTCAATTTTTTTCTCATAAAAGTTTCAAATCTAGGCAAATGTTTGTTGGCTCTCTCCTACTGCTCTCGTAGGAAGAGCTGGGTATTCTATGTTGCAGGGTTCCGAGGCTTTTTGTCACCTACAGATATATTGGGATTGTCGGTTGTAGTATATGTGTAGCTTAGGACCTCGAGTCGTGTTCCGGTGAGAGACGTAGGCTTAAGTGTGGTAAGCAAACAAAGTGCAAGCATGTGTAAAAGGCACGTAAACCATCTTTGTTGAGGTAATGAAGGCTTTCACCTTCATTGGGGGTTGTAGGGTTTAGGAAGGGTTTAAGGGTTCAGAAGGAGGTTCCAGGGTTTAGAAAGAGTTCCAGGGTTTAGGAGGAGTTCCAGGGTTCAGAAGGAGGTTCCAGGGTTCAGAAAGAGTTCCAGGGTTCAGAAAGAGATTCCAGGGTTCAGAAGGAGGTTCCAAGGTTTAGAAGGAGTCCAGGGTTAGAAGGAGGATCCAAGGTTCAGAGTAGAGTACATGGTGGAGAACTCGTCTCCCTCGTAGATCATGGGGTTTAAGGGTTGAGGAACAAAGGGTTTAGGGGTGCATAGGAGTGGGAGAGGAAGAAGGTGTAAGAGCATGGGGGAAAGAAGAGAGAGGAGGGGGGAGGAGGAGAGAGGAGGAGGAGAAGGAGGGAGGAGGAGGAGGGAGGAGGAGAGAGGAGGAGGAGGAGGAGGGAGGAGGAGGAGGGAGGAGGAGGAGGAGGAGGGAGGAGGAGGAGGAAGGAGGAGGAGGGAGGAGGAGAGGGAGAGGGTGGGTTGCAAGGTTGGAGGAGAGGGGAGAAGGGTTGCAAGGTTAGGACATGCTTTTGGACGTGCAGTGCAAGGAAGCATGGACACTTGAGACAAATGCTTGGAATACCAAAGTAGACTCAACACAATGCCCCAAAGAGTGTGGGCTTCATTCCATTATGGGGTATTTATACAAGTTGGAGAGCTTCTCTCTCTGCATGTAACACAAAGTCGTATCACAAAGTTGTAACACAAAGTTGTATCACAAAGTTGTAACACAAAGTTGTAACACATTCTCTCTCTACATGTAGAAGTTGTAACACAAAGTTGTTACACAAAGTTGTAACACAAAGTTGTGTCACAAAGTCGTAACACATTCTCTCTCTTCATGTAGACAAACTTGTAACACAAAGTTGTGTCCAGAAGTTGTAACACAAAGTTGTGTCTAGAAGTTGTAACACAAAGTTGTAACACCAAGTTGTATCACAAAGTTGTAACACCTTCTCTTTCTTCATAAGTTCATGTTGGCACAGAGTCAACATACTCCCGGATCCATTTTATTACCCGTCCTCGGGTTATGGCTTATTGCGATCACGTACCTGGGTTGCCATGTTTTTAGTCCAGTGGCTGTGGAGCTTGTGTTGTGCCAGTCGATCCTGCTGTAGAGCCTTAGCACCATACAATTTTTGCGCAGTTTCCAGGTAGCCTGTATCTACCATTTGCTCGAACAGAGATATGTGGTGTGCCTCCAAGAAGATCACTCTTTGATAGAGTCGGCTTGTAATCGGAGCATCAATCCTTTCATTGGGATTAAAGCTGAGTGGAGGCAAATGGGAATCAAGGTAACATGGGACCTCCAGAATTAATTCTAATGTTTTACAGAATATGGCACTTTGGCGCAGGAAGCGATCAATGTTGCCGCGCATTGTTTGTTCATGCTGCTGAAGTGCTCGGATCATGGTGCCTTGGATATTCCATTATACACCAGAGTAGGGTTCGATCATTGGCCAATTAATGACTCGATCTTCAGCCAAAGTGTGTATGTTGGCTTCCCATTTTTTACGCCGTGGAACTGCATAAAACTTGGGATGGGTTCTGAGACATGGAGGTGCCCGTAAGTACTCCTTTAAGAAGATTACATCAAAGAGCTTGGGACGGCGCCAATCAGGTTGTGGATCCAATTTGCTAATCCAACCTTCACTTATTTGATGCTGATGAAGGTTGGTAGGAAAGTTACCCAGGGTCCATCCACCGCGAGTTTTCATATCAGGATATTTGCTCCAAAATTCCTTGATGGGGTTACTGGGAAGTGGTACCTCATCAAAATCATACCCATCATTGGAACTTGGCATGGGTGTACGAATTGGATTATCCGGATCCGGATATTGGATCCGGATATTCAAAATCAAATACTGCATCATTTTCTGCTGATGGAAGCACCAGAAGTGTCGGAGGTGATGATGGGGCCGGGAGAGAATCAGGGGACATGGGGGAGAAATATGGCTGAGTGATAGTGGCGGAAGGGGGAGCAGAGGGGAGGGGGGGAAGAAATGGGCAAATGGTTTGAGCAGCTTGGTAATCCTCAAGGGTAGGATTAGCAAGGGAGGGGAAAAAGCTAGGTGTGAGGGGCTCGTAAGTTTGTGACTGTTGGGTAAGTTGAAAATGGTGAGAGGCATGAGCAAAGAGACGATGGAGGGAATAGATGTTTGGATGGAGCTCGGGGAAGGTTAAGAGGGTGGTAGCAGCAAGGGGAAGTGAGGTTATGATGTTGGCAGAAAGAGTGGTTAGATATGGAAAGTTGGATGTGAGATAGGCCTTGTCATCTTCCGACACTTCTTTTTGCTGGTGCGATGGGATGATCAGCTGCATCGGTTGGATGTCGGTTATGTCGTGCCGTGCAAATAATAGGGATGGCCTTTGTAGCAATGGCAACAAACCTGCAATAACCCTGAGGGAAGGACTACCCATGAGGCAGACATATGCAATGAAAGCATCCGTCCTGAGTGTTATAAACCCGGCATGTGTAGACAGGCAGAAGATATTCTTCTCATCTTCAGACAAAGTCTTGGCAAATTATGCGCAAGGTTTTAATCCCGATTGATTGTTTCCAGTTGATTGTTGGATGAGCAGATATGATCCTGATTTGGAGTTGCTTCCATTGGATAAGCACGCGTGCGTTGAGGTGATCTTCCACTTGTAGAGCAGCCACAAGCTCTTCGTACACCACGGTTGTGCATTGTAGTGGGGTGTCATTGGTGTTGTCTTCCAATGCCTCATTGTTGTGCACTAGCAATTGGAGTTCAAGCTTGGAGATGGCTATTTTTTGGGAGTGCATCTCATTCATTTTTTCTTTGTACTGATGGTAGATGGTTGTGTATGCCTCCTTAAGCTTTTTCATTTGCAAGGTGACCTTTGCCTGTTGAGGAATGTCTTCAGTGGTATTGGACCATTGGTCCAAGACCTGGGCTTGTGAAGTGCTGGCCTCTTGAACAGTAGCAAGTTGGTCTTTTAAGAGTCGGAATTCCCTTGTAAGCTCATCAATGCTAAAGGCACGTACTGCCAAAGATTGTTTCATGTCTTCAAGCTTGTCTTTGCAATCCTGGAGCTCTTCTTCTTTGTGAATGAGAGTGAGTCGAGCTTGTGCCACTACCTCTGTTTGTTGCGCATGTGCAGATGTCAGGGAGTTATAGGAGGTCTGTAGGATTGCCATTGCTTCTCCTGCCGCAGTCAGCTGTGTTTGACTTTGGTGGAGGCTGGAGGTCACATCCCTTACGGCCTTCTCTTGAGCTTGGAGAGCCTGGTTCATGCGCACTTCTTCTACCTCCTTCTCATCTATCTGTGCCCGAAGTGCCTTGACCTCTATGGCAATCGCCTGGAATTGGTCTTCGATTTCTGATGCCGTCTGCCTTTCCAATTCTCTTGCATATGCTTCCTTAGCCAAGCTAGTGAAGAGTTCTGACATTTGGATCATTTGGCTAGCTTGATGTTGGAGAATGACAGACGGTGATGAGGTCTGGCGATATTGCTGATAGAAGTGGTGCCCATGTAGCCATCCCGATGATTCTGTAGTACTTGGGGGAGGTTGTTCCAATGGCATTTCAGTCCCTTGTGTACAATAGTCATACTGTTGATCTGGCACTAGCTCTCCTTGGGGCTCATCGACTGGCATGGCGTCGATGGGCGGTTTGAGTGCTGATGTGGTCTCAAGCTCTGGTGCTGATCGTTCCTCAGGTTCGGGTGCCAACCTTGTCTCGAGCTCGGGTTGGTGCTGTTGGTGGAGACTTAGTGGTTGTAGTTGTGCACCGAGCTGTAGCATTTCCTGGGGCAATTCCGCAATCCTGCTTTCCAGAATAGGTACTTCTGTTAAGGCATCTGTACTTATCAATGTGATAGCTGGAGCAGTTGATGACGGCTCCCATACTGGTGAGAAGGGTATGTCCAACTCCTCAATTGGCTTTGGAGACTGGGGCAGAGTCATTTCTCTTTCTTGTAGTTCTTTTTTGATGATTATAGCCAATAAGTGCGGAATTTTACATTTCTGGCCTAAAGAACCATCGAGTTTTTTGGTAAAGAAAATGACGAAGTGTTGGACCCAGTCTTGTTTTAGATTCCTACTCAGCAAAACAAATGTGCGGAGTGGAAGGGAGCATTCCTTGCCGTTCTTTATTCCCAAGATTGTGGATAGAAATTGTGCTACTTCCTTGAGGCGAGGGTCAAGGATTGTGCGAAGCAATATGCCATCTCTATGGATCAGGGTACCCTTGGTGAGGAGAGACTGTACTTCGATAAACTTTGCATCAGCAGACCGTTTAGGGTATTGGCCACCTTGTTTTGGCAGTGAGAAAGCCCTTTGAATGACCGTACTGTCGAGGATAATGTTCAGTGGGCTCTGCTGTACAGTGATTGTACCGTACTTGCCATCCGTTGCATTGCTGGAGTAGTAAGAGTGGAGAAAGTCCTTGATGTAGGCTATCATGATAGGACTGTCCTCCAAGGATTTGAGGCTCTCATGCAAATTGCCTAGACCCCGTTGCTCTAAGTAAGATTGTGCTTCCTGGGAAAGAGCATAATTCGATGTGGGTGGCCAGACAAGTTCCAATGATTGGGCCTTGTTAACGGTTGTGTAGGCCGGCTGTGACTGGGGTGGCATTTGTTCTGCTTGGTCATGCACTGAATCTTCTTCGGAGCTATCGCTTTGGACCACGAATGCCTGTGGTCTCCATGGTTGAGAGGATGTAGATGGCTGTGAACTCTGGAGGGGGTCCTATGGTTGAGGCGGTGGGCTCTTTTTGCGCATCCTCTTTAGTGGCGGCATCTTTTCTGAACCTGCATCCATGTACATGTAGTGTACCATTGATCATTAAATTGATTGGCATGCCTGTTTGACCTTTCTGTGTGTGTGTCAGAGAGAGATCCTTTTTTTTTTTTTTTTTTGGTTATACATCCTTTGAGAGTGTGGAATGAAAGTGTGTGGTACAATTATTCATGCAATCATCTATGTGCCTAAGCGAAAGCGTGTGAGTGCACGTGACCTAGTAGCTAAGTAGGGACTAACTATATGCTTTTTTTGCTGGGATTTTCATAGGGCAGCTAGAACTCATCATCACTTCTGAGCTCTAGGTAAAATCGATTGATGCTACCTATATGTGCGAAGACGTACATATGCAAGTGAGTGCTCGTGATACAATCTAATCCTAACTAAGGAAGACTTGGTTTCCCAAATCTTCGTTTTTGTCGGGGATGGCTCGCATGTTGATGTAGTAGCGCTTCAGTCAGCTCCCGTTTATTGTTGTGTTGATTGGACTCCATCTAGTGTTTCAAGTAGCACAGCTCCAATGGGATTCATCTTTCGTACTCGGTAGGGTCCTTGACCTAGATACTTCAGTTTTCCCTTGTGTACTTTGGCATTGTATAACAGGACTAAGTCGCCTTCCTTGATGTCTTTAGCTTTCAGATTCCTGTCAAACCATGCCTTTCTTCGATGTTTTTCTGTTGTCATGGCATGATAAGCGACTAGTCTTGTCTCTGTATGCTTTTCCAACTGACAGAGCCTTTCTTTCAAGGACTCATGATCACCCATGTGTTCCTGTACTGTGATGCGTAGACTTGGTATTACAAATTCGAGTGGGACCACGGCTTCAAGGCCGTACACCAATTGAAAAGGTGTGTTCCCTGTACTGACCTTGAATGTGGTTCTGTATGCCCATAAGGCTGCATTCAGTTTCTCTGCCCAATCAGAACGCTGTGGTTCTACTACCTTGGTGAGGATATTGCATATGATTTTGTTTGTGGATTCTGCTAGTCCATTCCCTTGGGGGTAGTAGGGTGTGCTTTTTCTATGGATGACCATGAAGCTAGACAAGAGTTCTTGGATTACCTCGTTGACAAAATGTGTGCCTCTATCCGACACAATTTCAATGGGGCATCCAAATCGGGTGATCACATGTTCGTATAAGAATCTTGTTGTGCTTTTGGCATCTGCCTTTCTGACTGCTTTAGCTTCAGCCCATTTTGTAAAGTAATCAGTGGCCACAATGATGTAGCGTGCCTGTGTTCCTTTTGCTGCTGGATGTATGGGACCCACATAGTCAATCCCCCATTTTTCAAATGGTTGTTGTGCAACAACTGTTGTTAGGGGATTGAAGTCTTTGTGTTGTGGTTTAATAGTCCGTTGGCATACATCACAGCCTTTTACATATTCATAGGCATCTGCCCACAGTGTTGGCCACCAGTAGCCTGCGAGGAGAACTTTTCTTGCTGTGGCTTCCCCTTGGAAGTGTCCTCCTGCAATGCCTTCATGGACTTCACTCAGGATTGGCAGGATCTCATGAGGCATTACACATCTTCTTAATATCTGGTCCTTGCCCATCTTGTACAGTTGTCCTGCAATGAGTTGATAGGGTGCAGCCTTTAGAATCAATTTTCTGGCATCTACTGCTTTCATGTCAGGGGGTGGTCTTCCTGCCATCAAGTACCCAATGATATCTCCACACCATTCTGGAACAGCATCTATTTGAAATAGTGTGGCATCTGGTAAGTCGTCTTCTACTCCCGTGGCTTCTTCTCCTGTCTTGACTCGAGACATGTGATCGGCAATGTAGTGTTGGGCACCTTTGCGGACCACGATTTTGAAGTTGAATTCTTGCAGCAAGAGGAGCCATCTGGTTATTCTTCCTGTGGTACACGGACGGTTCACAAGATAAAGCAATGCTTGATGGTCAGTGTAGAAGACAAAATCATTTGCGAGTAGATAGTGCCGAAATTTCTTTACACTATACACCATTGTTAGGGCTTCTCTTTCTGTGGTTGTATAGTTGATCTCTGCATCATTGAGTTGTCGACTGGCGAAGTAGATGGGGTAGTCTTTCTTATGTTCACCAGGTTGACAAAGCACACTCCCAATTGCATACTTGGATCCATTAGTATGAACATGAAAATCAATATCCCAATTGGGAGATATAAGGATGGGTGCTGTGATTAGGCGCCACTTTAAAAGCTCAAAGGCTTGGTCACACTAATCGGTCCATAAGAACTCCACTAATAATTTGTAAAGTGGTCTAGCTATCATAGCATACCGCAATATAAATCTTCTATAATAGCCGACATGTCCCATAAAGACCTGTACACCTTTGGAATTTGTAGGAGGAGGCAATTCCATGATGATTTTGATTTTGTCCATGTCAGTTGCAATCCCATGTTGAGAGACGATGTGTCCCAAAACAACTCCGTGGGTGACCATGAACTGGCATTTTGTTGGATTTAGGGAGATGCCATACTCCCTGCATTTGATTAGTGTTGGGGTAAAGGGCAGTGTGCCCACCCACTTGTACAATGCCCATGTATACTCGTATATATATATGATATATATATGATAGAGGAATAAGCTGGAGTAGCTTTTGCTCCACCACTTTTGGTGTCTCCTATCCCTTTGTGTGTGTGCTCTCCTCTTCCACAACTGGTATCAGAGCCCATGGCGTTCGATCTACGAGGAGCTCGGTGAGAGGAGAACGGGCATTGCTTCGAGAGATCTACCGGGAGCTTTGGAGAGCTTGATTCTCTCATTCACGGAGAGATTTTGGGTAGACATCATCCAAATCTGTTTGCTCTACAATGCAGCTGCAAGAATCACTTTGGGTTATCTTCCAGCGCTCCAGTGCTCTAGCAACCTAGCATTGGAAGGAGACCGCTGTCCGTTGGTCTTGACGTTGTCTCGTGGGAGCCTATAGTTGGACTGTTGATGCATCCTTTGCAGCAAGTGGCTGGCCGTTGTGTGCTTGTTGGAGGCGTTGGTTATCATGGGCAGCTAGTAGATAGGTGTCAAGAGCAATTGTTGCTGCTATTCTGTGAGCCAGGAGTCTGTTGGTGAGCAACTTCTTTGGTGTAGGAGACCGTGAAGGAGCGCTGGAGAGCTGCATATGCAACTTGTGGTGGAGTTTGCACAGTCCTCCGATTGCGATTCCGTCGACACCAGGCTTCCTAAAAATTTGCAATTGTGCTACCTATAACCTCACATCGAGGTTTCCTCCCTGCATATTTGGGTCTTATTTTGGAGCCATAGCCATTCTTGGCACTTGCAGGTTCCAGTCTTGGCATAGTTCTTTGCCATTGTCTCTAGCTCATCTGGGAGCTGTTGGGGAGCCTCTGGATTGCATGTTTGATGTAGTTGAATGCCTGGGGAATTGCCAGTGATTGCATTTGTGCTCTTGGAGCTGAGGACACGCTGATTTGAGGCTGTTGCTTGGACACTTTACGGGACTGGTCATATGCCATTTTGCAATCTTGCACAAGGAGCTTTCAATCTGTACATCACTTTGGCAGTGGCAGTGACACATGTTTTTTGACAGTGGTACGTGCCTGGTTGAGATGCATTGACAGTTCATTGGATGCATGGTTATTTGCCTATGTTGGATACATACGGTGGTAAGGTGATGTATTGAGATCCTGTCAAATTAGCATTGTTTGGAGCACATTTCGGGGCTGTTTTGCCAGTGCTTTTTGGCTATTTAATTGCTGATCTATGAGCATTCTTGGGGCTGATTTGGTTGGGCATTGTACTTGCCATTTTGTTGGTGTTGCAGTTGACATACTGGGTGATCTGCTGGATGTATTTTGACCATTTTTGGGGCTGTTTTTTGCCGGAGCAGATGAGTGCTGTTAAGGGCAGCAAACATTCAAGGAAGCTGCTGTTGCTGTTTTTATGACAAAACAGTCATTTTCAGGACTGAATATCTCTTTCCTGGTGCGGAATTGCACTTTGTGCCAAACTGAAAAGTTGTAGTTCACAGAACATACTACAACTTTGCTTTTGGAAGCAAGTTGATCCGGTATAAGCTGCAGGAGTTACAGCCTCTGCAAAACCACAAAAAAGTTGCAGTCTACTGTCTATTTGTGACCAATGTGCAGGAAGCTGTTTTTCAGGTGAGAATATCTGAGAATCCAGAAGGATTTGGCTCTTGAGGTCAACTGATAAGTTGTAGATCTTTCTACCAGCTACAACTTTGCTGTTTACAGCTTTGGCATCCGGTCTTTCAGTGAAAAGATATCGCTGTTCAAAGACAGGGACAGCGTGTTATTTTGCCCAAAGTGGCTGTGAGGTATTGTTGTAGGAATTTCTCTTGCACAACAGTGAATTGGGAACTCACAGTAAATTACAGAAAGTGATTGGAATCTCACTTCAGTCCAAGGGCATTATTGGCATTTTGGCAAGTCACTTTGGCACATTTGGCAAGTGGTGAATGCTTGATTTTGTTGCCAAACAATTGCGCGCTTGAGGTGATGCATTGGTATTGGAGTAAATGCCATTTCGATGCATTATGGATTTGCATTGGTGGATGCTGCACTGATGTTTATGGATAGTTGAGCTGGGCTCCTATTGCCATTGGTTGAGCAGACATTGCTCATTTGGTTCAGTGCATTTCTTACTTGGATTGCTAGGCATTGGCAGGTTACTAGGCTGCATACATACTTGTTTATGCCTCTTTATGGCTGAGTGCTTTTGAGCATTGGATCAGCCAGTTTATTTGGAGACCTGATTGGTCTGGACAACACTATATTTTTTGGTCATTTGGGTTGCCTATTGCACTATACTGCTCTTTGGTTGTAAGCTATTGTGCCACAGATATGGCATCTACAGCCTGTAGTGCCCTCTTTGATATTGAGAGGTTGGATGGATCAAACTTTCAGTATTGGAAAGAGCAGATTTATGATGTGTTAGTGCAGAAGAGGCAGCATAAGCCCATTCAATGCAAAGGTGTCAAGCCTAATAGCATTAAACAGAGTGATTGGGATGACATGGATGAGCAAGCATGCTCTATCATTCAGTCATCACTCTCGAAGTCAGTCTACTTGCAAGTACAGGATGGTGTACAGGGTGTAGACTACCATGCATATGAGTTCTACACTCGTATATGCCGGATGTATGACCATGATAGTGTTATGTTACAGCATGATGGGCTGAAATACAGCCTTGATATGCACTCCAAAGGTCGATCAATTGGTAGAAACAGGTCATGTTCAAGGGGGAATTCCAAGAGCAAGTCTAGCTCTCGGACTTGTGTTAGATGTTTCTATTGTGGAAAGTATGGCCACATGAAATAGTATTGCTGGAAATGGCTGAGAAAATACAAGAAGAAGAGCAAGGTTAAGAATGACATGAAGAAGGAGAAGAAGCATGTTGAGCTTCAAGGCGTGGATGCCAGGGTTTCCACTGACAGTAGCAGTGATGAAGGCATTCTTTTGTCTATGTCTGACACCTCCTTCTTGGCCACTGATGTACCCATTCTTGGTGATTGGATGTTAGATCCATGTGCTTCATGTCATATGACCCCTCATAGGTCATGGTTCAGTGCATATCAGGAATGCATTGTGGAGAGTGGTTTGATGGGCATCGATCATTCTATGGATGTCTATGGTTATGGGGATATCCACCTTGTTATGCCTAGTGGCTCTATTCTTGTTCTACAGAGGGTTAGACATATACCAGGACTTGCTACGAGCAAGATCAGTACTGGACAGTTGGTTGAGGCAGGTTATCATGTCTCTTTGGGTGATCATGCATGGAAGATTGCTAGAGGCAATCTGGTTATGGCTAGGGGATCACGGGTTGGATTCTTTTATGCATTGCATGTATCAGGTGTCCAGGATAAGATGCTTATGATTAGTAAGCAGCCATCAGCTAGTTTATGGTATGCCAGACTTGGACATATGTCTACTACAGGTATTGAAGCCCTTACAACATTGAGATACATTCCTGTCATGGATGTCTCTCAAATTTTATGTCATGATTGTGATGATGGTCAGCAGTCAGGATCCTCCTTTGTGAGGAAGACAGTCAGTGAGAGGTATGTTGAGCCATTACAGTTGGTTCATAGTGCAGTTTGTGGGCCTATGCCTACCGTTTCACTGGGTGGTGCCTCTTACTTTGTGACATTTATTGATGCTGCTACAAAGTACATATGGGTATATCCGATTCGGCAGAAGCATGATGTATATGATACATTTCAGCGCTTCTTAGGTAATGCTGAAAATCAGTCAGGAAAGAAGCTATTGAGCTTGATGGCTGATGGTGATGCAGAGTTTACCTCTTCTAGATTTCAGCATCTATGTGATACACTTGGTATCAGGAGGGTGTTGACCACTCCTCATCTTTCTGCTCACGATGCCTTAGCAGAAGGCATAAATCGGATTCTATTGGACAGGATTGGTAGCATGCTACGATATGCAGGTCTTACCGAATGCTATTGGGCTGAGGCATGTAAGACAGCTGCATACTTGCTTAACAGGTCACCCAGGAGATCTCTGAATGGTAGAGTGCCATTTGACTTCTTGACAGGCAAGGCACCATGTTATGAGCATTTACGTGTGTTTGGCTACGAGGCTTATGCTCATGGTTCCCGATCGAGGAGGTGTATCTTCCTTGGATATAGTGAGTCCAGTAAGGACTACAGGTTATGGGATTCTTCAACTAGAGAATTGATACGCAGCCATGATGTCTATTTCAGAGAGGATGCTATGTTTAGACAACCCAGGACTATGGATAGCAGGAGAGTGGTATTCCAGGAGGGTGTAAGTGCACTGATACCTCCGAATTCTTTGCAGGGGCAGCCCATATCCCTTGGAGTGGGAGGTTTTTCCCACGGTGAGCAGGTTATAAAGTTGGGACAGCCACGATTACTTCCTGATTTTGGTCAGAGACGATCAAATGTCTCGAGTATTCCACAGTTTTATACTCCTATGGAGATTGTTGATGCATCTTCTATGGACAGTTACAGTTTACTCCCAAGATGCGGAGTGCCTCTTGCAGATGAGGACGAGGCTATGCATGGTGAGGAGGAAACCTTGGCTAATGATGCCCGGTATGATCCATTGGCTGGTTATGCTAGGACAGATGTGGTTTCTGCAGTTATTGACTCGGGTCATATTGCGCATGGGCAGGAATCATTGATATGTTTACTTCGTAAGTGCCTCCATGGCCAGAAGCAATCCCCTCGAGCTTGGCTTCATAGGTTTGATACCGTTATGAGAGCTCAGGATGTGATGCGTAGTGAGACAGGTTATAGTCTCAGTATTCAGGAGGTCACTATCCTTCTGAGGTTACTTGCCATATGGTTCCTTATGGACAGGGATGCTTTGCAGTGGGAGCTGCATGGTCTTGATGATGTTTGTCAGATACTTGGTTGTTTCACTATGGAGAGGGGGAAGTTACTGAGTACTCCATTGCCTGTATTGGCTTCATACTTGAAACACAGTAGGTGTGACGATCACAGATCAGTTGAGCAGCAAGTTATGGTTGATATGGCAGCCATAGTACTTCATGCATCCATGACTGTGTTGAGACTTGGTTCTCACATGTTTGCCATTGGGGCTACACTTCCAGTTCTTGCTTTCGTTGCAGTGGGAGTTGGTAGCATGATTATGGTAGATTTTGGCAGTAGGGAAGCGATTGTGGACATCAGGTCCTTATGCTTCCAGGAGCAGCATGCAGGTGATGCAGGTTGGGTAGACCAGCAGAGGTCTATTGTAGGTTATGTGCTTATGGTCACAGGTGGTACAGAGACATTTTCTCTGCACAATGACAGTTCGTGTGCTATGGACTTAGCACAGGAGCACGTGGTGGTGAGAGTTCACTCTCCCAGTGAGATCTGGCATGAGATCTTGGTTGACAGGCATCTACAACTTGTCATTTTCTATCCTGCAAACCTGATGTTTGCTAGCAGCTTATCCTCTATGCACTTTGCACATTGTAAAGTGCCGATGGGCATAGGATGACGGTCTGGTCATCTTGTTTTTCAGCCTATGGCTGATTGTATTGTATGTGTACTATATTTCCTTAAAGGCACACTGCCTTTAAGTGGGAGGTTGTTGGGGTAAAGGGCAGTGTGCCCACCCACTTGTACAATGCCCATGTATACTCATATATATATATATGATAGAGGAATAAGCTGGAGTAGCTTTTGCTCCACCACTTTTGGTGTCTCCTATCCCTTTGTGTGTGTGCTCTCCTCTTCCACAATTAGTACTTCTTCCAGACATTTGAAGTGGTCCTGTTTGGTTGAATGGATGCACAAATCATCTAAGAACACCTGTAAAAACTTATTCAAAAATGACTTGAAAGCTGTGAACATGACTCGCTGGAATGTGGCTGGGGCATTACAAATGCCGAATGGCATGACTCTATATGCAAAAATACCCCATTCTGTAGCAAATGCTATTTTTGATTGGTCTTGAGGAGCAATTTGCACTTGGTTATAGCCACTGAAGCCATCCAAGAAGCTATATATTTCGGATCCTGCCACCTTTTCCAACACTATTTCTGTTAAGGGTAGGGGGTAGTGATCCCTAATTGTGGTGGCATTCACATTTTTCAAGTTTACGCATATTCTGAGCTTCTTGTTGCGTTTAGGCACAATGACAATGGGTGAAACCCAATCAGTGTGCTCTATCTCGTAGATGAATCCAGCATCGAGGAGTTTTTCCAACTCGTCATAAACCATGGTGCCATATTTAGGATTTGTGCGATAAGGTCCACATACCTTAGGGCGAGCACCTTCCCTTATAGGGATCGTATGAACTGCCACTTCTGGTGAAATTCCTTTCATCTCTTTGTATAACCATGCTAGGCAGTCATGGTATTCAATTAGGAGGTCTTTGAGTTTGATTTCATCTTCTTGACGGAGCTGTTTCCCAATGAAAACCAACTTTTCTTCCTCCCCTTCAAGGGCGAGGTTTATTGTGCGTGTTTTTGCCGGTCCTTCATAGATTGGAGTTTCTCCAATGCTATCGGTTTCTTGAACTTCAGATTCTCTAATTGGTCTTGGCATTGCTATTGGTGCACTGCCACTTGTATAATTCTTAAAGTATTCCGGCACTTCTCGAAGATCGGCCTCTGATGGGGTTGAACTAGCCTGACATGTGTCATGTGTACTGCGTGGCATAGTTGCATTTAGTAATTTGTTAGGCTCTTCTTTTCTTTCTTTTTCTGAAGTCTCTTGATCGAGCTTCATCCGCACATGTGGCTTATATTTCCGAAACTTCTTATGTTGGGAACTGTGGGGTAACTTTTCCACTGGTAAGGTGTTTCCAAGTAAGGGTTCATGTGCTGCACATACTCCTTCCAGTCCCTCAGGGAACCAAGAGGTGGTGGTTTTGATTTTGAGGGAACTGCCTTTGCAAGGTACAATTCGACAATCCTTGTTTGGACTCGTTCGAATTCATTGAAGTGCTCGGCCTTGGCTTTTCTGCGATTTCCTCCTGCAGCTTTCTTGCGGGATCTTCTGCTGTTATTCAACTGTGGAGGTTCAACTTTCGGGAGCTCAACTGCCATTAGGGCATGGAGAATGGCTAGGTCATTATCAAAGATGTGATCTTCAATTTCAGCATTCGCAGCCTCTGTTTCAAGGTCCCAAGGAAAATCTGAGTCATCATTGGTAGGGGTACCTTCTTCAGGTTCATTATCCCATTCGAGGTCAGCCATAAAGAATGGCATCTCTAGATCAATTGGTTCTTCATGTGTCGATGGAGGATCGACCTGTAGTGCGTTAACATTTATCTGTGAGAAGATGGGGTCTAATGAATGGCAGTTGTCAATGGTTGCCAATGTTTGTATCCAGTTATTGACATTGCTTTGTGAGTCACCTGCTATGGCGTGCTGTTGCAAGGGAGCTGATTTGCTCGACATTGTCGTGGAAGATGTGTCATCCAATGCTCTAGGAACAATTGGTTTAATAGCTCCTGTCCCCACATTCACCCTGACTATAGTGTCTCGATTCTGGATTGTCAATCTATCCGTTCCCCAGTCATGGAGGATTGATGCTTCCCGTAACCAAGGACGTCCCAGTAAGATTTGATACGATTTTTTGGGGAGATCCAAGATTGTGAATTGAAGGGAAAAGCGGACTCCTGCGATCTTTGTGGACACGCCATTCACTATTCCCAAGGGTTTAGCCCATGAATCATCGGCAAGGCGTATGTTGAAATTAGCCTTTTGCATTGGTGGGAGACCCCATTCTTCGTAGAGCTCCTTTGATAGGACATTGACACTTGCTCCACCATCCACTATGGCTTGGACTTCATTATATACCTTGTGGATCAAAGGCACAGTGATGTTGCATATGTCATCTCTCTCACCCATCCGCACAGGGATATCTTCAATGTCGTTCATAGGTGGAGGGGGATTTGTGATTTCAATCCATCCTTTGAAACTCTCCCAGAGATTGGGACAATTCCGTAAGAGGATTCCGATGGGAATTGACACAGGGCAACTCAGGATGCTAGAGAGTGCAGCTCCTTCAAGTTGACGTGGTGGTACATTCTGTTGGGGAGTCTGTTGTTGGAACAAAGGCTCGAGTACAGTATCAATACTTTGTGGGGCCAAGTCATGGAGTGGGTCTTGAGCTTGTTTCTGAGCCTCAAATTGAGCTTGTTCATTTTGGATCCATTGCTGAAGTACCTGAAAACGAGCCTTCTCCACCTCTGCATTCGGGAATGGAGCTTCTTTTATTCGAGGCTCGGGAGTTGATGTGGATGAGCTCGACTGCTCATTGCTTGGCGGAGGTGGAGGCACTTGTGCTTTCTTTTTCAGAAGTCGCTTCGGTTGGATTGGAATGATAGGGTCCTTCGTGGCCTCTTTCTGTTGGCGTGTAATTACATTGATAGGCTGTGACCTTAGACTTGCTGGACCCAGACTTTGATGGTCCACCCCAATGATGCCGATGGGGATGTCAGGCTTAACCTCTGTTTGTTTTGGGACCTTATTTTTCATGGGACAATCCATACAGGCATGTCCTATGCCACAATCTTTGCAGAGTGGTTGGAAAGTGGCTGGGCTACCACGATGAGGGCACTCTGCGATCCTATGATTTTCTCCACAACCGTAACACTTGATTGGTGCTCGAAATGTGTTGGGTCGCACTTGATTTGCATAGACTGGTATTAGACCCTCTGCACCTTCTACATAGTACACTGGGTACTCTGCTTCATACTCAAATAGCGAGTCTACTTCCTCGGCTTGTAATTGATGTATGGGAACTGCCTGAGGAGCTGGATTTGGTGCTCTTGGATACGGTCGTGGATTCGGATTCCTGAGTAGTTGTGGGACTTGTGTCCGAACGGGAACAGGATTTAGCCTCGGAGCTGGGGGTGCTTGTGCAAGTGCCGGTTACCTGTATACTGGCATGGGTGCCGCTTAGTATTGTGGTGGTCGAGGCGGATTGTTGCGCATGTTGAAGATGCAACTGTTCTCATCATGGCCGTCGACGACGCAGATATGGCACCACAACCGTGGCGGTGGATTTGCTTGTGCAGTGATCCTTGCTCTTAGGACTGGGCATTCATTTACTGTATGATTTGCCAAGTAGTGTGGGCACCAGACATTTTCTCGCCGTGGATATGTTTGAGTTGGCGGCTGAGACAAGTGGAGTTTTTGATCCATGGCCTGCATCATATCTTCTTTTAGCTTCAAGGTCATGGCCTCGAGGCGATCTTCATTGGATGTTTCGGCAGTGTCCTTTGATTTACCTTTTTTCGAGCACTTATCTCGTGTATTTGATCTGGCATCATCACTGCTAGTGTCTGAATCTATCATGCCATCTTCAATGTCAATGGCTGCCGCATGAGCAGCACTGAATGTTTCATAGCTACTTTTCTTTTTCATATCCTGGCAAATTTTCTTTCGTAGACCTGCTATGAACCATGCCGTGAGGTACTTTGCATCTGGGCGTGGGTCACATTTGGCGATCAATCTCTTCATCTTTCCCAGGTATGTGCGTACATCTTCCCTCCGGCCTTGTTCGATCTTGCTGAGTTGGAGAGCGGGATCATCTTGTAGCCTCTCCGTTTGAAAGCGACGTTTGAATTCGGTTTGAAGTAGGTCCCATGTGGCACGTTCTTCCACGAGAAGGTCGAGGTACCATTCTGACGCCTCATCAGTTAAGGCCATTGGAAACCAAGCCACCTTGGTTTCATGGGATTGATCACCACCTGCTCGACACGCGGCATCAAAATGCTGGAGGAAGCGAGCTGGGAATTCGGGGTAGAGGATTGGCGGGGGCGGTTGTTGCAGTGGAGTTAGTTGCAGATGGGGCGAGCGTTGGAGTCGAAGTCATTGGCCGGAACGTAACTGCATGCAGATGGTGCGTGATTTGCCAAGGGTGTTGCTACCCCAAGGGCAGTTGTGGATGTGGTGTTGTTAGGAGAGTTAGAGTGGTGTTAGTTTGTGTAGGGACCGTCGTGTTAATAATGTGCCTAAGATTGTCCTACATGTGTAGGGAAATGTGCCGGTGCAGACGGATCGTTAATCGGAGGTCACGGCATGAAAATACGAGTGAATTTGTGCAAAATAAGGCCCACACGGGGGCGCGAATGAACGTGTGCTAGGGATGCCGAAATGGTGTGCAATGGGCTGGAAAAATACCCCGTAACGTGGTGTTTCTGTGTGTGAAATCGGAGTTCAAACGGGGTTCAGTTTGGGTCCCAAACGGATGAGTTTCGCGGGGTTAAAGGAGGGGTAAATTTTGCGTTTGGGGGGTCCTAATGGTGGTGCGAATGGACTTTAAGTCCAACCGAGGGGTTGAAACCAAGTGACTCTAGTTAGACTAAGTAACCTAGATCCTCCCAGTTACTGTAACTGGGAGGTTTAACTAACTGTAGTTAGTTACTAACTGAAGAGTTAGTCTAACCTAACTGAGGGTAATCTAATCGAACCTAGTCTAACTAACTGAGGGTTAACTAAACTAACCTAACTTCAGTTACTACTAACCTAACCTACGTGAACTAATCTAACTGAGGTTAACTAACTAACCTAGTTATCCTAACCTAACTAATCTAACCTAACTGTAGTTAAGACTAACCGCACTAAGGTCAAGCTAACCCTAGGGTTAGTTTTAGGTTTTTTTTTTTTTTTTTTGTTGGTTACTGGGGGGGTGCCCGACGGCGGCGCCCGGGGGGGGGGGTTTCGCAAAGGGGGGGGTTTGTGCAAGGGGGGGGGGGTTTGCGCGGGGGGTGGGGGGGGGTTCCCCAGGGGGGGGGGTGTGCGCAGGGGCGGGGGGTGGGGGTGCGCGGGGGCGGGGGGTGGCGGGGGGCTGGGGGGTGCGCGGGACGGCGGGGGGTGGGGGGGGTTGGAGAGAGGGGGCGGGGGGTGCGCGGGGCAGGGCGGGGCGGGGGGTGGCGGGGGCTGGGGGGTGCGCGGGGTGGGGGTGGCGCGGCCGGGGTGCGCGGGGTGGCGACGCGGGGCGGGGCGGGGCGGGGGTGGCGCGGTCGACGGTGCGCGGGGCGGCGGCGCGGGGCGGGGGTGGCGTGGGCGGGGGGCGCGCGGGGTGGCGGCGCGGGGTAGGGCGGGGCGAGGCGGGGCGGGGGTGGTGCGGGCGGGGGGCGCGCGGGGCGGCAGCGCGGGGCGGGGCGGGGCGGGGCGGGGGTGGCACGGGCGAGGGGCGCGCGGGGCGGCGGGGGTGCGCGGGACGGTGGCCCGGGGCGGGGGTGGGTCGCAGAGCCGCCGCGGGGCGGGGGTGGGGGGGGGGGTTGGGTTGACAGGGGTAAGGGGGAGGGGGAGAGAGAGGGGGGTGGGGGGGGGTGACCGGGGTAAGGGGGAGAGAGAGAGAAGGGGTGGGGGAGGGAATGAGGGGGAGAGAGGAGAGAGTGAGAGAGAGAGGGGGTGGGAGAGAGAACGAGGGGGAGAGAGGAGAGAGTGTGAGAAAGAGGGGGGGAAGGGGGAGAGAGGAGAGAGTGAGAGAAAGAGGGGGGGAAGGGGGAGAGAGGAGAGAGTGAGAGAAAGAGGGGGGGAAAGAAGAGGAGAGAGAGAGAGGGGAAAAGGGGGAGAGAGGAGAGAGAAAGGAGAGAGAGGGGGGGAAGGGGGAGAGAGAAAAGAGAGAGAGGGGGATGGGGGATGGGGAGGGGGAGATGAAGGGGGAGGGGGAGGGGGGAGCTGGTGGTGGAGGGGGAGGGGGAGAGGGGGAGGTGGAGATGGAGGGGGAGGGGGAGGGGGGAGGTGGTGGTGGAGGGGGAGGGGGGAGGTGGAGATGGAGGGGGAGGGGGAGAGGGGGAGGTGGTGGTGGAGGGGGAGGGGGAGAGGGGGAGGTGGAGATGAAGGGGGAGGGGGAGGGGGAGGGGGGAGGTGGTGGTGGAGGGGGAGGGGGAGAGGGGGAGGGGGAGAGGGGGAGGTGGTGGTGGAGGGGGAGGGGGAGAGGGGGAGGTGGAGATGAAGGGGGAGGGGGAGGGGGGAGGTGGTGGTGGAGGGGGAGGGGGAGAGGGGGAGGTGGAGATGGAGGGGGAGGGGGAGGGGGGGAGGTGGTGGTGGAGGGGGAGGGGGGAGGTGAAAAAAAAAAAGAGGAAAAAAACCTGAAAGACTGAAATCGAAAAGCAGGGAGAAGTGGTCACCTAAACGCTCTCCAAGTCTTTCTCGATGTAACAGGATTGTTGCGGAACAATGGACGGTGGGTGGAAGGCTAGGTCATCGCTGCGAGAAGGGCTCGATGTCACTTACATTGCGAGGATAGGAGTAAAGGGGTGGTCGATGGAGAGGGAGGAGTGTCTTGCGTGGGGCTCGGAATGAGGAAGAGAATGGGGGCAAAAAGTGAAAGATGAAGAATGAGGGGGGTGGAGTAGGTTTTTATAGGATTGGATTTTAGGTTTAGGGTTTAGGTTTAGGGTTTAACCCTAAACTCTTCCCGAGCCATAACTCTTTATGGAGAGCTCGGTTTGCTTTTCTGTAAAAAGGTAAAACGATCGAAATTGAAAGCTCTACGCATCTGTGTCCACTACCTAGCCGGATTGTATATCATGTGGCTTCTATTTAAGAAATTAAGAAATTTTCTTAAAAGTGGATGTTTGGGGTTGATATGTTTGGCTAGAATTGGAAAAAATTTTACTCTCCTTACCCTTGAGTGTTATGTTCGTGAAAGTTTGAAGTAGTGACTTGTTTTACACACACCTACGTATGTTTACTCACGACTTGAGATGCTAGTCTCCCCAGCAACGGCGCCAAATGTTGGCTCTCTCCTACTGCTCTCATAGGAAGAGCTGGGTATTCTATGTTGCAGGGTTCCGAGGCTTTTTGTCACCTACAGATATATTGGGATTGTCGGTTGTAGTATATGTGTAGCTTAGGACCTCGAGTCGTGTTCCGGTGAGAGACGTAGGCTTAAGTGTGGTAAGCAAACAAAGTGCAAGCATGTGTAAAAGGCACGTAAACCATCTTTGTTGAGGTAATGAAGGCTTTCGCCTTCATTGGGGGTTGTAGGGTTTAGGAAGGGTTTAAGGGTTCAGAAGGAGGTTCCAGGGTTTAGAAAGAGTTCCAGGGTTTAGGAGGAGTTCCAAGGTTCAGAAGGAGGTTCCAGGGTTCAGAAAGAGTTCCAGGGTTCAGAAAGAGATTCCAGGGTTTAGGAGGAGGTTCCAAGGTTTAGAAGGAGTCCAGGGTTAGAAGGAGGATCCAAGGTTCAAAGTAGAGTACATGGTGGAGAACTCGTCTCCCTCGTAGATCATGGAGTTTAAGGGTTGAGGAACAAAGGGTTTAGGGGTGCATAGGAGTGGGAGAGGAAGAAGGTGTAAGAGCGTGGGGGAAAGAAGAGAGAGGAGGGGGGAGGAGGAGAGAGGAGGGGGGAGGAGGAGAGAGGAGGAGGAGAAGGAGGGAGGAGGAGGAGGGAGGAGGAGAGAGGAGGAGGAGGAGGAGGGAGGAGGAGGAGGGAGGAGGAGGAGGAGGAGGGAGGAGGAGGAGGAAGGAGGAGGAGGGAGGAGGAGAGGGAGAGGGTGGGTTGCAAGGTTGGAGGAGAGGGGAGAAGGGTTGCAAGGTTAGGACATGCTTTTGGACGTGCAGTGCAAGGAAGCATGGACACTTGAGACAAATGCTTAGAATACCAAAGTAGACTCAACACAATGCCCCAAAGAGTGTGGGCTTCATTCCATTATGGGGTATTTATACAAGTTGGAGAGCTTCTCTCTCTGCATGTAACACAAAGTCGTATCACAAAGTTGTAACACAAAGTTGTATCACAAAGTTGTAACACAAAGTTGTAACACATTCTCTCTCTACATGTAGAAGTTGTAACACAAAGTTGTTACACAAAGTTGTAACACAAAGTTGTGTCACAAAGTCGTAACACATTCTCTCTCTTCATGTAGACAAACTTGTAACACAAAGTTGTGTCCAGAAGTTGTAACACAAAGTTGTGTCTAGAAGTTGTAACACAAAGTTGTATCACCAAGTTGTGTCTAGAAGTTGTAACACCAAGTTGTATCACAAAGTTGTAACACCTTCTCTTTCTTCATAAGTTCATGTTGGCACAGAGTCAACAATGTTTTAAACCTTTATTTTTATTAGGGCATACAAACTTTCAACTCCAATATAAAATTTTTGCTTCTTAACGAAACTAATAGGATAAAATCATATATGAAAATAGCTATTGCAAATTGTTCAGGAGAGACTCAGTAATTTGCTAGTCTAAGTCCTTGGTGGGGGCTGAGTTGTATGCCGCATCTGGAAGCAACATAAAAAACACCACAAAATTTAGTAGTGCTTGGACAACTGTTTGGTTGTGCAAACTTTCCTTGAACTGCAAGTCATCGTAGCTATTCGACTAAAGCTTCTACTGCATCCAACACTAGTAGATGGCCCACAAATGTCCATGATCTTCAAAATGCGGTGCACCTCATAGCACTAAGTGTGCTTCACACACACACACACACACATGATCATATGACTATTAGAGCAAGCCCTTGATCATACAATTCCCAACATAACCCCCCTCACATGCAAGGATACATCTAGTCACATAGTTTCATAGGACATCTCGTGGTGGTCAAGGATAAATCTATGGCTAGGATCTCATGCTAGCAAAGGTACCCAAGGGTCAAGGTTTACAAAATGGGATAGACCCCCCCAAATTGTTATCTCTCTTGCATGTACAAGGATTAATCTTAGGCCTTTGTGTGGACCTAGTTTCTCATGTCTACAAGAGATATCATGCAGGCAAACACATATCACATGGCCTACATCACATGGTGACCAGAGGTGATTTACAAAGACTATAAGGAAAAAACACATAACATTGTTTTTGGAGTACTACTCCAAGCAAAGAACCTCAAAATTGACTAGATGACCAAGTGCTGATAAAAGTTCAAAGATATTGAACCTTAAAAGATAAAATCTTCATTTTCTTCTACCACAAAGTTTGTTACTTCATTTGCTAATAGAGTTCTTTCTTCAACCAGATTTGCCATGCCTTTCTTCTTTTCATTATACAAAACTTCTCAGAATGATTGTTCTTGCCACAATAAGTGCAAAGATTGACCTTATAGCAATCGTTTTCTAGATGATTGGTCTTCCCACAATGTTTGTATGCTTTGTATTTGCCTTTTGATGAAAACTCCATTGCAAGTGATTGAGTTTGATCTTCTACCTTCCTTGAAGTTATCTTTCTCTCTTCTTCTTGTAGAGCACTGATGATGCCCTCTAGTGTTGGTTGGGGAAGATTTTTCAAAGTAGTCAAAATCTTGAGGCATACTCTTTAAGAGCACAGCCATTGCATCATCTTCAGTGTGACTGGAGAGTTGATTTAAGCCAATTGTGTCATAAGACTCCTCATAGTGTTAACATGAGCTGCAATACTATCTCCATCCATCTTAAGTTCACAAGACTTAATTTTCAAATTCAACTTAGAAGTATGAGGGCTAGCACCAAATAACACATTTAACTTATGACAAGCCTCAGAAGGGGATTCCAAGTCTAAAATATGATGCATTGGTTGTGGTGGATTCACCTTCTTGTGATGATTGATTCGTGGCTTGACCAAATCCCACAAATTCTCCTTCATAGACACACTTGGCCATTGAACTTGTCTATCTTAAAGGTGGCCCATGAGAGGGTCTTACCTTTATGTTTAGGCAATGTTTCTCTCTTACAAATGGCTTATGAGTCTCAACCATACAAGTGCATATTGCAAGCCAAAAAGTCAAAAAATCCTAAAATTTTTGCATCCAAATAATAATATGGTTTATGTGACTTTTCCTTCACAAGTTTTTTTACCTTCCTATTGACATATCTATTGATAGAAAATTCTCAGTTGAAAATGCTTAGTTGTTGGATGCCTGATGCTTGAAAAATAAGGAGAATGAAGCTTTGAAAATTCTAGAGAGAGGATGCAAAAGAGAAAAGAAGGTGGAGGGTGGAGAAGAAGATGATGAGGTGGCATTTTGGAGCTAGAATGGACTAGAAGCTCAAGGAGGCTCTTGGATCGGTAGTGTTCAGATGGTTCCTCCTCAATGGCTGGAGGTTCTTTACTGTCCAAATGCTGTTGTACCCACTTCGGGAATGGCTGTTGCCATTGTGGTTCTGTAGGCTCCTCTTCATCTTCTTTGTCTTGAATCCTCCCAAGCACCATTGGGGCTGTTGGTGGCAGTACTGGATGGATATCCTGGTCCTGGTTGTCTGGGAAGGAAGCATCCTCCTCCAATTGATGCGGTTGTTCTGAGAAGACCACATCACGACTTACAATTACCTTCTTAGTAACAGGGTTATAGAGACAGTAACCCTTCGCCTCTTCACTATAGCCCAAGAAAATACACTTCCGGCTCTTCGATTCCCATTTGGTCGTGGTAGCATTAGGGACATGCACAAAACACTCACATCCAAAAACTCTAAAATGTGCAGCTGAAGGTTTCTTACCAGAAAAGGCTTGCAGTGGATTCATCCCATTCATAGCCTTCATGTAGCTATGATTGAGGATGTAAACTGCAGTGTTACATGCTTCAGCCCAGAAAGTCTTTGGCAAATCTTTCCCTTTCATCATACTCCTGCCCATTTCACAGATGACGCACATCTTGCATTCTGCTACTCCATTTTGCTATGATGTATGTGGCGGGGGTTTCTGCCTCTTGATCCATGACTTTTGCAGTAACTTTCGAACTCAGTCGATGTGAAGTCTCCACCTCTGTCTAATCTCAGCTTCTTCACCTTCCTCCTTGATTCTTTCTCGATCATTACATGCCATTCCTTGAAGCTACTGAAAGCCTCGTCTTTTATCTTCAGGAAGTATATCCATATCCTTCTACAGTAGTCATCAATCAACGTCATAAAGTAGAAGGAACCACCCAAAGCTTCCATCTCCATCTTTTTGCAGAGGTCCGTGTGAACGCTCTAGAGGAGCCTTTGCCCTGCTGGCCTCTTTAGGAAAGGGCTGCCGATGCTACTTGCCCATCATGCAAGCTTCACATACATCGGGCGGATCTGAAATTTATGGTAGGTCTGCAATCATTCCACTTTTATGCATCTCGTTCAAAGAACTAATGTTTAGATGACCAAACCTCTAATGCCACAGCTTAGTGTTCTTCACATCTACTCGAGCACTGAAAGCTGAGAGTTCATAAATATTGTTGCGCCGTGTACCTTTACCAATGACCTTTCCTTGAAGATCCAGGATCTGTGCACCATTCTTATCGAATTGAACTTTGAGGTCCCGATCCGTGATCGCAGAAATGGACAACAAGTTCCTCTTGATATATGGCACATAAAGAACATCGAACAACTATTTTACAACTCCATCTGACTTGAGAGCAATCGTACCTTTTCCTTTCGCTGGACATTTTGCATCATTGCCAACTGCTACCATGATGTCATTCCCTATCGGCTGTAGAGAGGTATGCCAATCCTTCCGACTAGTCATGTGGCATGATGCACCACTGTCAATGATCCAAGGTTCATCCGCAAGTACATGAACTGCCTCTGTGCAAATCTCCTCAATTGCAACGAACAACTCTATTGGTACTGCCTGCATGCTATTGCTGGACTCTTTCTTGACTCTGTTCTTCTCATCTGCAATCTTCTTTCAACACTCATTCTGCTTGTGCCCTACCTTGTTGCAATAGAAGCACTTGATCTTCTTCTTTCTCTTTTTATCATCAAAAGAAGATGGGTTACCAGAGTCCTTACCCTTACCTTTCTTTGATCCGATCCAGAAAGCCGAATCTTCTCTAGTCCTCGTCTTTTGACGCATCTCCTCCTCTAGAAGCATCGCGCAGAAATCCTCAAAGTTGAGGGGCAGATTTATGTTCTATGTATTCAGCGCCATAACAAGACCGTCGTACTTTGGTGGAAGAATCTGTATGCACCTTCGTGCTAGATTCTCGCTGGTGATGGTGATGCCAATCGCTGTCATCTGATCGCGCAGATTCTTCACCCTGGTGATGAACTTCTCTGCCGCTTCAGACTCAGACAACTTCTCGTTCACGAGTTGAGTCTCTAGATTCTAAATCCGCATCTGATTCATGGTTTCGTACTGATTTCTCAAGACGGTCCATGCCTCCTCCACTATGGTGACATGTTGAATTAACGCCATGATGGAATCACTAACACTGCAAACAATAGAACATAGCGCATATGCATTTCTTCTTGTCCACGCGAGAATCTCATCCGCAGTTGGTACTATCTGTTGTCCTGCATTAGTTAGATCTGGTTTCGGAACCGGCCTCACGTCCACCCCAATAGCAGTGTCCCAAAGCTCATATGCACTTAGGATGGTCTTCATCTTGAACTTCAAGAGTGGATAGCTAGAGCCGTCCAACTTTCCACTTTCGCTGAATGGTGGGATTCATAGTCTTGCGAGCTGGGCCATCTCTCACAATCTACTCGCAAACAGAAACACGCTACCAAATCTTCTTGCTAGAGTCCACGCTCTAATACCATGTAAGAAAATAATACAACGTCTGTGCTCAACAGATAACTGGATATCGTACGCAAGAGAGAAAACAAGATAGTATGGAGAATCAAAAATTTGACTACCGTAGAACTGATACAATAGATGGCGCTGCCTCCCAACCGTGTGCTCCTGTGAAAGAAGCTTCGATGGCATGCTGGAAATAGTAGAAGACGGAGGCTGGATGCTAAGGAATCAGGGTTGCTGTAGCCAGTGATGAAATGGGCTTCACAGGCTTGCTCTTATATCGCCACCAGTCGTAGTCGGTTAGGCTCAATTGGGTGACCAACACAGTCCGCCCAAAACGGTCGACTGGGGTTTGGTCTTGAAATAGGCCACTGACCATACGATAGAACCAGTGCGCAAAACAGAGCAACTAACCTACGGTTTCCGTTTGGCCTAGAGCCATCCGGGATCATTTGAGGCTCCAAACAGCGGGCCTCGCAACCCGAGTGGGCTGCTCCGAGATCGTCTATCAGAAATACTACCAGCCCAATTAGCATCAGTGTATCCACGCAACTGTATCTGAACCCCAGCCTCATAAAATAGTCCATACTGCAATGTGGACTTCACATACCTCAGTATGCATCTAGCCGCATCTAAATGTGGTTTCCTTGGAGCCTGCATAAACTGACTTACCAACCCAACAGCATAGCTCAAATATGGCTTGGTAATAGTCATATAAATCAAACTTCCTACTATGTGTCGGTACATAGTAGGGTCTTCCAGAAGCTCACCTGCATCTGTGCTCAGCTTCACATTCTACTCCAAAGGAACTGAAATAGGCTTACAGCCCATCATCCCATATTTGGATAGCATGTCCAATCCATACTACCTCTGCAAGAGCCATATCCCACTTGTGGATCTAATCACCTCAATGCCCAAGAAATAACGCAACTCTCCCAAATCCTTGATCTCAAACTTTTGCTTCAATAGCATTTTCACATGAAGGATATCTTCATCACTATCACCTGTGATGGTCAAATCATCAACATAAATGACAAGCAGCATAATACCTTTCTCTGTTTTTCTCACATAAAATGAGAAATCTGCCTTGGAAATCTAAAAGCCAATAGTGACAAGATACTACCCTATCTTGTCAGACCATGCTCTAGGTGCTTGCTTCAAGCCATACAAGGCTTTCTTCAACCTGCAAACAAACTCAGGATGAACAGCATGCACATAACCTGGTGGCTGCTCCATATAGACCTCTTCTTGCAAATCACCATGCAAGAAGGTATTCTTTACATCCATCTAATGTAAAGACCATCCCTTTGATGCACCCATAGCAATGACTGCTCTTACGGTTGCCATCCTTGCAACTGGACTGAATGTTTCTTCATAATCAATCCCATATGTCTATGCATACCCTTGACAACTAATCTTGCCTTGTATCTGCTCACAGAACCATCGGCATTGTGCTTCACCTTATAAATCCACTTGCAGCCAATTGCATTCTTGTCTTTAGCCAAAGGCACCAATTCCCATGTAGCATTTTCTTCCAAGGCATTCATTTCTTCATCCATGGCTTTCTCCCATTTTTCTTTTCCCATGGCTTGCTCAAAAGAAGTGGGTTCTGGTTCTTGTATCACTTTGGCCATATAGGCATAGTGAATGGCTATAAATCCATCATATTTCAACCTATCCACAGGATACTTAACTCTAATAGACCTGCACAAAATAGGCTCACTACAGGTGCTCTCAAAACATCCCTTGTCTTCCTTACTCTAGGTGTAACAACAGAAGGAATACCCAACTCATCATCAAGGCTCTGTTCTAAGCCACTGGATTCACCATCCACATAAGAGTGACCTGCATTCACATCAACCACGAGATGATGTACTTCCTCTTTTCCTTTTCATGATACTTGCATACCACTATCTGCATTGCTTTGAGGAGATCCTCCTGATCTCAATCTGCTTGTCCATGGTGAAGTATGTGAACCACTGCTAGAGGACACTACAGGTCCACTAATATTTTGTGATTGCTGCTGTGAATTCTATGCAACATTACCATTTTGTGCATCTACATCATCAATCACATTTACTGGTTTATACCAGCTGCTCATCTCATAAAAAACATCTCTGCTCACTGTAAACTTACGAGTAGAAGGGTTATAGCATCTATACCCTTTTTGCTGCAGAGAATAACCAATAAAGATGCACTTCTCAGCTTTTGGATCCAACTTGGATCTCAACTCATCTGGCACATGAACATAGGCAATGCAACCAAAAACTTTCAAATGAGAAATATCCAGTTTCCTACCAGTGTACCTCTCCTCTGGCGTCATTGCATGTATTGATGCAGTGGGAGTCTTGTTCATTATGTAGACTGTTGTAGCAACTACTTCAGCCCAATAATAATCTGGTAGGTCTTTTTTGTTGAGCATGGCACGAGATACCTCTCCAATATGCCCGTTTTTCCTTTCTGCAAGTCCATTTTGCTGTGGGTAATGACTGCATGAATATTGTTGCTTTATGCCATGCTCTTACAGGAGCCTTGCAAACTCATTTGAGAGGTACTCTCCCCCTCCATCTGACCTTAGGCATTTTATTTGCAAGCTTGTTTCTTTTTCAACCATAGCTTTAAAAGCTTTGAAATGCCCAAACACTTCACTTTCATAAAATACACCCAAACTTTTCTACTGTAGTCATCAATAAAAGTGACAAAATAAAGACAGCCTCCAATAGATGCAGCTTTAGTAGTTCACACATCAAAGTGGATTAATTCCAATGGCCTCTTACTCTCTTGAACATGTCTAGGAAATGGTTTCCTTGCCTGTTTTCCAAATTGACTGGCTTCACATACTTTTTGCATTTCTACAACCTTGAATTTAGGCCCAATCCTGCAATAATATTTTGGGCCTGCATTAAATTAAGTCATTGTACATTAACATCACCAATGCATTTATGCCAGATATCAATATCTGCAACTACACCGGTCCCATGTCCAAACATTGCTGCACTCAATTCAGGCATGTCTGCATCCAACGTAAACATCCTGCCCTTCTTCTTCGCTTTTGCTATCAAGCGACCTTTATTTTTCAAATCCTCAACAAAGAATTCATGAGGATTAAATTTGACCTGCAAACCCTGCTCGACCATTTGACCAACAGAAACCAGGTTCTTGGTGATATTCGGGACATGAAATACATCAGACAGGTATTTCTTTTTCCCATCTTGCCTTTTCCCTTAAGTAAATTCGTCATTCTAAATTTCCATGTTGGGAAGTTGTTCTTGTTAAACTTTTCAATGACAATCTGTGAAAGAGCATCAGACGCCATTATAGAACACTACAAAAATATTCTCTCACTGCAAAAGCCACAACTTCTGCCTCACAAGGGCAAATCTGCAAAATTGACAAAAGTGGTATTTGACCACACAGTCACTTCCTAGTGACAATTTTGCATCAATAGGCAATAAGAATGATTCTGTCACTCCCAATATCTCTACGCACATGCATACAATGCAATTTCTACAGCAACTTTTCACCAACCTGTAGAACAGTGGTCGCACAGTAAAAACAGGGCACTTTCCTGAGTGCCTACGGAAAACGGGCCCCGAAATGGCCTCGAATCAAAAAAATAATGTCACCGCGAAGGGCTTCCCACAGTGCACTCTTGCACTTTTCGGCTATGCTACCTGTAGAGATTTGCTCCCAAACTCAAAAAAGGAAAGCCACACTGATCCTCTTACCAAGACACCGTGAACTTGGTTTGCTTTCTTGAGCTCCTTACCACGAACCGAGCTCTGATTCCATGTGAAGAGAGTGGGAGAGAAGTAAGGAGTCTCACTTGCATCTTTCTCACATACACAATGGGGGAATACACACAAAGGTGGAGGCTGAAAACAGTTTTTCTCTTCTTAGTTGTGAAATCCAAAAGAACTCCCTAAGTACAAAAGGAATAGGTGAACCCTATATGTGGGTGTCAAACCAAACTCAGCTAAACTAGGTGGCATACTAACTGAGCCACTAACTAGAGTACATAAAGATAGCTGTCATCTAGCTATTATTCATGGGCAATGTACCAACCACATTTTCAACTAACAAGTCAGTGACATAAATGCACAACAGTCACCCTGGGATATCACAAGTGGAACTCGATATCTCAATCGGTGGAGAGATCAAGAGAATCACCCTGGCACATCCCTCTCTCCATCTTACCTCAATCTAAACTATCCACTCTCTTCATAGTGGCACATATATATCTCCCCCCATTAGATGATCCTAGTGGTCAATGTATAGTCCCACGACTCCTAGTGGTCCATTCAAGTGGTACTTGAACACCCTATGATCAGAGGGGTCGCTTCCAAAATATCATGATGTCCTCATGATTCTAAGACAAGGGAAAACTATACAAATACATACCTAGTTATCTTTAGGATGTCCTCCTATCATAGGGGGTTTGCTTGATAAATGGACCATGAAGTCCATACATAGATGGTGAGAAAATTGTGCAAAGGTGGGGATCAAAAATTGTACCCATTACCTCATTTGGGTTATCTGGGGCCTACATGCCAGGCGTGTCCATTAAAATTCCTCCATCCCCCCTTAACAATATCCTTCATGGTCCCATCAATTTCTAACTCCCACTTGTCATGTTTAGAAATTGCTAGAAATGATATATGTGAGCATTGTCCACTTCTTCCCGTTGATTAACAACTATGGGGAAAAGGCATTTCAAATTTTTCAAATCTCATAGTCCACATAAAGGGCAAAAAATACACCAAAGTGAAGGCATTTTTTCTCCAACTTTCAATAGTAACATCCAAGGCCAGGATACTCCTCTCTCCTACCAATGTGAGGGACCGTAGCATAAAAGTCATGTGGACCCATCATGTACACCTGGGGTCACAAGGGTCCTCGAGTGTGTATGTGTGTGTGTGTGTGTGTGTGTGTGTGAGAGAGAGAGAGAGATATATATATATATATAGAGAGAGAGAGAGAGAGAGAGATGATCCTTTACAGAGGACTTAATCTGAGTAAGGTTGATATGGTCTCAAAATTTCAAGTGGGTTAGATATCATTTGCATGGATGGGCATGTGTATTTCTTGTTTTTTACCATATATTTTGACTGTGTAAAAAAAATGCATGAATGGGATTCAACCATGTGTGTGTGTCTGTGGTTGATGATACGATGCTTTGTAGAGGGATTAATTTGAGTAAGATCCATGTGCCTTTTATGTGGGTTCTATATACTTTACATGGTTAGGCATGCATATTTCCTTATTTTTTAGTCATGGATCGATTTAGAGCCTTCATTTGAGTGAGATTCACATGCTTATTGGGGTCAATATTCATTCTTGAAATAAAAAATTCAATTAATTATCTTGATCATCACTCCTGCAATCGAAATTAACCTAAGCTAGCCTAAGCTGCCCTGCTACCTCGCTGCTCTCCTCCTCCTTCCTCCACCCTCCCTCAAATCTGCCCCCCCCTCCGTCCTCCCTCTGCCCCTTGAAATACTCACTCAATGTGGTGGTTGGGGAAGCTTCTCGATTTCTTCACGAATTGCAAACCTTCTCATTTTCTCCATGAATAGCATTTATTTCTCCATGAATAAATTAGGTCAATTGGCTGCCCTTCACAAAGATTAGGTTAATCAGGCATCACTCTCCGCTTTTGATTTAATTCAGATGCCTATTTTTCCAACATTGTGGGAACCTATTAAGGTTAGTAAGAGAGAATCTAATTAAGCAATCCATTTTAATTGGCTTATGTGCTTGTGTAATCTAATTTAGTAATCTATTTTAATTATATTTCTAATATTAGGTACTTTGTTGATTTGTTATAGGCAGCTAAAGTGCATTGCATAGTGGTTGTATGAGTGATACTTTCATGTGGGGAATGCATCGATTAGAAGAGGGACACGTTTGATCGTGGATTCATGGTTAGCTTTATACAAATTATTTGAGCAAGAACATTAGATGCCAATGTCCTTTGTTCATGAAAAGATTATTTGTGGGGCTAGACAAGATACCTTAGAAATTGTATTTACATAATGTAGTATATTCTTGTTATAAAATGGTTCAAAGTTATCTACAATGGTCCCAATGTTACAATTAGGAAATATGCCAATGGAATTTTGCCAATGACTCGTCCAAAATTTACAAATGAAAGTGAAACTACTTTTCTTCTTGAATGATGTGAACAAGTAACTACAAATTATTTAGACATGTGATCTTGAGTTAAAACATTTCTCATGTATGTACAGTATCTTATTGAGATTGTGGTAAGTGGTCCAAGTTGCTGCCCAAGTAAACCAACCCTTGAAGATACATCTATAGATCCAAAGATGCCAATACCTCTACTTGATGCATCCAATGTGTGGTGATTGTCATTCATCTTTCAAGGGACCACAAGTAATACATGTTCTAGTGCATTTACAATAGTATCACCACCATCACAGGAGGTTTTAGCTTGTATAGATATGGGTGATATGGAGATTGAACTAAACATAGAGTTAGTTGGTAAGATGGACTTAACGGATGAGGAAAAACCCTAATGTAAATTCTATTTCTTGACTAATTTATCATGGAGAGGGATTTTCAATTCTTTGCTCTTTTAGTTATACTTGCGTTCTGATCATTCTTAGCATACAGAATTTATGTAGTCATTCTATTTGAAAAGTGGAAACTTTTAAATGTGTATACATACTTAAAAGCTCAGGGGATTCACCTCGCAAGATTTGAGTGTACCACATGCATTCAAAAGTAGGGGTATTTTGATTCGTCTTTGTGAAAAAACTTAACAGGATTACAATAACAAGAGGAGTTTTTAACTTCAACTTTAGAAAAAAATCACACAGTTCATAAGTAAAGAGGGTGCTTTTATGGGGGAATTTTTTTTAGTTGAGGGGTTTTTTTCATACCCCTTGAACGCACGTGGTTCCTTAGTAGTACACCCCTTGAGCCTAAAAGGCCACAAGCAAGGACCAATAGCTGAAGATGTAGAAAAGGTCATGGCAATGATCAATTGCAAGAGAGAGGAAAGGTGCCTGCATAATGTCTTTATTTGCGACTATTATTTTAATATTAACCTTAGATAGTCTTTTGTCTTTATAAGTCAATAGGAAAAGAGGGATTTATAAGTACTAACCTAAACATTTTGACTTGCAAGACACTAAGGGTGAAGATTATAATCCCAAGGTGCTAGAGGCATAGGTGGGTAGAAGTAGCAACCTTTTAGAGGATATCAAGGATGAAGAGTAGGTGGCTAGGGGCATGCCATGGCTTTAATCACGTTGTTATCCTACTCACACACACCATAGTTCATTAGATTATAGGCCACTAATGAAGTTGACCTCAAGAATCATGCTCCTTGCAGAGATGGTATACTGTGATACTTGGTTATCTTACCACAAATATGAGTGGATATATAAAAAGATAACACAATGTGGAGCCTAATGTTTGCATTTTGTTTTAGCAATTAAAATTTTCTTTATAGTCTTTGGGGGGAAGTTGTGCTCTCAAATTTTGGGGGAATCAAATCAATCAATACAACAAATAATAATATCTTTGTTTCTCTTTGATCATTGAACATATGAAAATATTGAACTATGGGATGATTGTAAATAGGACTTGAGAAACTAGACTTCCTTTTTTACCTATGTAAATAATAGACAAAAGTGCAACATATGTGGGCCAACAACATGCTACAACAATCTTATGTCATTCATAAGGGGACAATAGTGATTGAAGAGCATTTTATGATTAACATCTGTACTTCAAATTACTATAACTTTTGCATTATTAAAAGATTTATATCATGCCTTTAGAACTCAACTCCCACTAGGACATGTTTACATCAAATGTTGTGCCCACATGTGATGTGCCTACTTTGTTTGTGCTCATTGCTCGTCCACAATGGACATGAAATTACATCATAGAAATCATTTGTGTTTGTGGTTTGTGCTTGGCTCATAGTACTTTAAATCACATTGGAGCCCACATACATGTGGTCACTTTAGATACATGCTCGATACACATATGTATATTATAGGTGGTCACTTTGCATATACATGTGTATATTATAGGTGATCATGTAATTTTCTACAAGCAGAATCCAATTTCTTTTCTTACCAACCTCAAGGAAAGATAAAGTCCCCTTGAAAACTTGAATTTTGTGTATGTATAAATGTAGTATTAGTGTGAATTACATTGTACTAATGCTAATACTATATCAAAAGAAAATAAATTTTTTTAGCATTGTGCTTTATTTTCGTTTTCATGGACCTTTATGTAAACTCATCACATATGTTCACTACATGTAAGTCATACTTAATAAATGTGTTTGTGTTTATATAGTACAAGCCTTTATCACCTCATTGGTTTGAATTACATATATTTTTTGAGGTAATACCTTCTTGAATGAAGATCTACGATGTTGAAGCATGTGCAATATCTTGGAAATGAAAATGAGTGGAGAAGGAGCACTAAAAATGAATGCCTTGAAAATGAATGACCATCATGAAGAAACACTAAAAACAAACAACAACAATTGAAGAATGTTATTCGAATTTGAAATTGACTTCCTTTAGGTCATGTTATCTTCTTATTTAAGAGTTGAATGTTGTGCAAAATTAAGTATTGGTGGCAAAGTTGTGACCAAGATGTGATAGTAAAGGCAACTAAAAAGTGAATCTACATAGAACACTTGAGTTTGTGAGATGTTTTTGTTTAGTTTAAAGAAACATTTCTAAACAATGTGTGTCTTCTGAGATATATATAGACAAGGTGTTCATTAAATGAGGGGGTGCTTCATGAATCATAACATTGGTTTATGGCAAGATACCAAAATGATTCTCTTGAAAAGTAAAAGAACACATATTTAATAGAGAAATAAGATGTAAGATGATTATCTTGGAAAGTAAGAAAAGATGCAAACTAGCACTTCATACTATGGCAGAGAAAGTTTTGTTGCTAATGGATATAGCCTTGGGTAGCCTTCAGTAAGATATCATCCAATATGGAACCCATGATACCTCTATATGATGCCTTGGGTACACTCTTGCATGTACATTCTTGGGAGCTTGCATGTACGAGTGGACATCACAATCTAAGAAGAGGTTGGCTTATGACGGTGTATAGTGGTAAACCATGTGGGCAACTGTGTGAGTCAATGGAAAAGAAAAGTTTCGTAGTACATTGATAAGTGGGTTAAAGTGTGTACCACATGGGTAACATCATGATGCTTGTTTGGAGTTCAAGAAATGTAATTGTGCCAATTCTAAGATTGATTTTTGAGTGAAAGTAGCCCTTAGAGGGTGCAAAAAGAAAAAGTTATGAAAGTGTACAAGCTCTCACCTTCTTTGCTAGCTAGGCAAGTATGGATGAAGTGTTCTTGGGTATTGGGGATGTAGACAATGGTCAAAGTGGGTTTTAAGGGTAGAGTGGTGGATTTAATTGACGTTTTAAAGGGATGGTTTTACTTTAAATCCTATCCACATTAAATGTCAGCAGTTCTCTCTCTCTCTCTCTCTCTCTCTCTCTCTCTCTCTCTCTCTCTCTCTCTAACGCAACATGTAGTAGCGTAGGAAGCTTGCCTTATAGAGCATAATAACCTACCCAAGGTACAAAATTAAGAGCTCGAATGCCCAAAATAAATATTAATTCAAGAGCTGAATCCATGGAACCCAACCAAAATAAATATTAATTCAAGAGCTTAATGCACTCAATCCAATTCTGATTGTTAAGAAAAGCATTAATGTAAGATTTTACTTTTCATGGTGGTTAGATCAACCCTCTTCTTATTAAAGCCAATACTTGTTTCAACGCATGTGCTTTCTTTATTAATTCTAGCTACGGGATGCGCTAAAGTATTCCTTGAGGATCAAGTAACTAGTTATGATTTTTAAAGTTAGAGAGCCATTATTGGTCTTGGAATATGTTGTAGGGAGCAATAATATGTGGTCTAGTAAGACCATGAATGATACAAGATACTTCTTCGAAACACTGTGGTTGTTCCATTGATAAAGCCCCACAATTGCTAGGATAGTTGGCCTTTTGAATCAAAGAGGGGCCCAAAACATGGGAGTCAATTATTGAAGCCTATTATAAGCAGTAAATGCTAGAGGGGCCGTACGTGACACTTGCATTATTGAGTCATGATCAAAAAACAAAAAAAGTTCAAACCACCAATAAGCAACGTGAAATCCTCTAAGATTTGGGTAAAGGCCAGTGTCATGCCCTTGTGCTTCCTTGTAAAATTGAAAGTCCACTCTTTATTGAGTCTTGCCTCACAAAGAAGGTGACGTTGGGGACAAATTAGGGTGAGAGCTTTGAGAGGGTTGAGCTATGCAAGCAAAAATCATGTTTTGTTGCCGTTTTTAAAAGCTTGGAAAACTCCAAGCAAATTAAGTAGTGGAAAAAGAGGCAAGCTGAAAAGAGGTTAATAGAAATTGGTTATGAAAAAGTTATGGGGTGGGGTTAAGTAAAAAGGATGAGGAGTACCTGTGCACAAAGAAGTAGAAAGCAGGCAGAAGAAGTTGTTTCACAAAGAGGGGTAGAGAAGAGCTTGGCTCTCGAGAGACGAGCTTTTTACCTCGATCAGTGAAGAGAAGGGCCACACTGCAATCGTTCAAAAGCATATGGTTTTATAACTCAATTATGCAAAATCATGTAAGGCGTTCCAAGGAATCTTAGCTTGTTTTTCTTCGAGGCTGTGCACATGAGGGTTGAGAGGGGAGTTGCAGCGACATAGTTCATTTACTAGTGTCGCATTCATTCGAACTTTTGAATGTTGGACCACGAACCGGGAGGCTTCTAGAAAAACATAGGGGTACGAGGAAGGGGGAGGCCTGGTGTGGGATCATAGATGCGTGGCCTCTCTTGCATGAGTTTCATGCTCAGTTTTGGGTGGGGCGACAAATGCATGGCCTCTGTTGTTTGTTTAAGTCTTCAAGCTAAATCTCAGGTGGGGCAGAGGAAGGGGTGGGGCCGAGGGCAGGACAATCTACACCTCTTTCTCTCTCTCTCTCTCTCAAGAAGACAGGGTAGGTGGGATGGTCAAATAGGAGCAAATCATGTGTGTGTGGGAAAAAAACTATAAAGAAGAAAAAGAGGAGGGGGTGGACATGTGAGGGATGCTTCACAAATGTGAAACATGAAGGGAGGCAAAAGGACAAAATGGGGTTGGCTTCATCTTCTCTTCATTTTACTAGAGGAAGAAAAAGGAAGAAGAAGATGGGCATTTGGAGAAGCTTCATCTTCTTCTTGTTCAGCTTTCATGGAAGACGAGCATGAGTTTGGTTGGCTATGAAGTATGTGTCCATGCCTGTGTGCTCTAGACTGTAGAGCTTCTTAAGGTTTTCAAAGCTGCTGATTCTTCTTCTTCTTAAGGTTTCCATGAAGACAAATTCCTGTATTTGGTTGCCTGTGAAGAATGTATCCATGCCTCTCTGCTCCACAGCTTCTTCTTCTTCTTCATCTTCTTCCCTTGGCTATGAATTTTGTGTGTCCATGCTTGTCTGCTCGAGAGCAGCTTCTTCTTCTTCTTCTTCTTCTTCATCAGCTTCTTTATCTTCTTCACTTGGCTATGAAGTATCTGTCCATTCCTGGCTATGAAGTCTCTGTCCATGCTTGTCTGCTCTAAAGCTTCTTCTTTATCTTCTTCACTTGGCTATGAAGTATATGTGTCCATGCTTGTCTGCTCTAAGGCTTCTTCTTCTTCTTCTTTAGCTTCCTCGTCTTCTTCTTCAATTAGCTTTGAAGTATCTGTCCATGCCTGTCTGCTCTAAAGCTTTCGCCATAGCTCGCCTTCCTTGACCTCTCCTTCTCTCGCTATACCCACCTTTCCTCCCTCATAGCTTCTCCCTCCCATTCCCTCGCCGAGTATAGCTCCGCAGTCGCCTCCATAGCCATCCTCTTTGCTCGCCTCCCTTTCGCTTCTTAGATAGTGAAGCTCTTGCAGTTGAATCCCAGGAGAAATAGTGAAGCTCTTCAATTGAGTTCTGGCCCTCTCCTCTCCTTCTTCCCTTCGAAGATGGTTTACCTCGACCTCGCCGCGAGCTCTCCCTCCACGTCCCTCCTACTCGACCTCCCCAGCCTGGTCTCCAGCAGGCTCGGCTTCGTGCCCGACATTGCCAGTGAGCTGCCCTCGCTAAGCTCCCCGACCCACGAGGCGGACTGCTACTTGCTCGACCGAAGGACCGAACTCACTATCGACGAGGGCTATCTGGTTTTTGAGAAGGATGAAGGACTGGGCGATGTTGAATTGTGCTCGCCTGTGGAAGAGAGAGCTGCTTTGCAGTCAGCAAGAGGACGTGAAACTTTTCTCATCTCGAGCCCCTCCCCGTCAGAGCAAGGCCATTCGGCCCACCTTCTTGTGAACGGCTTGTCTTCTGACAACCCGTGTGACTTTCAAGATTCCCAGAGCTTGGAGCTCAAAAGTAATATGATCTCTGCCGTATCCAATCCAGATCCGGGGAGCCTGCCTGTTGAAATCGTCACTACGAGCACAGCGAATTGCAAAGCATATTGGAACCACCAAACCAGCCAAGTGAAAGAATTTTCGGCGAGAGAGAGCCTGTTGGACGAAGCTTGGGAAAGGAAACGGGATCTCATGCTGCACGACGAGCTGAGCTCCATGAAGGAGAGGACAAAGCCTGAGCAGCTCGGGAGGAGCGTTTCCGACTGTGGTCAGTTGCCGTGCCTGCCGACTCAAACGAACAAGATAAGGCCTCGGACTAGAAGCCTTACCGACGACGATTTCGAAGAGCTACGGGGCTTTATGGATCTGGGCTTCCAGTTCAATGAGCATTGCATTCCCGATCTGTGCGCCACACTTCCTGCACTGGAGGTTTACTATGCTGTCACGCAAAAGATGAACGACTCTCCGTGCTGCATGTCGCCTGTGTCCACTCTTCATGGCGTCTCGGAACTTCAGTCACCAGGCGGCTCGTTGCCCTCGCCATGGAGGGTAGTCAGTCCAGGTAACTAATCCTTTCTTGCAGTGTGACCAATGATGTGGATCGGGGATGACCTTATTTCTATCAGATTGCTGCTTGGAAACCATCGTTTTGCATCTGATGAGAGTGGCAATGGAATGCAGGTGACCAACCGCAAGTTGTGAAGGCAAGACTGAGACACTGGGCTCAGGCTGTGGCGTGCACTGTAAGGTCGGGGACTGTGCGGAAATGTATGACTGACGGTGGTCACAATTGAACTAAAGTTGACACCATTTTCTCTATTTCCTGTATTCTGAAGGCTACTTACATACAAATGCAGTTCCTATGCATTCTATGGGGAGGCCCTTAAATCAAGTGTAAGAACGGCGAGTGCGCTTGTTGGAACTGGTGGAAGCACTGTACTTTCTCCAATAGGAGAACGGGATTAAGCTTTCTTCAAAGTTTGAAGAATCTGCTCGTGAAACCAGATCTGATATATCAATCTGTGCATGCGGTCATGCACAATTGTTCTATCCCAAAAACTGTACAGAATATCATCTCCCTGGCCTATACAGCGAGGCAGCATAAGGGCATTTTGCTACCTCGGTCTGTTGTACGTCGTAGTATTTTTTGGGTGGTCTTGAAGATTTAATTGTGTGGTTCTTTGTATTGCTTCTTGATACCCTCTACCCCAGGGGTTCCAAAGAGGCAGTTCCAATGCTTCAACAGAAATTCTGGTGCTTAAAAGTTCCCTTATCATTGAAGCCCATGTAGGCACGATATGTCGTTTACTCCACGACAGCTTAAATGTGACCTATTTGGCAGCATCTAAGGGACCAACAACATGATGAACACAGAAGGAGACGAGCATCGGAGAGGAAGACGCACAGGAGGAAGATTTCCAGGATTTGTCAGAGAAGTCCTCGAAGCTCTGGCACTAAGCTCTGAAATGCACATCAGTTTCTGCTTCAATGAAAGAGTCCAAGCAGGATAACACACAGGAAGTGTACAAAGCTGGAAAAGGCCATCACAGCAGGGACCATCAACCGGGGCAACCCCCCTCGAGAACTTGCTGCTGTGAGCAGAATGTAACTAGGTGCAAGACTGAGCATCATAAACATACATGTTATAACGTCACATTGCATCATTGGTATTATCCCCTGAACATGATATAGAATTCACACTGTGCTCATGTGTGGAAGGGTGCAAGCACCAGCATAGTAGGTATTGTGGCTTCTGCTGCAATTGCTTTGTTGCTGTGAAAGAGCAGCCTCTCTTCGTTGCTCAAAAAGGGCTAAGATTAGTAATGTGAGCTCATTGGGGGCTCGAGAGGCCGAACAGAAACAGCCTCAGTCAGCCTTTGCTATTTAGACCCTTCAGACGAAACCAAATGATATATCCTTTATAGAATGTCACCTTAGCATTATCATCACACGAGCATCACCTTGCCCACATCAGCAATCTTGAGCCGCACCCTCACATCAGTATATTCCTCACAGAGAAGCTTTAGCTTGAAGTATATTCGTAGTTTCAACTGATTCTAGGCTTTAGTATTGAAGTGTTATCATGAAGGTATATTCGTTTCATAAGTCAAAACAAATTATCCCTTGTGTGAAGTACATAGGTTGGCACTCTTTATAAAGGCCCAAAACTTTGGTTGCTAAGGTTGAAATTTATTCTTGAGGTTGCACTCTTTATGAAGGCCCAAAACTCAGGTTCATTACATCAAAATTTATACCAATCAAAGCTTCAACGACCAAATGAGGCATCAATACATAGTTAGAGTGAGATGAAAAGGAGTCAAAATGTCTCCATTAGTGAAGCCAAGTCAACTAGTCCAAATCGTGGTGAATGGATTAAGGGAAACACATGGTAAACACATGGTAAAGTTGGAGAGAGCATTGTCATTCAAGGTCAAAGGCCATCATCGCATCATCATTATTTGTATATGCTTACTAGAGAGCCATGTGAAGAGAAAGTTCAAGACCTCGAATTAGCCTTGCAGTACACCCACGCACATTTGCATGTGCTTGGCACACATGAGCATGCATTCACACTCACTTGCATGAGAGAGAGAGAGAGAGAGAGAGAGAGAGAGAGTTTTACTTCATAGGAACAATCCCAAGACGCACACAGTAGGCGTATCCGAAGTTAACCACAAGGATCAAACACACACACACGACATGAACTAGAGCCTCAACCACTAAGACCCACATAAGTTTTACTAAACTTGATGGGGAAGGATGGCTTATGCACGGTGAGAGAGAGTTTTTTACTTCGTAGGAACAATCCCAAGACGCACACACTAGGCGTATCTGAAGTCGACCACAAGGATCGAACACACACACATGATGACATGAACCAGAGCCTCAACCACCAAGACCCACGCGGGTTTTACTAAACTTGATGGGGAAGGATGGCTTAAACATGGTGAGAGAGAGAGAGAGAGAGAGAGAGACAGACAGACAGACAGAGAGACCAACACCAGTTCGGAGATTGTAAGATGCTAGACAACAAACTTGAAATTCCTCTCAAGTCTTGATAAATTGTGCTTAGTAGATAAGTTGAGAGTCACATCCACAAACTAACAAGAAGTATATTGAAAGCCAAAATCACAAGGCAAATTTGTAACGCATCACAAACATGGATATTTGAATGGAATGTCAAAAGGGCATGGAAAACAACAATAATATCAACATGAAAATGAGCGCCCAACTTTTTATTGAAAAAAAGTAAACCATTGGTACTACATTATATTATGAAAAAGTTGATATTGACATCATCTCTATAGAACATAATTGTGTTCTCTAAAGAGAAACCCTTACAATCTAAAAGACTACCTTGGTCTATGTAGTAACTTGTGGGCTTTGCCCAAATTTTCTTTACTATATTTATAATGCAAGAAAGAGAAAAACAAAAAACAGAAGGGTATTACATCAGGAGCGAAGAAAATTATTACAAAGACAACCCAAGGAATTTTGTCCCCCTCTAATTAGGACTGAGTAGGGAGCTGAATCATTGGTTGGTGGATAGTCCAAACTTGGGTGCATAAATTGTTGTACTCATGTTTGAGCATCACGTAACTACTCCGTGACTAAGATCTCCTTTTGAAGAACTATGACAAACACCTGACTTTAGGGTTAGTGTGAATATTGTTGAATAAGTTTTGTTTCTTAAATGTCCAAATAAACTAGTTTTATAAGGCATGAGATAGCAATAGTTTGGTAACAAGACATAAAAGTGTCCTAAGACATAAAAATATATTGCCAAGTGTCCATGTTTGAGGAATTTTAATGAGCTAAATGCAGGGTCAATGCACGATCAAGTGTAGCCAATCGCAAAACTATTTTAGGGGCACTTTTGGGGCCGCGAGACACGATGCACTCATGGGTGATTTTAAATTTGGGGTGAACTTGTGCTCTTGTTGAATTTTTTTTGACGTAATGATGTTGCACTAGCATAACAATGAGACAATATGTCGAAACTCGCTATTCTGAACACTGCAAAGCTTGACACACATCACTACATAAGCAGCTTTATCCTCTTTCGCGTAGTCTCTGTGCTGCATCTTTGTGCATCAGACTATTCATAGTCTATCCTGTCATCTACCCGCAGCTTGCCACCTGTCATCTACCCACAGCTCGCCACCTATCATCTACGTGCAGCTCTTTCACACTAGTCTAGACTCACGAAATCCGAGCATGCAGATCTACACTCGCGAAAATCTATGAAGATCTAGATTAATAACCATTGTGTTGGTCTAGACTCGCAAAAATCCTTGAAGACCTAGGTTCGCAACCATAGCATTGACAAGGTGGTGACATTGGCTTGGAGCGACCATCGCACTGGTTCTTGGAGTTATTTTAGTGGTGGTTGCAGTTACTCCTATACCAAGGAAGATCTATTTGTTTTTTTTTCCAATAAATATTTCACTTCATTTGCCCTTCAAGGGTCCCCTTTCATGTCGATATGGCCTTTGAGGGGTCCCCTTTAAGAGTAAGGGCCCTATGTGGATAGTCCTTATTTTCACTTTATAGTATTAAGCTTCACAAAATCCCCTAAGGCCTTGAATATTCTAGAATTTGTTGTTCAGTCTTAGGCTTCACAAAATCTCTTAAGGCCTTGAATATTCTAAGTTCCTAGGCTTAATCTGAAGCTTTCTCAAAATAATTAGGAATCATATGATGTAATGAAGCCCATTCTATGTAACAAATTTAAGCACTGTATGTGGCATGCCTATATGGCCCTTGCCCTAAAGGGGACCCCTCAAGGGCCATATCGACAATTACATTTTAAAGGAGCTTAATTTATGTTCTTAGTGTGGCATCATGCATGTTTAAAAGCCTCCCAGTGTTTGGAACAACATGTTGTCATAGTGTAATGAGAGTGCAATTAATAGTTTAAAACACGTGCTTAAAAGTTCATCCTAAACCAAGAAAAATGTATTCCCTTTTGTAACCCCCACGCTAGTTCTTGGAGCTATTTTAGTGCTTGTGCAATGATGCAACCATCAACGACCACTACCAGGGTCCAGCAGCAACAACTACTACCAGCAATGAGTGCTATACTAGTATTATTATATTAAGTTGAAACAAAAGAGAAGAGGATAATGACCCAACCATTGCTTAGCCTCATTGAGAAAAAGTGGAATAAAAGAGATTACAACCAAAGACAGTTTACATCAACTAATTGCTAAGAGCCTCATTGAGCAAAAGTTGAACAAAAGAGATTACATCTAAAGACATTTTTTGCCATAATAGTATTATGCTAAAGTTGAAATAAAAGAGATTACATCTGGCGAGGATAACCACTCAGCCACCATTATTGAGAGCCTCATTGAGCAAAAGTTTAACAAAAGAGATTATTTTCAAAGAGGATATTCCACAACTCAATCTCATTGCTGAGAGCCACATCGAGGCTTGCAGATAGACAATAATACATATTCATATTCATAGAAGCCAGCTTGCTAAATTTAATTTTTTGGGGATATGATGGAGGTGACATGGAGATTTTGGGGCTCCAATGGAGAAGTATAAGTTGTGCACAATTGCAGGCATCAAAATCTCGTGTCAACAGTGATAATACGCGAAAGCTCTACCATCATAAAAATCCTTAGCCCTTCATCAATCTCTGTAGGATATCTACCAAAAAGAGGCCGGATATGTGCATGGCATCCAAGGTGATGATATGGAGATGTTTAGGGAGCTTATTGAGAATACAAAGACTATGCACAAGGGTAGGCATTTCAATTTCTATTGAGTGCAACACTACGACCTTGTATAAGAACACAGACAAGATAGAAATCACGTTGATACGAGGGGGGATATAACTGGATTCGGCAAGAGGCATGACAATAATGAAGACTGAAAAGAGATAAGGGTGTTGGGTGAGCAATGGAGTAGATGAGCAGAGGAGTGGTTGAGAGCTACAAAGAGGATAGAGCAAAGTGGCTAAATAGTAGAGCATGGGAGCAAATGAGTGGATGAGAGCTAGAAGTGGGGAGCATGGAGCAAAGTAGCCAAATAAAATTATCCATGTTTGGGGCCAATTAAATAGTAACAATGGAAATCTACGTAATCGTCTAAAATTTAATGTGCCATCAGATATGCTCAATGCCCCACCCTCTTGGTAACCACCAGTGGTCCAAGGTGCTCAAGTTGTAAGTCTCCCATATGAGGAGAAGCCATGTGTGAGCCCGGGACACTGGATGGATCCTGACTTGCATGTCAGATGAGGTCTATCAATGAGACCGTTGATGGTAGAAAGGTGATTGTGTGAGAGCCCCTTGCCCTGGCGATGGTATAGGTAATATATCTTGAATATTCCATGGACGACTAGTCGGTTCCACCAACTAGGTTGACTGGTCGGCTTCACCGACTAGGTTGACTAGATAGTTCCACCAACTACGTTGATCTGACTACCGCCCTCATAGGCTATAGAGACGCGACGTCCCCAGTCCATTGTAGCAGATAAGATCTTCCAATAGAGATCTTCCAGTAGCTAGTAGCTCTTTACCTAGTATATGTCTAGATCGCCATATAAGCTCCATTGTGGGAGCACACGGGTGTACGGAGCCATCATCTATACTACATCAGTATTGAAGGAAAAGTTTGTTCCTCCCCAGTTTGATGTGTACTCTCTATTCTTTGTTCAATTTATGTTCCGTTGTGCCGTGTAATTTAACATGGTATCAGAGCCCAAGCGGCTCTAAGGATCGAAGAGTGGAAGAGAGGCGAGGGCTTCAATAGCATACGGAGTGATGGCAATAGGAAGCAGCTCAAGTTCAACAGCTGCAGCTACACCAGCTGCACCAACAATCCAGGCATTGAGGATTCTCCCACCAGCCTTCACTGAAGGCAAGCTAGATGGTACAAACTACACTCTATGGAAGTTTAAAATTACTGCTATTCTGGATTTTGTAAGAAAAAAATACAATGTCTGTGCTCAACAGATAACAGGATCTCATACGCAAGAGAGAAAACAAGATAGTATGGAGAATCAAAAATTTGATTACTATAGAATTGATACAATAGATGGCGCTGCCTCCCAACCATGCGCTCCTATGAAAGAAGCTTCGATGGCATGTGGGAAACAGTAGAAGATGGAGGCTAGATGCTAAGGAATTAGGTTGTTATAGCCAGTGATGAAATGGGCTTCATGGGCTTGCTCTTATATAGCCACCAGTCGTAGTCGGTTATGCTCTATTGGGTGATCGACCCAGTCCACCCAAAATAGTCGACTAGGGATCGTCTCGAAATAGGCCACCAACCATACGATAGAACTGATGCACAAAACAGAGCAACTGACCTATGGTCACCGTTCGGCCTAGAGCCATCTGGGATCATCTGAGGCTCCAAACAGGCCCCACAACCCGAGAGTGGGCTGCCGCGGGAAATGCTCCGTCTACCCTCAGTGTTGTCAATCAAGGGATGCTTTCCTGCACTTGCATGTAGCCTAGTTGGCGGTGTGCCAACTCTATCCCGTCCAGCCATTAGGCCACACATGGCCCCCATCTAGTGTCTAAACTAGGACCTACCAGATAACCGAGCTACTCAAATGCCTTCTCCTCATATGGGGAGCTTACAAGTAGAGTTAGCTGGTTCCCGCATAGTTATACGAGAGTGGAGCATTGATATCTAACAGATTCATATGAGCTTCTGAAGACAAGTACTAGGGACTAACCCAGAACCATAAGGAACCCCCAACCCAGTAAATCCGAGGAGTACGATACCTCCTAATGCCGACCTTCTATGAGCTTGGTAACGCAGGACACAATGGATCCCCTTGGAACAATGAGCTCCCAAACATGTCATCCTGCTTCTCCATCTCTACACAATGTGAGCTGTCACTCAAGCTTTCCTCCCCCTCTGCACACTGTGAGAGCTTCTCACACAATCATCCCTTCCCCACCATGACATGTGAGAGCTCCTCACACAATCTTTCCTCCCCTAATCTTGAAATCGTAACATACAAGCTACATATGAGGCGTCCTCACACAATCTTCAAAAGCTCGATTTTGGTTCTCTCTCCAACTAGACCAAGTTGACAAATGAAGTGAATGTGAAGGATGTATATATTGTCTATCAAAGTCAAAGGATTAACATGAATGAAAGCATTATTGAAAAGGTGCTAGGTATTCTTGAGGCAAGAACAATACTTGGAAAAATCATGGAAGAGAAATGATATTTTAGCTTTATACTCCAATGCTTAGATCAGTGCATATGGTGGAGTCAAGGTTTCAAGCTTGCCAACAGATGCTCAAGATGTGTTGAAACAGACAAGGTAGTACTTTTTATATACAAGAGAATCTAAGAAGTTCTGGCACGCAGATGCTCTGTGTGCCCTGGTTATAAGTACTACTAAGTGTTTTGACCTGATTCAACATACATCTAAGGCAACTGTGGCCTGGAACATATTGAAGAGTCAGTACGAGACACAAAATCAGACAAGGATCCAGAACCTGGAGAATCAACTCGCAAACTGAGAAGTTTAATGAAGGAGAGATAGTGGAGGCATTCATAACCCGAATCAAAAATCTACGTGACCAGATGGCTGGTGCTGGGATACAAAATACTAGCGAAGACGTAGCTCGGCGGTGTCTCCGGATATGTCCACCAAGGTTTAATAGCGGTCAACACTCAGGTTAGAACCCAACCATTGTCATTTGAGGAGTTCTGTGCTTTACTTATGGAGGAGGAATTCAGGCTTAAAGCGCGAGATGGAGGTGGCAATGGGGATGTTGTGTTCTCTGCCACTACGAAAGGCAAAGGTAGTTCCTCCACCAAAGGTGAGTCCTCTATTAGTGGTGACAAAAAGAAGAAGGGCGGCAAGAAGAAGTTTCAGGGAGAATGCTTCTACTGCAAGAAGAAGGGCCATGTGATTGCAGATTGCCAGGTCAAGAAAGTAGATGAAAAGAATGGTACCCTGAAGAAGAGAAATAAGGGGAAAGAGACAGCTAACACAGCGGAAGCAGAGTTGGATCTATTTCTGGCCATTGAGAAAGAGTGTTCCTTAGTTCAAGAAGCTTCAACCACTGATTCATGGGTGTTGGATAGTGGTGCCTCCCATCACATGACCTGCAAGAAGGGTCTATATTGTTCCATGCAGCCTCTATAGGAACCCATCACCATGACGGTTGGTAATAACGCAAAATGCCTGTTGAGGGTACAGGTACAGTTTCATTTGTTTCTGTAAATGGAGATGTTAAGAAACTATCGAATGTGCTGTATGTTCCACAAATGAAGAGAAATTTGCTATTAGTTGCTTCTATAACTGATCTTGACTATGAGGTGAGGTTCAACAAGACACGAGCAAAAATTTTGGATAGTGCAGGCAATCTTGTTGGGACAGGAGTAAGGAGGAACAACCTGTATGAGTTAAGTGCTCTTACAATTACCGCTGGAGTGGACACAAGAGAACCTTGGCACGAAAGATTTGGCCTTATCAGATTTGCAATGCTGAAGGAGATGTAGAAGTAAGGTATGGTTGCTCACTTACCTGTAGTCGCAGAAATCAAAGAACCGTGTGAAGCTTGCATGATGGGCAAGCAATAGAGAAAGGCATTCCCACAAGAAAGCAAGAATAGAGCAAACACTCCTCTAGAGTTGGTGCATGTTGAGTTGTGTGGTAAGATGCCTCCACAGGCCTTGGGGGGATCTTCCTATTTTTTATTGATTGTCGACGACTATGGTAGGAAGATGTGGGTGTACTTTCTTTGCAAAAGGCTCAAGCTTTTGGTAAATTGAAAGAATGGCTACAGCTTGTTGAAAATGAAACAGGGAGAAAAGTGAAGAAAATCAGATCAAATGGTGGTGGTGAGTTTGTTTCTACAGAGTTTGGAGATTTTTGCAAGAGCAAAGGGATCAAGCAACAAACGACGACACCACATATGCCTCAGCAAAATTTGGTTGTTGAATCCCAAATGTGGACCACTGTGGAGATGAGGAGGTGCATGTTGAAAGGTGCTAGAATGCTGAACCACTTTTGGGCTGAGGCTGTCAATACAACGGTTTACATCCTTAATCATAGCTATACAAAGGCACTCAAAGGTAAAACACCACATGAGGCTTATAACACGGTAAGAAGCCATTTGTCTCCCACTTCAGAACGTTTGGGTGTGAATGCTATGCGCATGTACCAAAGAAAGAGAGAAATAAGGTACAACCAAAAAGCACCAAATGCATCTTCTTAGGCTATTGTGATGAGAAGAAAGCCTATAAGTTGTATGACTGAGAGGCAAAGAAGATCATAGCAAGCCGCGATGTGGTGTTCAAGGAGTAGCCACATGCAGTGGAGGTAGAGAAGAGCTCTTCCACTTTATCATCAAGCAAAGAGGTAATCACTATGGACCTGTCCTTGCACTTATGAAGGAGGAGGAAATATCAGATGATGAAGGTATAAGTCACCAACCTATTGTTACACCACCGGAAAAGCCATTGCTGCGATGGGTAAGGCAGCTCTATGACCATGATAACCAGATGCCTATGTCTATTGAGTAGCATGCAGATGGACCAAGGCAGTCTCAAAGAATTGAGGAGCAAAGGAGGGCTTCTGCCCACATAGTCAATATGGCCTTGATGGCTGAGATTATTACCAGTATTCTTGAATGGTGACCTCAAGGAGGAGGTGTACGTGGCTCAGCCACCAGGGTTTGAGGCCCCCCATTCTAAAAACAAGGTATGTAAGCTGAAGAAGGCTCTGTATGGGCTAAAACAGGCTCCAAGAGCATGGTACCAACGATAGACAAATTCTTTCATAAATTAAACTTCAAAAGATGTGTCTCAGATGCTAACTTGTATGTGTACAAGAAAGGTAAAAAATCTGCTATAATTTTTCTATATGTGGATGATCTCCTTATTACATGTGACTATGAAGGCATGATCCAGTAGACTAGAAAGGCATTGAGCATGGAGTTTGAGATAACAGACTTAGGCTTGATGCACTACTGTTTGGGGATTGAAGTCTGGTAAGAGCCATGCAAGATCTTCATCTCTCAGCAGAAATATGCAAGGGAGATCTTGAAGGCATTTGGTATGTCCGAGTGCAAGGAGATAGCTACACCTATGGAGGTAAATGTGAGGCTGTCTATGGAGGATGTCTCACCACCTACAGACATTAGGAGGTACAGGAAGTTGGTTAGTAGTCTCATCTATCTGTGCGACCGGACAGTTGTTTTGTTGGCGTTTTGAGCAGGTTCTCCAATAAGCCCCAGGAGAATCATTGGAATGCAAGGATGTGGGTGCTCAGGTATGTGAAGGGCACTCTTGATTATGGCATCACCTATCATACAGGAACTTCCTTGGCTGGTCATTGTGACTCAGATTGGGGGCTGGAGATGTTGATTCCAAGAAATCAATTTTCGGATATTGTTTCCCTTTAGGTTCAGGTATCTTCTCTTGGATCAGTAAAAGAAACAACCAACAGTGGCATTGTCTTCTATCGAGGCTCAATACAAGGCAACATGTTTTGTTGCATGTGAAGTAGTGTGGCTGAGGAGGATCTTATGGCACATGGGAGTGCAAGAGGATGAGGCAACTGTGATGAGGTGCGACAATCAAAGTTGCATGGCCATTGCTAAAAATCGAGTGTTTCATGTGCTCACAAAACATATCGAGATTCAATATCACTATGTGCATGAGTTGATCGAGGACGGGATAGTGGAATTGGTCTACTATCCAACAGACCAAAATGGAGCAGATATCTTCACCAAGGCACTCAGGAAGAATCAACTTCAGGGTCATCTTCAGAGATGGCATTGGGCCGAGAAGGTAGTTCACCTACGGGTGGACATTGAGGGTGGACATTGAAGGGGGGTGTTAGATATGCTCAATGCCCCACCCTCCTAGTAACCACTAGTGGTCTAAGGTGCTCAAGTTGTAAGGCCCCCATATGAGGAGAAGCCATGTGTGAGCCTGGGACATTGGATGGATCCTGACTAGCATGTCAGATTAGGTCTAACAAAATTAGACCGTCGATGGTAGAAAGGTGATTGTGTGGGAGCCCGTTGCTCTTGTTGGAGTATAGGGGCCAGCGGCCCCCTTGGTGGGGGTTCAGGGGCGAGAGCCCCTGAAGCGATGGTATAGGGAATATTCCTTGAATATTCCATGGACGACTAGTCGGTTCCACTGACTAGGTTGACTGGTCAGCTTCACCGACTAGGTTGATTGGTTGGTTCCAGCGACTACGTTGATCCGACTACCACCCTCATAGCTATAAAGAGGCGACCTCCCCAGTACATTTTACTAGATCAGATCTTCCAGCAGAGATCTTTCAGCTAGTAGCTCTTCACCTAGTATCTATCTAGATCGCCATCTAAGCTCCATTGTGGGAGCACACGGGTGGATAGAGCCATCATCTGTACTACATCAGTATTGAAGGAAAAGTTTGTTCCTCTCCAATTGGCTGTGTACTCTCTATTCTTTGTTCAGTTTCTGTTCCGCTGCGCCGTGTAATTTAACATGAGCCACACCCAATTAATCAAAATTTGAGCCACTACAATGATTAGAAGATTAATTGCACATATGCAAGCCAGGTGGTGCCATCCAAATAATTATGGGCCATCTTCAATTAATGAAATTTGAGCCTCCAACTAATTACATGCCTAGCCACCCAACAAGTGATGTATTTTGTAGCCTTCAAAGGCGGTCTTTGCCATACAAATTCAAAAGGCCTTTAAAAATTTTGGGCTTTGAAATAAGGCTACCATTTCTAAAATTTAGAAGGCGAGTAAAATTCGTCCTTCTCATTAAAGGTAAGGACACTACGGTCATTGGCACTGGATTGCTTGTTTTGCCCCAAAAAGAATTGCATGCAAAACTGGCATGGGCCCATCCAATTATAGAATCATGAGCCGCTATTTAGTCACATGCCACTACGGTGGACTGGCAATGAACTACAGTAATATTGATCAAAAAATTATCACTTCTCAATGGGAACATAAAATCACATACCATCCCATCCAAATAATCATGAAGGAGCTGCTTCCACGTCGGTGAGACTGGTAATTAACTAGTAATTCATTGCATGCTGTCCCATTGGTGGCATCCAATTAATCATGAAAAAGCTGCCATGTCAATGACTGGTGCATGCCGCATTCAATTAATCAAAATTTAATCTATAAATAAATCGCATGCCACCCATCCAAATCACATGCCACCCATCCAAATCGTGAAGGAGCCGTCATGCCTAGCATCAGTGCTCATGAAACTCGATTGAGCATACACAATTTCTAATTGAAATGAAAAAATCCCGGTTGGAATTGAAGGTTTCCTTTAATTTAAGGGATAGGATTTACATGTTTTAGTTATATATCCCATTAATAGTATAAAATTTTATAGACTTTTATAATTCCATACGGGTCCAATCTTGACATTAACTTAAATTTTCAAGGCTCATCATGGGCCACCGTGGTGGTTGGTAATTAACTACACTCTACTTAATTGCATGCAAGCTCGATGATTCCATCCAAATAATCAGGAGCCACAATTAACTAAAATTTGAGCTGTCGAGACTATGGTTGGCATATCAAGTCTTTTATGCTTATGAAAATTTGAGCCATCAAGACTATGGTTGGCATATCAAGCCTTTGATGCTTATGGTTTGATGGTTTAGCCACTAATTACTTGGCCAACCACCGTGGTGACTCCTAAATAGGCATCAACCAACCACCATGGTGGCTCTCACTGGAGCCAACCATTGCAATGTCCATCACTCTACTTAAGCCTCCACTATTTCATTTCATTCTTCATTTTTGAATCCTTTAACTGTTTTGTCATTTCTGACTCCCTTCACCATTACCTCTCGAGTCTTCTCTATTGCACTTTTCTCGCAAGCACATCAAGATGTTGTATTAGTAGCTTGATGAAGTTAGAATGGATGGGGACAATGCAATGCAAGAGATAGTAGGGATGAAAAAACTTCTTGAAGATCAGAGAGTTGAGAAGGAAACTCTTTACCAATGGCTCTACAACATGCAAAATGCATTGAACATTGATAAAGATGGAATGATAGAGAAACTGAAAGGGAGAATGCCAAAACCAGAGCATTGATGTAGGAGCTGTGAGAGAAATTCAAGTAAGGATGCAGATCAGGTAGAGAGCAACCACAGTGGAGAAGACAAAGAGAATGTGCAATTTTGGCAAGATAAGTATAATTCCTTGAAATTGGATTACACTAAGCTCTGCATGCCATGGCTCTTGAAAGTTTTGAAAAGTAGTCCTCCATGCTGACTAAAACCAACATAAAGTGGATGTTTTGGAAGAGTCCTACATAGATGCTAGTAAACAATTTTACCAGCTTCAAGCGTAGCTCATAGAGTCAAATGGAGCTATTGCAACAAGTGAGCAACAAGTGGAGATGCTGAAGGAGAACACCCGCACCCTCAGGATGAGGCAAGAAGGAATTTGTAAAAAACTTGCTAATGTCTAGGGTCAGACTGTGGTATGGACAGCCACGATAGTTAAATCGGATGACTATCCTATGTAGATGCACCAAGGTCATACATGCTTGGTCTGTTGTGGGCACATCATATCGGAGTGCATGATCCAATGGCCCTAGTGTGCCCATCCTTTTCATATGTTTTGCTTTGGGGTTTTTGTGGATGCAACCTCGAAATGTAAAGATTGTAATATGTCACTGCCCAAGTAGTGGATACATCAATTGTGCCTACCTACTGTAGAGCTATTTGTAGCTAGCGAGAAAGTAGATGCTGCAATACCATTCGGCATTTGGGACTACAACAAAAAAGAAGGGCCCTTGAAGGGAAGAACTAGACCCCTAAAAGAAAGGATCTAGAAAAGAAGAAGCCCAAGCCTTAGGAAGAAGGTCCAATCATCCCATCAAGGAGTAGATGTAGCCCAAAGATTACAAAGCGGCCTAAAGAAGGGAGATCAAAGCCGAAAGTAAAGCATGGAACCACCCCCTTGAAGGAAAGGAGTGAGAAGGGATGATTCTCCCATCAAGGAGCTAAATGACCCCCAAGCGAGCGAATGTAACTTAAAGACCTCAATGGCCTATTGAACCCATAGATATGATTTTTGAAGTTGGTCTTACCATTGGTGGTAATCATTACACAGTAAGTTTGTTACTCATCCCGTAATCATTACACAGTAAGTTTGTTACTCATCCCAATGGAAGAAAATGACTATCCCTTATTATTGGGTAGACCTTATTTGAAAATTGCCAAGGTGTTACATGACCGGGGAATCGAGTTGATGATAATAAAAAATGGGGATAGGAAATACATTTTCTGATCAATCCAGGTAGGCTTCCTAAAAGTTGTAGACCTCAAGTCAGGGACTAGTTTCCATAAGATGTTGAATGTCGGCTTATGAAGCTTTAATCTTACTAGTGGAAGAGCTTGACATCTTCTCGGTAGCTCTACTGACCTAAAATAAAAAATCAAGAAAGACAACATTGCTACCCAAGACCATTAATATCCCTATAATTTCATTGAGGACGTCATTGGTGAGAGGGAAATTGCTAAGATCTAGCTCCCAATCCCTCAGTTAAGTTCTAAATAGCTACTTCCGGAACCAACTCAAGAATTGAATTTGGGATCATAATAGGAGCTTGAAATAACGGTCATCAGTGCATGTGGTTGATGCTTATTTGCAAGAAGTGAAGACCTTATTCATGCAGTATAAAGATGTATTTACTTGGATCTATACACATTTGAAGGGAGTACCTATAGAACACTATGAACATAAAAAACCCTTGGTGCTCAAAGCTAAATCCATTCAACAACAGAGCTATAGAATGAACCCAAACTATGTAAAACAAAACTCGGAAAGCTAATCCAAGCAGGATTTATCTCTTCAATTGAAAGAAGTGACTCGTTATTTCCTATTGTTGTAGTTCCTAAGAAAAATGAGAAAGTTTGAATATGTGTCAATTACTGGAAACTCGATGCTCAACCTATACCAGGCCCTTTCTCTATCCCATAGATGGGATACTTGATCAAGTTGTAGGTCATGAGATGTACTCATGTATGGATGGCTATATTGGCTACAGTTAGATTTATGTTGTAGCAAAAGACCATAGTAAGAAAACCCTTATTATTGAATGGGATGTGTATGCCATTAAATTCATGCCCTTTCGACTTAGGAATATATCATATGCTTTTCATAGATTTATGGTTAAAAGTTTAGATATTTAACCGAGTTCATTGTTGCGATTGATTTGGATGACTTCTATGTCTACTCAGCTATCTCTAAACATTTGAGATACTTAGGCAAGGTCATTGATAGGTGCAAACAAGTTGATATAATCATTTGATATACTTAGGCAAGTTCATATAGGTGCAAACAAGTTGGTATCTCATTAAATCGAGCAAAGAATGTATTCTATGTCCAAGTTGGTGTTGTACTTGGCTATTTGGGTTTATTAATCCTTATAGCCATTTTATCTGAGATTTTGCTAAAATAGCTACCCTAGTGTATGAGGTCACAAAGAAGGATGTGAAGTTCTAGTGGAGTTGTCTCATGCATTTCATGCACTCAAGAGATATGCTTCTAAAACACTATTCTCATGTAACCATGATGGGATGTCATTTTTCATGTTCATGGGGATGCTTCTGAGTATGTTATTGGGATCATTCTAGCTCAGCTAGATGGAAAATTGGATTCTCTTGTTAATTATGCCAATAGTGCAGCTATAGTACGATCGAGTGCAAATTCTTGATTATGGTGTATAGTGTTCAAAAATCCCAAAATTATTTATTGGGAAATCAGTTCAATTTTTATGTGGATCATCAAGCCTTATTATATGGTATCAACAAAAATATAATTTAGGGTAGGTTCGTTAGATGGATGCCCTTGTTGCAACAATAAATTTGACAAATCACATGCAATAGCTTAGTGTTTGTTCTAACTACCATATCGTGCAACAGAGTTAGATTACAAAAAATTTGGACTCAAAAAGGGCTCTGTAAGGGAGCCCTTAGGTTGGTGACATGGAAGATTAAGGTGAATAAAACCCAATAGAATATTGGTAGGTGGAGGGCAATAGAATATTGGAAGTGGCCAGACTTCTCTATTTCTTTATTCAATGGCCCAAACAATGATGTGGAGCACCCACTTGCTACCTCAACTCTCCCATCACGTTTTTTAACTGTAACCAAACTAAGAAACCTAGTTTCTCAACCAAACTTATGCCATTTGGCCTGAAACCAAATCCTCCCATCCAACTACCACACTCCTTTCATTCTCTCTCATTCCTCTTGCTTCCTCCTCATTTCTGAGCACCATTTCAAATTTTTCTTTGCTCTAGCCCTCTGTTCAAATTTTCCTACTAGCTCTTGAGCAAGAAGCTTCTTTCTCTATTCTGCCTCTCAACTATAAAAGGAACCTTATCTCCCTTAGATCGTTGCCTTGGAAAAAACAATCAAACTCTAACAATTTTCTATCGGAATTTCCACAGCTGCTTGCCTCTTTCTGTGCTGCTTCCCAACCACCCTTTGGATGTCCTCAGCCACGTCCTCCTTCATAGAATAATTTGTCACCCACTTGTCTTCTTTCTTCCCCATGCATCATGACAACAAATTCTTTGAATGTGAAAGGGACCTCAGCCTCCACCCCCCAAATCCATTGCCCACCGGCCCTTCTGAATCCCAAAGCATGCCCTCAAGGTCAATTAGAATTCCATCAAATAGCCTGGTAGTGGCAGTTGAACTACAAATAGAAGATGAGATCTGGACACAATAGATCTCTCAAATGCCACCATCAGCAGCAGAGCGGCTACAACCACTCCCTCCCAATCATCCAAGAAGTGCACGCCAACTCCAACACACAGGGAGTACAAGGTCGTAAGATCACTAACACACTACCCACTCGGGAAAGCATGGCTCCAACAACTTAATGACTACGTCATCCACTCTATGTGCATGTATGCGGGGAAAGAGTATACCCTCTACCGGTGTGGTAGCATGTTTGGCTGGACTAAAAAGCAGTGTCCATGGAAATTGCTTTTTCAATGCTTCTTTCAAACTGATTGTGAGATTGGTCAGGAGTGTAAATTTGAAAAGAAAAACCATGTCCCACATCCATGATGCATAACTAACAAAGACACTGTAATTGCCAGTCCCGCTTCTCTTCATGAAACCTCTCGCTTTGAATACTCTCTCTCTCTCTCTCTCTCCCCCCCCCCTCTCTCTCTCTCTCTCTCTCCCTCTCTCTCTCTCTTTGTCAGCACTTCTGGTTCTTTCTTTGCATTCTATCTCGAAAACAGCCTCAGAGTAGCAGCACTTCAAACAGATGTCAAAAGAGGTGAGATCTTGAGTGGAGTGGAGTCTGTGAATTCCACTACTAGCAAGGAACAAATCAACTTGAGACTAGAGCACAGTAGCAACACTTTAAACCAACAAAATATTTGCAAACACTCCTATTGAATTAACAACCTCCCCAGGACCATCAAAGTTCATACTTAGATTTCTTGTCGAAAAATGGTATGTGCCTCTACAAGAAACGCGTTTGCTTTTCTATTTCTTAAATGGCATTGCAAATGAGTTCAGGTGGTGATACTTTATGATACTTTTTGTAGGTGTGTCTAGTTTATTTGTCTTTGAGACCTAAGGATGTCAATGCAAAGACATTCATGCAACTAACCCGTCAAGAAAAAGAGCTAGATGCAGTTAGAGAGTACAAGGTTGCAAAGAAAAGAAAGCAACGACAGAAAGCAAGGGTGAAGTGAGCTATGGCAGATGAGGAAAATGTTGTATCTAGCATGGACAAGAGGTGAAAGATAGCAAAGGAGGTTGTTTCCTTCTTTGAAGAACAAACAAGAGGAATGGAATCAAAAACCAAAAAGGATATCTTCATGCAAATTTTGTTTCATCCCAATATCAAGAATTTGCACAGTGCACCAACGAAGAAGTTCAGTTGTTGTAGGAAATAATCATACCAATATACACAAAACCATAACCCATGTCAAACAACCAACGGAGCCATGATGAATTTTTCTTCAAAAGGCCTACTATGATGATGTTGATGAATTCTGATGGGCAAGAATGCCAAGACTTCAACATTGCAAAGGCTTCCAAGCTTGTGGGTGTCCAATAGGAGAAACTTTTACTCTGCAAAATCCCGCTTACCCATCAAATAAAAGGGAATGTTGTCGCTATCCTCCTACTAAAGACAACAACAACAATGCAGTAGCATTACACAAGAGGTTCAAGATATTGTGTCTGCATTTTGGACGCAAAAAACATGGGTGTCCCCCAATAAGAAAGATGTTTATAGAAAGTGGATAAGCAGAAAAACCTATATGAATCACCCTATCCATCTTCTTGAGGACTTCTACTCAAATGCTGGAAGAGGTAGAGGTAGAGGTAGAGTAGGCCAATTTATAGGCCATGGTAGAAATCCGAACATGCAGCAAATTCAAGAAAACTAGTCCTATGGAGGAGGACATGGTAACTTTAGAGGCAGGGGGAGCCAAAGAGGTCGTGGTGGATGGCAGAGAGGCCAAAATGCAAACAGCAATGTTGAATGCTACTACTATGGTAAAATGGGTCACATGGTTAAAGACTGCTATAAAAAGCAGAATGACATCATGACTGGAAAATTGCAGCAAGGCAATTATGCATCCTCTAGCAGACAAGGTGATGACAAAAATGAGCATCTATTTATGGTGCAGCACATGACCAATTCTGTGACAAGTGTAGAAGAAAGCAATGATGTGTGGTATGTTGACTCAAGTGCATCAAACCACATGACAGGTCATGCAGAATGGATGCAAGATGCAAGGAAAATGGATAGACCAGGATTTGTGGAGACTGGTGATTATACTTCACATCCTATTGTGTAGATTGGTAAAATTCCTTTGTCTATGCAGGATGGAAGCTCTTGCAGAGGTAGTATGGATTGGACATGCTGTCCAAATATGGGATGACAGGCTATAAGCCTATTTCAATTCCTTTGGAACAGAATGTGAAGTTGAGCACAGATGCAAGTGAGCCTTTGGAAGACCCTACTATGTACAGACGCATAGAAGGAAGTTTGATTTATATGATTGTTAACAGGCTAGATTTAAGCTATGCTATTGGGTTGGTAAGTTAGTTTATGCAGGCTCCAAGGAAACTGCATTTGAATGCGGCTAGATGCATACTGAGGTATGTGAAGTCCACAATGCAGTATGGACTATTTTATGAGACTGGGGTTCAGATACAGTTGCATGGATACACTGTTGCTGATTGGGCTGGTAGTATTTTTTATAGACTATCTACAAGTGGATACATGTTCTCTTTTGGGAGTGCTGTAGTCACTTGGAGCAGCAAGAAACAGCCTACAGTTGCCTTGTTGAAAACAGAGGCTGAGTACAGTGGTGTAGCAATGGTTGCATGTGAGGTAGCTTGGTTGCATAAGCTACTTTATGATATGCATCAGTCTACAAATGGGCCAGTTGTCATTTATTGTGACAACATGAGCAGTATACACTTGGCAAATAGCCCAAACTATCATGCTAGAACAAAGCACATTGAGGTGCATTATCACTATGTGTGGGAGAAGGTTCTAGTAGGTTTTATTGATCTAATTTATGTCAGCACAGAGGATCAGGTAGCTGACATATTCATGAAGGCATTGGGTGCAGAGAAGCTGTGCAAGTTCAAAGACCTGCTTGGTGTGTAGGAATTGGGATTGAGCTCGAGGGGGAGTGTTGAGATACCGAGCTCCACTTGTGATATGTCAGGGTGACCATTGTGCATTTATGTCACCAACTTGTTAGCTACAGATGCGGTTGGTACACTACCCATGAATAATAGCTAGATGACAACTATCATTATGTACTCTAGTTAGTGGCTCAGTTAGTATGCCACCTTAGCTAGCTGAGTTTGGTTTGAGACCCACATATAGGGTTCACCTATTCTTTTGTACTAAGAGAGTTCTTTTGGCTTTCACAACTAACAAGAGGAAAACTATTTTCAGCCTCCACCTTTTGTGTATATTCCCCCATTGTGTATGTGAGAAAGCTTCAAGTGAGACTCGTTCCTTCTCTCCCACTCTCTTCACAATATGGTGGTTGCACTCCCACCCATGCATCTGCCAAACATGTTTATGAGGGTTGCTTGCTGGGAAAAATGCATCACTTCTCATTTCCAAAAGAGTTGGTGCATCCAAAAAGTTGCATCTCGTACACAGTGATATATGCAGACTGATGTGGATAGCATCTCTTAAGGGTCCCTTATACTTTAGCACCTTCATGGATTAATTCACCAAATTCACATGGATTATGGCATGAAATCCAAATCAGATGTCTTCACATGTTTTAAGCATTTTCTTGCCAAGGCTCAGAATGATACTCCGGAGTAGAATGGGGTTGTAGAAAGAAAGAATTGCACAGAGATGGAAATGGGCAGATGCATGCTCAAGGGCAAGTCTTTGCCAAACAAATTTTGGTTGAAAGCAATCATGCTATGTTCTCAATAGAGCACCCACATGGGCATTAAAGACTATTACACTCTATGAAGCATAGATAGGCCACAAACCTGTTATCTCACACATGAGATTTTTTGGGTCATTGGCATATGCACAAGTTCCATCTCAACTGAGGCATAAGATTGATGACAAGGTCATCAAATGCACCTTTATTGGCTACAGCTTAGAGAGCAAAGGGTACCAGTCGTATCAACCTAGCACATGCAAGGTTATCATCAGCATGGATGTTATTTTTTGCTGAGAATGTGCCTTTCCCTTGGCTGGAATGCAAAAAAAAGGCATTCATTGAGACCTCATATATATTTTATTCTTCGCTGCCCCTTCTTCCATTACCTACAAATTCAGAGCAGCCAATGCAAGGCAGCTTGCCACATGCTCATATCCTCCTCCCATGGCTCCTACTCAGCCTGGTATGCCTTCAGTTATGACGATGCTATTGAGCAAGCAATTTCAGAGGAGAGGGCTATCATTAAACTAGAAAAATCAATCCCTCGTTGATTTCGGCACCCTCAAGGATAGCAAGCAGGTTGAGCCTTTGCTTTCCTTCCCTATTAAGGATGCCTTTAACAGCAGAGAATGGATGGATGCTATGAATGCCAAACTTGAGTTCATTCATGCAAATGGAAATTGGGAGTGATGTGACTTGCCTGCAAGCAAACATTCCATAGGTACAAAGTGGGTTGACAAGGTCAAACAAAAAGTTGATGGTAGCTTTGATCGCTTCAAAGCTCGTCTATTCGCAAAGGGTTATGCTGTCACTCAGCCTCTTGGCTTTGAGAAAAAAGGTTCTGAAAATAAGGTTTGTCGGCTCCAAAAGGCGCTTTATGAATTGAAGTAAGCTCCCCAGGCATGGTATGCCAAGATACATGCATATTTAATAGCTCATGGCTTTCAGAACAACCCTACCAAGGCCACTCTTTATGTCAAAAAGAGTGTAACCGAAATTTTCATTCTCATTCTTTATGTGGATGACATGCGGCCATATATGGACAAAATTATAGACTTCAAAGCTGATTTGCAGAAATCATTTGCAATGATAGAAATGGGCTAGTTGCACTATTACTTGGGCATCCAGTTTGCATATGTTGAGGAGGGTATAATGATGAGTCAGTCCAAGTACATTGGACAGCTCCTAGATTACTTCCACTTTGAGGATTGCAAGCCTGCTTCTACACCATTGGACCTTGTCTTTTGTTTCTCCTCAAAGGATGAGAGTGCACCATTTGATGCCACTCTCTATCAGTAAGTTGTGGGCTGCCTCATATATTTATGTCATACCAGGCCATATCTTTAGTATGCCATCTCCCAGTTGAGCAGGTACATGCACAAGCCCAACAACACACAGCATTGGTAAGCAGTGAAGCAGGTCTTTTGTTATTTGAAGTCCATGCATAATTTGGGATTGCTCTATGGTGATGCATCCCCACTTATCTTGCAAGCTTTCACGGATAGTGACTAAGGTTGTGACTAAGGTCCACTTAAATTTTCACGCTTCTCACATTCTGTCTTTGCGAGTAATGCTCGAACCCTTAAGTTTGAGGAATTAGTGGATTTGAGGAACAAAGAAGGAACAATGATCTTCCTCAATTCAGGGCAATGATCATGCAATTTTTACTACCCATGACAAGGGAAAAGGTAGAAATTCAAGTGCTTTCTAGTCGGTTGCTTCACAGTAGTAATCAAATAAAGTAAAAGTTGATGTAGGGCAGCCCAAGAAGAAAGTAGAATGCCTTTACTATAAAAATCCAAGTCACTATATAAGTGAATGTAGGAAGAAATTGGCCAAACAAAAGAAGAGAATCTGGTTTGGCTTTTGATTCTTGTACTATTGCAACAAGTATAGCTAATTACTCAACAAACTTTGTGTAGGATGGGTAGGATGTTTTGGTTTCCAAGGGTCACATGGTACTTCTAGTGGAGCTTCAAGACACATTACCTTTATGGGGACTCATTCAAATATTTAAGGATTGCTCTACCTTGTAAAAAGGTCACTTGGGCTAGTAATTTGATATCCACTATCATTGATTGTATAGATTTTTGTATTTTAGGTTTTTTTTTTTTGCCTGTTGGGTCAAAAGATTGACAGTGCGAGAATCCAGACACAAATGATTGATTTTGAATTCTGTGTTGCAGCTTACTGCATATGAGATGGCTCACACTCACAAAGTCTCAGAGAAAGGTGCTGGAAAATGAGAATGTACACTTCTTAATGAATGTCAATCAGGACATCATTGAGACACCTTTCCAAAATGGTGAAAGTGGTGTACAAAATTTGGTGAGGACCTTGCATGATCAATTTCGAGATGTTTTCACAGTAGAGTCTATAGACTAGTATTTTTACCACTTAGTGATGGAGGGCCGATGATGCCTCGGTCAAATAGATTGAGACATAAACTCATGTGACACAAAGTGGGAGGGTCCTGCTATAGATGCCAGGGTCACATACATCATTCTTGCTGGGGCCTGGTGGCCCCCGGTTGGGGGGTCCCAGAGGGGCCAGCGACCCCCCGAGGGGGTTTGGGGGTGAGAGCCCCCGAGGCGACGATATAGGAAATATTCCTTGAATATTCCATGGATGACTAGTTAGCTCCACCAACTAGGTTGACTAGTCGGCTCCACTGACTAGGTCAACTGGTCGACTCCACCAACTACGTTGATCCGACCACCGACTAGGTCAACTGGTCGACTCCATTGACTAGGTTGGATGGTTAGCTCCACCGACTAGGTTGATTGGTCGGCTCCACCGCCCTCATAGCTATAAAGAGGCAACCTCCCCAATCCATTGTATCATATCAGTTCAGACCTAATCAGATCTTTCAACAGAGATCTTCTAGCTAGTAGCTCTTCACCTAGTATCTTTCTAGATTGCCATCTAAGCTCCACTGTGGGAGCGCACGGGTGGATGGAGCTATCATCTGTACTACATTAGTATTGAAGAAAAATTTTATTCGTCTCTAGTTTGCTATGTACTCTCTATTCTTTGTTCAGTTTCTGTTCCACTGCACTGTGTAATTTAATAGGAAGATGTTTGCACCAAGCTAAGCAAACTCAAACAAAAAGAAGGAGAATCAATCCAAGGTTTTGTGTTAAGAATGTAAGCACTTATCAATCAACTTAATACCCCCCCGAATGATAAGTCATTGTGTGCTTGGCTTCTCACGAGTTGTACTTAGGTGAATATACAATCACTAGAGATTGTCAACCCGAGTTCTTAGGACTTATGTGGACCTATTGAATCAAGCAGTTGCCTTGGAGAAGAGCAGCTGGTCGAAGTCCAAAATAAAAAAGAAGAGTACGAGATATGATCAAGCAATGATGATGAGCAGGGACAAGCTAAATTCCATCATCAAAAAGGCTTTAAAGGAATTATTAGCTTTTCAAGAAAGCTAAGTTTGATTGAGAAGTGGTGCAATAAGTGCTCCAAGAAAGCCAAGTTCGATTGAGAAGTGGTGTAATAAGTGCTCCAAGAAAGGGCATATTGAAGAGGGCTGCTAAAGTAATGAAAGAACTTAAGGGCAAAGATCCAATATTACTTTGCCTATCGAGCCAACTAAGGCTGTACAGTCAATCGAGCCAGTCGAAACTTCTATCGATACCTTGCAAGGCGAGGCACATAGTGATGAAAGTTTGACGCCAAAGATGATAAAAGCTTGGGAAATTTTCAACAATATGAAGGTAAACTAATAGTTTCCAAGCTCCTAAATATTTCCCCGTATTGCAAAGATTTTCTTTTACAATAACTCCAAGCTGAGTTAATTCCATGGTGACCAATCCAATCATTGATACCTCAGTGGCAGATGGCACACGACCTATCATCATGGTAAAAATTTAAAACTAAATGTTTTCTAGTATTATTATTGATGGAGGTTTAGGAGTCAACATATCTCTAAAATCAATATTCAACGATTTAAATTCAAACATTTCAAGCCTTCAACATTCCACATTTGAATGGTGAACCAATCACTAGTTGAACCCAAAGGCCTGTTGTAGGATGTTGCAATTACCATTTGAGGGATACATTTTACAGTAAGCTTACTAGTCATTCCTATGGAGAAAAATGCCTATAATATTTTATTGGGTAAAACTTGGCTTAAAAGTGTCGAAGTGAGGCATGATTGGGGAGTCGATATAATGACTATACAGATCAGGCAAGTAGGTATATCTCTCAATGTAGCAAAGAGTGTCTTTGGTGTACGAATGGGTGTACTCTTTGGCCACATCATCTCTAAAGATGGCATATTTACCAAGATGAGCAAGATTAGAGCAATTTAACAGATGCTAGAGCCTAAAAAATTGACCCAATTAAGGTCATTTATGGGATTCATAAGTTTTTTTAGAAGATTTGTTCAATGCTTTGCCAAGATTGCATGTCCTTTATATGGACTAACCAAGAAGGATACCAAGTTCTAGTGGACCAAGGAATTAGTTGAAGATTTCCATGAGCTAAAGAAACAAGCTATTGAGACTCCCGTTCTTTGCAAACTAGGTGGGACTCCATTTTCCATGTACATGTAGATGCACCTAGTTGTGCTATTGTTGGTATTATTTTACCTCAACATGAAGGAAGAGTAGGTTACCTAGTATACTATGCAAGTAGGTTGATGACATTGGCAGAATGCAACTAAAGTACTATTGAGCATGAGGGACTTGATATGGTTCATTATGTGAAATGTTTTTGACATTATCTGCTTGGTAACCAATTTTTCCTCTATGTGGATCACCAAGCATTATTACATCTTATCAACAAGATAGTCATCCAAGGATGCTTGGTTTGATGGTGGATGCTTCTTCTGCTAGAGCTCAACTTCAAAATCATACATAAACTAGGCAAGTCTTATGCCGGTGCAGATTTTTTATCTCGGTTACCACTATGGACATATCTCAAGGAGTTACTAAGGATCTCCCAGATGCACACTTGTCCCCATTGAATTCTCTAAACGGAGTACAATGAGCTCTCACAGTATCTTTCTATAGGTTCTTTTCCTAAGGATATGCACCAAGTAAAGAAAAGGTAGCTAGCTCTAAAGGCTTACAAGTACAACTTAATTGTTGGCAGATAGTGATGGTGTCCCATGTAGATGGATACTACCATACGAGCGAGCTATTATTCTCACCAAGGCACATTGTGGGCCTATTGGTGGTCACTTTGATGGGGAATTAACAGCCCAAAAGGTATTACAAGATAGATTGTGGTAGGGAAGTCTATTTAAAAATGCTCATACTCAGTCTGCTCAATGTAATGTATGCCAATGCATAAGTTGAATGCTTCTGCAAAATCATATGCCACTTAAGTCAAGTCAACCTTAGGAAGATTTCCAAATATGTGGTCTAGATTTTATGGGACCATTCAAAATGGCCCAATATAGCCGTAACAAGTATGTTTCATTAGCAAGTTAAGGATATGATCGCCAATCAAGTGAGATTCAAAAAGCAAGAAATGGTAGTTGATGCCAAAAACAAAGTCAATGGTAAGATATCTTTCTATTACCTTGCATTTTCTTATGTTATCATCGATATCATTCAGGTATTTCCATTATTTGGCTGCAAATAAGAGTCTTAAGATGGTACCATCCATTTGCAAGGCTTGGGACTATGCTTTGCGCCTGCTACCTATTGCATGTATACCTCTCATATTTTTAGAGAGAACAAGCATGAGGATGGTAGTATATTGCTTATGGAGTAGAAGAGAAATCATTGTCCATGGTGGATTTTAATTTTACTTTGGAAAAATTTAACAAGATTACAATAACACAAGGGTTTTTTAATTCAACTTTAGGAAATAATCCATTACTTCATAAGTAAAGAGGGGTGGTTTTGTTGGGGAGAAATTTTAGTTGAGGTGTTTTTTAAATACCCCTTAAGTGCACATAAAACATAGGGTCTCTTAGTAGTGCACCCCCCTGGCTCACCCTAAATGATGTGTATACTTGATAAAGAAATGAGATCATAGCCGGGTGATGGGTCGCTCTTTCTGATCAGAATCATCCCACTTTGATCCAATGTATATTTATTTTACACACACACACACACACATGCACACATATGTGTGAGTAGAGTCAGTTGTTATTCGAGTGATAACCTTCTTTTGCTGGTTGATTCATCCAAATGACAACCTTCCCAACTAGATGTGTGATCTCAAATGATGATGTAGATCATCTTGGTTACATGATGATGCTATATGTTTTCTATTTTGTCTTGTATTGCCTTGCTATGGTATTTTTGACCAGTTATTAATGCAGGTAATGTATGGTGTGATCCATTGTCACATGTCTACTTGCAAAATCACGATCTAAAGAGAGAAAATCCAAACACTTTGTTGGAGAGACAAACTCCATACACATTGTTGGAGAGAGAAACCCCATACACTTTCTTGGAGAGAGAAACTCCCTACACCTTGTTGGAGAGAGAAACTCCCTCCACTTTGTTGGAGAGAGGAAGTAGGAGTGGGAACCAGAAAAATGTATAAATATCCCCTAATGCAAAGAAGCTCACACTCTTTGGGCTCAGTATTCAATTCATTTTTGTGTCCTTGTGCTTGATCTCATTGCATCCATGCTTCCTTACACTATCGCATTCTAGCATGCTCTTACCCTTGAAACTCTCACCCTTGCATTTCCTCCTCTCCTCCTCCTCCTTATTCCTCTTTTTCCCCTCCTCCTCCTTTCTCCTCCTCAACCTTGTTCACCCCACTCTCTAGCTTTACCCCATGAATCTGTGAAGAAGACTAACTCTCCACTCTCTACCTTTACCCTTGCATACGTGAAGGAAACTAGCTCTCCACTCCTCGACCTTGAACTCCTTCTAAACCTTATGACCCTCTTCCAAACCCTTGGAATCCTTGCTAGATTTGTGAACCCTATCCTCCTTCTAGCTTTCCTAAACCCTTGAACTACCATGGGGGTGAGAACCTCCATCAATCCATGAACAACCCTCCTTTCTCACTAAAGTGCACACTAGTATTGCTTTCCATGCTTTAGCCTAGGCCTCTCTCAAGAATAAGACTTGAGGACCTATGCTACATTTGTGAACACCTATTCTACAACGAGCCATGGCATGACTGTACATGACCAAAAACTGAAAGAAGAAAGAAATTTGTTAACCCTATGGGAGGAAGACTCAATAAAGAAAAAATCATAGAATCAAAGAGGATACCCTTGTGTGTGTGAAGTAGCGGCGGCAAAGCCTGCATGTAACATTTTGAGCTAGAAAGATGGTGAGGTGAATCTAATATCCCAAATATTTTCTAGAAAAAATATAGTTATACTTGCAAAATGTCTTATCATGGGAGTGCCACATTTCATAAGGTTCACCTTAGAGAAAGAAAGATAGAAAAATCTCTGAAGCGAGGCGTCGAGGGGCTGCGAATTTGCTACAGATTCGATGATGCATCCCTTGGAGATGTTGCAGTGATGGTGCGCCAGGCTATTGGGGCTGCATGAGTTGTGTAGGGAAGCTTTGCTTGTAGTATGGAGGTTGCAAGGTTTGGAGCCGATTGGAGCGCTACTCACAGGGGTTGACACAGAGGTCACTAGAGCTGGCTCTAGGAGTCGAGGATTCTTATGTTGTAGAGGCTGGCTTTGGAGAATTGCTTGCCAGAGGGCATATGCAATGGCCTTGGAGAAGCATGCTGGCTATGGAGATGTAGTTCATAGGAGGCACCCATGGGTTGCGCTTGAAGACGAAGTCCAATGTAGATAGGCAGCTCGATGGTTGGAGATCTACGTGGGTGAGGCCAAAAGAATTCAGGGGAGCTTGATTTTATAGAGGTAACCACTGTCGTTGTAGCTGTGAGGTGTCAGGTTGGTCAGTACAGTAGGAGAGTTGAAAGGCTGGAGCTTGCTGAGGCTTGGTGGTGGACATTTGAGCCTAGCTCTTGGCCATAGATAGAGGCCATTGGAGTTGGAGCGGCTAGCTGGAGAGCTATGTGTTGCCTTGTAGCTTGCTTTCACTTTGTTAAAGCTATAGGGGCTTCTGAGATAGAGTCAAATTGATGAGAGCCAACCTTTGACATAGTTCGTGCTTGAGGCTTTCTTCAATAATAGGAGTAAAGCAGTTCTTCTCTCTCACACATACCTATCCTCTCTCAATGAAAGAATAAACTCTTTCTCTCTCAATGCTATAATTCTCTCTCAATGAACGAAAATGGACGGAAATCTCTTACAATGAACGGAAATTCTCTACGGAAGTGAACTCTCACAAGAACACTTGAGAAACTCTCAATCAAGAAATCTACATCTAATCTAGGAGAGCTAGGACCTACGCTCTGATACCATGTTAAAGCGCATGGACCGAGCTCTCCTATGGACGCTAATCTACTCTAGTGACAACACTAATCTAAGGTGGATGAATCCTAAGAGTGATCATGATCTATAACTCAAGTCAATTAGGTTCCGAGATAGATTAGCTTGGACTCATAAAGAGAATCTTGAGATAGTGCAAAGTGCTTGATTAATATTACTTCAAATGATCCTCCCTTTTATAGGTGAGGGTACTTACATCCATATGCTTGCTCACATGTGGGATATCTCCTCCATGCCATGTGGCAGCTTGCCCTTTCCTCATACCTTTGCTCTACATGTGCTAATGGCACCACAACTCTCAATAGATGATATACACCTTGTTGAGGGTAAGCATCTAAGGGAGGACCATACATTTCAGATGGAGGCCGTGGATACATCCCTGAGGGGGGGTGGGGGTATGCCCCTGAGTTGGACCCCCCAGGTTGTTGCAAGAATTGAGGGAATTGCGGAGGGACAACCGTCTTCTTTGAAGCGGGGTCAGACTGAACTTTATCAAACTTTTGAGCAATATCTTGTGCTTGCACCATGGTCTCTAGGTTCCCCCATTTAAGCTTGAGGCGAAATTCATCACTTGCTCCTACTACAAGGTAGCCCAGCACATGTTGAGTCATTCTAGCTCAAAATCTGGTGTTGTCCTCCTACGTGCCAATTAAATGGTCCAGGAGCATGGCTGCTCGATCTACATATCGACGCATCGTCTCACCTTCTGACTACTTCAAGTTTGCCACCTATAGGTACACATTCTCTGGCTCCTCTTCTTTGCTGAAATACTCGATCATAGCTGCTGTCAACCTCAACCAACTTTGGCGAACGTCCGCGGCTTGCTTCTCATACCACACTTGAGCAACCCTCTAGAAATGTGGGAAGAACCAACAAGCATCTATCTTTAGTAAGAAAGTTGAGAGAAACACAATGGCGCTTGAAGGCCACAAGATACTCATTTGGATTTTCTTCAACCTGACCACAAAACACAAGAATGTCAGCCACACTTGGAAAATGGAAAAGAGAGGGATGAAATGAGGCTTATCTATTGGCAAGCAATGGAAAGAGGTAGCTTGAACTAAAAATCAGGTGAAGATACATCAACAAAGCACACATAGGTAGGGTAGGGTGTGACTGGTGTATTGTGAAACGCTATACGGGAAGAATCTTCAGCAAGCGAGGGTTAGAGACACGGCATCGCATGAAGTTGTTCATCAAGGCAAACAAGAATGCCATGACAAATGTCAATAGTTAGAGAGCTTGCACATCACCTTCAGCTTCTTCCAGTTCTTGTAGTCGCCATGCTATTTCTTCAAGGGGTGTGTGGTTTGACATCCTTCTTTTGAGCAATGTCCTTAAGGACCTTTCTCATGATGTTCTGAAGTTGATAAACTTGTATCAGATATGCACAACACTTAGTTTTACGATGACCACAACCTTTGTATTCCTTACAAATGATCACCCTCATTCATAGCTTGTAGCTTTGTTGAGGCGGTGCTTCCACTCATTTCATGCGTGATTGAAGTACAAGCTTCACGTGCCAAGAAATCAACAACTAAATTTTGAGCTCGAGGGATATGCTAAATTTTTACCTCTTCAAATTGTTTGCAAAGTTCCAATGCTTGTTGATGTCGTGGAACCAAGCCTTCGCTCCGCACCTTCCACCTTCCACTAACTTGTTCACACATAAGTTGAGAATCTCCTCGCACCTCAAGTGGCTTGATGTGATGTTCTTTTGCCTTGAGAAATTTTTGGAAGACTTATTACAAAGACATAATGAACAAAAGAAAAAGAGATGCTACCTTACACAAATTTCAATATAAATCAACTAGGACCATTGCACGATTTTGAAAAACAATTGAACATGATGAATGCAAAGAGATGCTAAACTTTGCACAAATTCTATCTAAAAATCTATATAAAAAGGAGAAAAGTGAAATAGTTAACCCTATAGATTAACCAAAATCATAAGAAGTCTTTTGTCATTTTTGGTACACTATAGTAATTTGTCTTACACTTACATGGTTGGAAATACGCATCCACACAATTGGTGCCAAATTTGACTTTACCATATATGTAAATCAAGTCTTCTAATATAGTTGTGGATATTATGATATGAAACTTTCCTTTTTGTACTCTAATGGATAATGACATAAATGCTAACAGACTTGTAAGTTGCATCATCATAATATATGGTTTGAAGAGCATGTGCCAATAGAAAGAAGACAATAAGCCTCGTGTCCATCGATATGAGTGAATGTTGCACTTGACATAGTGGTGCCATCTTGTACTCAAGTTGTGAGTTATGCACTTTTCGATGCAATATGATGAGAACCTAATTTTTTTTTTTAAATAGTTAGAGAAATATTGCAAAATCCAAATATTCGTCTAAAACTATTTGCAACATCTATCTTATTTTTTATGTTAACCTTTATATTTGATATGGAACCCATGTCCATAAAAAATAAGGGAGAATTTTATTTGTGATTGAAAATACATTATAAAGACAAAAAAATGTACATTTTATTCCTCGACATGTTTCTGAAGACGTAAACCTTTCCTTTTGGATTCCTCATAGTGGTCAAATTTTTATCCTCTTGTCTACATCCATGACACCACCACTAAGGGACTACATATTCATGTGATCACATACACTTTCTTTGTGATGTACATTCATGAACATCCTTTTTCTAAAATCACTCACACAATGATGGTAAAACCATACCAATCTAAAAAAATCAAAACTAGTTATTTATCACTAGTAAAATGACATTTATCATCGATAAGTGCTAAATCTACCATCAACAACTTCCCAAGAACCAGTGGAAGATTCAATACTTATTGTTAAAACAAATACTATCAATAAGCAAATTTGGCAAAAAAAATTCAAGATGGTGCTACTATTATTACAGGTGGTATAGAATATTGCACTATTTGTAGTACTTAGTTTTTTGTTAGTAAATGGCTTGTTATTACCAATGGTATTGTCTCTATTACTGAAAGTACTAATAGCACCTCTTCTATATAAGCCAACCACTGCTTGATTTCCAATTGCTTTTGATTGACGACATGATTTCTTTTGTCCTATCCTTAGCCTTATGCCGAGACTTGGCCTTCAGAGTAGTACTAGCCCATGTGCTCATAAGACTCAATAGCTAGATGGGACCACTCCTAGGGTCAGGTCCCTATACTCTCTTGGAGAGCAAGGTGGCTTTTATGTTGAGTTTGCTTTTTTGCATGTAATTTGTATCACGCACTATACCACATTTTGTACTAACACATGGATTTTGTATATGTAGATATTATTTGTGATTTACAAACCTTCACACAATAATTGTGAGATGGAAAGTTCCAACAACTCTAAGCACAAGCATGATTTAATAGCAAAGCAAAATGAGCAAGTTAGCTGCTTTAAGAGTAGTTACTAGATCAAATAAATAGCTTGCAAGAGAGAGACATGAGACTGTAACAGATAGCACGATAGGTTGCATAATTTCAAGACTAAGATTATCCTGCATTTCTTTGACTTGAATCCCAAATTGGCAATGTCCACGTATCGTTTGAGCAAACATGTACTAAAACAATGTCATCACTAATGATGTCAATGCAACACTGATGAAACAATGGGAAGCACATTATGGGCTATGCATAAACATCCAATCCTAATATTAGATAAGAAGAGCCCTTAAATTGAGAGTTGGGAGAAGAAGTCAGCCTTAAGGTTTGGAATGGCAAAGGAGAAAGTAGAGCAAGATGAGGAAGAAGGCACTATAGTCTTGAAAGGAAGGGTTGTTAGAGGTACCCCACAAAAGCTACACAACAGTGAGGTAGTCACTTAAAAAATGTGACTTTTGAGACATTGATCACAGACTAAGAGATCTTTTGAGGTGAATAGATTGGATCAAGAACATACGAGATCACTTATCAGGTCTACCAAATAGGATTTCTCAGTTTCTTACACAACAAGGGTGCTATGTTAACATGTAGTACAAGGACAACACCAATGTTTGTAGATGAGAAGCATGAAGAGAGAGGGAAATGCAGATAGCACACCAAATCCTCATGAGAGTTATCATTTCTACCTTAGAAGCGCCCCTTTGGACCATCACACCATATTTCAATGGTGGCAACCTTTCGTAAAGTTTCCTACAATGGCCATTTGATGAAGACTCCTTCATGCATTATGTTGATGTGCACTTAAAGGAACGAGTAGAGAAGAGAGGCCAAGTACAAGGAAACTAGAGGTTGCAATCAAGGGCTCAACATACATGCTGTGAAAATTTAACTTTGTTTTTGCCAAGGTGCACCATCTTATCTATGCTCTCCTATCTGGACTAGCATAATTGCATAAGGCCAAATGGTTCCAAATAGACTTGCAGCCTAGCAACATCTTACTTGATTTTACTCAAAATTATGCATGTTACTCAAAATGATGCATGTATTATTGAAATCATTGATTGAGAATCGCATAAGATATTTCATACAAGTATAGAAAGGCTTTCAAAAATTGAAGTAATGATAGATTTTGCATTGCAAGAAAGACCATGCTCAAAAGCACTGGCTTGCACCAAAGTTGCTAATTTTTGCTAAAAAACGGAGATATAACATTTTTTCCCTGGGTTGGATTATCAACAAAATGGTGGAGTTTTTCTTTGTTGCCCATAAATATTTCATTTTAGGTGTTCACATGCATGACCATGCACTTATATGTAAAATTTCAATACATATTGGTCATAATATAATGGCAAAAAACCCATCAGAGGAGCTTACACCTATAGATGTCATATAGAAACTCTAGGTGTTTGGTTATGATGGGGAGCTAGCTATGTGGCTTATTAAAGAGATGAATCTTGCTCTAAGTTTCGCAGAGTAATAAATTGTCAAAGAAGACAAATTCTCTATACATACATTTGTTATGACAATAAAATAAAACCACATTTTGAGTCTCATTTTTAGCCTCTTGAGTCTACTTTCCTAAATCTTACAAAGTTCATGTACCATCATAAAGCATCATATCATGTTGCATCATCTTAATCACATTTTGTTACATCGTCATATTGCATCATCATGCATCAAGTAAGCATACAACCCTCAACTTCGATGCTAGGCATTGTTATTGCGAACAACAATAAATAGAAGACTATAAAAGTGGCACCAAAATGCAAGTCTTTTTTCAAAAAAAAAGCTCAATTGCATAAAGACACAGTAATACAAGCTCTCAAATACATCAGCAACTCACACAAATATGAAGACAAGTTGTGCCATATCCCCAACCTAAAAAGTGGGCAAAATTAACCTCTTGGAAATCTCATTATCTCACACAATATCCTTTGCATACACTAGATATCAGAGCAGTCAAGCACTTCTGCAATTACAATAACACTCTCCCATGACTCAATTACTCTTCACCTTACCCCATCACACTAGGTGTAGGAGCTATGGAATATGCTCAAGCCTCTCGTAAGCTTTTACAAGGGAAAAAAGATGAGAAAGCTAGTCAATACGATCAATAAATTCTATAATGCTAGGGCAGGAAGGGTATCATGTCCATATTAAGCATATTACCACCGGTATAATTATATGATTCATTGGTAATTTTTTGGTTACCGACTTGATGACATTATTTTCGTGGAATTTTAGATAAAAAATGATTGTCGTAATGATGCATTAACATAAACATAATAAAATCCTTACATATGATAACTATTGCATTATGATGGTTTCAAACGATTTCCCAAGCCCCAATACTAGCAAAGTAATAGAGCTCACAATCCCGATAAAAAAGAGACTCTCTACAAACTCTACACATTTGTATTCTCTTTCCTAGATTGCCCAAGCCCTAATAACCAAGTGGCATAAGACCTCACAACCCCAAGAAAAAGGACATGTTTAAAGCTCTACATAGTGCACACCCTCAATACTCTATCCTGTTTCTTAGAATTGTCAAGCCCTAATGCATAACTAGGTAAGAGCTCACAATCCCAAAGAGATGATGTTGGCATTGTTGCATGTTGAATATTTTATACATATAGAAAACCCAGAAGTACCATCAATAGAAGGCATACGTTTGTTAAGATGATGTAATAAAATCACATTTTGAGTCATTTTAAACTCATTTTTAAGCCTCTTGAGTTACTTTCCTAAATTTTGCAAAGTTCATATTTCATATAGCATTGTCTTATATCATATCATATTGCATCACATTGTATTACATCATCATGTTGTGTCAACATGCATAAAGTACTCATGCAACCCTCTAACTACTATAATGAACAATAGACAGACAATAAACATGACACCAAATGCGAATATGAATGGAAATCTCATTTTCAAATAAAAAATCCAAATGCATACAATCAGCACCTCACATGAATATATAAAGGCAAGTTGTGCCATTTTCCAATCCAAAAAGTTGAGCAAAAGTTACCTCTTGGAAATCTCATTACCTCAAGTAATCTCCTTCCCATTCATTGGCTTGCAATTGTGATTGAAATCTCAAGAAGAGTCACCTCACAAAATTTTAGTGTACCACGCGACGTATTTTAATTCAATTTTTGAGAAAATTTTAACATTACAATAATAAAAGGGTTTTTAATTCAACTTTATAAAAAAATATTTAGATTCATAAGTAACGGGGTGTTTTTATCGATTTTTTAAATACCTCTTTAATGCACGTGATACATAGTGTTTTTTAGCAATGCACCCTCCAAGTTGACCATTACCCAAAATGCTAGATATCAAAGTAGTTGACCACTTTTGTAACTACAATGAACTCACTCTCCTTTACCCTCTTTTTGTCAAGACTGAATTATAGTACACCATGCCCCACCACACTAGGTTCAAAGATCTACAATCTTGCTTGATGACAAGTGCTCAAGACTCGCAAAATTTTTATAAGAAGAAATTAGGCAAGAAGCCAATAAAAGTTCAATTAGTAAATGTCGTGATGTTGCAATATAAATGCTAGTACCAATGGTGAAAAAATACTAATACCAGTTGGTGGTAATATTAAAAACCAGTTGGTGGTAATATTACCAGTTGATGGTAATATCAGAAGATTACCATCATTGAAAGCATGATGAAAATGTGCTAGGCATTCCTGGAGGCAATTTGCAAGCACACTTCTTCAAGAAGCAGTGGAAGAGACATGATATTCCTGGAAGCATATTAGTAAAGATGGTGGAGTCAAGATTTCTAGCTTGCCAATAAACCTCCAGGATGGGCTAATGAAGACAATGCACTTTCTTGATATGAGAGGGACTGTGAAGTTCTAGTGGGTTCAAGCAGGTTATCCATTCGTGGTGTGCATGTATCAACTCTATGCTACACTTATCCATTTTTTGGCCTATGCAATACCATGATCTAATTGTGCATTAAATACTTTCTCCATGTTCTTATTTTTATACCATCTACTTCCATCCTGCTCTTCTTCGATTGATTTTTTGCTAGAATAGGAGAAATACTACATGTACAAAGGCACCTGGCTCAAATCCAAAATGTCATGATATTGCAATATAAATCCTAGTACCAGTGGTAAAAAAATACAAAAACCAGTTGGTGGTAATACTAAAGATCCTACCGATATTGACTGGTACCATCAATATAAATGGTGTTACTATTGAGAGTCCCATAGTTAGGTCCGTATGTGTACGTACGCATACGGACATTTTTTCCATACTCCATCCGTACGTCATTCTATACGATTTTTTGTGATGGGGCGGAGAGGAGGTTGTTGTGGGTTTTTTATGGAGGGGGGAAGGGGATCGATTTTGTGCCCGGCCATAACCTTGAAAAACACATTTTTTAGCACTATTCTAATCCGTACACTGCTAATCTGTACTCTGTACACCGTTGGCCGACTTTGGCTATGATTAGCCTTGTTTTTTTATTTCTTTAAATTGTGATGGGGTGAAGGAGAGGGGGTTGTTGTTGTGGGTTTTTTATGAGGGGGGAAAGGGGATCAAATTTGTGCTTGGCCAAAACCTTGGAAAACACTTTTTTTAGCACTATTCTAATCCGTACTCCGTACACTATCGACTGACTTTGGCTATGGTTGGTCTCAAGGATGGCCTCAAGGAGAATGAGAAGGATGGCCTTGATGCAGATGGTAATGAGGATGAGGATGAGGATGCAACTTGAGCCTCATCGGCTGTGAATTGTGATGCATCTCAATTTTCAGCTTTATTTTCAAGCTATGGCAACCTTTTCTTATACAATGTTTTGCCTTTGATGTTTACTTCCAAGTTTCTACTACGTACTACCTTTGATCATGATGTTTGGTGTAACATTGATCTATCATTGGCGCTATGTATCAGAATCCAAATTCCATATGACTTTGGTCTCTAGAGGCTGGACTCTTTTAACCATGTCAATGTAATGTGTACAATGTATATTTTTCTAAATGTTATTGTATGTTTCAATCCTAGGGACTGAACCATACTCCAATTATACTTCCATACTCGTATGACGTATGCGTATGGTAACGTATGAAAAAAACTATGACTGAGACTAAGCATATTATCAATTGCATATTTATCTAGTGAAGCCTACCACTTTTAACCTATTAACCACAAACACGAGAAAAAAAAAAAGAACACGTGGCAACTTGGAGGAGAAGAGCGTAGCACGAGTCACAAAGAAGAAGGATGGAGGCTTAGAGAGGGAAGGAGGTGGAAATACAAGAGGCATGCTTTGAGTGGGGAGGTGGTGGAAAGAAAAGAAGCATCTTTGGTAGGAAGAAAGAGTCAAAAGGTCAACAAAAGAAAGGAAATAAAAGTTCAACTTTGCGAGAAAGGAGAAGATGGAAGGTCTCAAAGCCAAGGGTTAAGACTTGGAAAGCCAATCAAGTATGTAAGATGAATTGATTAGCAATTTAAGAATGCACGTGTCAAAAGGAGTCACTCACTCACTCATGGAAGATCAATGGAATGAAAGGAGAGATGTAAGGTCTCAAAATCATGGGTCAAGATTTAAAAGCCAATCCAAGTATGCAAGGAGAATTGATTAACAATTTAAGAATGCATGTGCCGAAAGGAGCTTCACTCTCTCTCTCTCTCCCTCTCTCTACATACATACATACATACAACATACATATACATGTGTGTGTGTGTGTGTGTGTGTGTGTGTGTGTGTGTGTGTGTGTGTTTGTTTGTTTGAGAGGGACACTTGCTATATGCATATGTATATATGTGTAGCACATGTATATACATTTGTATGTCACATATGTGCGCACATGCTTCCCTGTATGTAAGCTTTATGAGAGAGCTCCCCTAATAAGTTGAATTGTGTCTCAGTATAGAGCAAAGACAACAAATTCAAAAGGATACAATAGATCTACATAGAGCTCCCTAATAAATTGAAATTATATTGTTGAGTAAATTGAGCTACATGAAACTTGATTTTTAGTTTATTGACATCCCACCTTGAGACCGAGCTGAAAACGCAAAGAAAGCGTGGTGGTGGTGATGCAACTAGGCCATCGTCTCAAATGTCTTATACTAAGCTAATGTCTTACACTAAGCTAAGGTGCTTCGAAAGGTGGACTCACGAGACCATCGTTTCAAATGTCTCGCACTCGCGACCGCAGGCCGGGCACTTTCTAACCCGAAATCCCCTCCCGTCCATTCCCAGAAGTTGGCGACAGAGCTGACATGGTGCATGATTCAAGCAAAAGACAGGACAGTAGAGCCGGAGCAGAGAATCAACGAGTAGCATTGAGGGCCGGGTGCAGAAGCTACACAAGCCCACGACCAGCAGAAAGGCCAACCAAAGAGAGCTCGCAGAAAATTCAGAGGCCAGAAGCTACTAAGAAGAGCTGAGCTGGAAATCATGGCGTGGCAGTAAGAAGGGACAGTCTGGCACAAATATTGTGCACGTTGCAGCCGGAAGAAGATTGGCAGGGCAACCAACTAGCACAGTCAGGCGATGTGGTAGAGCTGTTAGAAAAGCCAGCTGACAAAGCCATCGAGTAGTGCGAAGGAGCAGCCGGCTGCGATAAAGCAGTTTGACGGTAGCGCAAACTACAACGACATGTGGCAGAGCTTCAGAATACATGACTAATAGGCCGTGTAACCACAAACTCGTGACGTGACACTGCATTGGTGAGCCACATGGAAACTCGTGGCAAATAAACTTGGATAGAATATACAAATTGAAAGGAGAGAAATATATGGCCTTGCAAAGGCTAAGAGTTCTCTAAGATTGTGTTACACAAAAAATATGCATAGTATACTTCAGAAATCCTCCAAGATAAAGCAAGGAGTCACAAAAGAAGCCATAACCATGCCGGATTAATTCAAATATGCAACATAAGATTCGCACAGTGAAAAAGCTTAAGGAAATGAAGCCACAGCATGAAAGACGATGACCAAAATTGAACCCACGGATCATAGATAGAGCACGTGTGGATGAAGTTAATAGCGAGTTAAAACCCAAATCATGATTGAGGGAGGCTGTTGAAATATGTGCAATCCTGAGTGAGTGCATCAGGTGCACAAGGAGACATCGACAGATGGCTAAATATGCAAGGACCAATCCCACATACAAAGTGGTAGTCCAAATACAAAGGTACAAAAGCCTTGGATGGGAAGGACCACTATTACCCCGAATCCATCATTTGGGGAGAGTTCCATGGAGTGGCTAGGTGGCTGAGGGTTGGGGCACCCTCAGTACATGGCTCCATTCAAGCCATGTCGAATTCTCAACAATGATGTGGCAAACCACTTGAATATAGATACACGTGGCAAGTCCATGAATCCTCTAGAGACGCCATGTTGGCCCTAAACTCAAAGCACATTAGGTGGGCAGGCCCATCCTCCCAGTCCAGCAGCAGCAAGAGCCTCTAAACCCCGTAGTAGCAGCAGTCGAGAATGTGCACCCATCTTCAGCTCCCATCCAAAGGCAGCAGCTCATGGACAGCATAGTTTCACCTAGGAGTAGAATTTGAAGCTTGGGACAGCCAGTGGGTGTAGCAGTTGTGTCACCTTATATCAAGCCCAAAGCATAAAAGAACTAGTGTCACCTAGGAGTAGAATTTGAAGCTTGGGACAGCCTAGTGGGCACAGCAGTTCTGCCACCTTATATCAGGCCCAAAGCATAAAGAACATACTCTCTTTAGAAGGGGCCAGTTGCAACCCAATCACATGTCGCCTCGATCATGAGTGCTTTCTCTCAGTTATGCAAGCATGTATGCAACCCTTCAAATACCAATAAAAGAAGCTAGCCATATGAATGTGTACTGGCATGTTAGCAGTAGGCTCTAAGCATATCACCCTTTTCTATCTCAGATGATATTCAGGAAAAATGGCAATGATCTGCCCTCTACATTCCGTATTGTATTTTCTCTACTGGCATGTTAGCAGTAGGCTCTAAGCATATCACCCTTTTCTATCTCAGATGATATTCAGGAAAAATGGCAATGATCTGCCCTCTACATTCCGTATTGTATTTTCTCTTGGGAGGTTTCACGTTTTGTGCAGCTGCTTGCCCGTTATCTTTGCTCTGCGTACATCAGAGACAGTAAAACGCAGTTCTTTTATGTACACAGGTGTTTTTTAAGCATTCTACCCCAGAGAGCTCACAGGTAGGCTGTAAGCTGCGCCTCCACAACGTAGAAGACCAGGGCCAAATGGCCAGGGGGTGCTGCTCATGTGGCTGACCCCACCGGCCGGTTCTGGTCGGTTAACCAGACCTAATCTGGTCCGTTAACCTGACCCTGGTCAGTGTCCCAACCAGCTCTTATCTGGCCTGTAACTGGCCTCAAACTGTGGACACTAACCAGGCCCAATACCTGTGATTCAGGTGCTAACCTGGCAATTCCCCTTTGCTAGACCCCTCCTAACCTGCAAAAATACACTGAGAAAGGATGAAAATGCTGCATCTCTCTCTGGGCAGGCACACCCACATAGAAGCCCTCTCTTCCTAACTGACAGCCAAGGGATGACTAACTCTAATAGCTCTACACAACATATGCGTCCATCACCTTTACAAAATGCTTTGGATCTCTGACCACCGATCTATGTCAGACATGCATATAGTCATACCTGGATCAATGACACCCATCTTAGGGCTATTGGGTGTAGCTACCAATAACAATTCTGATGTTACCAATCTGACTCAGAGTCTTCCTTCTTGGCCTCTTCCTTTTTCTTATCTGCCTTCTTTCAATCTTGCACAAATAGCTGATCATAGTATTAACATGTTCTCTTTTTCTTACTCTCACTGATAGAAGAGTTGCCACCCCTGAAAAATCCTCTCTCTTGCCGGGTTTGCCTTTACTCTTCCCTGCAGAAGCAGTAAATGCCTTCCCAATGCTGTCTTTACCATGCAATTTTAACCTAGCTTCTTTCTGAAGCAATAGAGGATAGACCTCCTGGAACATAAGAGCCCTTAACCTATCTCTAGTCGTCTGCATAGTCACCAGCTCCTTGAAGCTGAATGGAAGCTTGCTGAAATTCCTCCCATCCAATATCCTGTTCTTTCTAAACAGGAAAAGGAATACGAGGCACCATGGATACTTCTTTAGATTCCTTGAAGATTCTGGAATCCTTTGCACTCATTGCAAACCTCTCTTGATTAATGCACACATCTCGAATGGAAGCCACCTTCCATTCTTGGACCAAAGACTCCAGCTTCTGTTGCCTTCAAAGCAGATCTTTGGAGTAGGCTACTTGGGATCAGATAAGAAAAGGGTAAGCAAGGGGCTGCCACATGGACAGCATCATGGCTGTCATGTGGGCAGCACGTCTGGAACCATACCTGGCAGGGAAGGAAGGCCTGAGGGTGTATGGAGTTGCCACACAAGCAGTACGGATGCTACAGGACAGATTCAGTGGCTGCAGACAATGCTGAGGTGGCGCAACTGTACATGAGGGGACACCTGGAACAGGTGATGGAGCAGTTTTGGGACAGGTTTGGGCCCCAATGTGGGCTGGACCAGCCAGCAACAGTGGCTGTCAGTCACGTGGAGGGCAGAGCCAGCAACAGCCCATGGGAGGGCTTTATAGCCAGCCAACCAGGCCACCAACCAGTAGGGTCGGCTGGTGTGGCAGAAAAGTTGGCCCCTAGGGTCAACTGTTTTGCCCTATCTGGCAGGCGGAGCCAGCAACAGTCCATGGGAGGGCCTTATAGCCAGCCAACCAGGCCAACCAGTAGGGTCAGCTGGTGTGGGTGTTTTCAAGCATCATGGCTTCCTCCAGAGATTGTCCACAACAAGTACGTGAAATTTATGGGTCACTTTTGGCAGCAATTATTTACAGTAGTGGGTACCATGCTCACTCCCAGCACAGCATACCAGCCTGAGTCTTAGAGGGTGAGGGGTGAAGAACATACATGTTCTTCAGAGTTGTCACCTATGGATGAGGAAGGCCATATCCTCTACATTCCCGAGTAGATTGTGAGCTTTGAAGATAGAGTACTTCGGAACAATTTATACATTGAGTACCTCATCAGGTGGAAGGAGTATCGCAAGATGAACAATCATAGCAGCCAGAAAGCATTGTGTGGGAGCACCCCATCTTTTGCCAGGTTGAGCAGCAGCAATTGCTGTTCTGGCTCTACGCACCCGAGCACATTGTGTGCTTCAAAGAAAAGAGTACTTCATAACAAGGTATACATTGAGTACCTCGTCAAGTGAAAGGGATTAGCACAGGCAGAACAATCATGACAGCCAGAAAGCATTGTGCAACAGCACCCCCAGGGCTGCATAAAGAAAAGGTTGAGTAATCTACAAAAGAATAGAAACCAAAAGTTGGGGCGAAATCTCCAAAAGCAAGCTCATTGTGCAAATTGTCCCCCCTTGTCGAAGGACCAGAATTTAGCTAGCAATTTGCATGAGGCCAAAAATAGTTCCCCCACATTGATAGCCCTCTCAGCTTTTCTCTTTTTGCCCCTGGGCTACCCTTAATTAGGCCTTCTTTTTTACACATTTATTACAGCTATCAGAGGCCCCAGGCATGGCTGTTTAGAAACACGTGTCTTATAGATAAGACACTTTAGAAACGTACATCTTTAAAGACATGCTTAAGACACCGTCTTTTTTTATGGATGGGTAATATTTTTTCCAAATTCTAAATGCAAGTTTTTTAGAAACTTATTTTTATATTCTTTTGTCCACTGTAAATTGTCAGGCTCTGACATGAGACTTTCATTTCCATCTTGATGTTTGTTTATGATATAACAGAATTCAATTGTGATACCTAAGATGATTGTCTATCATAGACTTTTAAACTTTGGTATTTCATGTCATTTTGATAGCAGCCGTTTGTCTTGCACGCTAGCCTTCTTGTTATTTGAATTTTGGAATTTCAATTCTGATTTCTGACTTGCAAGCTCTTGAACTAGTTCCTATCATCTCTAAAGTCTTTAATGTTAAATCTCGATTGTATACTGCATGAAGTACGTGGAAGATACCTAAGATGATTGATCTATCATAGATTTTCAGACTAGTATTTCATATCATTTTGGTAGTAGCCGCTTGTCTTGCACGCTAGCCTTCTTGTTATTTCAATTATAGAATTTCAATTCTGATTTGTGACTTGCACGCTCTTGAACTAGTTCCTATCGTCTCTACAGTCTTTAATGTTAAATCTTGATTGTATAGTGCACGAAATACGTAGACTCTAAAGTTAATAAGTTTAATATGTAACATTTGTTAAATGATTAGATCACATGTAATTGCTAATATATCGTGTGTCTCCCTATGGCTATAATAGTAATCAAATCTATTTACTTGTATACTTGAAGATATTATATTAATTAATTAAATCTATATACGTATCTTAAGTATCTTATTTTTAAGACACCCATGTCTGGAGTGCCATGTCTTAACATGTAAGCACTTAGACCCAAGGGACAACATACAACTTGGGTTGCATCATCTCTGTAATGAAGGGGGGAAAAGGGCTACTTTGGTGGCCCTTTAGGTGGGAAATGTGGAGGCACTCCATCCACCACTCATTGTACACTTTCGATGTGACATCTAATCCTATCTACTCTCCCTCCTTGCAGCCTACGCTTTCTCTTCCCCAATCTCTCTCTCTTCCTCCTTGCAGCCTAATCTCTCTCTCTCTCTCTCTCTCTTCTACCCCTTCTCCCTCCTCCTCCCCCTCATTCTCTCTCCCTTCCACTCTTCTATCCTCTTCCTCTAATCTGCCCCTACCCCCTATGATGGAGGGGGACAAAGGGCTCCTTTAGTGGCCCTTATGTGGGAAATGTGGAGGGACTATATAAGTGTCCATCCACCACTCATTGCACACTTTTGATGTGACATCTCATCTATCTACTGTCCCTCCTCCCTCCTACTTGCAGCCTACTCTCTCTCTCTCTCCCCCCCTTCCCCTTCTTCTTCCTTCTCTCCCATTCTCTCTCCCTTCCTCTCCTCAATCCCCCTTTTCTCCAATCTGTCCCCTACCCCTTTCTACAATCCCCGCCCCCACCCCCCCCCCTAAAAATAGTATATTTTCTTTTTATTATCTTGAACAAGGATGACTACCTAGAGATGAAACCAAGCATCCTGTGGCTTCATGATTTGATGAGCACTATGGAAGGTCCAAGGGAAGCCTCATGTGGTTGTCGAATATTGCTTAAAAAACCCTTGCTTTATTTTAAGAAGTCACATTCAAGCTGTCCCACTTGGACCCACTACCGTTAGCTCCCATCATCATCATCATCATCATCATCATGCAGTTGTTGATGCCAACAATGGCACCTTGGGCTGCACGCCATTTTTCTTTCACTGCCGATCACTAGTGTTGCCTCTCTCATCCTACACAAATGCTGGCTGAAGGCTGATTGGCTAATAGTAGACAATAAGGGCTATTGGTGCCCACACCCCTCCCCCCCAAGCACACACCCCAAAGCCGCCTTTCACCAATGAAGCCTTACCCCAAGGGTCAGCCTGTTTTTTCTGCAGGCCTTTTAAGGCTGCCTGGCTGAGCTCAGGTGCTGCTGCTGCTACTGCATCGTATCTGCTTGTCAGAAGCTCAAGAGTAAAAGGTGGCCTTGCTGCTAACAAACAAAGTTGTGTCCTGCTTGTCCCTTGAAAGACTCTTGAGACTCTGCAGTTCTTTTTTTTCTTCTAAAATAGATACCTGTGATTAAGTCTCAAGAAAAGAACAAATCAATTTTCACATGGACACTGTCAGGGCCACCCCCCTTGACTCCTCCACAAATCTCCAGCTCACTGCCTGCAAGAACCCTAGAACACCATATTAGAGGGAGTACGTTGAAAAGTATAAAATTCTTGGAGGCAAAGTCTTACAAAACATGTTTTCTCAAAGCTCAAGCATGTAACAAGATTCCATCATTCTTGCTCCCATATGAAGCGTTCGGTGTAGACAATGATGGACAAGATAGGGGGAGTATACAACCACCGAATACCTCAATACATTGAAAAGTAAACGGTGCATGGAGGCAGAGTCTAATAAAACACGTTGCTCAAAACATCTAACAAGATCCATCTAGTCACTGCTCCCATATGGATGCTGGGCCTACTACACGTCGCCTCAATCTGGGCATACACTCAGCCCTAAATGCTGACATGGGTGTCCCACCATGGCTGCCCCAAATCTAATCCAAGAAGATGTGCTGTTGCTGCCCACATGGCAGTCCTCTGTTCCTCAGCCAAGACAGACTCAACCTCAGGCGGACTCTCACATGAGGACCGCAAGCATCTCCTCCCTACTATTTGACGTGGGGAGATGACGACGAGCTACTGCTTAGAGACTACAAAGAAGGAAGGGATGGAACTGGACAAGGTCGTACTGAGCACCAGCAGTGTTCCATTACTGATTTCCTTCCTCAATGACGCCAGCCATCTCCAGATCCAGAGCAATTATTCGAACGCTCATCTTGTCTATCATCAGCCAATGGAGTTGGTCCCACAAAGAGCATACACAGGTCTCTTCACTCGAATGGATGGATAGCTGACCAAGTGGCACATGGCCAAGGATCTCCCTCTCTATCCTTGCCTTGGGTTTCTTTCTCTCACGGAGAGACAACGGCAATGTATTTACTCTCTCGTATCAGACATCAGCCTTGGGCTTGGCTGCCCAACCCCTTAGCTTTCAAGGTATTTGGGCTTTTTTCAATCTCATATACCCTTCCATCTTTCATAGACATTAATAAACTTTCTTTCTTTCTCCTCTGTCCACATATCTTCTCTTAAACCCATCTCTCTACTGATGCCAAGCTCCTTACTCCTCCTTGTTTGGGGGCTCAGAGGTGGGGCATTGGCCATACTATTCCAACACACACAACCACATTCTTATGTATACATACATGTCGCTCTGTATTTATATGTATCTACATACCTACATTTAAACACATAACAATACACGTACAATATAATAGATTCTGAAGACGTTAATCTCTCTCTCTCTCTGTGTGTGTTCAATAGATATGTGGGTGTGGCCGTGGGAGTGGGTAGATGTGTGTGCACGTGCACGTGTATAAACAGATCTATCCACATACACTCTCTCTCTCTCTCTCTCTCTCTCTATCTATCTATCTATTATGTGAGAGAGAGACGCACGCACGCGCACACACAAATGCATGCATGCATGCGACAAAAAATACCCATACTGCGAGAGGAGGCAGAGAGAAGGGCGGGGCGGGGGGTTCAAGAACATGACCTAACTCAACCTCCAAAAACAAAACAAGCAGTGCACATTTAGCCTTACAATGTAGCAAGGACAAAGCATCTCCATTGACATCATCAACGTAGACCTTTGGAAAATGAATGCTTTGGTAGATGGATTGTATGTGTGATAACATATGTTTATATGAAGGTCTTTGTACTAAGTTCCTCTCATAATTCCAAGGTGAAGGGGGCAGACACAACAATAAGGAACGCTAGAACTAGAGAAGAACAATAATCAATTGTAGTCCACGTTCTCTCCATCTCAACAAAAACTCCTTTCAAAGACGTGTTTCACTTTAGTCTCTCTCAAATGAGCTAAAAGCTAGCTGATGTCGCAACTTAAGAAAGTTTTCACAACATGAACCTTGAATTTCCACTGATATGACAAAAAACATATCTCAAGATGAGTCGAAGAACAAACCAAAACTTATCATCTAAAAGCAAATCAAATAAGACAATTTCAACGTCATGATAATCACCAACAAATCTGATAAACCATTTACTCCATCATGGATTGCAAGGACTAGGTGCTGTCACATATCAACCTGGGCAAGTGTGAGAGCATATGTTTATATGAAGTTTTTTGTACTAAGTTCCTCGCATAATTCCAAAGGTGAAGGGCAGACAGAACAATGAGGAACGCTAGAACTAAAGGAGAACAATACAAATGTAGTCCACATACTCTTCATCCGAACAAAAACTCCTTACCAAGACATGTTTCACTTTAGTCTCTCTCAAATGAACAAAAAGCTAGCTGATGTCGCAACTTAAGAAAGTTTTCACAACATGAACCTTGAATTTCCACTGATACGTCAAAAACATATCTCTAGATGAATTGAAGAACAAGCCAAAACTCATCATCTTAAAGCAAATCAAATAAGACAATTTCAACCTCATGACAATCACCAACAAATTTGATAAACCATGAACTGCATCATGGATTGCAAGGACTAGCTGCTGTCACATCTCCCCTGAGCAGCCGTTTATAAAAAGGTCTTCCTAAGAGCTTCTATCTAGACTAAGACGGTGAGAAGCTAGCTCAGTGTTGTTAAAGGTAATCCATATTCTCTTCATTCAAGCTACAACTACTGCTGAAGACTCAAGTTTTTCCTTCTAGACAAGCATTTCTAAACAAAAAGATTATGGAAGATAATTAATAGGGCAAAATTAATACTAGAAAGAGAAAATAACCTCCCTGCCAAAAAATAACTTTTGTTACATAACTTGTGAAATAGTGTGTAGATGAATAAATAAGAGCATGTGTCAGTACAGGCGTGCACCTATGCCCCCACATGTGCATGCATGTGATGATGCAGTTTCAAAAAATGCATTTCCTCCACTAGCTTTTGATCTCTAGTTCCACATTGAAGGAAAAGAATTACATGCAGTTCACACATCGCGTTTTCAAGCCAAACAAATCAATCTGCTAAGCTTAGTTTTCTATTTGCGAGTATAGTTGTCCCACATTGCTCATTATGTTCTTCATTGAATGGACTAGCAATGAAGGGCACATGTAATTTTCTCTGGCTTCATTAAAGGCCTGAAACAGAACCTCATGCCTTACTTTGGCCTTTGAAGCTTTGCCAAAACAAAACCCGAAACCATTTCTTCATTGAATTGGACCAGCAATGAAGGGCACATGTAATTTTCTCTGGCTTCATTAAAAGCTTCTAACAGAACTGCATGTCTTATTTTGGTCTTTGAAGCTTTGCCAAAACAAAACCCGAACTTCCAGCAAGAAATAATCTCTGGCTTCATTAAAAGCTTCAAACAGAACCGCATGCCTTATTTTGGTCTTTGAAGCTTTGCCAAAACAAAACCCGAACTTCCAGCAAGAAATAATCAATGAGAATACAATAACAATGGATTTACTAAAACCAGATTCACAGAACTTAAATACTTGCATTTTCAAAAGGGATGTGTAGTAATATCCGTACAGTCTACTACACAAACTCATACATGCCACAAACCTCCTGCACCTAGCTGCAGGGACTGGATTCACTTAAACCAGTTCACAGAACTTAAATACTTGCTTCTTTCAAAAGGAATGTGCAGTAATATCCGTACAGTCTACTACACAAACTCATACATGCCAAAAACCTCCTGCACCTAGCTGCAGGAAATGGCACTAATGCAAAAACACTGCTCACATCAATACCAAACCTTTTATGTAGTATGTTATTTGAAATATGTAGGTCTTTCCAAAAGTATAGTTGTATTCCAAGCGTTCCAAGGGAACACACGAAACAAGCCAAGAATGAATTGCCTGAGTCAACTTGAAATGACAGAAATAAGGCCAGGCTGTCGCTTCAGGTCTGACCTCAATACGCCACAGAAGACACTGCAGTGAGATGCAAAGACAGGAGCTGCCTTGCAATAACAGGTGCCTTGATTAAGCTGCCTCCAGTTTTGAGCAATCTTCAGGTTGCAGATACCATACCTGGAAAAGAGCAACCAGATGAAGCCTTTCACCAAATGCAGCCAATTCAATTCCAGCCAAGATGATAAAGAAAAGCTGTTCAAGCTAAATGCTACACCATAATGAAGATTGCCTACACCAACTGTAAATTCATGTATTCTTTGGGGAAGGCTGCCTCCACACCTACCCTGGCAAACTGAAGAATGTAAAGAATGCAGCTGAATTGCATATGTTATACATACCATCACTGTGGACCACAGACATACAATGACATGAAACAAGGTAAAGGAAATCCATTGAGTTGCAACAGCTCTATGATGGGACCCATTTGGCATGATGCCCCCACCTTGACCACAGTCACCTTCATCACCGCCGGGAAGAGAGTGGAACACCGAGGAGTGGAATCCTTGATTTGAATTATGATTGTGATAGACACCCTGGGCCACCATACTCGATGACATCATTGGATGGCCACTGTGCACAAGCATCCCAGGATGACAACCAGCTCCACCAACGACAGACTGACCCATGTTGACCATCAAGTGGCTAGATGCACCTTGAACTCTCTGAATACCATGACTATGGGACTGGGGTTCCATGCGACTCTTATGTGAGTCAGGACTTGTGCCCTCTTGAGAAGATTGTCCTTCTGATGACACATTTCCATTCATGTTACTTTTTGAATCATCTTTGCTCTTCGTGTTGAGAAAACGCCCCCCACACCCTCTAGCTCTTCTCATGGCATGAAGGTGCCTTGATTCATGCAAGTATGGCTGTCAAAGAAATGTGTGACACTTAGACACATGGTAGCATTGGAAAGCATTAAAGACAAAGCAGCTAACTTGTACGCCCAGAGCCTGAAGTTAAAAAGAAGCCACAAAACAAGTATTTCTCACCTATTCATCATGATTATGTGATTTCACAATGCTAAAAGACACTACTTCCGGATTTGTGTATGTAGGTTTACATTTCTGTGTGTGTGAAAGAGTAGGAAGAAGTTCCAAAATCCAAACTGAAACATTTACACACAGATTCAAGACTATGTTATTTCCAAACATCACCATTGAAAACTAGGCCCTTTGGTGAGCATTGCCACACATGATCCAAAGACTGCAACGAATAGTCAAACTGAATCTAAGAGCCCAAAGAGCTGTGGTGAAACCCATACCTTTCTACTCCTAATAAGCTTGTTCTCGGATTCAGCCTTAGCCCGAGATTGCCTGCGCCGTAAGATGCCATGATATTGCTTGGCATTCACATAGACTGGCTCTTCTTCTGTTATCTCGGATGGCAAAGGCATGCGCGCTTGCTGGACTCCAAGCATATGCGGGTGAATCTAATAAATGAGAATCCTAAGTAAGCCCAGATCAAGTGTGTACGTAGAACTTGAATTGCCTCCGAAGTAAGACTGATAACAGTTGCGCCAAGCACAATATTATTGACTTCGGGTCTCTGACACTTACCATGGCTTGAGCTCCATAAGCAGCCACTATGCCACCAAAATAGGGATCCGCATAAGGATAGCCAGCACGTGCCTAGTTCATTGTAAGAAATTGGGCACGTCTCAGTTCAATACTACAAACCAACAAACTTGCTGGTACAATACCAGTAAATTGATGACTGTGCATCTCTATACCATAGCATGGCCCAACTCCAGTTGTGTGTGAGGCAGAAAGTATTCGTTTGTTGGCTGGAAAACAACAGATGGAGGAGCTGAACGATGGTGATGCTCATCAATTCTGCCCTCATAACCTGAAAGCATTGCAGCACAAGATTTTTAGGGAAGAGCCCCCCCCCCCCCCCGCGCACGGGCACCCGATAAAAAGGTTCAAGATAACAAGTATCAATACAGAACACTGAACTAATAGTGAAATCTTTTGCCATGAGAAATCCCAAAATCTGTCAGCACACCAAACACAAACAAATATCAAGTTATACCATATAAGACAGCATCGGTACGCTACAATTTGAGACAAAGTATGATATCCATGCAAAATTAAGCCGTGACACCTGAACAAAAGTGGAGTAATGTATTAACTTCACTCTATACGCATTCGTTGGATCACCAACAGGGACTACATGCTAGGGCAAGCTTAGTGATGTCATCAGTCTTCCTAGGTCTATGTACGCTACATATAGAATGTATATTCAAAGCAGCATGTCACACCTTATTTCTGACGCCACATATCCTACAGACTTGAGGCCCATCTTCAGTAGCTCAACGACCAAACTATCTAGAGAGTAATAAAGGGGCCCTAGATTTAGCTGTATTCTAGGATAGTGTATACTTCAATTTCAATTTCAATTTTAAGTAGCCTCATGGGCTGATACATAGGAGTCCATTCTCTATTAAACAACTCATTCTCAAATACATGAGAATCAAATCTCCTGCTCTTGCACTTCAACGTGTTACCTGTCTCTCATAACAAAAAGAATGGACAGAGATCATTAGCACCATAGGGTTTAACTAAGGGCTAAGCATTGATGAGCTGTCCACAGTTATTGGTAAGACTTGGGGGAGGGGGGCCACCCTTTGTAACAAGCATTAGGACCACAATTTCCTCTAACTAGCCTGCCCATGCTCTCTGCTGGAAGCAGAAGCGTACGTGCTAGCTTGAATAAGAAAGAGAAAACCTATGTACATGTATAAGTTCTGCGATGTTAAATCTCACGCATATAGACTAGCATAGTTGGAGAAGTTATGCTTACTACTACTTTGTCATGTGTGGCCTTGGCAATCTCAAAGAGTGCTACGGTAATTGATCCTCATTGAAGGTGCTACATACAACATATGGCTGTCATTCAAGGAAAAGGCTGCATACGTGTTGAGGTTGCCCCTATATGAAGAGACCATCTATGGCTGGATGGACGGATAGGGAGGGCTGGAACCCTCGGGAATCATGGCTAATTGCTATAGGGATTATGGAGGCAGGAATAACCCACTGCTTCTGTATGCCAACTTCTGCTGCTGCTGTCCCAGTTCGTTGGGGGAGCTTTGAAGCCCCCTCCCCCAATAGCAAGCTGTCCTTTGGTTTGTGCTGCTCCAAATCTCCTTGTGCATGATCTGGATCTATGCTGAACTGCACCTTGGCTGTATGACAGCCTTTGTGGATGCTCTAGATTTGTAGGTGGTTGTAGGCAGGTAGAGAGAAAGGGGGGTACTTTTGCCATTGTTATGCCAACAAGGGTGCCAAATTTTGTTTATGCAAACGGTTGTTCTCATAAGACGTGTTTACTACTGAGCCAAAAATCAGGCATGCTCCAGGGTAGATTCCAAGACGTGTTCTGATGATTTTGTTCACTACTAAGCCAAAGATCAGACATGCATTCATATACCACCATGAAGATAGCGGGGTAGGTTTCAAAGACGTCTTCTCGATTTCTTTGAGGTAAGATTGAAGCATTGAGTCAAAACGTTTCAAAATAACAATCTTACGTCACGGGTCTCTTTTGGAAGTTTTACTGTTGCAAGCGTGTAAAGAGAAAAAATCAAGCAAACGTACCAGACACAGGTAAAGACTGCATCCTTGTAGCTTCTGCTGCAGTTTGAACCAAAACAGGTGCTGAGGCCTGCTGAAGAGACTGAGGTTGAACAAAACCAAGGGACCTCACAACTGCTGTCACCCCGGTTATATCTTCTGCAAACGACTTCAATGGACTTGACGTCGCAGCTTGAATCTGCTGTTGCCCAACTCCGCCCCACCACGTAAGACCTCGCACAGTAGACAGGCCAGAAGACTGGCCACGTGTCCGATTCTCTGCTTCACACTCGCCTGCTTGCATAGCGAGGACTCCTCTCTCACGTTCGGAATTAGTGATATGTCGCTACTACTTTATAATGGTCACACCTTAAGCACAACTCCTTATATCCTCACGAGAAAGCCAAAAATACTGAGAAGAAGAGCTCGAGCAAGCCCCTTTCGAAATTCTAGCCCACGTTGTTGTTGCGTTCAGATCCTGGCGAGAGGGCAAACAGCTCCGCCTAAAACCCAACAGACAATATGAACTTTGCAATGACCCATCTGCATAACTGGACGATAAGCACTCGACAAATGCGCAGGGACAGCTGACAAGAAGAGGAAACAAAATTCCAGATGAAAAGGAGCTAAACTTACGATATCGATTGCATAAACCCCCGACAGCATTTGTATAAACTATACATTTTGAGGAAGAAGCCGTGTTAACTTTCCCGCTCGCTTTCACCCAAATGCGAAGCTAGCTGGGATACCTACAGCGAAACGAGATTACGGCATGAGAGGCGTCACAATGGGGCACTAAGAAAGCAAACCAGAAGTACTGAGCTCTCAGATGCTGTGAACCGCAGAGATGCACAACAATACTGCAACAGTCGCCAAGAGGACCTGAGCTGAAAGGGGAGATGAGAGATGAGAAGAATAGTTCAACACATTCACAGAAGAAACCGACGTGCAAGCTCACGCTCTCTCTCTCTCTCTCTTTCTCTCTCTCTCTCTCTCTCTCTCGTCTTGCTACTTCCTTCAGCCATCTTTCTCGCTTTCCCTTCCTCTCTCTACCTGCTAAAGATAGCAAGTTCAAGGCAAGTAGTGCAGAATCCACAACAAGGGCTATAAAATCGGGCGCGGGCTCGTGCGACGGGGTTGGCTGTCGTGGGATCTTCCGCCCGCCTTGGGACCGAGAAGGGAAAGTGGAATGCTGCCAATGTGAGCGCGGGCAGGCTGGTTCGGGCCACTGCTGCAGCTGCGCGACCAATCGAAGGGTGAAGGGAGACGGTTAAGATCTTCCGCGTCGTGTTGTGGGAGGCAAAAGAAGGGGGGAGGGGGGAGGTAGATGGAGCTAGATGGAGCTAGATGTGGGAAGAAGGGGGGATGGCTTGGAGAGAGGAAAGGGGGGAGGCAAAGGGAGATCAGGAGAGCTTGAGGAAGGGGGGGTGAAGGCGCAGGGGCGCCATCGCCATAGCCGTCGCCATAGCCACAGAGCTTCGAAGCTCGGCCTCACTCCAAAGGCCTTTGCTTTGGTTTCCGTTTCTCTCTGTTTGTGAGAGACGACCCCGTACCCCTCCCACGTGGCGCCACCTCACCCTCCCTCGCCCTTTCCCCTCCTTCCCCCTTACGTGGCACTCTCCCCGCCTATCATTCTGCCCCCCTGGCTCCTTCTGTCCTTCCCTTATCCTCGTTTTAGAACACCCACCTCGTGACGTGGCGCGCCACCTCACCTTGACTTGACCCCCTAACGAATCCCCCCTTAAATCCGCCCTTTAATGCTTTTAACCGGCTTCGAGATCTGTGTGCCACGTCGATTATCCACGTCCCTTTGGTGCTGTGCCACATCATCACTTGTTGAAAGGACTAGCGGTTTGATATTCTGCCAGCTCATCATGCCACGTTGGAGGTGCCCTCGGCCTGTATTCTTTTGTTTTTTTTTTTAAGGAGGGGACTAGCTTTCTATTTGGCCCCTCCCTATTGGTTAGCCTTCCATGTACTGGTCCAACTATGCGTTGCTCTTAGATCCAGCTCCACCTTTAACTCCGGTTCAAGCTTCACCCCACCCGCCTAAACATGGAGGAGAGACAAACTAGGAAATAGGACCGTCGGGTGTGGTGGTTCACATTGCCCACTCGTCAAGTTTGTAAAGAGGGCTTGCATCAAAGCTTCATTGGTCTAGTGGTTGGAGGGAAAAGTCTCTCTCAGGAGGCATGGGTTCAACCACCACTCAGTTTCATTCACGGGTAAACAGTTCTAGTTGCCCACTCTGTTGGGCCACCTTCAAATGGTGGATGAAATCTCTTTTTGTTGCAGTCCAAGCCGGGCTATCTTGGTTCCCAGGCCACCCCCTAAATGCATCAAGTAAATTGCCTATATTTGGAGCAAGAGGTTGCCAAACCCACCCCCTTGAACAATCGTAAATCTCTGCCCTAGAGCAAGTTTGCAGGTTCACCATGGGGACCCACTAGGAGACATTGGTTTTTGGAAATGTTCCACACTTTTGCTCCGTGGGGACCTGCTCTTATAGCCACCACAAAGAAGCCCTCGAGTTCCACTCATGACTCCATCAAAGAGGTACGAGTTTATGAAGAGGAATGCCCTTAAGACCACACTTATAAGTGATGTTAATTTGTGGAGCTCCATAGCCATTACCATTAAGCAAGCCATCTCTCTCTCTCTCTCTCTCTCTCTCTCTCTCTCTCTCTCTAATGGGGGACATAATAGGTAAAAGTGTTATGTCATTTTTTTAAGTTTTGCAAGGGGAAATACTAAATACCTCTATTTTTTATGTTCACCCCCTCTGTAATATACGCTCCTAATGTAGAGGGTTGCTTGAATTTAGCAATACCCTATTTTACAATACGAACATTGAACTTCCACTACTTGGACTTTTCTCATGGGATTGTATATGAGGGAATTCGAGGGCACTCATGTGATGAAGAGGGTATGGGAACATTAATTCCAAAAGCTTGGCTTTAAAAAATTGTGGAAGTGTGTTAATTTGCAAGTGTCAGTGATGTGTTAACTTTAGGAGGTGAAAAATGACAATACAAACTTTTTAACACATTTAGCCACCTCACTTGTTATACAATATTGGTGTGCGAAATGTCATAAAAAAGGGTGGCCATCTGATTTTGGTGTGGCACCTACCCACTTCTTAAAAGCACAAATGGTGACTAAAACTTTGCTGCAATTCTTCAGGATGCACTCTTCCATTTGTGAGTATTTGGAAGCTCACAATGAGCACAACTAATGGAAGACTCTTAAAATAGATTAGCTCTCACTTTTTTGTAATTGAAAGGGTATTCTAATGATGACAATAGAGTAGAAATCTATGAGCATCGTGTACTAATGTTAAGATGTATTAAAATTTGAGTTAGTACATCGTACAAACATCCAAAGCTAGCGATAGGTAAGGAAGGAGATCCTTTATGTAGGTCCTTACTAGTGCGCATTGGAAAACAATGTCTATGTTGAAGATGCGAGTTTGTAAATGACATCAACGCTACATAAGATTCAAGTATTAGCACTCATTCTCGTCATGAAATTCACATGAATGTTTTCTTATAAATTAAGGATATTAAAGGGCATAAATTGAAAAATAAGATGATTACATGTAGGTTGTTTCTTTAGCTCAATAGATCAAAAACTATTGTTGGAATGATCAAAAGCTCAAGTATATAACAAAGCACATTTGATTAAATAAATACGAACTTCAAACTTTTTTAATAGGTGGGGAATGTTTGAGTGGCCTTCACTAGTGTGAGTATTCCACACACTTTGACTAAAAACATGATATGTATGTACAACTGACTCACTCAAAGGCTTGTAAGCACCACTCAAGAGATCATCAAGCATAGTATAGTGTAGAGATTTTAGAGGTCAAGTCTTGCCTTGGAAATCACAAACAACCTCCATCCCCTTTTGCACAAAGAAAGGGTATGATAAAAGATGAATAGAACCTTTTATTGAACTGAGACAACATAAAACAGTTATTCCATTCATTTTGGGGGACTACCGAGGTGGAACATTTTATTGCATTCATTTCGGGGGACGACTGAGTAGAGTACCTAGACACGCACCACAAATAATAGATCTTTAGAAGCCCTAGTCATCTTCGTTCCCAAAAGGAGAAGGATTTTCTATTTAAAAACCTCCTTTAAGTTGTAGTTTTATAATCCATCTTTGTGTCAACAATTCCTATTTCACACTATTTAGCAATGATTAATGACCATAAGTCCCTATATGTTTTTGTTTATCGGTTTTTAGCTACTCTTTTATTATTAAGTGTACATTTCCAAATAATTTCTCCACTCATAAACATATGCCTAAGCCACACAATAAAACCTAACAACCTTGGTACGTAGTATGCACGCAATAAGTTGCATCATCTTGCTTCCTTGGTACCTTGAAAAGACAATGAAGAAAAAACTTTTTTTTTTTTAAGTTGCATCATCTTGCTTCCTTATGAACTTCCTTATGAAACCTAGCAAAATTAGCTGAAATTTGCACCTTCATAATATGACACCACTTCCATAATAACTTTAGCAATGTATATAAATTATAATTCTTTAATTAAAATGGGTGATAAGACACTTCTTGGACGTTCCTATCAAATCATTAAAACAAAACAAAGTAATTCATAGTAAGATCCTCATGAGCATTTTTTATTATTAGGAAGTTTGGTTTAGCATAGCAATATCTACCTAGCCCTCAAGATACAACTAAAAGCATACTTAATGGCTTGTGTAAATATCAATATTTTATGATGATGAATACCGTTGATCGAACATAGCCCTACTTTACAAGTGTAGCACTAATAGAAAATGGTAGGCAAAGCATCTTATACTATTTGTTTATATTTATTGAAATTTAGGACGTGCTTTGCTAAGATGAACATGCATAAAGGGTCCCACTACTTTGATAGAGTTCTCGCCAATTCACATGAAGGCCTCTATAGTGAAAAACCTAGCCCTTCTTTCTCACTCGAGGCATCATGGCCCACTAGTTGCTTTTCTTTCTCTATGTAGCTTGTCATGATCCTCATGACAACTGTTCATTCAACAATCCCAATCATTTTTTATTCATTTTATTTTGATTCTTTTGATGCTAAGAAAAGGAAAAGATAAAGTATTGCATCTATGCTCCCCTTCATTGGTGTTCCATATTGGTGAGCAAAGGGAAAGATAAAGCACCGCATCTATGCTCCCTTTCATTGTTGTTCATATTGCCAACGACAAAGAACTAAATTTTATGATACGATGAAATGTGTTGTGCAAAGGGTGTAGACAAAATTAAGAATCATCTAGAAACAAATTATACGTACACATTCAAGAATGCTAGGTAGAGTAGAACACTTTTCAACAATAATATAATTAGTGGGGAAGAGTTTACCTGCAAAGGTCCTTGCCATCAAGGTTAATGGACCTAGTGATCTCAACTATGGGATTCTCTTAGATGGATTGCAGCATTGTATCAATAAGCCCACTCATGATATTGGATTCTATATTAGAAGCCTATACACACACCTTGTTCATGCCAATACACGAAGTTCCTCTTGATCATATTTGATCAATAAATCTTTATAAAAGCCCTATTAAGATAGGGCACAAGTTCTAAGAGCCCTTCAACTCCAGCACCTCCATCAACATGCCACACAAACCTACAGCCAGAATCCAATCTTTTATATAGCAAAGAAGGGCAAGGCATCAACAAAAAATCAAGGTCCTCATCGTAGTGTTGACCTCCATAGTAACTCCTTTCTATGAAATGCACTTCTCGCCTATTTTATATAGCCTTGTTATAATGCTAGCTTAGTGACAAATGCTGAGTATCATCCACCTTGTAACAAAAGCTTGAAAAGATCATCATTGTATAAAGAGCCTAGTAATTTCCCTCATTGACTAGTGTTGAGTTTTGTCAACCTTGTAACAAAGGCCTAAAAAGATTATCATTGCAAGAAATTACCTACTAATTTCCATCGTTGTGTCAACAATGTAGTGACACAATTTTGATAGTAAAGGCTCTTTATGCTACATCCCTAAAGGCTCTTTGAAGGCAAGGCATTTACATGATGTCATGACCTGATGGGGATAAACCCTTGGGATCAAGTTTGGGAAACTTCCAATTGAACAAAAACGTGATAACGTGTTTAGGTTTTGATCATTATATCTGATAGCTCTAAGCTTTGTGTGTGAAAGTTATGAAAAAAATACACAGTGCATCAGTGTAGACATTTGATTGTGATTATTCAAACGAAGTGTTTGTAAGCAAAGTCTCATCATTGGAAGATGTTGTATTGTTAGCAAAGACCTACAATGAGACATTTGCACCCGATCAGATTGACAAAAGAAACAAGATCCTTCTAGAATGTCTAAAGATCAAAAGGAGGGGTTACACTTTTCCTATCTGCAAAAAGGGCCCTTTTCCAACCTAGAAAGTTTGTTTACATGGTTGACGTATTCTTTCTCGTTTTTTGCTTTACGGGATGTTTTGTGTCATGGGATGGACATATTAATTCATGATTCAAATAATAAAATCAATTAATGTATTCTTGATGCGTGGTTGGAATCGATTACCACATTGTTAATTCACGTTTTAGCTTATGTTGCAATCATGCAAGTTTGTCTTAGAATTCGTTGGTAAAAAAGATTTAACATGACATTGTAATGCTCCTCGCCCCCAATTGAAATCTCATTGATTATTTAAGGATGGTTGAAATCAATTAGCACATTATTAATTCATGTTTTAGTTTACATTGTAGTCATGCAAGTTTTTCTTAGAGTTTAGTGGTAAAAAATATTTAACATGAATGTGCCAATGTAGTTCTTTAAGAACTAAATCATGGATGTCACCCTCCTGGACCTCTTGTACCATAGACCAAATGATTGGTTCCGAACTCTCAACTAGTATATATGGAAGAAGATGAAGTTGCTTGACAAAGCAATATAATTACTATAGGATGGGACATATAAGACCAAGTAAATCTCCTTGAAGTGCCTAGTTTAGTTGATTGATAAAAATGATGGAGGAATGAGAATGTGTGGTGACCATAAGAAAATTTTAACAATTTTATTAGCTGATAAAAATGATGGAGGCAAAAGCATATGTACTGACCACAAGAAACTTTATAAGTAAACAATTAACAAAGTATTTGGATTGGATAATGGATTCTCTTCTGGATCGATTAGCAAGCGGTAATAGATGTCAATATATTTGGACTTATCAAGATCTTTTTTATCATTTCCTAAGTCTACATCACTCTGGTTATCACAAAATTTACTATAGCTCCATTTTGTTTGCACCAACATCCTCTAGGATCCATGTCAACCATATAGCATCACAAGCACACCTAGCAATTGAGATATACTCAACCATATAGCAGCACAAGCATGCCTAGCAATCAAGATATACTCAACCTTTGCTATGGAACATGCATTTGTGAGCTACTTGTTACTCAATCATGATACATAGCAAGAATCAAGATGAATGTGTATCATGAAACTGACTTCCACTTTAGATTGCCTCTCTAACCTACACCATAAAATTAATGAGCTATGATTTGTTGAACATGCTATCCTTGAGATAGGAAAACTTATGTGTTACTTTGCCAGTGAGGTGTCTACAAACCCATTTCACTGCATTCCAATCATATGTACAAACCTTGGTGGCCATAAATTGTCTCATAAGTTCAATTGTATATATTTCAATGAGATTTCAACCCATGCTTTTGTCATCAAATATATGAGCATGCAGAGTTGTGCTTTTTGGAATGTTGTGACATCCATATTATGTTCATTCAGTAGAAACTCCTCACTATGGAACATAATATTTACTCAAATCCCTTTGGTTTAGTGGATCATGATAGGGGTATCCGACTGTTCCATCACCTTAGTCAACTATCACACGTGGTTACGTCATTTATCAAGGGGTTCCCCTTCCTTGAAATGTAGATTGGCAAGCTTGGCTTGTTATCTCCCAAAGACTTAGCACTTATTATAGCAATTTGCACATGCTTCTCCTCTACCCCTAAGCTAGGGTTTGGATTGATAGCTTTTATGACCTTATAGCTCTATGCATCACTTCTTCATCCACACTTTGGCCCACATGCCTTCCTTACGTGTGGCCATTGCAAGTCCTGACATGGTTCATGCCTTACTAATTCATTGTCAAAAATGAAAGCTCATATATCATTCTTTTTATTCTCTGTATCTACTTAAAGCATATAGAAGAATTGTAGGCTCAACCTTGTGCCATCTTATATATCACTCTCCTCATTATCTATATCTTTTTAGAGCATATAAAAGATTTGTAGGCTATAACCAACACATTTCTATCCTACCATATCATATGTACATCATCTAGTGCCCGCCATGGCACTTCATAGCTTTCACATGGAATATGCTAGTCATCAAATACCTATCATGACACTTCATGGAAACATTCATCAACACATATTGCTCATTTTGGCACATTGCAACATCTACTAGTTGCATATAGCTGATTAGACCTTGTCATACCAACAAGTCAATGGATTTTTTATGATGAGTGGATTATGCTATATTACAATACTCCTAACACATGGTCAAGATTCGCATACAAATTCCAAGAGGGTAACACTGAGGTTAAAAGTGATCCTTATTGGGAATTATGTATGGCTATTGTAACCATACTTGTAACATTCCTCCCCCTTCAAAAGTATGATAATTGTCCTCAATTGAAAGGTCTGATTTGGCCATCCACAAACCTTTTTTGGAATGCACTTAGTCCTCTTGTCACCGCTTCAGATCATAATAATTATTTGGTTCCTCTTTGAAGATTAGCTAGACTTAGGCTTAGTAGTCCTAATCATAGCTCTGTAGCTCATCATGATTCTAATGATCATATCACATCATAGCGTTCATCTATGTAAGTATCAACAAGCTTGTTTATCTCGATGCTTGATAAGCAAGCATCTTCTTTAGCACTTTGCTAGGATTAGCCGGTGCCTCCCTACTTCTTTGTGAGGCTAGTTGGGCCATCCTTTACTAGTGCTTTGGTTTGATCTTGGCCTAAAATGAATCACATGAGTTATGGCTCTCTCATATGAGCATAATAGCTCAATATAATCCTAGAGTATGGATATATCAATTTGTTGGAAATCCCAATGACCATCGCTTCCAAATGAAGGGAATTTATGTTAGCCACCCCATTTGGTTGGCATAAGGGTTACATAGCCTTTTGGCATCAATTAGATGCTACATTCACAGCATCACTTAGATGCTTATGTAATAATCGCTGTAGCAAGTAAGCCAGGCCTTTGAAACTTCCTAGAAACTTTTGCTTTGGATTTTTCACAACCTGATACTTTCATGTTCCCTCATTCTCACTCTTTGATATGTATATAGCACATCACTTTTACTCTTTGTAGGTCTCTTCTTTCCTTAGGAATTTTATTTAGAATGTCCTCCAATTTAGTTTGCTAGCTTTAGCTACATACAATATGCTAAGTTGCTCATAGTCATAACTTCTTGGGATGCTTAACAATACCCCCCTTTAATATACCAAGCTTGGTCACAATGGACATCCTCATTCCAACACATTGTGCTGGTCATTATTGTAGAGATCTCTTCTAGCAATGGTGATACTTTCATGTTCCCTCTAATATTAATATAGTGGGTCACTCTTACTCTTTGATATGTATATAGCATGTAACTTTTGCTCTTTGTAGGTCTCCCTCTTGCTTTAGGGATTTTATTTAGAAGGTCCTCCAATTTCTTTTGCTAGCTTTAGCTACGTATAATATGCTTTGGGTTGCTCATAGTCATAACTTCTTGGGATGCCTAACAGCAGCCACATTTAGTATTATACCAAGCTTGGTCATAATGGACATCCTCATTCCAGCACACTGTGCTAGTCATTATTGTACATATCTCTTCTAGCAATGGCTAGGGCTCCATCAATGATGACTATGTGTTTTTAGCTAAAATCAAAGTTCTTGGCAATATCAAGCATCGACACATTGCTATATACCTTCTACCCATGTACAAATAAATGTTGAGTCATTTAGAATTATATAGCATTGACACATTGCTATATTCCTTCTACCCATGTACAAATAAATGTTGACTCATTTAGAATTATGCTAGCTCTCCTGCAAATTTGAGCGAAAAAAAAGACTATGGGTTTTAGTTGAAATCCAAGTGCTTCGTAATAGCATCAAGACATTGCTAGATTGCTTGGGTGTTTCTCTAACCCAATACAAACCTTCTCGTGTATCCAAAGTTATGCTAACTCCTTCCAAATTCAAATGCCAATCTCGTGTAACATGTTGAGCCCCCAAATGAGCTGAACTCCAAGAAGTGGAGACTAAGGTCAAGCATGAAAGTAGGAATGAAATGAGCCGTGGCCAAAAGTGTGAGTCAAAAGGATTTAGACACATAAAACTTTGAGATTGATGCAGTTGATGGTAGTGAAGTCACAGCAAAGCATGACCAAAAGTTAATACAAATTTTGCTAACAATGCCGCTTCTCTTACCAAGATTTTTGGCTAAATCAACGGTGGCAAGATACTCAACATGGAGAATACACTAGCTCAATGGAGGGAGAATACTTAAAGACGTATGCAGTCATTCTCTAAAGGGTTGTCATGTGGGTGAGAGTTGTAGAGCCTAGGAGTAGTTGTTGCATATTTCTAACATACTCATGATTCCAAATCTAGCCTTTTTAAACTAAAAGCTATATTTTTGCAAAGGCTAGAGCTGTCAATCAAACCAATAGACCGAAAGACAATAAATGATAAATTGTACTAATCACGACCGTTTACAATTTGCCCATTTGAGTCGTCGGGCTTCTATCTAAATCTAGAGACATGCTTGCTTTGAATAAACCTCTTCTATGGTTGTGGACTCCATATATACCTACCCATATTAATGTCATATTATATCTAAATTCAACCATTTGATCAATTGTGTATGAAAAAGAAAAGTTGTTTTGTTAGACAATGCACTAAAAGTGTTTCATCAAATTGTATTAGATCTTAAAGTAACATCATTTTACCAAATATCAATTTGTGGATAGCATGCTATGTACAACAAGTATTCTAGAATTGTATACTTATCAATGAGGGCAATCTTGTTACTTATGTGGAAGTCAATTCATAAAAAAACTTTCAACCAATGGACTTCAGGGAACATATCATCTAGAGGTGCTTAAACAATGCGATAAAAGAAAAAAAATTGGAATTCATTGATGTGTGGACATGCTTGATTTGTAGGATGTAGAAATCCTCGTTTATGGATTTGAGTTAAAAATGTATGGGCACTTGCACAAAAAACAATTGGTATTTTAAAGCAAAAGCTCTAACGATGCTTTTAGTTCAATGAAGCAGTTTCTTCTCCTTTGTAATGTGTCGTGTTTTTGAAATTAAAGAAGAGAATACTTTTTTCAATTGATAATACTAGACATTTTTCGGTTCTGGAGTAAAATGTAAGTAATAGTTTATGCATTTTTTTCATAAAAGTACTATTTTTTAAAAATGTTTGACATGAAGTGTATATTTCATCCCTCTAATTTTGAAAAAATACACATTTTTTGGGCTTTTCCCCAAAAATGGAGTTGCCTTGTCGTTTGCATGATTTTGTTGTCATTTTTTATGACTCGGTGTTGTGTGTGCAACAAGGACAAGCAATATAAATATCCATGAATCATTCAAATATCATTGGTTTACCGATGATGCACTAGCATGACAACCAATATCCTCTTCTTGTGGCGCCTCTCCATACATCTGCAAGTGGCGCATGACAATATGGCGCTGATGACGAGCCCCTCGCCTGTAATGCGTGCAAGGACAAGGCAATCTCTCATGAAGCCACTCCAAACTCTCGAGAGATGGCCCCCTATCCGATGAGCTATCACTACTCATCCTCTACACTTGAACACATCCAAAACCATCCCCCCCAATCAAGTCAAACACCCAAATCCCCCAAATTCCCTCAAACCCCCTTACCCCCCCCCCCTAATCGCCTCTTTCCCCAAACACCCTGGGGCTTGAATACCCCCCTAAATCCCTTCAAACACCAACTAACCCTCCAAAATCTCCCAAGTCCCCCCAAAATCCCTAAACCCCAAAATCTCCCAAGTCCCCCCGAGAACCCTAAACCCTAAACCCTCCAAAATAGCCCAAGTCCCTTAAACCCTAAGCCCCCAAAATCCCCTGTTTCATCGGTATGGGTGTTATACTATGATGCCAAAAATTGATATTTTTAATTTGGCATTGGTATTGTTTTCTTCTATGTTTGTGATAAGGTTTGAGTATCAAGTGATAGCCTAGCGGCTCTCACTTATTTCTATTTTCTAAGATATTGTATGGGATTGAGAGGATGAGTGGAATGGATCATTGTAAATACCATAGGTATGAATTATAAATACCTTGGTATGGGGTGAGAATTATTTGTGTATGGGATATTATGGGGTTTTTAGAAAATAGGAAGAGTGAGTCATATAAAGGGGTGGGCTCATGTCCATGTGTTCCAATAATATAAGAGAGGCCACATGCCAAGCATGTGGAAGGCATGCGGAGGAGTGTGGAGTCAAGAGAAATCCTTGGAATAAGAAGGATGTGGACATATGGAAAAGAGAGGGTCCCTATGGGCTCCATGTGGGGAGACTCTTGACTTTCTCAATATTTTAAGAGTATTGAGCATCTTTTGATGGGACACATGACAAGAGTAGCCAAAAAGGACATGGATGGTTTGCTTCTATTATTACAAGATGAATGGATTTGTGGATTCATTATCGGATTTAATAAAACTTATGTGATTGATGGGGAAAATAATCTACAAGCAGCAATTGTAAATGGGCGAAGGAGGGTGACAAAATCTCTATAAAAGGAGCCCTCCTCTCCCTTGTTCATCATCTCTTCCACCATTAGGCCTCGTGTTGCTGTAGCTCTAGTCTCCTTAAGCCTCTTCCATGAGCCTTCTCTCCCTCTTGTCTTATGTAGACTCTTGAGTCCGTCTCTCTCTAGTTTATTCTCTCTCTATGAGTAGTCTTGGAGCTTTCGCTCCCTCTTGTGCGTATGAAACCACTTCTTCTCCCTTGTGTTTATAGTATTTTAAGTTGCATTGGAGTGGAGTCTCACTCTATTGGTAATGAAGGTCTCTCTTGAGTGTCTCCTTCCTTTTTCCATTGTTTTCTCTTCCAAAGTGCTCAAAAGTGTTGTCTATTCGGTCGCTCATTGCGCATACATGGTTTATCTATTTCCCAAGCCACAAAAGGAGCTCTTCCTTCCCTCTTAGGCAACCTTTATGGGACTTTGATCGTTGATGAAGTCTAAGCATGGAGGTAGTATTCTTCCAAGTCAACACCAGTAGGAGTAGGTGTTTTTCATGACAGTTTGACCCCCTCTCAGTGTTTTGCTCATAACTTTTTGCTCCGTCGTCCGATTTGGACAAAACTTATATCAACGCAAAGCTCTCTCCAAGGAGCATCATCGTATGTCTTCAGTTATTGTATTAGATTTCATACCAAAAATCTATGATTCTCTGTGTGTGACTATTTCTTTTTCAGACAGTTTTACCCCCATTCAGTAAACTGCCCATATCTTTCCGAGCGCTTCTTTGTTTCTTATGAAACTTATATCAAAGCGAAGCCCATTTCAAGGCGCATCTGGATATGTGTTTGAATATTTAATATCGTGTCTCTGCTGAAAGTTATGGGTCTCTATGTCTTATGACAGTTTGGAGAGTGTTTTGAGCTAAGTGTAAAGGTGTCTATGAAGGAGGTGCAATGTTTCCTTAGAACCTACCCATCCAACCCAATCAGCCCCTTCAAACTCGTCGATATATATCAGTTCATGTCATGTTGAGCCACAAGATCTTCTTTCAACAACGTATCGCTCTTCTCTTTGGCACAGACTGTCTTCCTGAGATTATGGCCTCCGCTGATCCTTTCCTTCTCCCTATGCTTGAGTACAACATCACTTGGGATGTTACCATCTTCATTCTCATATAAGGGAGGATAGTATGGTGTGGTCTCTTGGTATAAAAGCTTCTTTTTAATGTCCTTTTCCTAGTGATGAATATCTCTATCACTCAGTTCGAAAGCAGCAGGAAGTGAAAAGGTGCGTGAAGTTTATTACCCCCAACTTCATGTCACATCTTTTTGGTGGAGACGCCGGGTATGTTTGGTATTGGATTCATTCCACCTTACTAAACAGTCTTGGGTGTACTCGATTGCATGTTATGCCGTGTGACATGAAGTTGGGGGTAATAAACTTCACGCACCTCTTCACTTCCTGCTGCTTTCGAACTGACAGCCAAAGATATTTATCATTGAGAATGGGACATTAGAAAGAAGCTTTTATGCCAAGATACCACACCATACTTTCCTTCCTCAGATGAGAATGAAGATGGTAACATCCCAAGTGATGTTGTAATCAAGCATAGGGAGAAGGAAAGGATCAGCAGAGGCCATAATCTCAGCGAGCCGGTCTGCGCCAAAGAGAAGAGCGATACGTTGTTGAAAGAAGATCTTGCGGCTCAACATGACATGAACTGATATACATCGAGGAGTTTGAAGGGGCTGATTAGGTCGGATGGGTAGATTCCGAGGAAACATTGCACCTCCTTCATAGACACCTTTACACTTAGCTCAAAACACTCTACAAACTGTCATTAGACACAGAGGCCTATAACTTTCAGTAGAGACATGATATCAGAGGTTCAAGCAAACAAAGAGATGCGCCTTGAGATGGGCTTCGCGCTGATATAAGTTTCATTGAAAACAGATAGACGGTTGAAGAGATATGGACAGTTTACTGGAAGGGGGTAAAAACTGTCATAAAAACAGAGTGTCAAACACAGAGACCCATAACATTTTGCAGCAGTATCTGATTCAAGATCTAAGCACATAGAGACATGCGCCTTAAAGAGAGCTTCGCGCTTATATATGTTTCGTAAGAAACAGAGAAGCGGCCAAAAAGTTATGGACAGTTTACTAGACGGGGGTAAAAACTGTCATGAAAACAGACTGTCAGACACAGAGACTCATAACTTTTTGAAGCAGTATCTGATTCAAGATCTGATCACATACAAACATGCGTCTTAAAGAGAGCTTCGTGCTGATATAAATTTCATTGCAATCGGACTACCAAGCAAAAAGTTATAAGCAAAACACTAACAGGGGGTCAAACTATCATGAAAACTACCCTCCACCCAGGCTAATTTCGCCTGAGCAGGATGTTCCCTCAAGACTCCACCTTCATCAACGATCCACCCCTCATAGATTTCGCCTAGAAGAGGGAAAGAAGTTTGCATGGTGGCTCGGGAAACAGAGGGACCATGTGTGCACAGTGAGCAGCCGAATAGAAAGAACTTTTAAGGCTTTGAAAGAAAGAAAAGGGAAGGGACACTCAAGAGAGAGAACCTGACCTGACCTTCATTACAAATAGAGTGAGAATCCACTCCAACACTACAAACACAAGGGAGAAGAAGAAATTTCATACATACAAGAGGGAGCGGAAGCTCCAAGACTACTCATAGAGAGAGAATAAACTAGAGAGAGATGGACTCAAGAGTCTACATAAGAGAATATCTACAAGAGGGAGAGAAGGCTCATGGAAGAGGCTTGGGGAGACTAGAACTACAGCAACATAAGGCCTAATGGTGGAAGAGATTCTGATGAACAAGGGAGAGGAGGGCTTCTTTTATAGAGATTTTATTACCCTCCTTCACCCATTTAGAATTGCTGCCTGTAGATTCCTTTCCCCATCAATCACATAAGCACGTATGTCACCATCCATGTCCTTTTTGGCTACTCTTGCCATGTGTCCCATCAAAATATGCTCAAGACTCTTAAAATATTGAGAAAGTCAAGAGTCTCCTCACATGGAGCCCATAGGGACCCTCTCTTTTCCACATGTCCACATCCTCCTTATTCCACATAGGAGTTCTAGAAGGATTCCTCTTGACTTCACACTCCTCCACATGCCTTCCACACGCTTGGCATGTGGCCTCTCTTATATTATTGGAACACATGGACATGAGCCCACCTCTTTATATGACTCACTCTTCCTATTTTCTAAAAAACTCATAATATCCCATACACAAATAACTCTCACCCCATACCAAGGTATTTATAATTCATACCTATGGTATTTACAATGAGCCATTCCACTCATCCTCTCAATCCCATACAATATCATAGAAAATGAAATAAGTGAGAGCTGCTAGGCTATCACTTGATACTCAAACTCTTATCAAACATAGAGAAAAACAATATCAATGCCAAGTTAAAAATATTAATTTTTGGCGTCACATCTTTCCCCCCCAGCAGATCCTCTTTGGTACAGAGAGGGTCTGCTGGCCCTCAAGGTGGTCGAGCATAGAAGAATTTAAGGCGATACTCATTGGTGCATTCGGGTATCACCATGCCATCAACATCCTCAAGCTGATAGGTTCCATTCGTGACATTCATAAACATCCTTATGGAGGCGTGGCCAAAAGTAACCAATCTCTGCTTCTGTTGTGGAGTTAACCCTCGAGGAAACATGCCTTCTTCCACATATTGCTGAACATCTTGTAGTTTTGGCCATCCAGTGTCTACCCAAGAAACCACCCCCCGGTCTGGCACTATAATGGCTTTAGCTAACTCTTCTGCCCTTTGATTTTCTTTTCTGTTTATATGAACAAACTTGCAAAAATCGAAGCGACTACATTGTGCCATAGCCTTTTGATTAAGCTCCTTCAAATGAGGACTTCTTGTCTGGTAATGCCCTTGCATTTGCTTTATAATAAGCTGAGAATCTCCTCTTACTTCCAATTCTTTAACTTGACTTTGAAGACAACCCTCCAAACCAAGAATCAAAGCATTATACTCAGCTGCATTGTTAGTTGTGATACCTGGAAGCTCTTGTCCTCTTGCCCATACCTCTTGACCTTCAGGATTCATCAAGACTATCCCCCCGGCTCCTTGTTGGCATGAAGGACTAAAAGCCCCATCAAAATACAAAACAAAAGCTGTTGGTGGTGTATCCCTTTCATCTTTAATGTTCTGCTTACATTTCTTTCCTTCTCCTAGATCCTCCCGTCCTGTGAGCAAATCTGCCATAGTGGACCTAGTGGTATTTTCAGTGACAAAAGAGAAAGAGAACTCTTGAAGCTCTGACAACCATTTTGCAAATCTCCCCCCAGGATTAGGCTTGCGAACTAGATATGCTAATACAGACTGAGAGGTAAGGAAGAAAAATGGTCAAGGTAATAAATAGGAGCGAAACTTTCTGACAGAAAACACCAAAGAGAGAGCTTGCTGCTCCATTTCTTCATACCTTGTTTCCACATCTATAAGCTGTCGGCTGGCATAATAGATGGGTTGCATTCTACCTGCCTCTCCTTTTTGTAGCAATACAGCACCAACTGAATGCAAAGATACACTTGGATTTACATAAAAGTCTTGAGACCAATCAGGGGGCTTCAATATTGGGCCCTTACTCATGGCCTCCTTAAGTAGCTGGAAAGACTCTTGTTGCTCCACACCCCATTGGAAAGAAACTCCTTTTCTTGTTAACAAGTTCATGGGATGCACTATCTCTGTGAAATCATCACAAAAGCGTTGATAATACTTGCTCTTTCCTAGAATTCTGTGAACACCAGTGACACTCTCAGGACTTGGCAATGCCATGATTGCTTGAACCTTGTCAGGATCCATTTGCAAGCCTTCTTGAGACACAATATGCCCCAACAAGACTACTTTTGTTTGAGCCAAATGACACTTGCTAGGATTTAGACACCCTTTTGCTTCATCAATCCTAGCTAAGGCCATCTTTAACTTCTCCATGTGATCTATGCGTCGAGAATAAATGCAAAAATCATCCAAAAACACCCTTATGAACTTTCCCAAGTAAGGCTCCACGACTTGACTCATGAACCTTTGAAATGTAGCTGGTGCATTGGTCAACCCAAAAGGCATCACTCTGTAAGCAAAAACTCCCTAAGGTGTGACAAATGATGTTTTCTTTTGATCTTCCTCCCGAATACGAATTTGAAAGTACCCAGAATACCCGAATACCCATCACATACAGAATACATCTCATGCCCTGCTACTTGGTCTAGTATTTCATCTTGGAATGGCAAAGGAAAATGATCCCTCTTAGTGCATGCATTCAAAGGACGAAAGTCCACACAAACTCGCCACTTATTTCCTTTCTTTGGTGTGACAACTACAGGAGATATCCATTCTGATCATCAACAGGAAAGATGAATCCCGCCTCAAGTAGTTGTGTTACCTCTTTCTTTAATGCCTCAGCTTGGATCACCCCCAATCGCCTTAAGCGTTGCACAACTGGCTTGCTTTCTGGCTTCAACTCAATCTTGTGCTCCACAAGAGAGACTGGCCGAACCTGTGAATAGCTTGTTGCAAAGAGACATGGAAAATAATCTAGCATATCTAAGTATTGGAGCTTCTCACTACCTGATAGAGAATCACCAAGAAGCTCTTCATTGCGTTGGCGTCATTTAGTGTGCTCCACATCCTCCACATGAAGTGTCTCTACAGGATCTTCTTGCACCACCACCTTGTTCCTTCCTGACTCATCTCGATCAGCACCAAGACAAAGACCAAAGGCCACTCCTTCCACCTCACCCTCTGAGTTGGACTCCTCGGAGCTACACCCTGTCTCTTCTTCTTCATCGGTTAAGTCAGAGCTTGAACTCTCTGATGTTGAAGACTCCTCCTTAACAACTTCCTTTTTGCGGCTTCTGATGTTGTAGCGCACCTTCTTATCATTTCCCTGCAAAATCAATTCTCTAGTATCCCACTTTTGAACAGCCTTCACCTTGCGTAGCCAAGGCCTTCCCAAAATCAATGGATAGGCACGTGCATCTGGCTTGGTAGGGATCACCTGAAAAGTAGTCGGCACAGAAATTCCACATACATCCACTTCTAGATTCTTCACAACTCCCAAGGTCTTAACCCTAGTGTTGTCAGCCAATTTGATGCGATAAGGAGAGGTAGTACTAGAGTATTTTAAATCAGCATCTATCATGGTCTTCTCACTCATGACATTAATCGATGCACCTCCATCAATGTACACATTAGAAATCACTTGACCATCAATGATCACATCAACCACAGGTACATCATCACCAACATCTATATCTACCTTTTGAACAACAGGAATGGCACTTTTCTTCTTTTTCTTCTTTGACACTCTTGTGCTTGCTAGTTTTCCCCATTCCTTCCGTAGTTTTGGAGACAGAGCAAGTAATTGACCAAAGGTAATATGAGCTTCCTTTTCTTTAAGGTCGGACAACAAGTCATAGCTTTGAATTCCTTGTCCTAAAGGAAAGTCTGACTGGCTAATTCTCCTTCTAGATGCCTTCTTTTTCTTACTACGGTGTTCCTCTTCCTGATGTTCCTCATCTACTTCTTCCTTGCTTTCTTCTTCTTCTTTTGCTTTACCACGCCCCCGTTTAGCCATCATTACCTCTCTTTCCTCATCCCCTGAAGAAGCTTCTAACAAGGATACTTGTTTTTCTTCTTTCTTTCTCAATCTAGGACACTCGGGGTGATAGTGACCTTTTTCATTACATTCATAGCAAGTGACCCTACTCCTATCTCGAGGCCTATCTTCACTCTTTGGTGCTCTAGGTTGTCGTGCATTAACCAAATGCAATTTCAAATCAGCAAACTCTGCCATCAATTGGGAGATATTATGATCTAACTTAGAGGACTTTGGTACCTGAGGAGTGCCCCCATTACCTCCACCTTAGAAGTTGAAGCTGTTGAAGACACAAAAGAGGATTCGATCTTTAGAGAAGCTTCTTTCTTGGTTGCAATGCGAAGCGCCTCCATGTATGTTGTTGGATCTTTACTCATTACTTTTGAGCGAAGACGAGGCTCCAAAGCCATAACAAATTTGCTCATCTTTAAGTGCTTCATCCCTGAGAGACTTTGAGGGGCCGATGATGCAGATGCCACAGCTCGCAAAGCTGCCCTTTCATACTTTGTCCATAAAGTTTCATATCGGATTGCCAACACAGAGACCAACTCACCCTCTCCTTGACAGAACCGGTCCAATTGCAACATCAAAGCATTTGGCGACTCCACTGCCCCAAATCTCTGCTTCATTGCTGCCACCACTTGGTCCTAGTCCTCCTTGGTAGAGTCCGGCAAGGTCTCATGCCAACTCAAGGCTACACCTTCAAGAAAATCAGGCAAAATCTCCGCCTGATCCTTCATGGACCATCCAGAAAGCCGGCATTCTCGAACAAAATCCCGAAGATAAGACTCCGGGTCTTCCCCTTGGGTCCCTCGAAACACTGGAATCTTCACCATGATGAAACACAAAAAGGAAACACCAAGATCCAAATAATATCCCAAACAAGATCTGAACAAGATCCCACAGAGCCTTAGTATACCAAGACCAACTTATTATGCATAACCACTTGTTGAAAACCCTCCACAATGTGATCCTCAACAAAATCTTCAAAAATAAGTGACCAACCAGCACCATGAAAACATTGTGTATACATGCATTCTAAAATCACCCTTCTCACAATAGGAAGTGCACATAAAAGCTTCAAGATATTGTAATCTTCATCATTTGCATAGCAAAAGAAGTTGAAAGCATTAAGAATCACCACTCCACTGTTATAGTTGAAAACTACCCAAAGACTCAACTCTTCTTCACACCAAGCTGCCAGTGCATGGAACAATCCCCAATCTATCGTTGTGCCTGCTGCCGGTGTTGTCGATTCACCAACATATTCAACAGTGCAAACATAAAGGATATTATCATGGTGACTGTGCGAATAGCTTGAGCATCACCTTCACACTCTTCAAGTTCTCTTAAATGGGTTGCAATCTCTTTTAATGGAGTTCTTCCAGGCATCTTCTTTATCTCATCAAAACACATGCCTCTTCTAGGCATAACATGCAATCAAGTACACCCGAGACCGTTTAGTAAGGTGGGATGAATCCAATACCAAACATACCCGGCGTCTCCACCAAAAGATGTGACATGAAGTTGGGGGTAATAAACTTCACGCACCTCTTCACTTCCTGCTGCTTTCGAACTGACAGCCAAAGATATTTATCATTGAGAATGGGACATTAGAAAGAAGCTTTTATGCCAAGATACCACACCATACTTTCCTCTCTCAGATGAGAACGAAGATGGTAACATCCCAAGTGATGTTGTAATCAAGCATAGGGAGAAGGAAAGGATCAGCAGAGGCCATAATCTCAGCGAGCCAGTCTGCAGCAAAGAGAAGAGCGATACGTTGTTGAAAGAAGATCTTGCGGCTCAACATGACATGAACTGATATACATCGAGGAGTTTGAAGGGGCTGATTAGGTCGGATGGGTAGATTCCGAGGAAACATTGCACCTCCTTCATAGACACCTTTACACTTAGCTCAAAACACTCTACAAACTGTCATTAGACACAGAGGCCTATAACTTTCAGTAGAGACATGATATCAGAGGTTCAAGCAAACAAAGAGATGCGCCTTGAGATGGGCTTCGCGCTGATATAAGTTTCATTGAAAACAGATAGACGGTTGAAGAGATATGGACAGTTTACTGGAAGGGAGTAAAAACTGTCATAAAAACAGACTGTCAAACACAGAGACCCATAACATTTTGCAGCAGTATCTGATTCAAGATCTAAGCACATAGAGACATGCTCCTTAAAGAGAGCTTCGTGCTTATATATGTTTCGTAAGAAACAGAGAAGCGGTCAAAAAGTTATGGACAGTTTACTAGACGGGGGTAAAAACTGTCGTGAAAACAGATTGTCAGACACAGAGACTCATAACTTTCTTGAAGCAGTATCTGATTCAAGATCTGATCACATACAAACATGCGCCTTGAAGAGAGCTTCGTGCTGATATAAATTTCATTGCAATCGGACTACCAAGCAGAAAGTTATAAGAAAAACACTAACAGGGGGTCAAACTGTCATGAAAACTACCCTCCACCCAGGCTAATTTCGCCTGAGCAGGATGTTCCCTCAAGACTCCACCTTCATCAACGATCCACCCCTCATAGATTTCGCCTAGAAGAGGGGAAGAAGTTTGCATGGTGGCTCGGGAAACAGAGGGACCATGTGTGCACAGTGAGCAGCCGAATAGAAAGAACTTTTAAGGCTTTGAAAGAAAGAAAAGGGAAGGGACACTCAAGAGAGAGAACTTGAACTGACCTTCATTACAAATAGAGTGAGAATCCACTCCAACACTACAAACACAAGGGAGAAGAAGAGGTTTCATACATACAAGAGGGAGCGGAAGCTCCAAGACTACTCATAGAGAGAGAATAAACTAGAGAGAGATGGACTCAAGAGTCTACATAAGAGAATATCTACAAGAGGGAGAGAAGGCTCATGGAAGAGGCTTGGGGAGACTAGAACTACAGCAACATAAGGCCTAATGGTGGAAGAGATTCTGATGAACAAGGGAGAGGAGGGCTCCTTTTATAGAGATTTTGTTACCCTCCTTCACCCATTTACAATTGCTGCCTGTAGATTCCTTTCCCCATCAATCACATAAGCACGTATGTCACCATCCATGTCCTTTTTGGCTACTCTTGCCATGTGTCCCATCAAAAGATGCTCAAGACTCTTAAAATATTGAGAAAGTCAAGAGTCTCCTCACATGGAGCCCATAGGGACCCTCTCTTTTCCACATGTCCACGTCCTCCTTATTCCACATAGGAGTTCTAGAAGGATTCCTCTTGACTTCACACTCCTCCACATGCTTGGCATGTGGCCTCTCTTATATTATTGGAACACATGGACATGAGCCCACCTCTTTATATGACTCACTCTTCCTATTTTTTAAAAAACTCATAATATCCCATACACAAATAACTCTCACCCCATACCAAGGTATTTATAATTCATACCTATGGTATTTACAATGAGCCATTCCACTCATCCTCTCAATCCCATACAATATCATAGAAAATGAAATAAGTGAGAGCTGCTAGGCTATCACTTGATACTCAAACTCTTATCAAACATAGAGAAAAACAATATCAATGCCAAGTTAAAAATATTAATTTTTGGCGTCACACTAGTATAGGCATCTTTTGTGATGTGATAAAGAAGATGCCTAAAAGAACCCCGTTAGAAGAGATTGCAGCCCGTTTAAGAGAACTAGAAGATTGTGAAGGTGATGTTCAAGCTATTCACATGGTCATCATGATCATATCCTTTATGTTTACATTGTTGAATATGTTGGTGAATCGACAATGCCGTCAGCAGGCAAAATGATAGATCGGGGATTGTTTCATGCACTGGCAGCTTGGTGTGAAGAAGAGTTGAGTCTTTGGGTAGTTTTTGACTATAACAGTGGAGTGGTGATTCTCAATGCTTTCAACTTCTTTTGCTATGCAAATGAGGAAGAGTACAATATCTTGAAGCTGTTATGTGCACTTCCAATTGTCAGCAGGGTGATTCTTGAATGCATGTATACACAATGTTTTCATGGTACTGGTTGGTCACTTATTTTTGAAGATTTTGTTGAGGATCACATTGTAAAGTGTTTTCAACAAGTGGTTATGCATAATAAGTTGGTCTTGGTATACTAAGGCTCTGTGGGATCTTGTTTGGGATATTATTTGGATCTTGGTGTTTCCTTTTTGTGTTTCATCATGGTGAAGATTCTAGTGTTTCGAGGGGCTCAAGGGGAAGACCCAGAGTCTTATCTTCGGGATTTTGTTCGAGGATGCCGGATTTTTGGATGATCCATGAAGGATTGGGTGGAGATTTTGCATGATTTTCTTAAAGGTGTTGTGAAGAAAGTGGGAGAGAGGGAAGGAGTCTCACTTGCAGCTTTCTCACATACACAATGGGGGAATACACACAAAGGTGGAGGCTGAAAACAGTTTTCCTCTTCTTAGTTGTGAAAGCCAAAAGAACTCTAGTACAAAGAAATAGAAGAACCCTATATGTGGGTCTCAAACCAAACTTAACTAACTAAGTTGGCATACTAACTGAGCCACAAACTAGAGTAGATAAGGATAGCTGTCATCCAGCTATTATTCATGGGCGGTGTACCAACCGCATCTGCAGCTAACAAGTCGGTGACATAAATGCACAATGATCACCCTGGCATATCACGAGTGGAGCTCGATATCTCAACACTCCCCCTCGAGCTCAATCCCAATTCCTGCACACCAAGCAGGTCTCTGAACTTGCACAGCTTCTCTGTGCCCAATGCCTTCGTGAATATGTCATCTACCTGATCCTCTGTGCTGACATAAACTAGATCAATAAGACCTAGAAGAACCTTCTCCGACACATAGTGATAATGCACCTCAATGTGCTTTGTTCTAGCATGATAGACTGGGTTATTTGCCAAGTGTATACTGCTCATGTTGTCATAATAAATGACAACTGGCCCATTTGTAGACTGATGCATATCATATAGTAGCTTATGCAACCAAGCCACGTCACATGCAGCCATTGCTGCACCCCTGTACTCAGCCTCTGTGCTCGGACAAGGCAACTGTAGGCTATTTCTTGCTGCTCCAAGTGACTGCAGCACTCCCAAAAGAGAACACATATCCACTGGTAGATCATCTATCAGAAATACTACCAGCCCAATCAGCATCAGTGTATCCATGCAACTGTATTTGAATCCCAGCCTCATAAAATAGTCCATACTGCAATGTGGACTTCACATACCTGAGTATGCGTCTAGCCGCATCCAAATGCGGTTTCCTTGGAGCCTGCATAAATTGACTTACCAATCCAACAGCATAGCTCAAATCTGGCCTGGTAATAGTCATATAAATCAAACTTCCTACTATGCGTCTGTACATAGTAGGGTCTTCCAGAAGCTCACCTGCATCTGCGCTCAGCTTCACATTCTGCTCTAAAGGAACTGAAATAGGCTTACAGCCTGTCATCCCATATTTGGACAGCATGTCCAATCCATACTGCCTTTGCAAGAGCTGTATCCCACTTGGTGATCTAATCACCTCAATGCCCAAGAAATAACGGAGCTCTCCCAAATCCTTCATCTCACACTTCTGCTTCAATAGCATTTTCACATGAAGGATATCTTCATCACTATCACCTGTGATGATCAAATCATCAACATAAATGACAAGCAGCATAATACCTTTCTTTGTTTTTCTCACATAAAGTGAGAAATCTGCCTTGGAAATCTGAAAACCAATAGTGACAAGATCTTGTCAGACCATGCTCTAGGTGCTTGCTTCAAGCCATACAAGGCTTTCTTCAACCTGTAAACAAGAATAGCATGAACATAACCTGGTGGCTACTCCATAAAGACCTCTTCTTGCAAATCACCATGCAAGAAGGCATTCTTTACATCCACCTGATGTAAAGACCATCCCTTTGATGCAGCCATAGCAATGACTGCTCTTACGGTTGCCATCCTTGCAACCGGACTGAATGTTTCTTTATAATCAATGCCATATGTCTGTGCATACCCCTTGACAACTAATCTTGCCTTGTATCTATTCACAGAACCATCTGCATTGTGCTTCACCTTATAAACCCACTTACAGCCAATTGCATTCTTGTCTTTAGGCAAAGGCACCAATTCCCATGTAGCATTTTCTTCCAAGGCATCCATTTCTTCATCCATGGCTTTCTCCATTTTTCTTTTCCCATGGCTTGCTCAAAAGAAGTGGGTTCTGGTTCCTGTATCACTTTGACCATATAGGCATAGTGAATGGCTGTAAATCCATCATATTTCAGCCTATCCACAGGATATCTAGCTCTGGTAGACCTACACAAAATAGGCTCACTTCCAGGTGCTCTCAAAACATCCCTGGTCTTCCTTACTCGAGGTGTAACAATAGAAGGAATACCCAACTCATCATCAATGCTCTATTGTGACCCACTGGATTCACCATCCACATAAGAGTGACTTGCATTCACATCAAACATGGGCTGATCTACCTTCTCTTTTCCTTTTCGTGATACCGGCATACCACTATCTGCATTGCTTTGCGGAGATTCTCCTGATCTCAATCTGCCTGTCCATGGCGAAGTATGTGAACCACTGCTAGAGGACACTGCAGGTCCACTAATATTTTGTGATTGCTGCTGTGAATTCTGTGCAGCATTACCATTTTGTGCATCTACATCAATCATCACATTTACTGGTTTATACCAGCTGCTTATCTCATAAAAAACAACATCTCTGCTCACTGTAAACTTACAAGTAGAAGGGTTATAGCATCTATACCCTTTCTGCTGCAGAGAATAACCAATAAAGATGCACTTCTCAGCTTTTGGATCCAACTTGGACCTCAACTCATCTGGCACATGAACATAGGCAATGCAACAAAAAATTTTCGAATGAGAAATATCTGGTTTCCTACCAGTATACATCTCCTCTGGCGTCATGCCATGTATTGCTACAGTGGGAGTCCTGTTCATTATGTAAACTACTGTAGCAACTGCTTCAGCCCAATAATAATCTGGAAGGTCTTTTTCATTTAGCATGGCCCGAGATACCTCTCTAATATGCCTGTTTTTCCTTTCTGCAAGTCCATTTTGTTGTGGGGTATGACTGCATAAATATTGCTGCTTTATGCCATGCTCCTACAGGAACCTTGCAGACTCATTTGAGAGGTACTCTCCCCCTCCATCTGACTTTAGGCATTTTATTTACAAGCCTATTTATTTTTCAACCATAGCTTTAAAAGCTTTGAAGTGCCCAAACACTTCACTTTTCTTTTTCATAAAATACACCCAAACTTTTCTGCTGTAGTCATCAATAAAAGTGACAAAATAATGACAGCCTCCAATAGATGCAGCTTTAGTAGTCCACACATCAGAGTGGATTAATTCGAATGGCTTCTTACTCTCTTGAACATGCCTAGGAAATGGTTTCTTTGCCTATTTTCCAAATTGACAGGCTTCACAAACCTTATGCATTTCTGCAACCTTGAATTTAGGCAATCCTGCAACAATGTTTTGGGCCTGCATCGATTTAAGTCACTGAACATTAACATGACCAATGCGTTTATGCCAGATATCAATATCTGCAACTCCACCGGTCCCATGTGCAAACATTGCTGCACTTAATTCAGGCATGTCCGCATCCAATGTAAACATCCTGCCCTTCTTCTTTCCTTTTGCTATTAAGCGACCGTTATTTTTCATATCCTCAACAAAGCATCCATGAGGATTAAATCTGACGTGCAAGCCCTGCTCAACCATTTGACCAACAGAAACCAGGTTCTTGGTGATATTCGGGACATGAAATACATCAGACAGGTATTTCTTTTTCCCATCCTGCATAGACAAAGGAATTTTATCAATCTGCACAATAGGATGTGCAGTATCATCACCAGTCTCCACAAATCCTGGTTTTTCCATTTTTCTTGCATCCTGCATCCATTCTGCATGACCTGTCATGTGGTTTGATGCACCTAAGTCAACATACCATACATCATTTCATTCTTCTGCATTTTTCACAGAATTGGTCATGTGCTGCACCATAAATAGATGCTCATTTCTGTCATCACCCTGTCTACTAGAAGATGCTTAATTGCCTTGCTGCAATTTTCCATTCATAATGTCATTCTGCTTTTTGTAGCAGTCTTTAGCCATATGACCACAGTAGTAGCATTCAACATTGCTGTTTGCATTTTGGCCTCTCTGCCATCCACCACGGCCTCTTTGGCTCCCCCTGCCTCTAGAGTTACCACATCCTCCTCCATAGGACAGGTTTTCTTGAGTTTGCTGCATATTTTGATTTCTACACGGCCTCCAAATTGGCCTCCTCTACCTCTGCCTCTACCTCTTCCAGCATTTGAGTAGAAGACAGTTTCTTTTGAAGTTCCTCCTGAAGAAGATGCACCACCATTTCTCTGCTCTTCAGAAATTAGAAGAGCAAACAACTCCTCAAAATCAGTAAATTTTTCACGGACTGCAATGGATGTCCGGAACTGTGCATAATCCTTTCCTAGACCATTCAAGGTCACAGAAACTAGATCATCATCTTCCACTGGCGACCCAATGGAAGCAAGTGCATCTGCAATTTTCTTCACCTTCATGTGGTAGTCATTGATGCTCATATTTTCTCTCTGCACATTGTGCAACTCCTGCTTGAGCTGCATTTTCCTGGCTTGCGTATTTGTGCTGTATATTTTTGCCAAAGTATCCCATGCCTCTTTTGGCGTACTTGCATCTTGAATATGCACAATCATAGAATCCGAAATACTGATAGAAAGCCAGTACACATAACTTTTCTGGCTCTCTCATGCCATCCTTTAAATGCCTGCATTTCCTGTTGATTGGGAACATTAGGAAGAATTGGTTCTTCTTCATTTCCTGTAATGAACTCCCAATAGCCTTTTCCCATAAGGAAATTCATCATTCGAAACTTCCATGCTTGGAAGTTGTTCTTGTCAAGCTTTTCGGTGACAATCTGTGAAAGAGAATCAAACACCATTGTAGAACAGTGCAAAATATTCTGTCACTGCAAAAAACACAACTTTTGCCTCACATGGGCAAATCTGCAAAACTGACGAAAGTGGTATTTGACCACACAGTCACTTCCTAGTGATGATTTTGCATCAACAGGCAATAAGGATGATTCTGTAGCTCCCAGTATCTCTGCGCATAGGCATACGATGCAATTTTATGCGGCAACTTTTCATCGACCTGCAAAGCAGTGGTCGCACAGCAAAAACAGGGCCTTTTTCTAAGTGCTTGCGAAGAACTTAAAAGGACATATGTAAAAAGCGGACGGGACACAAGGTGTTTGAGGAGCACATCATACACATGCTAGATACAATGCAGGTCAGTGGTGCCTAAACTAGCCCAATGGTTGTTTGTGATTGAGCTTTGGGATAGTTTACTTGTTTCATTTCTGAAACCAGGCTTGGGACTAAATGTGATTGTCCTAAACCAGCCAAGTGGTTGGAACATCATGCAATCGTAGAGGCTGATTCAGCTCAATCGCCAGTTATGTGATTGTCCTAAACTAGTGTGGTCTAACAAACATTAGCTATTGTCTAGCCCAGTGGCATGGTTGAGCAGAAATTAACACCAATATATTTTGCAATAGAATAGCAATATATTGTTATTTTACTAAACCAGCCCTGTGGTTGGAACCTCATGTAAACATGGCTGCTTCTGGTCAATCACCAGTTATGTGATTGTCCTGAACCAGTGTGGTTGAATAGAAATTAGTTATTGACCAGCCCGATGGTTAAAATTATTGTGTTTCTTAGTACTTAAATTCATTAAATTTAATTTCCTGCTATTCAGGTCATATACCACTATTTTAGACCGGGATGGCTTGGACTTAATGTGATTGTCCTAAACCAGCCCGGTGCTGGACAAACAATTCACAACAAAAAAAGAGTAGTACTAACATAAATTGTGATTGAAATTGTGAAATTAAGAAATGAAAAGCAATATATTGTTATTTTCTAATTGTGAAATTCAGAAATGAAAAGCGAAACCATGCTATAGGAGAAGTTTCCAGGGCTCCATGCCTGGAGTGAGACCCCTGACTATCAATGTGCCCAATAGGGCTCTGCTCTGCATCTCTGGATCTATAATACCCAGGCCTCCCTGTGCCTGTGGTAGTATCACTGTCTGCCATGCAACTCTAGCTCTGGTGTTGCAAGTGCCATCTGATCCTACCCAAAGGAAGTTATGCACCAAGCATCTCAACTGTCCCATGCGACCCCTATGAAAACACTAGCAAGAGGCTATATACTAGGCTATGGCCAAATGGCCAATAGGAACTGGTTAGCCACCAAGGCCTTGCCTGCCAGAGAGAGTTTGGCTGAGCTCCAGTAAAGAAGCTTGTGCCTCATGCCAATAACCACCGCATTGGTTTTGTTAAATCCCATAACGAATCCCCACATCCACAAATCCATTCATTTTGTAATAATAGAAGCAAACCACCGTGCTGGTGGCTGTTAATATCCTAGAGCAACCAACCACCATGCTGGAAATTACTTATCCTACACTACTACCGTGCTATTCCTCCACTATTGTCATGCTATCGTAAAATTTATTGCACAATGCTATACTAAAATAGTCCCCTTTAGACTGGTTATCTTTAGCCACCATCAGATTTCAAACCACCGGGCTACTTAAAATATTTAAGTACTAACATGGAAGTAGGTTGACACAAAATCAGCTATTACGAGCACCATAGATCATGGATGATGGCAGGCTAAGAAAGTCCACGAAATGTCTGCAAGATTTTTACTTTTTCAAAATACAACATTTTGCGGCTCAAGGAAATTCCAAACTCCCAACTATCTTATCAACCTCTCTATAGCAAGCATCTCCCAGCTCTTTAGGCCAGTCTAATTGTTAACTCTGTGGCAACAAGGTCCAGAAGTACAGTCTAGGACAACAACTATGAGAGCATTGTGTGTGTAGAGTAGCGGCAAAGCTCCGCTTGTAATATCTTGATCCTGAAAGATGGTATGATAAATCTAAAAGGATGAGAATAGCCAAAATCCTCTCTAGAAAAGATGCAATCATACTTGCAAAATCAGGATCTAGAGAGAGAAAGACTAAAAACCTACACTTTCTAAGGTCTCTCCACTTTGTGTAGAGACCCAAAAGGTCCCCCCCAAAAGTGGAGGGACTCCTGTCCAAAAGGTCTCCTACAAAAGAGGTCCCACCACAAAGGTACCTACGGATTGTGTAGAGACCAACATGTATAAATATATCTCAATGGAATGAAGCTCCCACTCTTTGGGGTTCAGTGTTCAAGCTCACTATTGTGTTCATGCGATTGATCTCTATTGTGTCCATGCTCTCTTACAGTATCGTGTTCTAGCATGCCCTTACCCTTGCACTTTCTACCCTTGTACTCCCTCCTCCTCCTCTTTCCTTGTCCTTCCTCCCTCCTCCTCCTCCTCCTCCTCCCTCATCCTTCTCCTCCATCTCCTCCTCCTCCCTCACCGTTGTACTCCCTCTTCCTCCTCCTTCCTCCTCCTTCCTCCCTCCTCCTCCTCCTCCCTCATCCTTCTCCTCCTTCTCCTCCTCCTCTCTCCTCCTCCTCCTCCCTCTTCCGCTTTCTCCCTCATCCTTCTCCTCCATCTCCTCCTTCTCCCTCCTCCTCCTCCTCCTCCTCCGATCTCCTTCTCCCTTCTCCTCCTCCTCCCTTCTCCTCCCTTCTCTTCGTTCTCCTTCCTTGTCCCTCCTCCTCAACCCTTACCCCTCGAATCTGCGAAGGAGACTAGCTCTCCACTCCTCAACCTTGGACTCCTCCTAAAGCGTGCAACCCCCTCTTAACCCTGGAACTCCTCGTTAACTCTCTCAACCCTGTCTCCATTTCTAACCCTAAAATCCCCTTCTAAAACCTTAAACTCTCGTGGAGGCGAGAGCCTCCATCAATCGTTATAATCAAGCCCGCTTTCTCATTCACGCGCACATGAGATTTGATTTCCATGCTTTAGCCTACACCTCTCACTGGAACATGACCCGAGGACCTATGCTACAACGAGCAATGACACGACTGTAGGTGACCAACACCCTCGAAACCTGCACTTGGGTAAAATAGAGACAACATTTGGTGTCGCTATTGGGGAGGTTAGCGCCTGAAGTGAAAGCGGAGCACGTGCTTGCATGTGTGAAAAAGAACCCCCTTTAAAAAACCATTCAAGATACATCCCTCAAGGCAAAGGAGTGAAAAAATGCTTCCAAATAATGCAAAAGGATAGTGTTGACATACAAATTCACATTAATACACTAAACACTCGAAATTAACCCTTCCCCCCACATCCTACGAAAGCAACACCAACCCCCCTCATTTCTTTTCCCACACTTTTGCTACCCACTCCCTTCTCCAAATTCCGTTAAGCCTCCATATTTTCCGTCTATCACTATTTTCCGTCCTCCAACTTCCGTCCACGATTTCCACCACCACCACCACCACCACCACTTTTTTCGCTGTCAGCCCCCCCTCCACCACCACTTTTTTTGTCATCCCCTCTTCCATCTCCATCTCCACCTCCCATGATCTTCCTCCCCACCACCTCCACTTTTTCTGTCCATGCCCCATCTCCCCCACTCAAGGTAACCATCCTTTTTCCCTTCACCATCTCTCTACCTCTCTCTACACCCCATCTCCCCTTTCCCCCCTCCACCTCCATCCCCCATTTTCTCTACCCCCCATCTCCTCCACCCCCCATCTCCATCACCCTCCACTCCACCATCTCTCTACCTCTCTATCCCCATCACCTTCCCCTCCACCATCTCTCTACCTCTCTCTATAGCCCATCTCCCCCTCCACCTCCACCATCTCTCTACCTCTCTCTACATCCCCATCTCCCCTTTTCTCCCTCCATCTCCCCATTCCCCCACCTCCACCTCCCACCTTCACCTCCCCCCTCTCCACCCCCCCACCACCACCTCCACCTCCCACCCTTTTCCCCCTCCACCTCCACCCCCCATCTCCTACACACCCCATCTCCACACCCCCCTTCCTCCCCCCACCCTCTCCACCCCCCCTTTTCCTCCTCTCCCCAACCCCAACCCCGCCCCCCCCCCTTCTCCTCCCCCATCCTGTCTCCACCTCCACCCCCTCTTCAATGGAATGAAGCTCCCACTCTTTGGGGTTCAGTGTTCAAGCTCACTATTGTGTTCATGCGATTGATCTCTATTGTGTCCATGCTCTCTTATAGTATCGTGTTCTAGCATGCCCTTACCCTTGCACTTTCTACCCTTGTACTCCCTCCTCCTCCTCTTTCCTTCTCCTTCCTCCCTCCTCCTCCTCCTCCTCCTCCCTCATCCTTCTCCTCCATCTCCTCCTCCTCCCTCACCGTTGTACTCCCTCTTCCTCCTCCTTCCTCCTCCTTCCTCCCTCCTCCTCCTCCTCCCTCCTCCTTCTCATCCTTCTCCTCCTCCTCTCTCCTCCTCCTCCTCCCTCTTCCTCTTTCTCCCTCATCCTTCTCCTCCATCTCCTCCTTCTCCCTCCTCCACCACCTCCTCCTCCTCCTCCTTTGATCTCCTTCTCCCTTCTCCTCCTCCTCCCTTCTCCTCCCTTCTCTTCGTTCTCCTTCCTTGTCCCTCCTCCTCAACCCTTACCCCTCGAATCTGCGAAGGAGACTAGCTCTCCACTCCTCAACCTTGGATTCCTCCTAAAGCCTGCAAGCCCCTCTTAACCTTGGAACTCCTAGTTAACTCTCTCAACCCTGTCTCCCTTTCTAACTCTGAAATCCCCTTCTAAAACCTTAAACTCTCGTGGAGGCGAGAGCCTCCATCAATCATTATAATCAAGCCCGCTTTCTCATTCACGCACACATGAGATCTGATTTCAATGCTTTAGCCTACACCTCTCACTGGAACATGACCCGAGGACCTATGCTATACTTGTGAACACCTATGCTACAACGAGCAACGACACGACTGTAGGTGACCAACACCCTCGAAACGTGCACTTGGGTAAAACAGAGACAACATTTGGTGTCGCTGTTGGGGAGGTTAGTGCCTGAAGTGAAAGCGGAGCACGTGCTTGCATGTGTGAAAAAGAACCCCCTTCGAAAAACCATTCAAGATACATCCCTCAAGGCAAAGGAGTGAAAAAATGCTTCCAAATAATGCAAAAGGATAGTGTTGACATACAAATTCACATTAATACACTAAACACTCGAAATTAACCCTTCCCCCCACATCCTATGAAAGCAACACCAATCCCCCTCATTTCTTTCCCCACACTTTTGCTACCCGCTCCCTTCTCCAAATTCCGTTAAGCCTCCATATTTTTCGTCTACACTATTTTCTGTCCTCCAACTTCCGTCCACGATTTCCACCACCACCACCACCACCACCACCACCACTTTTTTCGCTGTCAGCTCCCCCTCCACCACCACTTTTTTTGTCACCCCCTCTTCCATCTCCATCTCCACCTCCCATGATCTTCCTCCCCACCACCTCCACTTTTTGTGTCCATGCCCCATCTCCCCCACTCAAGGTAACCATCCTTTTTCCCTTCACCATCTCTCTACCTCTCTCTACACCCCATCTCCCCTTTCCCCCCTTCACCTCCATCCCCCATCTTCTCTACCCCCCATCTCGTCCACCCCCCATCTCCATCACCCTCCACTCCACCATCTCTCTACCTCTCTATCCCCATCACCTTCCCCTTCACCATCTCTCTACCTCTCTCTATAGCCCATCTCCCCCTCCACCTCCACCATCTCTCTACCTCTCTCTACATCCCCATCTCCCCTTTTCTCCCTCCATCTCCCCTTTCCCCCACCTCCACCTCCCACCTTCACCTCCCCCCTCTCCACCCCCCCACCTCCACCTCCACCTCCCACCCTTTTCCCCCTCCACGTCCACCGCCCATCTCCTCCACACCCCATCTCCACACCCCCCTTCCTCCCCCCACCCTCTCCACCCCCCCCTTTTCCTCCTCTCCCCAACACCCCCCCCTTCTCCTCCCCGTCTCCACCTCCACCCCCTCTTCCCCCCCCGCCCCACCCCATCTCGACCTCCAACCCCCCACCTCCACCTCCACCATCATCCCCACCCCCTCTCCACCTCCACCCCCCCTTCTCTTTCCTCCACACCCTCTTTTTTTTTTCTTCTCTCTCTTTTCGTTCCCCCCCCTTCCCTCTCTCTCTCTCTCTCTCTCTCTCTCTCTCTCGTGGGTCACTCCTCTCCAATCAGATAACAAAGGGCTTATTAAGCCCTTGCCTTAAGGCAAGGCAAGGCTTGCCCGGCGGTGACGTGCGCAATGCCCACTCGCCAATGACGATGACGTGCTAGCCCCACGCCCCGCCTGCAACGGCGGAGCCCACCCAACGCTCGACCACGGGGCCTTAGCCACCGGGCCTTAAGGGCTTAGGGGCTTAAGGCCTCTAATACCTTATCCCCCCCTTATGGTCGCGGGCCTCCTGCCCCCTCCTGCATTTTTGAAACTCCCCCCACCAAAAAAAGAAAAAAGAAAAAAAGAGAGGTTAAGTTAACCGTAGTTAGGTTAGTTTTGATCTAGGTTAGGTTAGATTTTACCAAGGCTAGTTAGGTTAAATCTAACCATGGTTAGTTTATATTAACTGGGAGATGGTTAGATTAACTGGACGGTTAGGCTAGCTTAACCTTGATTAGTGTTATAGTTAGGTTAGAGACTAACTACCAGTTATATTAATTAGATTGGGCCAGTTAGGTCAATTGAGCTAGGTCAGTTACTCCCCCTCAGTTAGACTTAAAGTCCATTCACACTTAGACATAAAGACCAAAGGGTCCCTAAATTCCCCTATTTTTGAGGGTCCATATCTTGTCCGTTTGGGACCGGAATGGGACCCAAATTGAACCACAACTTCACACACGAAACCATTGAGCTACGAGAACTTTTTCCAGCCAATCCCACACCATCTAGGCATCCATAACACACGTCAATTTGTGCCCCTATGTGGGTCCCTCTTTTGCATTAAGTCGCTCATAAGATTCCATCGAGACCTCCGATTGACAATCTGTTTGCACCAGCACATTTTCCCACTCACGTGAGGTATTCCTAGGCACATTTTTAACACGATGATCCCTACGACACTAACACATCTCTAACCCCCTTAACAAATTTTACTCCTTCTTTGGGAGCCCGTATCATGGCTGTTCGAAGACCAAATCGCACCCAATGATGCCAAGATTCACTCATGCAACATCCAATCTCAAATGATAATTTTCAAATATTTGAACCATCGTTTTCAATCTTGGTAGTCGCCATTATGTAGGCACTGATTTTGACTTGTTGATTGCATATTTTTGCCATTAATGGGCTACGAAGGTCGAAATCATTTGCGAATTTCAAAGTCAAAGGCACTCACTTGAAAGATACACTTAAGCATTATGTATGCACCTCAGATCTAGACGAAGAGATCTAGACGAAGACTAGCCCCTGCATACTTTCATGAGCTTTCTTCGGCCCGCGATGCTCTTTAAGAATTCAACCTCTCACCATCGACAAGCAGCATGGAGGACATAACAATTGAAGAAGTAATAAGTGGCGACGATCAAAATCCTTCAGGACACCTTAAAGAACAATGCAACTGCAACAACAACAATAATGGCAGATGACACTTTGGTAAATTGGAAATGCCAAAGTACAATGGATGAGGGGACCCCGCCAGGTTCCTTCAACTCTTCGATGCAGCATGTTGTGTTGGAGGCGACCGGTCAAATGAAACCAAAGCTGCGATGGCCCTAACCAATGAGGCTTTGGAATGGTACTGTGACATGAAGTTGGGGGTAATAAACTTCACGCACCTCTTCACTTCTTACTGCTTTTGAACTGAGTGACAAAGATATTTATCATTGAGAAAGGGACATTAAAAAGAAGCTTTTATGCCAAGATACCACACCATACTTTCCTCTCTTAGATGAGAATGAAGATGGTAACATCCCAAGTGATGTTGTACTCAAGCATAGGGAGAAGGAAAGGATCAGCAGAGGCCATAATCTCAGCAAGCCGGTCTACGTCAAAGCAAAGAGTGATATGTTGTTGAAAAACATCTTGCGGCTCAACATGACATGAATTGATATATATCGAGGAGTTTGAAGGGGCTGATTGGGTTGGATGGATAGGTTCCGAGGAAACATTGCACCTTCTTCATAGATACCTTTACACTTAGCTCAAACACTCTGCAAACTGTCATTAGACCTAGAGGCCTATAACTTTCAGTAGAGACATGATACTAAAGATTCAAACACATATAGAGATGCGCCTTGAGATGGGCTTCGCCTGATATACATTTCGTAAGAAACAAAGAGGCTGCCAAAAAGTTATGGGCGGTTTACTAGACGGGGGTAAAAACTATCATGAAAACAGATTGTCAAACACAAAGGCTCATAACTTTTTGCTATAGTATCTGATTCAAGATCTAATAACACAAAGACATTCGCCTTCAAGAGAGCTTCGTGCTGATATAAGTTTCATCAAAATCGGACTAACGAGCGGAAAGTTATGAGCAAAACACTAACAGGGAGTCAAACTATCATGAAAACTGCCCTCCACCCATGCTAATTTCACTTGAGCAGGATGCTCCCTCAAGACTCCACCTTCATCAACGATCCACCACTCATAGATTTTGCCTAGAATAGGGTAACTCCCTTGGTGGCTCGGGAAATGGATGGACCATGTGTGTGTAATGAGCGGCTGAATAGAAAGAACTTTTAAGGCTTTGAAAGAAAGAAAAGGGAAGAGAGACTCAAGAGAGGGAATACAAAGTGACCGTCATTGGTCAATAGAGTGAGACTCCACTCTAATGCAACTCAAAATACTACAAACACAAGGGAGAAGAAGAGGTTTCATATGTACAAGAGGGAGCGGAAGCTCCAAGACTACTAGTACATTGAGAGAGAATGAACTAGAGAGAGATAGACTCAAGAGTCTACATAAAAGAATATCTACAAGAGGGAGAGAAGGCTCATGGAAGCAGCTTGAGGAGACTAGAGCTATAGCAACATGAGGCCTAATGGTGGAAGAGATGATGAACAAGGGAGAGGAGGGCTCCTTTTACAGAGATTTTATCACCCTCCTTCACCCATTTACAATTGCTGCCTATAGATTCCTTTCCCCATCAATCACATAAGCGCACATGTCACCATCCATGTCCTTTTTGGCTAATCTTGCCATGTGTCCCATCAAAAGATGCTCAAGACTCTTAAAATATTGAGAAAGTCAAGAGTCTCCCCACATGGAGCCCATAGGGACCCTCTCTTTTCCATATGTCCACATCCTCCTTATTCCACATAGGAATTCTAGAAGGATTCCTCTAGACTCCACACTCCTCCACATTCCTTCTACATGCTTGGCATGTGGCCTCTCTTATATTATTGGAACACATGGACATGAGCCCACCTCTTTATATGACTCACTCTTCCTATTTTCTAAAAACCCCATAATACCCCATACACAAATAACTCTCACCCCATACCAAGGTATTTATCATTCATACACATGGTATTTACAATGATCCATTCCACTCATCCTCTCAATCCCATACAATATCTTAGAAAATAGAAATAAGTGAGAGCCGCTAGGCTATCACTTGATACTCAAACTCTTATCACAAACATAGAAGAAAACAATACCAATGCCAAATAAAAAATATCAATTTTTGGCATCACAGTACCTTGACCTTCTCGTAGAGGAAAGAGCCACATGGGCACTGCTATCTGACCAGTTCAGAAGAAGATTCCAAACAGAAAGGTTGCAAGATGTCCCCGCATTACAATTAGGCAATATAGATATGTGCAAGAAAGAAAAGGCCAAAACATACTTGGGAAGAATGAAAAGATTAATGGCAAAGTGTGATCCCCATCCGAATGACAAGTACCTCATAGCATGGTTCATATCTAGCCTGGAAAAATTCATTCGCACAATGACATGAAAAAAGTCAGCTGCTATGCACATTTCAGCGATGCTCATGAAGCTGCAATTGACATTGAGGACAGCATGACCGATTCTGATAGCAATAGTGATGGCTATAAATCAAGTCAATGCGACAAGAAATCTTCAAAGAAGGGAAGCACTTCCCACAAAGGTCGGACCACCGAGGACAGAGTGGAAGCCATGGCCCTAAGAGTAAAAGATGAAATGATGCAAGCCATTGAGCAAAAGTTGTTACCAACAGTTGCCGATCCTAGTGTATAGACAACCGGCACTGGCACCTAATGCACAAGTGCCATGCCTCAACCCACTCCCAGTGAGAACACAAGTACCTCAACTAATGAGGAATCCCAATCCTCCGCAATACCCATGACGGGCTCCCAATCTTGCTCCAGTAGTTCCGGTGAAACAACTCCAACCTGAAGAGCTGGAACCTCACTGAGTATGAAACAAAATACCGTATGTACTACATGGATGGTGCCGAAGGACTCATCCTAGTGTATGCTAATCAAGTAAGGCCCACCACATTTCGAACACCATCAAGTGTTTTGGTTGTGGAGAAAACCACCACATAGCAGAATGCCCACACAAGGGTAACCCCATTACATTCCAACTTGTGTGTAGGGAATGCGGATCATAACAAGACAATAGAAAGAAGCGGCACGACAAAAACTCCTTTCCGCTCAAAAAGCCAAGAGTCCTCTGGCAAAACAAGCCATGCCAATCCCACAACACAGTGAGACCATGCCTAGCACATCCACGGAAAGTGCTTCCCAAGGAGCCAAGGAAGCATACCCCAATGCTGAAACTGAAAAGATGCACTACCAAGCCTTGAAGCAATAGGTACAACAAGAACAAGAAAAATTTGAGGCAGACAGGATGGTAGCAGCAAAAATCAGAGCACCATCAGCACCCAACATTGACACGGTGATTGATCCCAACAACTTCAAAGAGGAAATAGAGCAACATGCAAAACGTCCCCAATTGGATGGCACCACACTAGCAAGCTTCATAAGCTGCCCTGTCACAATGCCGATTGGGACCTTACTAAGAAATTGCCCTACAATGTGGGAAAGTTTCAAGGGATGGATAGAATCTTCACAATATTCCCCCCAACCTGAAAAGAGGAAAAGGTAATTTTAGTAAAAGTCGGTGCTAGGGATGACATAAAAAATGTAACCATCCTACTGGAGCATAAAGCCTTTGGTTAATACCTGGCAATATTGGACGGTGGAGCTGGAGTAAACATTCTAGCAAGAGAGCTATATGAAGAACGAGGCCTAACTCCAATGCAAAAGGCCACATTTAACATCCGCCTAGCTAACCACACAAAAATTAAGCCATTGGGTATTGTTGACAATATGCCAACAAAAATTGATGGAGTAAGATTCACGCTCTAGTTTACTATCTTGGATCTTTCCAAGGGCACCACAGCATACCAAATATTGTTGGGAAGACCATGGCTTCGGGAAGCGTCGGTACTCCATGATTGGGGCACTGATAGGATCACTATCAAAATAGAGAAACTGCTGTCAAGATAAATCTGGGAACAGGGGAAATCAAACCCACTATTCCTAGAAATGTTGAAGACACTTCTTCCACTATAGCCACCAGTCATGCATCTCCAGTACCTACCAATGCACTACCAATGCACTAAAGCCCATAGAAGGGGATACACAAAGTGACATCAGTAATTGGATACAGACATTGGCTACAATAGATAATTGTAAAACAACACATCTAATGTTGCCAAATGTGGATGCCCAAATGATACAAGTAGAAGCACCAATCTGGGATGATGAATAAGAAGTAGTGGAAATGCCAGTCTTCATGACAGGCATCGAATGGGACAGTGACCCTAAAGAGTCCATAATAGAAGGCAACGGTGTCGACATAGAGTGGGTTATGGAAACAGAAGCTGATAATGCAACCTTGGAAGGCCAAGTATTTGACAATGACTTGGCAATCCTACAGGCACTCATGGCCATTGAATACCCCAAGATTGACCCTCCAGCACAATCCAATAGCAATCGGTCCAGGAAGAAAAAGGAGGGTGTCCAACGCCAAAAGGCCAAGATAGAGCACTTCAATGAATTCGAAAGAATGCAGACTAGAGTGGTAGAATTGTACTTAACTAAGCCCACAAAAGCACCTGAGTCCCCAAATTTTAAATGGAAGGTGTTTGTATGGCCAAAGAACCACTCCTTGGGAGTGTGACTCCTATTGAAAATCCATCACTGGTCTCACAAAGCAAAAAGCTTAGAAAGTTCAAACCCAATGTGAGAATGAAGAGAGAAATGGTGAGTAGTAACAAAAAAGAAGAACAGGGGAACACATGTGAATTGGACCAAATATCTTCTAGTGGAGCTAGCAGCCAAGCAAGCACCTCAAAGTGCCATGAAGGCCTAAGGGAAGTTCTTGATTACTTCAAAAACCACACTAGAGGAGAAGCAATAATAGCAATGCCTAGGCTCCAGTCAAGGATTTAGAGCTAAAAAAAACAGAGAATATTGAGGATACCCCAATTTATGAAGGACCAGCTAAGACAAGGAGACTGAATATTGCCTTGGACGACGAAGAAGAAAAGCCAGTATACATCGGTGAACAACTCACCCTAGAAGAAGAAAAAGAATTGAAAGCATTGCTAATGGAATATAGAGATTGCACGGCTTGGTCCTACAAAGAAATGAAAGGGATTTCCCCAGAAGTTGCAATACATACCATACCAATAAGGTAAGGATCCAAACCAAAGGTATGTGGACCTTACAGAACAAATCCCAAGTATGGCACCCATGTCTATGAAGAGTTAGAAAAATTAATGGAGGCTGGTTTCATTTATGAGATCGAGCATACCGATTGGGTGTCGCCAATTGTGATTGTTCCTAAGAAAAACAAGAAGCTCATAATATGTGTGAATCTCAAGAACGTCAATGCAGCAACAATCAGAGATCATTATCCTCTACCATTGACTGAAACAGTTTTAGAAAGGGTAGCGGGATTTGGATGGGTTTAGCGGGTACAACCAAGTATAAATTGCACCTCAAGATCAGGCAAAGACAAAATTTGCCATAGAATGGGGCATTATTGCATACAGATTCATGCCATTTGGCTTATGCAAAGCCCCATCTACTTTTCAAAAGGTAATGCACACCGCCTTCAAGGAATTTCTCAACAAGTTTCTAAAAGTCTTCCTCGACGACTTGTGCGTACACTCAAGAAAAAAGGATTACTTGAAATGCCTTGAAGAAGTGCTTAAAAAATGCAGGGAGTATGGAATCTCTTTGAGTCCTCTAAAATGCCAATTCTTGTCACACATGGCGTAGTCTTGGAACACGTAGTCTCTCGACATGGGATTGCAACTGACATGGACAAAATAGAGATCAACATGGAACTTCCCCCCCGGTAAATGCCAAGCAAATTCAAGTCTTCATGGGACATGCCGGATACTATAGAAGATTCATAATGAGGTATGCCATGATTGCAAGGCCCCTATATAAGCTCCTAGTCAACTTCATCTAGACAGACCAATGTGAATAAGCATTCGAAACCCTCAAGTGGGGATTGATCAAAGCTCGAGTTCTAATGGCACCAAAGTGGGACATAGATTTGTTGAGAGTTGTTGTGCCATGAGCACATAATTAGAGGCTAAGGTATGGTATAGGAAATAATCAAAGTAGCCACCCTAGGATGTGGACTACATGATGTGAAGATGTGGATTGAGGATATCCACAAGGAGAGATGTGGATGAGAGGATCCCACAAGTGTTGACTATTTAAAGGGCACTCTCTATCTAAGAGGCCTATCATGTATTGTTGAGTACAAGAGAAGAAATGCACATTCACTCAAGATTCTGTTTATGAGTCCAAGCTAATCTATCTTGGAACCTAATTGACTTGAGGTACATGTCATGAGCACTTTCTTCATCATGTCTCCACATAGGTTTCATCCACCTTAGAGCGCTCCATATCTTGAGGCACACATATTTTGTCATGGTATCAGAGCTTAGGTCTAGTCTCTTGGATCAGTTATAGGCATGCATTAGGAGCTCATGAGTTCTTTTAGGTTAGTTTTAGTTTTAGTTTTAGATTGAGAGTTCTCTTCTACCTAGAGAAATTTCTGCCATGCATTTCTGTTCATTGAGAGATATTCTTTGAGCGAGAGAGTTCCTTCTTGGTTTCTTGATGTTTGTGTGAAGGAGAGTTCTTATGAAATTTCCATCTTCCCATTTTGAAAGAGAGCAATTCCTTCATAATCTTCTCTGAGAGAGAAAGAGAGAGTTGTTTGAGTGCTTTCATAGAGAGAGAGATTTTGCTCTTATATCCTCTTCTAAGAGAGAGGTATTTAGTCTGCAAAATAGAGAGAGATATGGACTCTACAACTCAAGCTAGCCTTGCATAGACAAAGCCTCAACAATGCGCAGTGATGACCTCCTAGCCCATGTGACTATAGAAACGTCCACCAACAAAATCTTCAATGACTCCTTAAGCTTGATGGCCAGTGACCTCATGCATCTTAGCATTCTCAAAGTGTAGCCAGCTCCGAGCAGAGATCGGCCACCAAGATGCAACTCCAAGATGACTAGAGGCTAAGTAACTTAGCCGGCGTCTCCAACCTACAATGACTACGTAGCTCCTAGTGCCTTGCTATGAGCAATGCCCAGCCTCTAAGCTCCTCCAACTGACGGCTACACACAACTCTTCATCAATGCTCCATTGATGCTCCACAGCCTTCCACACCGACTCTTCCCAAGCAAATCCCACAAAGTAGTATCCAGTAAGCTTCTCCGTTTAGAGCGACCGCCTACCTACTGCCCATGGTTGCTGCAAACAACCTCAATGATTAACTACTGGTAGATGCAAGCTAGAGTGGGAGCAGGGAAGGCACCTACGCGACTCAGCCCACAGCACCATCACCAGCAAGCTCCAAGCCTTGCCATCATCAAACGACCTTTCCAATGCTAGTAATTTGCCTCCCAGGCCAAGCCAAGTTCCAATGATTGTGGATCTATAGCTACGCCCTCTGCATCACCTACATAGCCTTTTATGATGATCAGCCTCTCCTAAAGGCTCTTGCAATGACTGCCAGCCCTGAGGCGCTATGCTCAAATGACCAATCCATAGTAGCAAACCTCAGTAGCCCATCCATTACCAACAACCTCCTCCACAAAGTACTTAGTGGGGTTGAAGATGCTGCTTTTAGCAATGGGGGCAGGGATAGCAGAGCAATGATTCAGTGGGAGAATGCACAGTGCCTTGCCAAGCATCGCATCGAGCAAGAAGAAGACACAGCAGAGGACATGTCCAATGACTTTTCTGAGGAGATGCCCACAACTAGACGTGGAGATAAGGATAGGCTTGGCTCAGGCTTGGTTAGTGAGGCTTGGTCAGTAATTGGCCAAGTGGAAATGCCACGTGGCAGATAGCTGTAGTTAAGTGAAGTTTATGGTTAGGTTCAGCTGCTTGTACCATGGTGAAGGTAATGTAACCTTGGGTTAACCTATTTAATGGGTCATAAGATTGCCACATGGCATAGGACCACCTCAACCCAGTAACCTCTTGCTAAGCATAGTCCTAGAAGTAGCATATGAACTCTTGTGCCACATCATCAAGGCCCCCTCTTCTTCACAGAAACTTCGACAAGCCGTAACTTGCAATCTAGGAAGAATTTGGACATGCTCCAAAAAGGAAAAGTGATCATCTTTTCAAGTATGCATCTATCAAGTCAGATTCATTGTATGCAATTAGACACTGCCATTAAAGCAAAACGAAGCTCATGGTAAGACCTTTGCAACAAATGGAAAAGCGATGCATGAATGCAAAAAGCATGCTGAAAGCACAAGTGCATGAGATGACCATAGCCCAAAACATGGCGTCCGCACATAAAGCATCAAGGCACATGGAAGAACAAAGCATCATGCATGAAGCTACACAAGGAAGAAGATTGCAGATTGAAGAACCAACAGGTCAACTACACAGCATCGTCATCAAGCCATGAGCCAAAAGGTGACATCAATGGAATGTATTGAGAAACAAGAACCTTGCCAACCTTGCTTATATTTTGTAAATCAAACCTGACCACCTGAGAGTAGCTATGAAAGCACCCAGGGGAGGATTGTTGAGAGTTGTGGTGCCATGAGCACATGTAGAGCAAAGGTATGAGCAAAAGGTAAGCTGCCACATGGCATGGAGGAGATATCCCACATGTGAGCAAGCAAATGGATGTAAGTACCCTCACCTATAAAAGGGAGGTTCATTTGAAGTAATATCAATAAAGCACTTTGCACTATCTCAAGATTCTCTTTATGAGTCCAAGCTAATCTATCTTGGAACCTAATTGACTTGAGATACATGTCATGAGCACTCTCTTTATCATGCTTGCACTTAGGTTGCATCCTCCTTAGATTAGTGTTGTATTAGGATGTTGTCTTAGTGACTAGGAGAGTAGGATCCTCACTTTGTCATGGTATCAGAGCTTACGTCTAGTTCTCCTAGATTAGTTTTTTAGATTGAGGTTGAGTGTTCTCTTTTAGTGTTCATTCTTTCATTCTCCCGTTGAAAGAATTCCGTCCATGAGAGTTGAAGTTTTCCGTTCAATTCTTTTGTGAGAGTTCCATTGTGGAAAAGAGAGAGCTCTTGTGAGTCCACTCTTTGTGCTGAGAGAGGAATTTCCATCCATTCATTTGCTTGAGAGAGAGACTTGTTAGTAGTATTCATTCAGACTTTTGAGAAAGAAAGCATTGAGCTTCTCCCTTCATCAAACGAAGCCAACTGCACTGTTAGCCTACAATAGCAACGGCCCTGCAAGCTCCAAAGGGAGACAACGACCTCCGCCTGCAGCTCCCTAGTCTCCAATGACCTCAAGCACTTCTTTCTCCAAATAGCAACTAGCATCCAAACGGCTCCTGCGCTTTAGCTCGCACGTCAAGCGTCCATCAAGCCCATCTTACGCACAGCCTCCATCGACAGCAACAGCCATCTCTTGAACAAGCAAGCAAGGCTCAAAGTGGCTCTGTTGAGCAGCTCGTAATATGGCTCACGACAGCTCTCAACCTCTCAGCTCGACCAGCAAGCCTCTGCATCAACGTCCATCTCCAGAATCGGCCAGCCTCTCCAAAAAGATGACCTCTGCCAGCAACTCCAAGCCACGATCGCTTCATCGCCTCGACTAAGGCTGCCTCTGCAAACATCCTACGACTCATCTACGGCAACGACTAGGCTCCCACCAGCATGCTCTTGCTCCATGCAAATCAAGCTTTCCCTAACCCGAAGGCAACCGAGCGATCTCCCACAACAGTGCTAGCTACAAGCTCTCAAGAGGCTTGACTAGCGTATCAAGGCGACTCCAACGAGCTGTCGTTCTCCACTGCGTCGCCATCGCTCCTCGACGTCACATCGCCTCAAAAATCCACAAAGTCTCCTAAGGTTTCTCTACAAGGGACACGTGGCAGATAAGGTGATCAAATTTAACTGTGGTTAGGTTCAACTGCCTGGGTTAAGTTAAACCTTGGTTAAGTTTATGGTTAGGTTCAGTTACTTGGACCATGGTTAAGTTTTCTTAGACTTGGGTTAACTCAGTCTGGTTAGAAGAATGTCACATGGCATAGTGCCACCCAAGCACTGTCCCTTTGTAAGCACAGTTTGAATTCTGCATGTGAAACCCTGTGCCACATCATCAAAGGCCCCTCTTCTTCACAAAAGCTTCAACAAGCCATAACTTGCAATCCAGGAAGAATTTGCACACGCTCCAAAAAGGAAAAGTGATCGTCTTTTCGAGCTCTACGCACCTGTCAACTCAGTTTTTCTGTATGCAATTAGACACTACCAGATTTGAAAGTATCATCAAACTGGTAAGACCTTTGCAATGGCAATCCGCACTCCAACTGTTGAGAATTTCACCGGGGATGGATTTCACACATGGTCTACACAAATGAGATATCTTCTGATGCACCAAAAGCTTTGGAAGGTTGTAAAAGAAGACATACCCACTGCACAAAATGATGCTTGGAAGGAAAAAGATGAAGCAGCACTGTCACTCATTGGATTGCACTTGGGTCCAAACATAATTCATCATATAGACTCTAAAGATCATGCCAAGGATGCATGGGATGAGTTGAACACAGTGTTTGGTGCAAAAGCCAAAAACCAAGAAATCCATCTTAAGATTGAATTCTATGGTATGCACATGGGCTTCAATGAATCCATGGCACAATTTGTCAACAAAATCAAAAGCATTATGACTCAACTAGAGGGCATAAATGCAAAAGTAGGAGAGAAAGATGCACTTGCAATTCTCCTTAAAAGCATGCCTGCAGAGTATAGTGCATTGACAACTACTTTGAAGAATTTGCCAGATCCAAAGTTTGAAGAATGTGTATCCTCTCTTCTCGAAAAAGAAAGAGAGTTGAAGGCATCGACATCGACATCGACATCAACACTCAATAGCTATAATGAAGAACAAGCACTATTCAGTAAAACATCAGTGAAATGCTACCATTGCGGAAGGATGGGTCACTATCAAAGTGACTGCAGATTGAAGAACAAACCAAAGTGTCACCATTGCAAGAAGCTCGGACACAAGGAAGAAGATTGCAGATTGAAGAATCAACAAGTCAACTACGTGGAGTCATCATCAAGCCATGAGCCAAAAGGTGACATCAATGGAATGTATTGAAAAGCAAAAACCTTGCCAACCTTGCCTATGTTTTGTAAATCAAGCCTGACCACTTGAGAGTAGCTATGAAAGCACCCAGGGGAGGTATTGACATGTAGAAGCCACACTTGACCACCTCAAGTAGCATGCATGCACTAAGGGGAGGTGATGGATTTGTAACTCACATCTGACCACCTTGCAGTAGCCAAAGGATCATGGCACCAAGGGGAGGTGTTGAGAGTTGTGGTGCCATGAGCACATGTAGAGCAAAGGTATGAGCAAAAGGTAAGCTGCCACATGGCATGGAGGAGATATCCCACATGTGAGCAAGCAAATGGATGTAAGTACCCTCACCTATAAAAGGGAGGTTCATTTGAAGTAATATCAATAAAGCACTTTGCACTATCTCAAGATTCTCTTTATGAGTCCAAGCTAATCTATCTTGGAACCTAATTGACTTGAGATACATGTCATGAGCACTCTCTTCATCATGCTTGCACTTAGGTTGCATCCTCCTTAGATTAGTGTTGTATTAGGATGTTGTCTTAGTGACTAGGAGAGTAGGATCCTCACTTTGTCAAGGATTTGATCTTGTAACTCACATTTGACCACCTTGCAGTAGCCAAAGGATCATGGCACCAAGGGGAGGTGTTGAGAGTTGTGGTGCCATGAGCACATAATTAGAGGCTAAGGTATGGTATAGGAAATAATCAAAGTAGCCACCCTAGGATGTGGACTACATGATGTGAAGATGTGGATTGAGGATATCCACAAGGAGAGATGTGGATGAGAGGATCCCACAAGTGTTGACTATCCAAAGGGCACTCTCTATATAAGAGGTCTATCATGTATTGTTGAGTACAAGAGAAGAAATGCACATTCACTCAAGATTCTATTTATGAGTCCAAGCTAACCTATCTTGGAACCTAATTGACTTGAGGTACATGTCATGAGCACTTTCTTCATCATGTCTCCACATAGGTTTCATCCACCTTAGAGCACTCCATCGATCCTGAGGCACACATATTTTGTCAAGACTTTCATGTACATACCGGTTCCAATTATGCAGTAGGGAGTGTGTTATGTCAACCTCGCAACACAACAAAGACTACCCAGTATACTTTGCAAGCAGACAGCTAAACGATGCGGAGGTGAATTACACCACCACAATAGAAAGAGAAGCCTTGGCAATGATCTACAGCGTGAAGAAATTTTGACACTATCTATTGGCTACTGACTTTATCTTCTACACAGATCAAGAAGCCTTATTCTATCTTGTGAATCGGCCATGTACCATAGGCTGGATCACTCGATGGCTTCTACTGCTATAAGAATTCAATTTCAAGATCGTGGCGAGAAAAAGAGCTCAACATTTCATTGCTGATCACATGTCACGATTGAGGACAGGAGAAGAACTGGAAGGAATAGAAGATGACCTACTAGATGCCGCATTATTTCAAATAGATGCTGTGCCTGATTGGTGTGCAGACATCATTGGGTACTTAATGGTAGGAAGACCACCTCCTGAAATGAAAGCAGTGGATACTCAAAAACTAATTCTAAAAGCTGTACCCTATCAACTCATTGCAGGACAACTATACAAGATGGGCAAGGACCAAGTTTTAAGGAGATGTGTGATGCCACATGAGATCATGCCAATCCTCAGTGAAGCACATGAAGGCATTGCAAGTGGACATTTCCAAGAGGAAGCAACAGCAAGAAAAGTACTTCTTGCAAGATACTGGTGGCCAACACTTTGGTTAGATGCCTATGAATATGTCAAAAGCTGTGATGTATCCAACGAACTACTAAACCACAAACTAAATGCAGTCTTATGGGCATACAGAACCACACTCAAGGTCAGTGTAGGAAATACACCTTTTCAATTGGTGTATGGCCTTGAAGCTATGGTCCCACGAGAATTGGTAATACCTAGTCTACGCATAGTAGTACAAGAACGTACGGGAGATCATGCATCACTGAAAGAAAGACTACCAATTAGAGAAGCATACAGAGACTAGATTAGTTGCCTACCATGCCATGACAATAGAAAAATGAAGAACGAAGGCATGGTTTGATAGAAACCTCAAAGACAAAGACATCAAGGAAGGTGACTTGGTTCTACTGTATAATACCAAAGTCTATAAGGGCAAGCTCAAATTTCTAGGTCAAGGACCTTATAGAGTCAAAAAAATGAATCCCATCGGAGTTGTGTTGCTAGAAACATTGGATGGAGTCCAGTTCACAACAAGAATAAACGGGAGCCAATTGAAGCGCTACTACATCAACATGCAAGCCATCCGTGACAATAATGAAGATTTGGGGTCCCCAAGTCTTCCATAGTTAGGACTAGATTGTATCACAAGCACTCACTACCTAGCGTATGTACGCCTTCACACATATAGGTAGTTTCAATCTAATTTGAACCTAGGGCTCAGAGCTAATGACTGAGTCCTAGCTACCCTATGATTCCCTTAGCAAATTAAGCATGTAGGAGGAATGCCCACCTCACTAGTCATGCATAGCACACCCACACGTTTCGAGAACCATGGATAAATTGCACAAATAAAAGTCCCAAAAGATACTTGTTTCAATCCACACACATGGCACTCTCATCACAAAAAGAGTAAAGTGCATTAGCCACTCACAAAAGAAATAGGCACTCTTAGCACATGGCACTATATTGACAACTGTCAAACTGGAACCTGATTCATGTGTGCAATGCCAGGGTGAAGACAGTCTAATAAGATGGGAAAAAGCCCTACAACGCCATCGACAAAGCTACACCATGCCAAACGGCAACCTCAACAGCCCTTCTCAAATCACCAAGCTAAAGGACACGGTCGAGAATCACTGACCCAGAGGTCAGCACCAAAATGACCAAGGCTAGTAGTCTTGGATAGTGATACTGATGAGCAAATAAATGCAACATGCGAGGAAGAAATGCCATATAATCAAAGGATACTAGAGGCAGGAGAAATTGAGCAAGAGCAATTGACTATGCAGGATGCAGGTGTAGAACACCTCGAGGACCACAGACCAACAAAGAGCTAGCAACAGATGGAACAATTCAGCTTGTATGGCCATGAGTCTCAACATTCGCCATGTCACCCAATGCTGACAACTTCTTGTAGTCAAAGGGACTAGGTAGTCTTTTTGAGAAGCTAAAATCCTTCTCACCAACACCTGCTATGACAGAATACATTTGTCAATTCATAACATCATATAAAAGCAGAGAGTTGGAGAAAGATAAGTATGGCACAATAACATATAAAGAAAATCCCTTACAGATCTACCTCAGTAGATCCACTATGCAGGAGGCTTTCTCATTTCCAGATGCACAAGAAGAATATCCAAAGAAACATTTGGATGCAAGATTCTTTGAAATTCAGGATTTATTCCCACCTAACACAGTCACAAAGCGGGGGAATACACCATGATATGATTATGGATCCCATATGCAAAGAGGCTGCTAAGTTTTTGGCCGACATTTTCAATCATACAGGAGTGAGAAAAAACTATATCTTAGTAAAAGCTCTTACACTCCTTGCTAGAGCAAAACTAGAAGACTGGGCTCAACACATATACTTGCTGCTAACCAATTATGTGTCCACTACACATAATGGCAAAAGCTACATTGCCCATCTATTGGCCATAATAATTGGGTTTGCAATAGAGCAAGAGGATGACTCTACACCCCTCTCAACACAAGCTATAGAGGACTTTGAAACATTGATATTATCGCTAGAATGGGAATTAGACCCTCCACCTACTCTCAATGTGGATAGCATGGAAGGGCAACAATCCGAAAAGATTCCAGAGGATGACAATGTGAAACTTTGCCAAAGAATACTGCAACTCAGTTCACTCTTGCTCCTGCAATAGAAGGACTCGAGCATGGAAATCCAAGAGGATACCATGACACATAATGAGAGTGAAATAGCATGCCTCTCCAAGAATCACAAGTCACAAACATTGATGACTCCACGACTCTAGAGTCACAACCCCCAAATGTCTCTAGTGGCACCATACAACAGACTGATGTTCAAGAAATAGATCAAAATTCCACATGGGCACATGAGAGTCAACTGTATGTCCAATATAAGCAAGGCCATAGCACATTCTAGATCATACAACATCACAGCCAATAGTTACAACAATGGTCTCAATTATTTGCTACCATGGTGTCAGATGAGCAGGAAAGAGAAATGGAACGACAGATGCTCCCATCACTCCAATACAAGTTGCAAAGTGTTAAGACTGAAATTATGAAGCTCAAGGAAAGCATGGCAGAACAAATGCGGCAACAGATCACAAAATACTCTAGTAGAAAGTAGAAAGGATGCCCTACAAGCCACGGTTTCTCTCCAAGAAAAACACCTACAGCTATTTGATGCCTTGAACCAAAAGGAAAAGGTCGAGTTATCCCTCTCCCATATGCAAGCCACTTGTGATGATATTAAGAAGGAATTGGTGCACTTAAATGAAAGATTACTACTTAAAGAGGATAAGCTCCATGCCACATTAGACAAAAAAAAAAGAGTTGCAGAACAACCTCAAAGAAGGTAAATGTCAAATTCAAGCACTAGAGAAGGAATGTATGGCATCAAATGAGATACTTGTGGACACCAAAACAGATTTGGATGCTCAAGAGCAAGAGATACTCCAACTCTGCATGGTTAATGATCAATTTCCAGGGCATTCAAAAGCAGCTCAACAATTCAATAGTCTAAAGCTTGCATACACCTCCACATTGGGTAAGTATAAAGACAAGTGCATGGAATGGAAAAATATATAGGCCGATGATAATGCGGAGGGGTCAGCACAAGATCTTATGCTACAAGGCATCACTAAATTATACCAAGAGCTTGTTGCAATCCTCCAGCAAGAGGATCACCTTGAAGGAAGAATACGCATAGTAAGGTTGTTGTACGAGAATGTAATCATCTGCTGATTTGGATGTTCCATTGAAATTATGTCAGATAGAGGCACACATTTTGTCAATGAGGTCATCCAAGAACTCTTGTCTGGCTTTATGGTGATGCATAGAAAGAGCACACCTTACTACCCCCAAGGGAATGGACAAGCCGAATCCACCAACACAATTCTATGTATTTTCCTCATTAAGGGCCAAAGCGTTCTGATTGGGTAGAGAAACTAAATGCAGCCTTATGGGCATATAGAACCACACTCAAGGTCAGTATAGGAAATATACCTTTTCAATCGGTGTACAGCGTTGAAGCTATGGTCCCACTATAATTTGTAATACCTGGTCTATGCACAGTAGTATAAGAATGTATGGGAGATCATGCATCATTGAAAGAAAGACTCTACCAATTAGAGAAGCATACAGAGACCAGATTAGTTGCCTACCATGCCATGCCAATAGAAAAATAAAGAAGGAAGGCATGGTTTGATAGAAACCTCAAAGACAAAGATGGAAATCAAGGAAGGTGATCCGGTTCTACTGTACAATACCAAAGTCCATAAGGCCAAGCTCAAATTTCTAGGTCAAGGACCTTATAGATTCAAAAAAATGAATCCCATCGGAGCTGTCTTGCAAGAAACATTGGATGGAGTCCAGTTCACAACAACAATAAATGGGGAGCCGATTGAAGCGCTACTACATTAACATGCAAGCCATCCACGACAATAATGAAGATTTGGGGGCCCCAAGTCTTCCATAGTTAGGACTAGATTGTATCATGAGCACTCATTAGCATATGTACACCTTCACACATATAGGTAGTTTCAATCAATTTCAACCTAGGCTTAGAGGTGATGACTGAGTCCTAGCTGCCCTATGATTCCCTTAGCAAATTAAGCATATAGGAGGAATGCCCACCTCACTAGTCATGCATAGCACACCCACACGTTTCGAGCACCACAAATAAATTGCACAAATAAATTGCACAAATAAAAGTCCCAAAAGATACTTGTTTCAATCCACACACACGGCACTCTCATCACAAAAAGAGTAAAATGCATTAGCCACTCACAAAAGAAACAGGCACTCTTAGCACATGGCACTATATTGACAACTGTCAAACTGGAACCTGATTCATGTGTGCAATGCTAGGGTGAAGACAGTCCAATAAGATGGGAAAAAGCCCTACAACGCCATCGACAAGAGACACCATGCCAAACGGCCCAAGCCTCAAACTCAACAACCCTCCTCAAATCATCAACCTGAAGAAGGACAGTCCAGAATCACTGACCCAGAGGTCAACACCAAAATGAGCAAGGCTAGTAGTCTTGGACAGTGATACTGATGAGCAAATAAATGCAACATGACAAGAAGAAATGCCACAAAATCAAAGGATACTAGAGGCAAGAGAAATTGAGCCAGAGCAATTGACTATGTAGGATGCAGCTGTTGCAGAACACCTTGAGGACCAGACCAAGAAAGAGCTAGCAACAGATGGAACAATACAGCTTGTATGGCCACGAGTCTCAACGTTCACCATGTCACCCAATGCTGACAACTTCTTGTAGTCAAAGGGACTAGGTAGTCTTTTTGAGAAGCTAAAATCCTTCTCACCAACACCTGCTATGACAGAATACATTTGTCAATTCATAACATCATATAAAAGCAGAGAGTTGGAGAAAGATAAGTATGGCACAATAACATATAAAGAAAAGCCCTTACAGATCTACCTCAATAGATCCACTATGCAGGAGGCTTTCTCATTTCCAGATGCACAAGAAGAATATCCAAAGAAACATTTGGATGCAAGATTCTCTGAAATTTAGGATTTATTCCCACTTAACACAGTCACAAAGCAGGGGAATACACCATGATATGATTATGGATCCCATATGCAAAGAGGCCGCTAAGTTTTTGGCTGACATTTTCAATCATATAGGAGTGAACAAAAACTATATCTCAATAAAAACTCTTACACTCCTTGGTAGAGCAAAACTACAAGACTGGGCTCAACACATATCCTTGCTGCTAACCAATTATGTATCCACTACACATAATGGCAAAAGCTACGTTGCCCATCTATTGGCCATAATAATTGGGTTTGCAATAGATCAAGAGGATGACTCTACACCCCTCTCAACACAAGATATAGAGGGCTTTGAAACATTGATATTATCGCTAGAATGGGAATTAGACCCTCCACCTACTCTCAATGCGGATAGCATGGAAGGGCAACAATCCGAACAGATGCTAGAGAATGACAATGTGAAACTTTGCCAAAGAATACTGCAACTCAGTTCAGTCTTGCTCTTGCAACAGAAGGACTCGAGCGTGGAAATCCAAGAGGATACCATGACACATAATGAGAGCCAAATAGCATGCCTCTCCAAGAATCACAAGTCACAAACATTGACGACTCCACGACTCTAGAGTCACAACCCCCGAATGTCTCTAGTGGCACCATACAACAGACTGATGTTCAAGAAATAGATCAAAATTCCACATGGGCACATGGGAGTCAACTGTATGTCCAATACAAGAAAGGCCATAGCACATTCCAGATCATACAACATCACAGCCAACAGTTACAACAATGGTCTCAATTATTTGCTACCATGGTGTCAGATGAGCAGGAAAGAGAAATGGAATGACAGATGCTCCCATCACTCCAATACAAGTTGCAAAGTGTTAAGACTGAAATTATGAAGCTCAAGGAAAGCATGGCAGAACAAATGCAGCAATAGCTCCTTGCACAAAATGCTCTAGTAGAAAGTAGAAAGGATGCCCTACAAGCCACGATTTCTCTCCAAGAAAAACACCTACAGCTATCTGATGCCTTGAATCAAAAGGAAAAGGTCAAGTTATCCCTCTCCCATATGCAAGCCACTTGTGATGATATCAAGAAGGTATTGGTGCACTTGAATGAAAGATTACTCCATGCCACATTAGACACAAAAAATGAGTTGCACAACCACCTCAAAGAAGGTAAACGTCAAATTCAACCACTAGAGAAGGAATGCATGGCATCAAGTGAGATACTTGTGCACACCAAAGCAAAATTGGAAGCTCAAGAGCAAGAGATACTCCAACTTCACATGCTTAATGATCAATTTCCAAGGCATCCAAAAGTAGCTCAACAATTTAATAGTCTAAAACTTGCATAAACCTCCCTATTGGGTAAGTATAAAGACAAGTGGATGGAATGGCAAAATCAAAAGGCAATAATTTCCAAGTTGGAAATTCAACTACTAGGTCAAGTCGATGACGATGCGGATGGGTCAGCACAAGATCTTATGCTACAAGGCATCACTACATTATACCAAGAGCTTGTTGCAATCCTCTCGCAAGAGGATCACCTTGAAGGAAGAATATGCATACTCTAGAAACACTTGCAAATCACAATGTTACATGTAGTGTCTGGTCTTGATTGGACTAGACCAATAAGCACCAAGACTCTCTGAGATCTATGCCAGCATATGGATGAAGATGAGAAGAATGTGTTCTATCTCTCAGTACATGCAAGTCTCATACGGTTAAAGGCTGATGCAATACTATTATATGAATGCTTGATGGAAAGCCCCCTTCTTCGGGTAGTAGCCGGGCTCCTACATGCAAGTCTCATATGGTTAAAGGCTAATGCAATACTACTATATGAATGCTTGATGTGAAGCCCCCCCAGCTTCGAGTAGTAGCCAGACTCCTACCTTTACTGCAACAAGCACTAGCAACTTCCATGGGATATAACTCCTAGAAAAATCCAAAATTAAAGTTGTCAATGCCTACCAGAAGCGACAAGGACTGCTAGAGGAATATGTGGCCTACCTTCAATCTAATCTCCCCTATCTTGCCACTCTCTATTCTGATCTACTCACATCCCTCCCTAACTCTAGTACTATCCTCCATACCTTTCCAGATTTCCATGCTAATCCATATTCCTTGCCATGCCTCTTTGCCCATGCCTCTCAACACTATCGCCTAATCCAAGAATCTAACTCCTATCTTCCAGTTACACTTGACAAGCCATCCCTTGAGGATCATCAAGTTGACAATCCATCCCTTGAGGATTATCAAGTTGCTAAATCAGTTTGCCCTGCTCTCCCTCCACTTTCCACAAACATCCCTACTTCTACCTTCTCATATTCACTACTTGCTTCGACCTCAAGCTTTTCCCCTATAACCTCTTCCTCTCCCCCAAGACCACATGTTCCTGCAATCTCCCTTGAATTTTCAATGGAAGACACCATTAATGATTCCATCAATGAGCTTCAAGAATTGGATAATCCAGTTTGCACACCCACATGAGAGTTGCAACAAGATACAGATAAGATTCCCATGCCTGGTAATCCCATTGGTGATTTTTGGAGGCAATACCCAAACATGCAGTCAAGAGGAGGATGGGACCTCTCCGAAATTTCAAAGAGTATCCACCAAGCACAAATCACTCTAGAGATTAGTATGAAATTGGAGCCATAGCTTGCTTGGCATAGACCAAAGTTGCTCAATGAAAAGTACCTCCTTGAATACATACAAGCTCCATCTTCCTTTCGCACACATCCCACATTTGATGTGGTTCCCCGCTGCTACTAGTGGGATGCCAATCATCATGATCCAGATAATGCAGATGCTCCTCACAATTGGCCGTTGATCAATAGAAACTCTAAAATCAAATGGACAAGCTAGGAAACACTCATTAGAGCCTTGGACAAACATGCATCAATTATGCAAGGCAATTATGACAAAACACTCAAGGAAAGTGCAAAATACGGTGAAGCCTTAGCAGTCATCCTGGAGGTCCGCCTTCACCATTGATGACCATTTGCCCAACCTCAACTTCAATCCAAATCAACAGATAGATGCTCAAACAACAAGTCGCCTCTTTCAGAGAGCCATCTCTCTTCAAGGGCGTTATGTGTGTTTGTTTGAAGAAATGGTTGACACTGGCTTCTTAAAAACTGAGCAAGCAATCTACGGTGTTCGTGGATTATAAGGAAAAGATCGACAACAAGCTCGCTCCATCCATCACCGCCGCCATCTTTACCATACTCATCATTGGGTAAAGACAACCACAGCACAACATCATCTGCAGACTCAACCATAACCCGAGGATGGGTAATCAAATTGATCCAAGGGATTTGTGAACCCTGTGGCAACAATGGTCAGAAGTACAGTCTAGGACAACAACTATGAAAGCATTGTGTGTATAGAGTAGCGGCAAAGCTCTACTTGTAATATCTTGATCCTGAAAGGTGGTATGATAAATTTGAAAGGATGAGGATAGCCAAAATCCTCTCTAGAAAAGATCCAATCATACTTGCAAAATCAGGATCTAGCGAGAGAAATACTAAATCTAGAGAGAGAAAGGCTAAAAGCCTACACTTTCTGAGGTCCCTCCACTTTGTGTAGAGACCCAAACGATCCCTCCACTTTGTGTAGAGACCCAAAAGGTCCCCCAAAAAAGTGGAGGGACTCTTGTCCAAAAGGTCTCCTACAGAAGAGGTCCCACTACAAAGGTACCTACGGATTGTGTAGAGACCAACATGTATAAATATCTCTCAATGGAATGAAGCTCCCACTCTTTAGGGTTCAGTGTTCAAGCTCACTATTGTGTTCATGCGATTGATCTCCATTGTGTTAATGCTCTCTTACACTATCGTATTCTAGCATGCCCTTACCCTTGCACTCTCTACCCTTGTACTCCCTCCTCCTCCTTCCTCCTCCTTCCTCCCTCCTCCTCCTCCTCCTCCTCCTCCTCCTCCCTCATCCTTCTCCTCCATATCCTCCTCCTCCCTCCTCCTCCTCCTCCCTCACCCTTGTGCTCCCTCTTCCTCCTACTTCCTCCTCCTTCCTCCCTCCTCCTCCTCCTCTCTCATCCTTCTCCTCCATCTCCTCCTCCTCCTCTCTCCTCCTCCTCCTCCCTCCTCTTTCTCCCTCATCCTTCTCCTCCATCTCCTCCTCCTCACTCCTCCTCCCTCCTGCTCCCATCTCCTCCTCCCTTCTCCTCCTCCTCCCTCCTACTCCCTTCTCTTTCGTCTCCTCCCTTGTCCCTCCTCCTCAACCCTTACCCCTTGAATCTGCGAAGGAGACTAGCTCTCCACTCCTCAACCTTAGATGACTCCTAAACCGTGCAACCCCCTCTGAACCTTGGAACTCCTAGTTAAATCTCTCAACCCTGTACCCCTTTTTAACCTTGAAATACCATTCTAATTCCTTGAACTCTTGTGGAGGCGAGAGCCTCCATCAATCGTTATAATCAAGCCCTCTTTCTCATTCATGCATGCATGAGATCTACTTTCCACACTTTAGCCTACACCTCTCATCGAAACACGACCCCAGGACCTATGCTACACTTGTGAACACCTATGGTACAACGTGCAATGACACGACTGTAGGTGACCAACACCCTCGGAACCTGCACTTGGGTAAAACAGAGACAACACTAATGGACTATCATAGGCCTCTTCACACACTTGAATCACAGAGTGCTTGCTTGTCTATGCCGACTTGTAGGCCCATAGTAACTCCGCCTATTGCTTGGGGTCCTCTTCATCCTAGTATTTTCACTCTAGACAACTTCATGCCTCCATCATGTCCTACCAAAAGAAACCTACATCATGAGCTTGACAAGTACCTTAAAGGAGTAGGAAAAACAAGAGGCAGTCGATAGAGCGAGCGAGGAAAAGCGAGCGGGCCCAAAAAAGCGAGCGAGCTTTTCTACAATTTCCTTATCGAGGTACTCAACATAGCTTTGTGGAAACCACTATTTGGGAAGATTCTCGAAAATAAAACTTATGTTACTATGTGTAACTATACCAATATTGCGAATTATAGTCTACCTTAACTTCCAATTGGAGCCATACTCACATTACATGCAACAATAATATGTGGGTTTGAAAGAAACCGAATTTCCACTCCAAAGCGGATTCCATTACTGATACAACAAATCTTTTGCATTTGAAATGGGTCTTATTATCAAACTCCTTCAATAATCAAAACAAATGTGTTGCTTGATATGTTGAACTTAGTAACGTAAACATCACTTCACCCATATGCGGGGAAAAAAAACTGTCTGTAGACTTCATAGCATGGGATTGCATCAACACTTATAACATTCAAAATGGTTCTTCTTATTAAAAGTGTTATCAACCATGAAAGAAAATGTTTAAAAATAGTTCACCCGTATGTTGAAAAACCCAAGTGTCATTTATGACATTCAAAATTGTTCTTACAAACATCCTGTAGTTCCTAGAGATTTTGCCCATACTTCCAACCCCTTCCCTTCAACCACTAAGAGGTATCTAATAGTTTTATAGAACACTTGAGATATCATCACCTCCTAATACAAAACAATTATTACTATTTGTAGAACACTTGAGATATCATCACCTCTTAATACAAGACCATTCTTACTATTTGTAGAACACTTGAGATATCATCACTCCTTCCCTTCAGCCACTAAGAGGTACCTAATACTTTTGTAAAACACTTGAACCATTCTTACTATTTGTAGAACACTTGAGATATCATCACCTTTTAATACAAAACCATTCTTACGGTTTGTATAACACTTGAGATATCATCACCTCTTAATATAAGACCATTCTTAGTATTTGTAGATCACTTTAGATATCATCGCCTCTTAATACAAGACCATTCTTACTATTTGAGAGATTAATGGATTAAAGGTTTGAAGCTCATAGGAGACGAAGGAAGAGAAAGTTAATTTCAACATGAGGACAATAAAACTAATTGGAATATTTTGACTTATGTATTATACCTTTTTGAAGACTATGAATTTAAGTTAGTTTCAACATTAGGATGATAAAACTAATTAAAATATTTTGACTTATGTATTATATATTTTTGAAGACTATGAATTTTAATGAGGAGAGGCATGCACACTACTTAGTAAATACACTAGTACTACTACTAGCCTACGACTATTAAGCCTAGTAGCACCAGTGTGATTTTGAGCCTTGTATCAGCCTTTTGATAATTTTCTTTCATCGTTAGTGCAAGAGAAATTATTCCTTCTATCAGAAGAATCTTGCCAAATTTATTCAAAGTGATGATTTTGTAGTCTACATCCACTATCCTCTGACTCTGAAAAATATATTAAATGTGAGCACCCATTTATCTTGTATGATCAACCCTAGACTATGCTGCGATAGGACATTACTAGAACAAAAAAAATATGAATTGATATGGCGATGTTCGGTGTGAAATAACCAAATTAAGGATTTAATAAGAAAGAAAACAATCAGAATCAATAGGCTATTCAATGGCTCAAATTTGCACAGAAATTATAATGTGCCTCCCAACTCTTATGCATTCCAGCTCCTCATGTTTGACAAGAATGCAAACAATAATGAAATCACATTATCTTTAGTTTCAAAGTAAGCAAAGCACCAAAAATAAATGCAAACATATTGGATGAGGAATAAATAGGTATAGATATAGATAGACCTATATATATGCATTCATAGATATAATGATGATTAAAGTTGGATGGTTGTAATAATATTATGTGTATTATCATTGGGATTAGGACTACTATTGGTAATATTGTATGTAGTAGTAGGAGAACTACCATTAAGGAACACTCAAATAAAATTACTAATGGTGGTGATAAAACTACCACTAGTAGTTTGGTAATTACCCCTAACATCTACAACAAATATTTGATGGGTAGCTAGTATTAGGTCAAAAGGCCCCAATTGTGCTATAATAATGGACCAAAAAAGGGAGTGCTATAGCATCATCTAAGGGTCACTTTTTATCCATGAAAGAAACAAGTCGGTGCAACCTAGGTCATACAGATCTAGGTCATGTGGAGTGGTTCACGTCTCTTTCCTTGACAAAAAAGCTACACTACCTTTGATAGTAACTACAAAGATTGCTGCCATAGTGCCGTAGAGTAGCCCCTAGGTTGCACCATCATCCTTTTTTGCTTTTGAGCCATTAAGTTTGATCCACTGATTTTATGTAGAATTATTCTACTATATGTTCACATGTCCTTAATAGGATCTTGATATAATCCCTTCCATTGTAAGTACTTTTACTTTAAGTTTCACATATCCTTAACAAACCACTAGGCTTCAACACAGATTCATTCTTATGTTTCAAGCCTCAAACTCAAACACCCTTGTAAAAGGGATAATGTATTAAAGCTACATTCAATCCATCAAATCTTTGAATAATAGTTCTATTGAAAATTCATGTATCATCAATAGGATTTCATCCATTATATGTTCATTTGTCTTTAATAGTATGTCTAAAAATTCATGTATCTTCAATATTATTTCTCTCATGTGTTCCAATATCTTCAAAAGGATACCTTTATTTATGTCCAAACTTGAGCATTGATTTGTATTTATCAAACACAATTTCACTCCACCTATTCTTTAAAATGAAAATTTTTCGCCAAAAGTGGGCCAAATGTAAGGTCTTTCCACATATTCTTAAGAATGAAAATTTTGACCTTATGTTGGCAAGTCTATGGAATGAGGGTAAGGCCAAAGTCTCTGGTACGGTGCATTAGGTCTTGATTAATTCTTCTTTAGGCTTGAATATTTAATGCATTAACTTCACGACTATTATTTATGCTTGAACTTGTAATGTATTAATTTCATGACTTAGGATTTTATGAAGTTATATCTAAAATGTCCCAAATTTAATGGAAATTAATATCCTACATAACACAACAAAGTATCATCATATCCTTTCCCAAAATCAATGCTACCTAGCAACTCTCCTGACATTTTCACTGCCTTGCATTTGAGTTAGCTATGATGAAGAATGTTGCCTGCCTTTGGAACCTCTTAGAGTTACCGTTAGCATGATCTAATTTCATGTACCCCAAAAGTTGAGACTTGGAGATTCCCATATCACACCAGCGGTAGCTATCTTGTCCACTCTCAATGCTAGTAAGAGCTAGGCCCCATAGACCGGTAAAAGAAGTCTTTTTGGAGGTTCAATTTTTTCCCTCCGTCTTCTGCAGGCCCCATGATAAAATAGGATATATTCATCACCCTATATTTAATGCAAGAATTGACACAACTTTTTGGGACTTGACTATGTAGTTTACATCTCAAACTTGGTGCTAAAATTGTAGACTGGGAGATTCCCATATCACACCAATGGTAGCTGTCTTGTCCACTCTCAACACTAGTAAGAGCCGGTCCCCATAAACCGGTAAAAGAAGTCTTTTTGGAGGTTCAATTTTTTGCATCCGTCTTCTCCGGCCCCATGACGGAATAGGATATATTCACCACCCTACATTTAATGCAAGAATTGACAACTTTTTTTCGACATGACTATGCAGCTTACATCCCAAAATTGGTGCTAAAATTGCATACCGGGCATCTCCATTTGCCGGGGTGGTGTCCCTAGCAACCCCTTGGACTTGCTCTATTTGTCTAGTTGTGTCTCTCCACAAAAATCGGAGTGGGGCCTATTTTCCCCATCTAGTAAAACTATATGCATCAATATGTATGTATGTATGTATGCATGCATGCATGCATCCATGTATGTATGTACACACACACACATGTATGTATGTATGTGTACTAAAACTACTAAAACTATATGCATCAAATAATGTTGTTGATCAATTTTTGGCATACCCCACCAAAATCAAGACCCCCATTGCAAAGAAAGGTAAGGAACACAAGTGCTTGTTCTTATGCTCATGAGACAACAAAATGCAAGACATAGGCAACCAATGGGGTCTTACTTTTGATGTTTGTATGTATGTATGTATATATGTATGTACATACATACATGCATACATATATATATATATATGTGTGTGTGTGTGTGTGTGTGTGTGTGTGTATATATATATATATGTATGTATGTATGTATGTATGTATGTGTGTGTGTGTGTGTGTGTGTCTGTGTATGTATGCATGTATGTATGTATGTATGTATGTATATATATATGTGTATATGTATATGTTGATGCATATATGTATATATTGATGTATATATTGATGCATACAATTTTGATATATGGAGAAAATGGACATGAAAACCATCTAAATTGGTTCTTGTCGTTCGATTTGATATATGACATGATCCTATTTGGATTTGTAAGTCCAAAGATATGGGGTCCTACTTTTAGGGCCTGAATGCCTAAAATAGGCAACGCATTAACGCGCTACCTATTTCATGCATTTAGGCCTCAAAAGTAGGACCCCATTGGCAACACAATGGGGTCCTAGTTTTGAGGCCTAAATGCATGAAATAGACAGCGCGTTAACGCGCTGCCTATTTTAGGCATTCAGGCCCTAAAAGTAGTACCCCGTATCTTTGGACTTGCATATCCAAAAGGGGTCATGTCATATATCAAATCGAACGGCAAGATCCAATTTAGATGGTTTTCATGTCCATTTTCTCCATAAACTAAAACTATATTCATCAAATAATGTTGTTGATCAATTTTTGGCATACCCCCCGAAAATCAAGACTCCCATTGCAAAGAAAGGTAAAGAACATAAGTGCTTGTTCTTATGCTCATGAGACAACAAAATGCATGACATGGGAAACCAATGGGGTCTTACTTTTGATGTTTGTATGTATGTATGTATATATATGCATGTACATACATACATACATCTATATATATATATATATATATATATATATATATGTATGTATGTATGTATGTATGTATGTATGTATGTATATGTTGATGCATATATGTATATATTGATGTATATATTGATGCATACAATTTTGATATATGGAGAAAATGGACATGAAAATCATTTAAATTGGCTCTTGCCATTTGATTTGATATATGACATGACCCCATTTGGATGTGTAAGTCCAAAGATACGGGGTCCTACTTTTAGGGCCTGAATGCTTGAAATAGGCAGCGCGTTAATGCGCTGCCTATTTCATGCATTTAGGCCTCAAAAGTAGGACCCAATTGGCAACACAATGGGGTCCTACTTTTGAGGCCTAAATGCATGAAATAGGGAGCGCGTTAACGCGCTGCCTATTTTAGGCATTTAGGCCCTAAAAGTAGCACCCCGCATATTTGGACTTGCATATCCGAATGGGGTCATGTCATATATCAAATCGAATGGCAAGATCCAATTTAGATGGTTTTCATGTCCATTTTCTCCATCAACTAAAACTATATTCATCAAATAATGTTGTTTATCAATTTTTGGCATACCTCCCCCAAAATCAAGACCCCCATTGCAAAGAAAGGTAAGGAACACAAGTGCTTGTTCTTATGCTCATGAGACAACAAAATGCATGAAATAGGCAACCAATGGGGTCCTAATTTTGCTGTATGTATGTAATTATGTATATACGTATGTATATACATACATATATACCTATATGTGTATATATATGTGTGTGTGTGTGTGTGTGTGTGTGTGCGTGTGTATGTATGTATGTATGTATGTATATATATATATATATATATGTGTGTGTGTGTGTGTGTGTGTGTATGTATATGTTGATGCATATATGTATATATTGATGCATATAATTTTGATATATGGAGAAAATGGACATGAAAACCATCTAAATTGGCTCTTGTCGTTCGATTTGATATATGACATGATCCCATTTGGATTTGTAAGTCCAAAGATATGGGGTCCTACTTTTAGGGCCTGAATGCCTAAAATAGGCAGCGCATTAACGCGCTACCTATTTCATGCATTTAGGCCTCAAAAGTAGGACCCCATTTTCAACACAATGGGGTCCTAGTTTTGAGGCCTAAATGCATGAAATAGACAGCGCGTTAACGCGCTGCCTATTTTAGGGATTCAGGCCCTAAAAGTAGTACCCCGTATCTTTGGACTTGCATATCCAAATGGGGTCATGTCATATATCAAATCGAATGGCAAGATCCAATTTAGATGGTTTGCATGTCCATTTTCTCCATTAACTAAAACTATATTCATCAAATAATGTTGTTTATCAATTTTTGGCATACCCCCCCAAAATCAAGACCCCCATTGCAAAGAAAGGTAAAGAACACAAGTGCTTGTTCTTATGCTCATGAGACAACAAAATGCATGACCACGGAAACCAATGGGGTCTTACTTTTGATGTTTGTATGTATGTATGTATATATATGCATGTACATACATACATACATCTATATATATATATATATATATATATATATATATGTATGTATATGTTGATGCATATATGCATATATTGATGCATACAATTTTGATATATGGAGAAAATGGACATGAAAATCATCTAAACTGGCTCTTGCCATTTGATTTGATATATGACATGACCCCATTTGGATTTGTAAGTCCAAAGATGCGGGGTCCTACTTTTAGGGCCTGAATGCCTGAAATAGGCAGCGCGTTAACGCGCTCCCTATTTCATGCATTTAGGCCTCAAAAAACACAATGGGGTCCTACTTTTGAGGCCTAAATGCATGAAATAGGGAGCGCGTTAACGCGCTGCCTATTTCAGGCATTCAGGCCCTAAAAGTAGGACCTCGCATCTTTGGACTTACAAATCCAAATGGGGTCATGTCATATATCAAATCAAACGGCAAGATCCACTTTAGATGGTTTTCATGTCCATTTTCTCCATCAACTAAAACTATATTCATCAAATAATGTTGTTGATCAATTTTTGGCATACCCTCTCAAAATCAAGACCCCCATTGCAAAGAAAGGTAAAGAACACAAGTGCTTGTTCTTATGCTCATGAGACAACAAAATGCATGACATGGGAAACCAATGGGGTCTTACTTTTGATGTTTGTATGTATGTATGTATGTATATATATGCATGTACATACATACATACATACATACATACATACATATATATATATATATATATATATATATATATATGTATGTATGTATGTATATGTTGATGCACTCTGATGCATATATGTATATATTGATGTATATATTGATGCATACAATTTTGATATATGGAGAAAATGGTCTTGAAAATTATCTAAATTGGCTCTTGTTGTTTGATTTGATATATGACATGACCCCATTTAGATTTGTAAGTCCAAAGATACGGGGTCCTACTTTTAGGGCCTGAATGCCTGAAATAGGCAGCGCGTTAACACGCTGCCTTTTTAATGCATTTAGGCCTCAAAAGTAGGACCCCATTGTGTTGCCAATGGGGTCCTACTTTTGAGGCCTAAATGCATGAAATAGGCAGCGCGTTAATGCGCCGCCTATTTTAGGCATTCAGACCCTAAAAGTAGCACCCTGTATCTTTGGACTTGTATATCCGAGTGGGGTCATGTCATATATCAAATCGAATGGCAAGATCCAATTTAGATGGTTTTCATGTCCATTTTCTCCATCAATTAAAACTATATTCATCAAATAATGTTGTTTATCAATTTTTGGCATACCCCCCCCCCCAAAATCAAGACCCCCATTTTGTTGTATGTATGTAAGTATGTGTATATGTATGTATATACATACATATATATCTATATGTGTACATATATATGTGTGTGTGTGTGTGTGTGTGTGTGTGTTTGTGTGTATACACACACACATGTATGTATGTATGTATGTATGTATGTATATATATATATATATACATACATACATATGTATATATGATGCATATATTGATGCATACCTTGATGTATATATTTATGCATATAGTTTTGATTGATGGAGAAAATAGGCATGAAAACCATCTAAATTGGCTCTTGCCGTTCGATTTGATATAGGACATGATCCCATTGGGATTTGTAAGTCCAAAGATACGGGGTCCTACTTTTAGGGCCTGAATTCCTAAAATAGGTAGCTTGTCAATGTGCTACCTATTTCGTGCATTTAGGCCTCAAAAGTAGGACCTCATTTGGTCCTACATGGGGTCCTACTTTTGAGGCCTAAATGTATGAAATAGGCAACGCATTGACGCGCTGCCTATTTCAGGCATTCAAGCCCTAAAATTAAGACCCCGTATCTTTGGAATTACAAATCCAAATGGGGTCATGTCATACATCAAATCAAATGGCAAGAGCCAATTTAGATGTTTTCATGCCTATTTTATCGATTTAATAAAGCTATATGCATCAAATAATGTTGTTTATCAATTTTTGGCATACACCCCCAAAATCAAGACCCCCATTGGAAAGAAAGGTAAGGAATACAAGTGCTTGTTCTTATGTTCAGGAGACATTAAAAAAGAGGCCTGCTAGCCTAAAAATGGCAGCGCATCAATGCGCTATCATTTTTGGGTTGGCAGGTCTCTTTTTGTTGTCTCACGAGCATACATATGGAGGTTATTATACAATATAACTAAGAAGTAGTATTGAAGGGCATACATATGGGGCCTCATGATGTCTCTGGATACAGAATATGAGATTGCTTGATGCTTGGATTGCAGCTGGAAACGTTGCGTGGGCAAAGCCACTATATGCCTCAAGTGTTGGAAATTGATGTATGGCTCAAGTGCTAGAATGTGCAAATCATGGCCAAAATCAAGACCCCTTAGAGATTCCATGAGGGCTATCCTTTTACTACTACACACGTCACCTTTAGTCGAGGGCAGAACCATTCGTCATCATAGGCAGCAAGTTCATGGGACCCCATCCCATGATCCAAGGCATTATTCAAAGACAAAGTATTTCTGACCATTCCCAAATTGAGTTTGCCAATTCCTAATCTGATTGATTTCATTTACTGGACTTGCAATGCTTGCAAAGCCCTTGCTTAAGCTTGAATGAGCCTCTTGATTTTGGGGGTATAATGGTCAAAAATGGCTTAACACGCCCAAAATCAAGAGGCTCATTCAAGCTTAAGCAAGGGATTTGCAGGTCTTGTTTTTGGGTGGCAAAAGCACGAAAAATGACAGTGCATTAAGGTGTTGCCATTCTTATGCTTCCCCCCTCCAAAAACAAGACCCCCAAGCTATTCATTGGAGACATCAAATTGAGGAGAAGGATGACGTGAGGAGTAGAGGAGCTGGCCAATGAGGGGAGGGACAGCCTTGGAATTGCCAGCAACAAGCATGATGCAAGGAGGTGAGAAGGCAAAGAAGCAAGGAGGTGAGGAGGTGAGGAAGCAAGGAGGCGAGGAGGCAAGAGGTAGTCTTGAAGGGCAATAAGAGGGTGGAGGTGGCTGAAAGAGTAAGCAGGAAAGGGAGGGATGTAGGTTGCTTGTAGGAAATGCTTGGATTAATGCTACAAATGCCATTTTTTTGTTTGTGTTTTGCAGCATGAAAATTTTATGGCATTTTTCTTTTAAAAAATACAACATTGTTGTGATTAATTGCGCTACAAACAACTCAAGCGGTAAAGCACCATGGATTAGTACAACAATATACATCACCGATGGATGCATACACTCATATACATCACCGATGGATGCATACACTTATACTCACATCAATTTCCAATATTGTATTAGATGGACCCTTAGCATATATGTGTGCATAGAAGACCATTTCCTACATTGATCCCTGATTTCATAGTTAAATTATTCCCTTTCTCACATTCTAACATGTGAAGATTTAATGTACATGCATTATGGGCACATTATATTGCAGTTTATGACTAAATTTTTTTATGAATGCATGATACTTGTATATGTCAAGGAAGGTATATTATCATTTTTGAATGACAAGATTACTCTATGCTCCATTTTATCCTATATTAGAAACTATGATCACTAGATATTACATAAATGTATTGCTCCATTATATCCTATACTAAAAACTATTTTGACCCAAATACATAATGCCAATTGAGGTTAGTACTCATGACAAGTGATGAAAACAATCTAATGGTATGAATGAGATCTTATAAATTTTGGATATATAATATGGGTACTATGTTGATTGAGCTATTTTTCTAAGGGAATATTTTCAACTTAATTACTAAATACATACTTACAATGGTGACCTGATTCCCATCTATATGTATAATCAAGTCTTACTTTGTGTTAAAAAAAAAGCTTTTGCATAAGGTTAAAATTCGAATAGTATTTATATTTGTTTAAGACTACCCATTGAGCTAGCTCCTATCCTTATATTGAACATGATAATGTTCATAAAGATTTTATGAATACAAATAGATAGCATTGGCTCTCTTTTTAGTGGTTGGGAATGAACCCTAAAAGTACCCTAAAACGATTATGTATTCCCTTATTTGTAGCATGGAAGTGATCATGGTAGAGTGGCATAATCCCTATTTTTCTTTTTTCATAGGTTTTTTTTATTCACTATCTTTGCCGACTCCAAGTAATACACCCACCAATGAAGCATGTTCTCCTTTTAGCTATTTTCCTCCTTCCCCAGGTTTGTTTCTATGAGGAGGTCATCCAACATCATTTTTAGATAGAACAAAAGCATTCCAAAGTCTTTTGGGTATGCCATAGATTCGCAGTAGGTGGATCGGTGTACAGAGTTTTGGGGCTAGATTTCATAATGGGCTCTTAGTTGTGTCTGCACTGCACTTAAATAGAGAGAGAGTTCATTGAGCCTGACCTTCTCATTCTTCAGTCTCACATTACTTGTCTAATCAAAATCTTTTGTCTCACATTAGTTGTCTAATCAAAATCTTTCATCTCACATTAGTTGACTAATCAAAATCTTTTGGTCTCACATTAGTTATCTAATTGAAATCTTTCGTCTCACATTAGTTGTCTAATCGACATCTTTTGTCTCACATTATGGTCCTTGGCATGTCAACCTCCAATGCAGAAGGCCACATTTAACATCCGCCTAGAAGACCACACGAAAATGAAGCCATTGGGTATCGTTGACAATGTGTCAACAAAAATTGCGGGAGTAAGATTCACACTCCAGTTTACTATATTAGATCTTCCCAAGGGCACCACAGCATACGAGATATTGTTGGGAAGACCATGGCTTTGGGAAGCATCGGTACTCCATGATTGGGGCACCGATAGGATCACTATCCAAAATAGAGAAACCACTGTCAAGATAAATCTGGGAATAGCAGGGGAAATCAAACCCACTATTCCTAGAAATGTTGAAGACACTTCTTCCACTACAACCACCAGTCTTGTATCCCCTAAACCTACCAATGGACAAAAGCCCATAGAAGGGGATACACAAAGTAACATCAACAATTGGATACAGATGTTGGCTACAATAGATAATAGTAAAACAACACATCTAATGTTGCCAGATGTGGATGCCCAAATGATACAACTAGAAGCACCAATCTAGGATGATGAATCAAAAGTAGTGGAAATGCCACTCTTCATGACAGGCGTCGAATGGGACAGTGACCCTGAAGAGTCCATAATAGAAAGCTACGGTGCCAACATAGAGTGGGATATGGAAACAGAAGCTGACAATGCATCCTTAGAAGGCCAAGTATTTGACAATGACTTGGCGATCCTACAGGCACTCATGGCCATTGAATTCCCCAAGATCGACCCTCCATCAAAATCCAAAAGCAACCGGTCCAAAAAAAAGGAGGGTGTACAGTGCCACAAGGCCAAGATAGAGCATTTCAATGAATTCGAAATAATGCAGACAAGAGTTGTAGAATTGTACTTGACTAAGCCCACAAAAGCACCTAAGTCCCCAAATTTTAAATGGGATCTTGAAGGGCTTGAAGGTTTTTGTATGGCCGAAGAACCACTCCTTGAGAGTGCAACTCCTATTGAAAATCCATCACTGGTCTCACAAAGCAAAAAGCTTAGAAAGTTCAAACCCAATGTGAGAATGAACAGTGAAAAGGTGAATAATAACAAAAAAGAAGAACAAGGGAACACATGTGAATTGGACCAAACATATTCTAGTGGAGCTAGCAGCCAAGCAAGCACCTCAAAGTGCCATGAAGGCCTAAGGGAAATTCCTGATTACTTCAAAAACTACACTAGAGGAGAAGCAACAATAGCAATGCCTAGGCTAGTTAGGGAGGAATCAGAGCTCAAAGAAACATGGAATATTGAAAATAACCCAGTTTATGAAGGACCACAGTGAAGACAAGGAAACTGAATCTTGCCTTGGATGATGAAGAAGAAAAGCCTGTGTACATCGGTGAACAGCTCACTCTAGAAGAAGAAAATGAATTGAAAGCATTGCTAATGGAATATAGACATTGCATGGCTTGGTCCTACAAAGAAATGAAAGGGATTTTCCCAAAAGTTGCATTACATACCATACCAATAAGGGAAGGATCCAAACCAAAGGTATGTGGACCTTACAGGACAAATCCCAAGTATGGCACCCATGTCTATGAAGAACTAGAAAAACTACTGGAGGCTGGTTTCATTTATGAGATCGAGCATACCGATTGGGTGTCACCAATTGTGATTGTTCCTAAGAAAAACAAGAAGCTCAGAATATCTGTGAATCTCAAGAACGTCAATGCAGCAATAATCAGAGATCATTATCCCCTACCATTGACTGAAACAGTTTTAGAAAGGGTAGCAGGATTTGAAGTGTATAGCTTCTTGGATGGGTTCAGCGGGTACAACCAAGTACAAATTGCACCTCAAGATCAGGCAAAGATAGCGTTCACCATAGAATGGGGCATTTTTGCATACAGAGTCATGCCATTTGGCTTATGCAATGCCCCATCTACTTTTCAAAGGGTAATGTACACCGCCTTCAAGGAATTTCCCAACAAGTTCCTACAAGTCTTCCTCGATGACTTGTGTGTACACTCAGGAAAAAAGGATCACTTGAAATGCCTTACATAAGTGCTTAAAAAATGCAGGGAGTATGGAATCTCTTTGAATCCTCTAAAATGCCAATTCTTGGTCACACACGAAGTAGTCTTGGGACACATAGTCTCTCGACATGGGATTGCAAAGCTGACATGGACAAAATAAAGATCATCATGGAACTCCCCCCCCCCCCCCCCCGCTAAATGCCAAGGGAATTCAAGTCTTCATGGGACATGATGGATACTATAGAAGATTCATACTGAGGTATTCCATGATTGCAAGGCCCCTATACAAGCTCGTAGTCAACTTCATTTGGACAGACGAATGCGAACAAGCATTCGAAACCCTCAAGTGGAGATTGATCACAGCCCCTGTTCTGAGCCTGCAATCAAGGAGCTCAAAAAGGCAACTTGCTCAAAGCAATGCAGAACCAGTCCCCCTAAAGGGAAGGAGTCCTTGAGAATAGCTCTCTTGCCAAAATGTTTACTCCAGCTCCGCCATCCACTATTGCTGAGTATTGACCAAAGGCTTTATCCTCCAGCGGGATAGTTACATTTTTTATGTCATCTCGAGCATCGGATTTTACCGAAATTGTCTTTTACTCTTCTTCAAGTGGGGGGAAGTATTGTGAAGATTCGATCCATCCCTTGAAACTTTCCCACATTATAGAGCAATTTCTTAGTAAGGTCCCAATTGGCATCGTGACTGGGCAGCTTATCAAGCTTGCTATTGCGGTGCCATCCAATTGGGGATGTTTTGCATGTTGCTCTATTACCTCTTGGAAGTTGTTGGGATCAATCACTGTGTCAATGCTAGGTGTTGATGGTGCTCTGACCTCTGTTGCTGCCATCCTGTCTGCCTTAAATTTTTATTGTTCTTGTTGAACCCATTGCTTCAAGGCTTGGTAGTGCGTCTTTTCAGTTTCAGCATTGGGGTATGCTTCCTTGTCTCCTTGGGTGGCATTTTTTGTGGATGTGCTAGGCATGGTCTCACTATGTTGTGGGATTGGCATGGCTTGTTTTGCTAGAGGGCTCTTTGCTTTTTGAGCGGAAAGGAGTTTTTGCCATGCTGCTTCTTTCTGTTGTCTTGTTATGATCTTGAAGACTGGCTGTGATGCCACACTATGATTTTCCACACTTATCATCCCTAGGGGTACTTCAGGTTTTACTTCCGTGGTTGGCTGAGGCCTTGTTCTTAGTGGGCAATCCATGCAAGCATGCCCAACTCTGCATTCCCTGCTCACAGGTTGGAATGAAGTGGGGTTACCCATGTGTGGGCATTCTGCTATGTGGTGGTTTTTTCCACAACCAAAACACTTGATGGGTGTTCGATATCTGGTGGGTCTTACTTGATTTGCATACACAGGGATGAGCCCTTCAGCACCATCCATGTAGTACATAGGGTATTCTATTTCATACTCATAGTGAGATTCTAGCTCTTTAGTTTGGAGTTGTTGCACCGGAACTACTGGAGCAAGATTGGGAACTTGTGGACATTGTGGAGGATTGGGATTCCTCATTAGTTGAGGCACTTGTGTTCTCACTGGGAGTGGGTTGAGACGTGGCACTTGTGCATTAGGTGCCAGACCCAGTTGTCTGTATACTGGGATTTGTGGCAGCTATTGGTATTGTTGGGGCCGGGGTTGTGCTACCCTGCAGCATTGCAAATGGGGGCACCATAAACGTGGGGGCTAAGCCACTTCTGGTGGGTTGAGTCTGTTCCTCAAGATTGGGCATTCATTGGCTCTATGGTTGGCCATACAATGTGGGCACCAAATATTTTCTCTCCGTGGGTACTGTGGTGGCTGAGAGACACGTAACTTTTGCTCAATGGCCTACATCATTTCTTCTTTTACTCTTAGGGCCATGGCTTCCACTCTGTCTTCGGTGGTGCGATCTTTGTGGGAAGTGCTACCCTTCTTTGAAGATTTCTTGTCACGATGACTTGATTTATAGCCATCACTGTCGCTGTTAGATTCGGTCATGCCGTCCTCAATGTCAATTGCAGCTTCATGAGCGTCGCTAAAATGTGCATAGCTATTGAATTTTTTCATATCGTTGCGAATGTATTTTTTTAGGCTAGAGATGAACCATGCTATGAGGTACTTGTCGTCCAAATGGGGATCACATTTTGTTATTAATCTTTTCATTCTTCCCAAGTATATTTTGACCTTTTCTTTCTTGCGCATATCTATATTGCCGAGTTGTAATGCGGGGTCATCTTGTAGCCTTCCTGTTTGGAATCTTCTTCTGAACTACTGATCAGATATCAGTGCCCATGTGGCTCTCTCTCTATGAGAAGGTCGAGGTACCATCCCGAAGCCTCATCGGTTAGAGCCATTGGGGACCAGGCGGCTTTGGTTTCATTTTGACTGGTCGCCTCTAGCACAAAATGCTGCGTGGCGGGGTCCCCTCATCCATTGTATTTTGGCATTTCCAATTTACCAAAGTGTCGTCTGCCATTGTTGTTGTTGTTGTAGCTACGTCGTTCTTTAAGGTGTTCTGAAGGACTTTGATCGTCGCTACTTATTGCTTCTTCAATTGTAATTTCCTCCATGCTGCTTGTGGATGGTGAGAGGTTGAATTCTTAAAGAGCGGTGAGGGTCAAAGAAAGCTCACAAAAGTATCAATCGGAGGTCTCAACGGAATCTTATGAGCGAATTAGTGCGAAAAAGGCACCCACACGGGGGTGCAAATTAACATGTGGATGCCTAAATGGTGTGGTATTGGTTGGAAAAAGTTCCCATAGCTCAATGGTTCTGTGTGTGAAGTTGTGGTTCAATCTGAGTCCAATTTGGGTCCCAAACGGGCAAGATATGGACCCTCAAAGTTAGGGGTAAAAATGGTCCTTTTTTTTGGGGGGGGTCCCCTTGGCCTTAAGTTTGGTGTGAAGGGTCCTAAACTCTAATTGGGATGGACTAACTGAACTAAGGAAGTTAAGCTAGTTGCTAGTTAAGCTAACTATGTAGTTAGAGTAACTATCCTAACTAACTACAGTTAGGCCACTAACTGGAATCCCATTAGTCTAACCTAACTTGAATCAAACTAAACTAAACCTAAGTTTTCCTAATCTTACTAGAGTTTATCTAACCTAACATAGATTATTCTAACCTAACCTATCAAACTTAACCAAACTTAGGTTAGCTTGACCTAACCCTAGGTGTTTAACTATGGTTAAGGTTAGGCTTTTTTCCCCCCCTCTTAAGGGGGGGCATCGACGGGTGACAGATTTGGAGATACAGCAAGGGGGGTGCGAACGAGGGGGGGTGGTTTTTTGAGATGTAGGAGGGGTGGGGTGTTGCGAAAGGGCGGGGGGAAGAGGGCCTTTAAGGACCTGGTGGCTATGGTGGTTGGGTAGGTGGCCGGGCCATGGGTGTGAGCGTCGTCGCCTCTCGCATTACCACGTGGTGTGCGGCTTTGCGCCTAGCCGGCGTGGGGGCAGCCAAGGCCCAAGGCCCCTTAAGGGCCTTATAAATTAGATTAGAGAGAGGGAGGAGAGAGGGGGGGTTGGGGCGAGAGAAAGAGAGAGAGGGGGGAAGGAGGGAGAGAGAAAGAGAGAGAGAGAGAGAGAGAGAGAGAGAGAGAGAGAGAGAGAGAGAGAGAGAGAGAGAGAGAGAGAGAGAGAGAGAGAGAGAGGGGGGGGGGGGGAAAGAGGAGAGAGAAAGAGAGAGAAGAGGGGGGGAAAAGAGAGAGAAAAAAAAGGGGAGTGGAGGAAAAAGAGAGGGGGTGAGGCAGATGGAGGGAGGGGGTGGGGGAGGTGGAGGTGGAGGGGGGGATGGGGGTGGAGATGGGCTAGGTGGGGGTGAAGTGGGGGTGGAGGGGGGAAAAGAGGGGGTAGGTGGAGAAGGTGGGGTGGAGGAGGGGAAAGGGGGGGTGGAGGGGCTAGGTGGAGAAGGGGGGTGGAGGTTAAGGGGGGGGGAAGGTGGGGGGGTGGAGGTGGAGAAGGGGTGTGGAGGTGGAAAAGGTGTAGAGAGATGGTGGAGTGGAGGGTGATGGAGATGGGGGTTGGAGGAGGTGGAGGATAGAGAAAGGTAGAGAGATAGTGGAGTGGAGGGAGTGGTGGATAGAGAGAGGTAGAGAGATAGAGTGGAGGGTGATGATGGGGAGTGGAGGAGATGGGAGATGGAGGGGAAGGGGGAAAAGGGGAGATGGGGTGTAGAGAGAGGTAGAGAGTGGAGATGGAGGAGAGAGAGGTAGAGAGGTAGAGAGTAGAGAGCGGTGCCAAATGTTGTCTCTGTTTTACCCAAGTGCAGGTTCCGAGGGTGTTGGTCACCTACAGTCGTGTCGTTGCTCATTGTAGCATAGGTGTTCACAAGTGTAGCATAGGTCCTCGGGTCGTGTTCCGGTGAGAGGTGTAGGCTAAAGCGTGGAAACAGTTCTCATGCATGCATGAATGAGAAAGAGGGATTGATTATAACGATTGATGGAGGCTCTCACCTCCACGGGAGTTCAAGGGTTAGAAATGGGGATAGGGTTAAGAGAGTTGACTAGGAGTTCCAGGGTTCAGAGGGGGTTGCAGGGTTTAGGAGGAGTCCAAGGTTGAGGAGTGGAGAGCTAGTCTCCTTTGCGGATTCGAGGGGTAAGGGTTGAGGAGGAGGGAGGGAGGAGGAGGAGGACGAGGGAGGAGGAGGAGAAGGGAGGAGGAGGAGGGAGGAGAAGGAGAAGGAAGGAGAAGGAGGAGGAGAAGGAGGAGGGAGGAGGAGGGAAGAGGAGGAGATGGAGGAGAAGGATGAGGAGGAGGGAGGAAGAGGGAGGAAGGAGGAGGAGGGAGGAGGAGGAGAACGGAGGAGGAGGAGGACGGAGGAGAAGGAGATGGACAGAGGAGGAGGAGGAGGAGGGAAGAGGAGGAGAAGGGAGGAGGAGGAGAAGGGAGGAGGAGGAGGAGCGAGGAGCAGGAGGAGGGAGGAGGAGGAGGAGGAGATGGAGGAGAAGGATAAGGGAGGAGGATGAGGAGGAGGGAGTTCAAGGGTTTAGAGAATGCAAGGGTAAGGGCATGCTAGAACACAATAGTGTAAGAGAGCATGCACGCAATGGAGATCAATCGCATGAACACAATGTGAGCTTGAACACTAAACCCCAAAGAGTGGGAGCTTCATTCCATTGAGAGATATTTTGGAGCAACAAGCTCTCTCTTTGGTGTTTTTAGTCAAAAAGCTTCGCTCCTATTTATTACCTCTTCCTTATCTCTCACTCTATATTAGCATATCTAGTTTGCAAGCCTAATCCTGGGGAGAGATTTGTAAAATGGTTGTCAGAGCTTCAAGAGTTCTCTTTCTCTTTTGTCACTAAAAATACCACTAGGTCCACTATGGCAGATTTCCTCACAGGACGGGAGGATCTAAGAGAAGAAAAGAAATATAAGGAGGACAACAGCTTTTGTCTTGTATTTTGATGGGGCTTTTTGTCCTTCACACCAACAAGGAGCCGGCGGGGGGATGGTCTTGATGAATTTTGAAGGTCAAGAGGTGTGGGTAAGAGGACAAGAGCTTCCAAGTATCACAACTAATAATGCAACTAAGTATAATGCTTTGATTCTTGGTTTGGAGGATTGTCTTCAAAGTGAAGTTAAAGAATTGTAAGTAAGAGGAGATTCTCATCTTATTATAGAGCAAATGCAAGGGCATTACAAGACAAGAAGTCCTCATTTAAAGGAACTTAATCAGAAGGCTATGGCACTATGTAGTTATTTTAATTTTTGCAAGTTTGTTCATATAAACAAAAAAGAAAATCAAAGGGCAGATGAGTTAGCTACTCAAGCCATTTTGTACAACACGGGGGGGTGGTTTCTCTGGTAGACACTGGATGGCCAGAACTACAAGATGTTCAGCAATATGTGGAAGAAGGCATGTTTCCTCAAGGGTTAACTCCACAACAAAAGTAGAGATTGGTAAGGAAGGGTTGTCCCTGTACTATTATTGATGACATTCTTTATAAATTGGGAAAAGATAAGGTGCTCTGTTGAGTGGTCCATCCCATGGAGACTAGGAGAATCCTAGAAATGTGTCATGAATGCTCCAGTCATTTTGCTTCAGTGAGCATAGCTAGGAGAATTCTTAATGCAGGTTACTTTTGGCCACGCCTCCATAAGGATGTATATGAATGGTGTCAAAGTTGTACAGTATGCCAAAAGTTTGGAAGGCAATAGTTGATCCTTGGGCCCTTGAAGCCTATTCCATCATATGGACCTTTTGAGAGGTGGGGGTTGGAGTTTGTGGGACCATTACCTTGCTCATCTCAAGGCAAGCATTATTTATTGGTGGCCACAAATTATGCAACTCGGTGGGCAGAGGCCAAGGTCACAGTCAATAGCAAGGAAAGCACAGTTGAAAAATTTCTCTTTGACAAAAAATTTTCACACTTTGGATTTCTTTTGGAGATTCTTACTGATGGAGAAACCTGTTTTAGAAATGAATTAATTAAAGATGTGGTGCATAATCTAAACATATATCAAAGCATGTCCACGCCATACTATCCCCAATGTAATGGCTTGGCTGAGAAAACAAATGGAGCTTTGCCACTACTTTACACACACAATGTTCTCATAGTTGTTGTCCTAGACTGCACTTCTGGCCCTTGTTGCCACACGGTTAACAGAGTGGTATAGAGAGATTAGGGTTGGCCCTCCCTTCAAAAGGTGACATGTATAAAAGGCCAAATGGTTGACTTTGGTCTTCAATGTTGTATGCACAAGTTTGGAGTACAAGCTCCGTCTTCTCTTCAAGAGTGTCTTTGGGTGTTCTCTTGTTTCCTTTGTAGTGCCTTTATGTTTGGCACTCCATCCCCCTTCACTCTCCTCTTCCCTTCTCCTTCTCCCTCCCTTCTCCCCTCTCTTATCCCTTCTCCCTCTTCCTTCTTTCTCTCGGGGAAACACATTGCAACAATTCGGGAGTCGTAGGAGCCGCTTGAGTGACACATGCAGATGGCTTGTGCCTTTGCTCTCACAAGGAGTAGTTTGGAGTGGAGGATCCATCATTATTCCTTCAAGATCCCCATGGTACGTGAGTCACTGCCGTCAAGACCACACAACATCCATGTGGTGCTCCATTGACTCCTCTGGAATGAGTCGCTACTCGACTGCAATCTACAGACTCAGAACCACAAACTCAATTAGAGTTACTGCTTCCATCCCAAAAGCTAATTTGAATGGTGTGAGTTTAATTGCCACCTTGAAAGATGTACAGTGGGCCCAGAGTGATACGTACAGTTTCTCATCCCAGTCTGGAGTTGTTGTTGTGATTCTCTTAACAATCTTGGTGGATTCGGCCAAGCCATTTGCTTGTGGGTAGTATGCGGATGACTTTTTATGGATTTGTTGAGAGTTGTGGTGCCATGAGCACATGTAGAGCAAAGGTATGAGTAAAGGGCAAGCTGCCATATGGCATGGAGGAGATATTCCACATGTGAGCAAGCATATGGATATAAGTACCCTCACCTATAAAAGGGAGGTTCATTTGAAGTAATATCAATCAAGCACTTTGCACTATCTCAAGATTCTCTTTATGAGTCCAAGCTAATCTATCTTGGAACCTAATTGACTTGAGGTACATGCCATGAGCACTCTCTTTATCATGTTTGCACGTAGGTTGCATCCTCCTTAGATTAGTGTTGTATTAGGATGTTTTCTCAGTGACTAGGAGAGCTCGATTCCTCGATTTGACATGGTATCAGAGCTTAGGTCTAGTTCTCCTAGATTAGTTTTAGATTAAGGTTGAGTGTTCTCTTTAAGTGTTCATTATTTCATTCTACCGTTGAAAGATTTCTACTCTTTTCCATTTGTTCATTTTGTTCATGATTAATTGAGTTTGTGAGAGAGAGATATCTTTGGAGGTTCTTAGAAAATTCCGTGAGCAAGAGAGAATCTGCCTATGTATCCTTGTGAGAGATACATAGGGAGAGATCCTATTTTTTGAGAGAGAGAGCCCGAAGCTCTACTGGTTTTGAGAGAAAGAGAGATTTGTGAGGTTTCCTGTGAGTCCTATACCTATAGCAAGAGCTCCTAAGGCTTCACACTAGACAACAAGGCGGATTAGCTAGCCGATGCTCCAAATGTCTTTCTAAGGCAGCCTATCCAGCATCAACTAAGGCAGCAAAATTGGCTTCAAGAAGCCCTCAAGTGACCTCTTGCATCTCAACATTCTCCAAGCGAGAACTTGCATAGCCAACCCCGAGCAGAAATCCACCAAGACGCAACTCCAAGGTGACCAGAGGCTAAGCAACTCAGCCGATGTCTCCAACCTATAGTGACTATGCGGCTCCTAGTGCCTTGCTACGACCAACACCTATGACCATCGATTTCCTTCCTCAGAGCCTTCGCTTGCCCATCGTTTAGAGCGTTGACAGCATGATCAAATTGTAGTAGCAGCCCAGCTGCCACCACAAACATGAAAGTCGAGCTCGCGCAACTCCACTAGCCTTCAAGTGGCTAAGGCGGCTCTGCACCCCACCGCTCCTACAATGCCTTCCCTCATCAAACCCGCATCCTAGCATACTTTAATATTTTGCTTGGCCTTCTTTCATTTCTAAGGGACGACGGCCCACTTCATCGAGCCCGCTCTTTGCTGGCGTCTGTTGCCTAAAGGTGTCCTGCGAACCGCTTTGAACGTCATCCAATGCCAAAAAAGCTCCTAGCCTCTTGTAAGCTTCACAGCAGTGCACTCTACAACTACCAGCGCCATCTACACCTTGCGGTTGCTCCTCCAGCATTGGCATCGTTGGTCGACCAGCTATGGCCTCCACAGACGACTCACCTGAGACGACTCTCCCACTCCAGCATGGTTGTGTCAAGCCCTCTATGGCTTCTCCACAAGCCTCAAGCCACAAACCTCTAGCATAGGATGCTCTCCAGCTCGCCTCAACGGCTTCTTCAACGATGCTCCAAGCTCCCTCGACTCCATTCGACCTCCTTCATCCACAATGCACCACCGACAGAGCAAACGACCTTATCCCTCACTTTCTTCTTAAGGTTCTCAACAAAGACACGTGGCAAGATAGAATTTAACTAGGATTAGGTTAGTTAACCCTGGGTTTGGGAATCGTTAATTGCTTGCCATGTGGCAAATCAAAATAAACCATGGTTAAGTTTAGGTTTAGGATTGGTTAACTGCCACATCACCAAGTGCCACCTAAGCACATAGCCCTACCAAGCATAGTTTGGAATTCAGCATATGAACCCCTGTGCCACATCATCAGGCCACCTCTTCATCACAAAAATTTCGACAAGTCGTAACTTGCAATCCAGGAGGAATTTGCACACGCTCCAAAAAGGAAAAGTGATTATCTTTTTGAGCTCTACGCGCCTATTGGATCAGAATCATTGTTAGCAATTAGACACTACCATTGAAGCAAAACAAAGCTCATGGTAAGACCTTTGCAACAAATGACAAATCAAAGCATGAATGCACACATCGTTGTCATAAGCATGCCAAAAGTTCAAGTGCATGAGATGGCCATAGCACGGAACATGGCATCCACATATAAAGCATTAAGGCACATGAAAGAACAAAGTGTCATGCATCAAGCTACATCGAGTAAAGATGTGAACTCCATCGACAACATGTATTGAGAAGCAACAACCTTGCCACCTTCAGCCCATATGTTTTGTAAATCAAACCTAACCACCTAAGAGTAGATATGAAAGCACCCAGGGGAGATATTGACATGTAGAAACCACACTTGACCACCTTAAGTAGCAATGCATGCACTAAGGGGAGGTGATGGAATGTAACTCACATCTGACCACCTTGTAGTAGCCAAAGGATCATGGCACCAAGGGGAGGTGTTGAGAGTTGTGGTGCCATGAGCACATGTAGAGCAAAGGTATGAGTAAAGGGCAAGCTGCCACATGGCATGGAGGAGATATTCCACATGTGAGCAAGCATATGGATGTAAGTACCCTCACCTATAAAAGGGAGGTTCATTTGAAGTAATATCAATCGAGCACTTTGCACTATCTCAAGATTCCCTTTATGAGTCCAAGCTAATCTATCTTGGAACCTAATTGACTTGAGGTACATGTCATGAGCACTCTCTTCATCATGTTTGCACTTAGGTTGCATCCTCCTTAGATTAGTGTTGTATTAGGATGTTTTCTTAGTCTAAACCCTAAACCCTAAACCCTAAACTCTAAACCCTACCTAAACCCTAAACCCTAAACCCTAAATCGTAAACCAGTTTGCAGGCAGACATTTGGCCATTGAATTTGTTGTGTTGTCCCGCAAAGGCCATGCTTCGACCCATTTTGTACAGTAGCAAGTTGCAGCCAACACATAACAATTATGGGTATGTGCTGTGGCTAGCTTGAAAGGGCCCATAAAATCCAATCCCCACTTTTGGAAAGGCTCCAGAGGTAAGAATGGTAACATAGGAATGTGGTCCTTTTCTATGGGTTGGCTCAATCTTTGGCGAACATCGCATCTTTGTGTGAATCATCTTGCATCCTTCTAAAGACTTGGCCACCAGAGTGCTACTTGGAGGACCTTCCTTGTGGTGATTGCTTTTGCAAAATGACCTTCTGTGGCTCCACGATGTGCTTCAATAATTACTACTTCTTGTTTGTGCAAAAACACATAGCACATCAACACATCCACAAGATTTCGTTTGTAGGGCTGGCCCACTATGACTTTAAATGTTCTGCTCTGCAATGCCAATATTTTCCTTTGGGATTTATTTAGGCAAATTGGCATCAACCCTGTAGTAAAAAAACGCATCATTTCATCAGCCCACGGCCATGGAGTGTTAGGTTTTACCTCATTTTCTTGTTCTTCCTCCAAGGTCTGCTTTGGATACTCCAAATAACTCAACATCCAAAAAGTCGTCAGGGATTCCGATTGCTGGTTCTCTAGACTCAAGTCTTGATAAGTAATCCACAAGGACATGTTGAGAACCTAGACAATGAATGACGTTGAATTCATACTCCAGTAGCAAGAGCACCCATCGTGCTAATCTTCCTATGAGATTTTGCTGCTTCACCAAATAAAGCAATGTTGAATGATTGACATGAAAAGTGAAACGGTGTCCCCGTAAGTAGTGCCAAAATTTTTTGACTGAGAAAATCATTTCGAGCCCTTCACATTCACTGACTAAATAATTTTTTCCTACTTTGGATAGTCTTCAACTGCCATAATAAATGGGTTTGTACATTCTTCTTTGCTTTCCTACATTAAAACACTTCCCACTTCTTTGTCAGAGGCATCCACAAATACATGCATCATTTTCTCCCAATTTGGTGGAATCAATATAGGGGCTCTGGATAGTTGAATCTTTAGCACCCTTTAAGCTTCGTCACACTCCTCCATCCAAACAAAGTCTTTGGTCTCCACATGCACCATGGCATTGAGTGGAATTGCCATATGAGCCAAAAACCTTAAGTGTGTGCTATGCCAGTGGATTTATCCAAGAAATTCGAGGCACTCCTTTGGATTTGTGGGTGTGGGTTCTTGCATGATTATGGCGACCTTTTTAAATTTACCACAATTCCATCTGTAGATATTATGTTGCCAAAAAATAATCCACTTTGCACTGCAAAAGCACACTTCATTGGGTTGAGGCTGAATGGTACCTCCTTGCTGCAGCGTTTAAAACATAGCCGCAAATGCTCCAGATGTTTCACCAGATCTCTAAAAATGCTCAAATCATCAAGAAAAATACTCATGAAGTAAATGAAGTATGGCCCATAAATTTATTGCATTGCTCTCTAGAATGTCAATGTAGTGTTCCGCAATCTAAACCACATTACTGTGCACATGTAGACACCCCATGCTGTGATGAAGGTTGTCTTGGGTTGATCTTTTGGTGCCATGTAGATCTAGTTGTAGCCACTAAATCCATCCAAGAATGAATAGACCTAGTTTCCTAAAACATCATCCAGCATGGAATCCATGTATGTTAGGGGAAAAGCATCTAGCATCATAGCTGCATTAAGCTTGCAGTAGTTGACACACATACGTAGCTTCTTGTTTCTCTTAGGCACTATGGCTATTGGTGAGATCCATTCTGGATCATCAATTGGCACAAGGATCCCAACTTCCAGAAGTCTCTCCAGCTATGCTTTCACTAGCTTTGCCACATGCAGATTCATGTGGTATCTTTGCATTTTAGAAGCTATCGCATCTTTCATCTTTCTTGAGATTTATGTAGTGCTGATAGATTTAGGATCTAATCCCCACATATTAGAGTATTCCTTCGTCCTTTGAACTAACGTTTTTGCTCCAAAACTTCTCGGAGATCCATATCTTTTAGATTTTCTTCCCAATCTTTTGATTGTTGAGGAGCAACGCTTGTTGTTCCCACAAAATTTCCTCAAAGCATGTATTGTGCAGAAATTTCATCTATGTCCACTAGATAGAAAGGTACCAATTTGGGTTTTCTTTCAAAAATTATTCCTCTTCATCATCATCTAGAACATATGAAATATTGACAGTTTTTGCTACCAATGGCCACACTGACTTTTCTAGTGTTGGTGCCATTCCCATTAATACTTTGACCTTCCTTTTGCCATGTCATAATGTCAATGTGTTGTGCTCCCAATTTTGCTTCACTTTTGCTTGTCTCAGCCAAGGTCTTCCCAACAAGGACATGTATTCTAGAGTAGGAGATTCCATCTTCAGCACCACAAAAGACATTACAAAGGGGATCTCAGCCATCTCCATGACTACCAATTTTAAAATGCCCAGAAGTCACACCCACCTTTGATCGACCATGTAGACAAGAAATGGGGCTGGCTCCCATTCTAGCCACCCCATTTCCTAACATGTCTTTGGTGTGACAATGTTAACTCTTGAACACCCATCGATGATAACTTGTTTGAATTTTCTTCCCTGTGCCTTAGAAATAATGACAAGAATTCTCATATCTGTCAATGGGTTTGGTGTTAAGTTTGGCTAAAGTGTCTACATCTCTGAAATTTGTGACCCTTTGGCTATGGATTGTAAAAGCTGCTTGTGATATTGTGGTACAAGTTTAGTAGCTTATCCAATGAAATCTAATTTGGTGCTTCCAAAATTGATTCCTCTTCTAGTATGGGGTTTTTTTTGTCTTTTGAGGTTGCTCGTCCACCATTGGTGCCTTGCTTACCGTGGATCACTTGAGGTTGCTCATCCACCACTAGTGCCTTGCTTACCATGGATCACTTGAGGTTGCTTTGCAGTGACATGCTTGATTTGTTTTCCAAGGCCACATCTGCTTCCAATGCTATGACTTCCTTCACAAATTGAACTTTGTGGTTAATCATGGGCTTTTCCTTCGTCACTTTGGGAGGTGTTTGCAGAGCATCTTTTTTAATCCATTTTGTCACTTGGCGGTGCACCTCCTCCTGCACTGGCCATTAGATTAGGGCCTTTGGGGAACTCCGCACCTTCTTGCCTACTTTGATGACTATGTATATCTCAGGAATAGTGTCGTTGACATATTCTTCGACTTGCACCATTGACGTGCTGATGAGCATTTTTCCTGCCAACTTTTGGTGTTTCTCTTTTTGTCTGTCATTTTCCAGGCTTCAACACATTCACTTCTCCAATGCCCTTTTGTGAGACAGACCAAACAAGTTTTTGGTCGGTTCATTCGTATGTTATTCTGACCTCCACGTTCATGGCTAGGCCTCCATCTCAACCTTCTTCAAGCCCGCCTTTTAATGAGGGTGATTGCTTCCAACTCATTACTTCCTTACAATTGAGAAAATGACTCTCTTGGATCCTTCTCTGATGCGGTAGGCCATTTTAGTTGTCCCAATGCTCTTTGGCTTCTTCCATTATAGTGGTAATTATTGGGGAAGGTGTATTAGTCATGCAGATTGCACACCATTTCTTGTTCAAGGCACACCATGGGGCTAATTGACCTGTATTGCAACAATTACCACACCAAAGTTCTTTAAATGCTTTTGTGGATGTAGTGTCCCCAGGTGATGATGAGCTCCCTCTCTCTCCTTTTGGGGATTTGTGGCTCTTTTTCTCCTCTTCACAATCAGAGTCATCATTACTCTCCTCCTCAACGATTTCTTTCAAACTTTCCTGATCCTCATCACTTGTGAAGATAGTGGGAGAGAAGGAAGGAGTCTCACTTGTGGCTTTCTACATACACAATGGGGGAATACACACAAAGGTGGAGGCTGAAAATAGTTTTCCTCTTCTTAGTTGTGTAAGCCAAAAGAACTCTAGTACAAAGAAATAGAAGAACCCTATATGTGAGTCTCAAACCAAACTCACCTAACTAAGGTGGCATACTAACTGAGACATGAACTAGAGTAGATAAGGATAGCTGTCATCTAGCTATTATTCATGGGCAGTGTACCAACCGCATCTGCAGCTAACAAGTCGGTGATGTAAATGCACAATGGTCACCCTGGCATATCATGAGTGGAGCTCGATATCTCAACACTCCCCCTCGAGCTCAATCCCAATTCTTGCACACCAAGCAGGTCTCTGAACTTGCGCAGCTTCTCTGCACCCAATGCCTTCGTGAATATGTCAGCTACCTGATCCTCTGTGCTGACATAAACTAGATCAATAAGACCTAGTAAAACCTTCTCCCGCACATAGTGATAATGCACCTCAATGTGCTTTGTTCTAGCATGATAGACTGGGTTATTTGCCAAGTGTATACTACTCATGTTGTCACAATAAATGACAACTGGCCCATCTGTAGACTGATGCATATCATAGAGTAGCTTATGCAACCAAGCTACCTCACATGCAGCCATTGTTGCACCCCTGTACTCAGCCTCTGTGCTCGACAAGGCAATTGTAGGCTGTTTCTTGCTGCTCCAAGTGACTGTAGCACTCCCAAAAGAGAACACATATCTACTGGTAGATCGTCTATAAAAAATACTACCAACCCAATCAGCATCAGTGTATCCATGCAACTGTATCTGAACCCCAGCCTCATAAAATAGTCCATACTGCAATGTGGACTTCACATACCTGAGTATGCGTCTAGCCGCATCCAAATGCGGTTTCCTTGGAGCCTTCATAAACTGACTTACCAATCCAACAACATAGCTCAAATCTGGCCTGGTAATAGTCATATAAATCAAACTTCCTACTATGCATCTGTACATAGTAGGGTCTTCTAGAAGCTCACTTGCATCTGCGCTCAGCTTCACATTCTGCTCCAAAGGAACTGAAATAGGCTTACAGCCTGTCATCCCATATTTGGACAGCATGTCCAATCCATACTGCCTCTGCAAGAGCTGTATCCCACTTGGTGATCTAATCACCTCAATGCCCAAGAAATAACGCACCTCTCCCAAATCCTTCATCTCAAACTTCTACTTCAATAGCATTTTCACATGAAGGATATCTTCATCACTATCACCTGTGATGATCAAATCATCAACATAAACGACAAGCAGCATAATGCCTTTCTCTGTTTTTCTCACATAAAGTGAGAAATCTGCCTTGGAAATCTGAAAGCCAATAGTGACAAGATACTGTCCTATCTTGTCAGACCATGCTCTAGGTGCTTGCTTCAAGCCATACAAGGCTTTCTTCAACCTACAAACAGGATGAACAGCATGAACATAACCTGGTGGCTGCTCCATAAAGACCTCTTCTTGCAAATCACCATGCAAGAAGGCATTCTTTACATCCATCTGATGTAAAGACCATCCCTTTGATGCAGCCATAGCAATGACTGCTCTTACAGTTGCCATCCTTGCAACCGGACTGAATGTTTCTTCATAATCAATGCCATATGTTTGAGCATACCCCTTGACAACTAATCTTGCCTTGAATCTATTCACAGAACCATCTGCATTGTGCTTCACCTTATAAACCCACTTACAGCCAATTGCATTCTTGTCTTTAGGCAAAGGCACCAATTCCCATGTAGCATTTGCTTCCAAGGCATCCATTTCTTCATCCATGGCTTTCTCCCATTTTTCTTTTCCCATGGCTTGCTCAAAAAAAGTGGGTTCTGGTTCCTGTATCACTTTGACCGTATAGGCATAGTGAATGGCTGTAAATCCATCATATTTCACCCTATCCACAGGATACCTAGCTCTAGTAGTCTTGTGAAAAATAGGCTCACTTCTAGGTGCTCTCAAAACATCCCTGGTCTTCCTTACTCCAGGTGTAACAATAGAAGGAATACCCAACTCATCATCAATGCTCTGTTCTGAGCCACTGGATTCACCATCCACATAAGAGTGACCTGCATTCACATCAAACATGGGCTGATCTACCTTCTCTTTTCCTTTTTGTGATACCTGTGTACCACTATCTGCATTGCTTTGAGGAGATTCTCTTGATCTCAATCTGCCTGTCCATGGCAAAGTATGTGAACCACTGCTAGAGGACACTGGAGGTCCACTAATATTTTGTGATTGCTGCTGTGAATTCTATGCAGCATTACCATTTTGTGCATCTACATCAATCATCACATTTACTGGTTTATACCAGCTGCTCATCTCATCAAAAACAACATCTCTACTCATTGTAAACTTACGAGTAGAAGGGTTGTAGCATCTATACCCTTTTTGCTGCAGAGAATAACCAATAAAGATGCACTTGTCAGATTTTGGATCCAACTTGGACCTCAACTCATCTGGCACATGAACATAGGCAATGCAACCAAAAATTTTCAAATGAGAAATATCTCGTTTCCTATCAGTATACATCTCCTCTGGCCTCATGCCATGTATTGCTGCAGTGGGAGTCCTACTCATTATGTAAACTACTATAGCAACTGCTTCAGCCCAATAATAATCTGGTAGGTCTTTTTCATTTAGCATGGCCCGAGATACCTCTCTAATATGCCTGTTTTTCCTTTCTGCAAGTCCATTTTGCTGTGGGGTATGACTGCATGAATATTGCTGCTTTATGCCATGCTCCTGCAGGAACCTTGCAAACTCATTTGAGAGGTACTCTCCCCCTCCATCTGACCTTAGGCATTTTATTTGCAGGCCTGTTTCTTTTTCAGCCATAGCTTTAAAAGCTTTGAAGTGCCCAAACACTTCACTTTTCTTTTTCATAAAATACACCCAAACTTTTCTGCTATAGTCATCAAAATAATGACAGCCTCCAATGGATGCAGCTTTAGTAGTCGACACATCAGAGTGGATTATTTCCAATGGCTTCTTACTCTCTTGAACATGTATAGGAAATGGTTTCCTTGCCTGTTTTCCAAATTGACAGGCTTCACATACCTTATGCATTTCTGCAACCTTGAATTTAGGCAATCCTGCAATAATATTTTGGGCTTGCATTGATTTAAGTGGTTGTACATTAACATGACCAATGCGTTTATACCAGATATCAATATCTGCAACTACACCGGTCCCATGTGCAAACATTGCTGTACTCAATTCAGGCATTTGAACTCCCAATAGCCTATTCCCATAAGGAAATTCGTCATTCTAAACTTCCATGCCTAGAAATTGTTTTTGTCAAGCTTTTCAGTGACAATCTGTGAAAGAGAATCAGACGCCATTACAGAACACTGCAAAATATTCTGTCACTGCAAAAAACACAGCTTCTGCCTCACACGGGCAAATCTGCAAAACTGATGAAAGTGGTATTTGACCACACAGTCACTTCCTAGTGACGATTTTGCATCAACAAGCAATAAGGATGATTCTGTAACTCCTAGTATCTCTGTGCACAAGCATACGATGCAAATTCTGCGGCAACTTTTCACCGACCTGCAGAGCAGTGGTCGCACAGCAAAAACAGGGCCTTTTTCTCAGTGCTTCGAAGAACTTCTGCCTCCAAAACGGGCCCCGAAATGGCCTCGAATCAGAAAAATAAAGTTACCAAGGGCTTCGCCCTTGCCCGCAGCATATATTGCCCTCTCGCCACACCGCGAAGGACGTCTCAACCTGAGACAGTGTACTCTTGCACTTTCGGCTGTGCTACCTGCAGAGATTTGCTCCCAAACTCGAAAAAGGAAAGCAACACTGGTCCTCTTACCAGGACACCATGAACTTGGTTTGCTTTCTTGAGCTGCTTACCACGAACCAGGCTCTGATACCATGTGAAGATAGTGGGAGAGAAGGAAGGACTCTCACTTGCAGCTTTCTCATATACATAATGGGGGAATACACACAAAGGTGGAGGCTGAAAACAGTTTTCCTATTCTTAGTTGTGTAAGCCAAAAGAACTCTAGTACAAAGAAATAGAAGAACCCTATATGTGGGTCTCAAACCAAACTCACCTAACTAAGGTGGCATACTAACTGAGCCACGAACTAGAGTAGATAAGGATAGCTGTCATCCAGCTATTATTCATGGGCGGTGTACCAACCGCATCTGCAGCTAACAAGTCGGTGACGTAAATGCACAACGGTCACCTTGGCATATCATGAGTGGAGCTCGATATCTCAACATCACTTTCATCACTACTCTTCTCCTTAGCACTTTCTTTCAAACTTTCCTCATCCATCTCAAGGTCACTGTCACTATGCTTCTTTGATTTGCTCAGTTGCTTCTTTTCTTTAGTCTTGGATGAGATTTGCGGGTCTTTGTGACTCTTCTATGAAGTGAATTACCAACTCAAGTTTCTTGATCAATCACATTGGCAAGGGTTGTATTTGCTCTATCCACTATGGCTAATGCAGTCCAGAGGTCGCATGACAACCCAAAAATGAAGTCGTCATTGAGGACCATGTTCGCGGGTCTTTGGGCAATTGGCACTCTTTGTAAGAGTTGGTGGGAATGGCCACATAATCTTAGACAGCCTGATCATCCTGATTAAGTCACCGCAATCACTCCAGAGTTTGTGGAATTGTCTTTTCCTTGCAAAAATGCCTCAAGAATGCTACCTTAATGTCGTTGAATGTCACATATTGCTCCACCGCATAGTCTACTAGCCACCTTGCTGCCTTACCTTAGAGAGTGGCCTAAAAAACTACCTCCCTGTGGGCTGCATTGAGTGTACCTAGAACATTCTCACTCTGTAGGCTTTGTTGAATTGTCAAATGTGAGTGTCTCGATCTTCCTTTGATTTTCCTCCAAATTTTGTATACTTCACTTGCACCTGTGCTGCCATCAAAGCAAGCCCTAGACTTGCTAGTGATGTGGTTGGTGATGTCAAGAACAATTACTGAACCACTGCTGTAGGGCTTGTCAGTGAGTCTGATGCACTCCGCACTCTATGTCCATGCTTTTGGTCTCGAAGTGGTGGGAATGAACTCACTCGCCTTCTAGGCAATAAGGGTGTGCTCTCTATGCTTCCTTCTTCAGATTGTTGTGGATTTGGGTCCTCTAGTGTAGGAACATTCTCCTCAGACTTTCTCCGTAATAGCCATGTCATCAGAACCACTAAGTTTGGTGGTCCTTTCAAATGTGTGTGCATTCAATCCTTTGGGGTTTTCTAGTGTGATGTCATCTAGAGCACGTATCTTATCGTGGATAGCCCATCTCATGTCAATAGGGTCAGGATAGGCTAAAGGCCTCGGCACACGAATGAGGCATTTGAGTTTGTTCATCAAAGGAACTTTCCCATATCCAAAATGGAGAGGATCTATTTGCACCAGATGAAGCTCCGACTATGCATGATGGCTTTAACATTGCAAGTGCTAAAGTTTGGATAAAGTATCAAAAGGAATGGGTTCTATGTTTTGTGGAATCACATGTCGTGTGTTGTAGCAATGTGAGCACTACTGGTGTGACATGATTCCCCATAAACACTCGCATGAGGGATTGTGATGAGTTGTGGTCACCAAAGTGTATTGCCTCTACATGGAATGCATAGAAAACACTATGGGGAAACGACCAATGGAGATATAGCAAAGAGCATACTCAACCTACTGCGGGTTTTGGCATGAATACTCAAACAAAACAAAGAAAACACATTCAAATGTTTGATTAATTGTATTCTATCAATGAGTTATCCATAGATCTATGGAACAAGAGTCAATTGTGCGTGATCTCCAACTGAAAGTTGATTACAACTACTCGCACCCCGAGTTATCCCCACAAGGCTCCATAAACAAAGGGTTGTTTATGGCTAAACACCCCTTTAGGGGCAAGAGATATCGACATCCTATATATGTCCAATGAATGTCAATATGGCCCTTGCACTAAATGGGACCCCTCAAGGGCCATATCAACAATTGCATAATTCTATATGGGGGCCATTCATATGTTTTGCTCCAACTTGTCTTTGACAATTCCAACTACCCACCTAGTATTCAGCATAGCAGTATGCAATTCACTAGTTTCCATCTGACTTGTTTGAAGCTAGCTAGTTTGTAGTTTGAAGCTAGTTTGAAGTGAGCTAGCTTGCAAGTAGCTAGTTTGAAGCTAGCTAGTTTGCAACTAGCTAGCTTGCAGCAGCAAGGTAGTATGCACCAATCTAAGCATGGAACCATAAACCATATCTAACCATGATAAGATATAGAAAGGAATGCGTATCAACATACATTAGTGTCAGTGGTGTCTCCAAAAGACTGAAAAACACCTACACACATCCAATCCTGGGGCAATGGGAAGGCCAGGGTCAGAATTAAATCTGACTATTGTCGAAAAAGAAAGAGACAGTACAAAGCATACAAATAGCTGAGACAATCATTTGTAGAGTGGAAATATTGCGTATAGTTTGTATTACAACAGATAGCAACAACTCAACTCCATGCAAGAGGTGATGAATAGCTTATAATAACATCTGATGGTATTTTGGCCTCTGTCGAATAACAATCAAAAAATAGACATAGCCTCACAAATGATGTGGTGGATAAGGCCACTACTACATGCTGTTAGGGACAGTTATAACTATCCCTACAGTTACAAAAGTATCCACTACTTGCTATTGTAACTCCCCTTACTAGAGGTATACTAAACCTCCTTGGTTGAGGTCCGCATGGGTGGAGGAGTCATTGTCAACACCTGCACACTCGGTGGTAAAATGTTTTTGCAAAAAAAAGTGGAGTCGAACCCTTCACTGGAAGTAATCCATCAGCTGAACTTTGGTGGTGTGGGTGGAGTTCAGGTTTATGACTTCTCCCTTAGCAACAACTGGGTCTACCTCATCCACATCCTCTTTGCAGTACTTGTTCAATTCGGATTCCTCCTCAAATGCTATCTGTTCTTCTACAATATCTTCATTGGGGGCTAAGGCATGGGTCGGGATGGTTGTGTTTTCTGTGTCCTTATATGTGGAATCCATGAATGTGGTGTGCTTTGCATCCAACTTTGTTAACAAGTTCCTCTGGTGTGTTGCAGCATAGCTGGTGTGTCAAATTGTGCTTTGAAATCAAACAATGTTAGGGCATATGCCTCTGTCTCACATCATGTTCTTTAGATTAGAGCATCTCTAATTCCTGTGCAATGATATCATATGCATATGCAGTAGATGCAAAGGCATCATATGAACATGCTTATTTTGAGATTTGACCATAGGTCTTGGGACATCTTTACCAATTCTTCATCTCTCTGATTGTGAAGGAGCTACGAAAAACCCCATCTACCTCTTTTGCCATGTCCTTGAGCTATTGTTCAACTCCTTCCAATGCATGGATTCGTTCCTTTAGTATAATATTTTCAATATTTAAGTCTGTGTGGGCTGCTCCCATTCGATCTAGTTGCAGAAAAAATTATGCTTTTATTTCCTCTAGCCAAGTTGTTACAGTTGGCACGCATTCCTTCTGTACTCTCACTTGGGTAGTGAGCTTCAAGATTTTCTTGTCTTGCACTTCTTTGTACTGGACATATTCTTTCTTGATTACCTCTAGTTCCGAATGAGTGTTGTCAAACTTCTTCTGCATTTCTGACTACTTAAGCATATACTCGTGTCCCGCCTTCTTATCTTCTATCAACTCCTGCACTTGCTTTTGCAACTGCATGTGTACCTTTCTCTGCTATCAAAATAGTTCTACAAGACTATGAGAGCTGGTTCTGGCTCCATGTTGGAGACTATTTCTGCTACTGCTAGTGGATTGGTCACATCTTGTGTTGGGGATTGTTGCAAGTCTATCATTTTGTGGAAGGGAAGGGGAAAAGGCCTCAAAGGAGCTTCTGGGAGGCGATGTGAGCAATAGACTGGCAATGTTCTCCTCCGGTTTTTTCCAGGTCTTTGTCTTTGGAAGCATGGATTTTTCTCATGGATTTAATTTAATTTTATTGGCAAATTTGGGCTTTACCGGGCTAGCTAACAACTCTTCTCCTGCTAAGGGTGTATCCCATAGGCATTCTACTAAAGATTGGCCATACACAACCATAGTAGCTTCATCTTTGGAGTACTGAGCATCTTCCAAAGCTTGAAGCATGTCTTGCTTTGTCTTTTCTTCCTCATGCTGGGCTGTCTTGCATTGCTTTGGTGCACTCCTCTTGATAGTGAACGGTTACCTCCGGGGTTCTCGTACTGATCTGGGTGGCAAATTCAAATAAGGTAGCAATAAATGGTGCTATCTTGGAATGAGCATTTGAAGCACTCAAATCCTTTTGGGCTATCTTTCTCATAAGCCATGAGTGGAGCAGATGCGCTCAAGATATCTTTCTTCCCTTCTCGGTTGCACTCAGCATCGCATAAGAATCTCTACTCATAGTATTTTTCTTTACTAGCAATTGCATTCTTTCTAGATACCAAATTTGTAGAACAGTCGCGTGGGAGAAGCATCAGTTGATGTGTCGTGGTGATTGACAGTCAGTAAGTTCGGCATGGAAGGAACTAGCAGTGTTTTTTGGCAATTGGGAGGGACTAGTGTTGATCTTGCATTTGGCACTGCGGGTGTTATACTACATGATGGAGTTCGTCGGGTGTGGGTTGATGAGGATGGCGATTGTGGGAGCGAGAGCTTGATCCAAGGGAAGAGTCTTGTCAACAAGACTTGAGTGAATACCTCATACGTCCTTGGGCGGTGCAGTTGGTACAGAGAATCCAGTATTTGTGGCATATATTGCATGGGTTTTGGTGGAGAGTCAAGGTGCTGTCGGAGTCTCATTTGAATATCAAAGCTGGGTTGGATGCCAAATCAGTGATCAGATTAGATGCACAGTCTTTTCTTTTGCCTGAAGTGGATCAGAATCGGGCGTCTCAGTCGGGTTGGAATCGGACTCTGTTGTCACAGAGCTAACTCGGGAAGACTCATTGGATTGGAGTCAGAGTCGGGTTTGACAATAGGATTTATGTGACACGTGTCAGGTGGATCAGATTCAGAGTTGTTTGTGCACTTGTGCACGCCCGTCAAATTGGAGTTATGTCGGACACACTGGTCAGACTCGGAGTTCTCAATCATGGGCATCATAGTAGTTGGATTGGAGTCGGACCCTTTGTGGTCAAACTAGCACCGAATCGCTGTTGGGTCCAAGCTATCCACTATGGCCCCATCTGCTAACTCTCGTGTACCTTCACCACTTATGGTGATGGGATATGTATGGTTTAGAGCATAACTTAGTTTTGCTAGAGATGAGACAACTCGTTTCTTTTGTGTTTGTCAGATTAGCATCATACTTTTGTTAGAGTCTGTTGAACACAAATCCTTCGACCTGTATAGCTGAAACACAAACATCATCTTGATTGATGTTAGTAGAGAGCTGTGAAGAGATCTTGTATTTATCTTTTCTTGAGTGGGGTCAATCCCAATATAAGGTTTTAGCCTGAAACCATTCACTAGTCTGTCAAATGCATTGCTATGAAGGTCAGCCAATTGGAAGGTGCCTTGATCAAAAACCTCAAGTACCTTGAATGGGCCATCATATCTCAGCTTAAACTTTCTTGGCACTTTTCCCAACTTTGTGTTGAAAATGAACACTAAATCACCCTTTTTGAACTACTTGAACTTTATGTTTCTATTAATCCATGCTACCCTCCTTTTTTGAATAATATTAGTAGCACTATGTGAGCTTGTGAGCCTATCCTCATCCAATTGTAGAAGTTGTTCTAATCTGGCATTGATGGAATCTTTTGGAGATAGTCTATTATCTATTTCCACTCTCAAGCTACTTGCAAGAACTTCCATAAGCACTACTGCCTCATAGCCATACACCAATCTAAAAGGTGTTAATCCAGTTGCAACCTTGTGTGTTGTTCTAGGTGCCCATAACACTGAATCCAAGTGCTAATCCCAATCCTCTGGGTGATCAGCTAGTACTATTCTTCTATACACTTTTTTCATCAGTTTGTTGGAGCTCTCAGCTTGCCCATTGGCTTATGGGTAATAGGCTGTAGACTTTTTATGCAACATCATGTGCATTTTAGTCATCTTCCTAATTAGTTTTTTGATGAAATGGGTTCCTCTGTCAGACACTATTTCAATAGGAACACCAAATCTAGTGACAATGTTGTGATGAAGGAAATGTGCCACAGTCCTAGCCTTGCATGTTTTGAGTGCTACAGCTCCAACCCATTTTGTGCAATAGTTAGTGGCACCCAAAATATATTGACTTGAAAACTTTGCAATGGAAAGGTGGAACTTTTTTGGTCTACAGCAGAGAGTTCTGTTGGGTTGAGAGTTCTTCCTTCTTCCCTATTCCTACCCCATCTAGGGACATAGGGGATCTTTTCCTTAATACTAGATGGAATTTGCAGGAATCTAGGGGCAAATGGAAATTTAGATTCTGTTGCATTTTCTCAAGCTCAATCCTTGATAAAATGTCTACCTTGCTTTGGTTAATAATGCACAAAGTTGTTTGGACTAATAGCAGAGGACTGAGAATTGGGAAGGGAAATGGCAAGTGCATGAGATGTCCTTATTCAGAGGAAGATGTCTTCCACCTCTTTGTTGCCTGTCCTACTGCTAGAAAGGTTTGGAAAATAGTACAATATGAAACAGGAGAGCCCATTATTTGGAAAGCTATTCTGTTAGGGGACTCTTCAAAGACAAAGCAGGAGATATTAGCACCTATCAAAGCACATGCACTGTGGTTTATTTGGATATCAAAAAACAATCTTCAGTTGAACCAACTTGATCTGCATGATGCTGATATACTTTTTCTCAAGTGGATGCACAAGAACAAAGGAAAATTGCAGAGCTGATAACTCATTCTAGATGTGATGCTGTCCTGTTTAATTTTGATCTTCAAGACCATGTACAAAGATGCTTTGGGATGGACAACACTACCCCCTTTGAATTCCCTACTGACTTTACTTGTTTTATTAAGCAGATCCAAGCTCCAACTGTGAAGAAGGAACCCTGACTACTCTAATATGGATTTCAATTACTTTGACTACTCTACCGATGATGATACAGAGGAACCCTCCTTTTAAGTTTGCTGCTGTGATAAACTTAGAAGTTTCCAAGTTCTTGAGTTTCTATCAAAAGTGTTTTGTTGATGTAACTTCTCCCCATGGGGGCTGGCTTTTCTACTCTAAAGAATATGCATTGATCATATCTTTGTTGATATAATATATTACAAACTTTTTTTGCCCAACAAAACTAAGCTGGAGTTTTGATGGGTCCAAAAAAATTGTCCCCATTTTTGAAATGGTCCCAAGGGGAGAATTGGTTAATGGAGCATCCTATCACTGTCAAGTGCCCTATCATCTCTCTGACATGGCAAACATGCTTTGGCCCAATTATAAGCATCTTTTAAAATTGTAGGCCACCACAAAACAGCTTTGCAAAATCTTTTTACGTGTAATATCTCTAGAGAAGTGTCCTCCTGTTGGTCCTCCATGGGCTTCAGCTAGGACAGTCTTCTACTCATGATCTTGCACACATCTTTTGATCACTTGGTCAATTCCTCTTCTATACAAAACACCATCAATTACAAGGAAAGGTCTGCTCCATGAAACAAGTTTCTTTCTTTGATCCCTAGTGAATGTTTTAGGGATCAAACCATCAGTAAGAAAGAACAACATTTTATCATACCAATTTGGTGGTTCTTCAATTCTTACCATAACAATGCCTGCATCAGGAAGTTCATCTGGTATACCTATTGGAGCTTCCCCTGATTATAGCCTACTCAAGTAATCCACAATGGCATGTTGCTTTCTAGGCCTATGCACAATGCTATAGTCAAACTCCTGCAAATAAGAGCATCCATCTGGCCAATCTTCCTATTAATTGCTATTTATTCACCAAGTAAATGAGAGCTTGATGGTCTACATGAAAATTCACTTTGTTGCCCAATAAATAATGCCTAAATTTATGCAATGCATAGATCATTTTGAGTGCTTCCCTCTCTGTGATTGTATAGTTCTTTTCATGCTTTGTTAAGATTTTGTTGGCATAGTAAATTGGTCTGAACCACTTAGGTGTCTTTTACTACATAAGCACTGCACCTACTACTGCATTAGAAGCATCGACAAAAACCTCAAATGGAAGAGTCCAGTCAAGGGGTTGTAGTACAGGTGCTACCATCAACATTTTCTTCAAAATATTAAAAGCATATTGTTGTCTATCACCCCAGATGTATGGATCAATTTCCCTTGTGAGTTTTGTGAGTGAAAGCATATATTAGCAAGGTATCTAAGAAATCTGAAGTGTCATTTAATCTAGCCTATAAATATCTGAAGCTACTATATGTTTTTGGGTGGTTTGGCATGTTGTATGGCTGACACTTTGTTGGGATCTATCTCCATTCCCTCCTGTAAGATAATATACTCTAGGAGAAGTCCTCTACTCATAGCAAATACACATTTGGTTGGGTTTATAAGCCGAGACCAGCCACTCTACACTTTGCCAAACATAAACCCAAGTGTTACAGATGTTCCATTCTTTTTCCCAATACTAAAAAAACATCAAGACTTTCATAAAAGATGTAAGATACTTGAAAATACCTCCTGGATGTACTCAATGAAAGGTAGGCGGAGCATTCTTAAGACCAAAGGTCATGACATTAGAAGAAAATACTCCCCACTCAGCGACAAATGTTATTTTGTCCTTATCTTCAAGTGCCATTCTTATCTAGTTGTAGCCACTCAAACCATAAAAAAAACTATAGATTTCATGACCTGCTATAGCATCTAGCAAAGAGTCACAAAATGGTAGAGGGAAAGGGTCAGTAATGGTGGTAGCATTCAACTTTCTGTAGTCCACACATATTTTGAGCTTTCCATTCTTTTTGGGCACAATGAAAATAGGTGAAATCCATGTAACATGGGTGATAGGATATATAAAACCAACTCTCAACAACTTATCAATCTCTTCTTCGACTTGCTTTGCATAGTTGGGATTCATTCTGTATCTTCCTTGCACCACTGGGACATCATCTTACTTTAAATTAATCCTGTGTTGATAGAACTTGAGGTCTACTCCCTTCAAATTAGTATAATGCTAAGCAAATATGTCTTTATACTCTATCAATAAGTCTAGTGCCATTTTGAAAGGTGGAGGAAGACCTATACTTACTAAAACTGTCTTGGGGTTGTCAGGGTCTCCAAGGTTCATCTCTTCCAACTCATCTTGTCGAACTCTGGCACTCTCTTGCATATGCTCCTCAATTTGAGTTTCAGCTTCTAGGATGGACTGTGCAGCTGATTTCTGATTGTTCTCTTGTAGGGTGTCATCTGTGTCTGCATGATTGTCTTTTTTGGTTGGTAGAATCTACCTCCGATTGCTTTTCGACAGTGTTCTAGTATGTAATGGCTGGCTATAGGTCAAGTTTTTGTATTTGTTGATTTGAGCATGTGTACTGATCAATGATTTTGATTACATCTATTTCAAATATGGGGAAAATAGTAGAATTTATCCTAAGGAAAATCTCCTCCTCATCTTCCTCAAATTCTGCTATCATGTTGATGCCTTCTGCTTGTAGTGGCTGAACTTGTGTTGGGAAACTTCTCTTTGAAGAGTGATTGATCTTAAAATTCTTTTTGCTTGGAAGCAAATGCTACATGGGAATTGGTGCCTTTGTCTAAAGACAAGAATGCAATTGGCTGCAAGTGGGCCTATTAGGAGATGGTTCTGTGAGTAGATACAAGGCAAGATTAGTTGTCAAGGGGTATGCACAGACATATGGCATTGATTATGAAGAAACATTCAGTCCGGTTGCAAGGATGGCAACCGTAAGAGCAGTCAAAGGGATGGTATTTACATTAGATGGCAACCGTTGCTATGGCGGCATCAAAGGGATGGTATTTACATTAGATGGATGTAAAGAATGCCTTCTTGCATGGTGATTTGCAAGAAGAGGTCTATATGGAGCAGCCACCAGGTTATGTGCATGCTGTTCATTCTGAGTTTGTTTGCAGGTTGAAGAAAGCCTTGTATGGCTTGAAGCAAGCACCTAGAGCATGGTCTGGCAAGATAGGACAGTATCTTGTCACTATTGGCTTTCAGATTTCCATGGCAGATTTCTCACTTTATGTGAGAAAAAGAGAGAAAGGTATTATGCTACTTATCATTTATGTTGATGATTTGATCATCACAGGTGATAGTGATGAAGATATCCTTCATGTGAAAATGCTATTGAAGCAGAAGTTTAAGATGAAGGATTTGGGAGAGCTGCGTTACTTCTTGGGCATTGAGGTGATTAGATCCACAAGTGGGATATGGCTCTTACAGAGGCAGTATGGATTAGACATGCTGTCCAAATATGGGATGATAGGCTGTAAGCCTATTTCAGTTCCTTTGGAGCAGAATGTGAAGCTGAGCGCAGATGCAGGTGAGCTTCTAGAAGACCCTACTATGTACAGAAGCATAGTAGGAAGTTTGATTTATATGACTATTACTAGGCCAAAATTGAGCTATGCTGTTGGGTTGGTAAGTCAGTTTATGTAGGCTCCAAGGAAACCACATTTGGATGCGGCTAGACGCATACTGAGGTATGTGAAGTCCACATTGTAGTATGGACTATTTTATGAGACTGGGGTTCAGATACAATTGCATGGATACACTGATGTTGATTGGGCTGGTAGTATTTCTGATAGACGATGTTCTCTTTTAGGAGTGCTGCAGTCACTTGGAGTAGCAAGAAATAGCCTACAGTTGCCTTGTCGAGCACAGAGGCTGAGTATAGGGGTGTAGCTTTTCTTGATGGTTATTCTTTGTGATCCCTAGTCTTGTTTCACTTTGGCATCTCTCAGCCATGGCCTACCCAATAGCATGGAATAGGCACAATCTCTTCCCTCCATTATGAGTACCACAAATGTGACTGTAAAGGATAGTCCCATTATGCTAATTTCTTATCCTCTTAGTATGCCAAGAGGTTGTATTCTTCTTTGATCAACCATTCTGACCTAAAATGGGGCTGCTGCAAGTTCATTGTAACAAAATTTCTTATAGATCCTCAGAGAGGATGTTCATCACCATGAATCCTCCATCTACTAATACTTTTGGTATCCTTTTCCTTTTATAATCCACATCTATGAGTGGGACTTGGTAATCCACATCTTCAATGGTGGATGTGTAAATGTTTGGTGTTTCATCTTCATCTTCACTTTGTGGATGATCTTTTGTTTGAGAAATGTTCTTAGAATGCAAACTCTGACATAATTGGTTCTTGAATGTTGGAACAAAATTAAGAAGTTGATCCAATGTGATCTGAACTTTGGAGTCCAAACGCTTTTTAAAGAAGAGTGTAGGGTTTTCATGTTCATATTTTGCCTTTCGCTACATCCGACTTCTGTTCTTCAATGTGTTGTCTGCAATTGGAACGGCTTGCTCCTCTTTGATTTCTGTCAGCTTGACCTGGGCACCTCTATTTTTTTGCTCTACTGAGTCTGAGCTTGTTCTGACCAAAAAATCAGTTTATATATTTTGGGCTGGAAGAAGCTCGTCCTATTGTGTGTGTATCTAGAACCCTGTTAGGTTGTTGAATGCTGCTTTGCTATAGTGTATGATTTGTATTTTGATGTTGGATGGTTGCAATCGAAAGACTGTCGGACCGTGTCGCAAGTTGTCTGAGGTCGATCTTAGCCTTACCCTTGTTTTTTTTTTTCAAGAAAGAGATTTCTATTAAGTAAGAGAAAAAATCCGCGAGAGCAAGCTCAAAGTGGAATAAATCATGAAATCATGAGGATAAATAAACCCCCTCAAAATGAGGTGGACAATAACCAAGGTTGAGGCTGAAAGTGCCACCTCAACCCTGTAAGAGTCTCAGAGAAGAAACGAGAATCCTTCCATTCCAGAAGCCCTCCTAGCTGAGGCTGCACAGGAGTCTCCCCTTACCCTTGTTTTGGAGCTGTGATGTTCTAGCATCTATTGTTGCATTACTCTCAAGTACTTGCTGTAGAGCTTTTTTTGGACTTGTGCTTGATTGGGCCAGCTCATTGGCTTTGCCGTTTGTCTTGGTGCATCTCCAAGGCTAGGCATTGGCCTTTGTACCTCTAGATCTTGTGACTACTAATGCCTGTATGTCCCTCTGATTTCTTTGACTTTGTTGATTGTAATCCTCATTGATAGGAGCCAAGTACACCATATGAACACCTGTGGTGGTTGCTGCTGTGCTGATTTTGGTTACCTCTTGCATTATAACTTATTATATGTATTCCACTTTCTCCTCTATGTTTGCACCAAAGCTCACATTGAGGTCCTTGTCTATGGCCTTCCATGCCACAGTATGTGCATGATTGATCTTGGTTTTGTCCTTGTTGATTTCCCCAATTTTTCTGATTGGGTCTTCTTGGTGTTGCATTGTGGAATCTTTGTTGTCCTTGCCTACCTACGGCAAGCTGATTAGCTGCCACGGGTGGGGCTTGATTGTTTGAATTTTGAACATGAGAAGGAACTCTCTCCCTATAACTTGGATTAGATCAGCATCTCTCTTTCTCATGATTTTCCTTCCCACAAAATGCATAAGCAACTTTAGTAGGTGGGGGTGGGGGTGTTTCTAAAGTTTCCAATTGCTCTTTAATCATTTGCTCTAACTTAGAGAGCTTGTCTGTCTTCTTCTTGGCTTTTGATTTCTCTTTGTTCTTGGTCTATTTTTTCTTTTTCTTTGAGTGCTCTTCTTCTTCATTCTCTTCATCTGATGTATCATCTTCTGTATCATCAATATCCTCATCTTCTGCATCAGTGTCTGTCTCTGTTTTAGAGTCTATGTCAGAGTTGGAATGCCTTTTCTTCTTTTGTTTTTTAGACCTTGACTTGTGCGTAGTCTTCTTTCTACTCTCTGTGCTGCATCAACTATGTTGTTGAAGTCATTTACTCCTCTAAGCTGGTCTCTACCAACTACTGCTATCCTCAACTCCTTGCTTAGTCCTTTATAAAAATAATCTCCCAACTGCTCATCAGTGGGTTGTTGATTGTTTTTCAGTCTTCTTTTTAGATTTTTGAACATTTGAGCATAGTCTTCAACTAAGAGATGCTTTTGCTTCATATTCCGAAGCTTCTTGAGTATGTCCTTTTGAGTTTTTTCTTTACAAAAATGGATTAAAAATGTAGTTTTCAATTCATCATAAGTTGCAAAATGAGCTACACCATATTACATAAGCCAAATCATTGCCTTACCATTAAAAGTCACTGCAAACTGCTATTTCTTGGTGATGTCCAAAAGTTGTCCGAATCTGCTTGCAACCCACCTTGTTTCAAATTGTCCGACATGACTGTCTGGATCTTTCCCTTTCTTGCCTGTGAATTTGGCTGACTTTACTGAAGGATTCTGCATTCTTGGTTGGCGTTGTAGTTGTCTTTGAGCTTGAGCTTGTAATTTCTTTTTTAGAGGTGGAGGCAATGGATTGAAGTCGAGTTTTCTTTGAGCCTGAACAGAGAGGCGTGCTGTGAAATTTGTTACAATACTCCTTTTGAGCAATTCTTCAGTAGGTGATTGCACTATCAATTTGCTAAGTTTAATTTGAATCTTGCTTATTTCTATGCTATGCACAGAATTATCAAAAGAGCTTGTTTCATTGGGTGTATAGTCGAGATCGTTGAAAATGTCATCTTGATCTTCTGTTTGTGTGCCCGCTTTCAATCTAGCACGGCTTCTTGTAAAATAGGCATAGACAATTCGGCGAGGTGACATTTTCTCCTTAAAGTTATTCGACATGAACCAAGATACTTGCCATGTAAGAAAGGAATGGAGAACTGCGCCGGTCACTGGCGACTGTCGTGTTGATGTATTGACTGAAGACTTTGATAGCAATCTCACTTGTTGAACCGTGTATCGTACTATGCTTGCCAAATAGTTGTTTGTTGGTGGTGTTTGTAGATGAGGGACATTATCAAGTTGTTGCAAGCTTGTATGGTTGGAATGGAGTCGGATTACAATCCGCTTCCTGCTAAATGCACAATCTGAGACATAGCTTCATAGGCACCTCACTTGCCATAGTGTGTTCACTTGTCCAGAGTGTTGTGGCAGCTATCCAGCTAGTTCTTGTCATGAGGAAGTTGCTTATAGAAGTCGTGAAGGATTTTCAAAAGTTGTCTGCCTTTAAGCAATCTTCAAATGATGTCGCTCACTGAATCGGCTTGTATGTCATCTCATGCTTTGCTAGAAGTCATCTTTGTGACAATACATTGTTGTTGTTTTGATTTTCTTGGGAGCTATTGCCTCTGCTGGTTGATTTGTGTTGTAGTCATTGTAGATCATATAGTTTTAACTCTTGTGCATAATTGCTATGTAGCAGCAACCAATAGTCAAAGCTCGAACCCAGTAGAGGATCACCAATAGTGTTAATGGTGTCTCCAAAAGACTGAAAAACACCTACACACATCCACTCTTGGCAACAAGGTAGGACTTAAATCTGACTAGTGTCAGAAAAGGAAAAGACAGTATAAAGCATACAAATAGCCAAGACAATCATTTGTAGAGTGGAAATATTGCATATAGTTTGTATTACAACAGATAAAAACAACTCAACTCCATGCAGGAGGTGATGACCAGCTTATAACATCCAATGGTATTCTGACCTTAGTCCTCAATCGGATAACATTCAAAAAACAAGCATAATCCCAAAAATGATGTGGTGGATAAGGCCACTTGCTGTTAGGGACAATTACAACTATCCCTATAGTAACAAAAGTATCCACTACTTGCTATTGTAACCCACCCTTATTAGAGGTCTACTAACCCTCCTTGGTTGAGGTCCACGTGGTATCCAACACTCATCTCTGCAATTTACCTTGGGAAGGTTTGGTGCCCAAACGAGCAGCAAGCAAGTAGAATGGCAACAATTGATCGTTGATTTGTTCCATTAGCACTGGAACCTTGCTGCAACTGTACTTTAAGTCTCCCTATCTACACTAAAGCCAATTTGTAAGAGGAGTAATCTTTGTCGAAACCTCTAGTTTTCAATGTGATCTATTTCTGTGTAGCTCAACTTGCTGAAAAATGTATGCAAAAATCCAATATCAAGTGCACTCCATTAATATTCCCGCTTCATGCAACATTGACTCATCTCTGTTAACACATGTACGAGCCTTGCTGCTTGTCTTTGTCATAAGAAAAACACAAGCCTCTACTAGATCAATAAATAGAGAGGTTGAGAGGTGAATCGAGAGGGAGAGAGAGAGAGAGAGAGAGAGAGAGAGAGAGAGAGAGAGAGAGAGAGAGAGAGAGAGAGAGAGAGGAGTTGGCAGAGACAGTTACAAAAGAAATGGTTTCAAGAGAGTGGAAGCACGTTCTTTAAAAATCTTAATATTTCTACAGTTTAGTGGTTTTCAACTATTACAATTTTAAAATAGTACTGCCCCAAACCTCACTTTTTGTTGCCACTATACCATGCTTCCACCCCATTCTCATATGCCAATGTCATATGCTAGGTATCAATATTTAGTACTATTTGGCGATAAATTAACTTGTTAATGCTAGTTGTTTTTGCCTTTTCTCTTAATATTTTATTAGGAGTAACACGATAATGGAGCAACAATGCATAAAATACACAATATAGAAAGTGCAAGAGACAAAGAGACACCCATGTACATGGTTCACCCAATGTGGGATACGTCCATGGAGAAACGACTAGTCCTGTGTCTTTATTACTTGGGAAGCAAGAAGATACAAGATATAAGCAATATATCCATTGCTTTCCTGCTATCTCAAATACACCCTTATCTTACAAATTTGACCACACAACTCATAAGTAACTCATGCATCAATTTTCATGTATTTTTGGCTTTGGGGGTGCTGCCCCCGAACCCCCTTTGGAACCCCTCCGGCGATGTCCTAGGGGAGGAGTTGCCCCCCCTACCCCCCTTCATGGAATGGGTATAAGCATGCCTGGGTCCAAGGCATGGCCAAGAATAAAATATTTGAAAAAAAATCAAGATCCACATACAATAGACATTGGGCTTCTTTGTTATCCATTGGACCAATTCCATGCCATCCATTTTCGTGCTTATCCATCATTCATTAATGGTCCTAGTGGTCTAAAGTCCCAATCCTAGCACATGAAAAGAAACCTCCACCTAGCGACTATGGCAAATTGCTTGTGTGGCACATTGGCCTTTGATTAAAAGATAGACATTTCCCAATATACTAATGTCATGTCTAATGAACAAGATCAAGATGAAAAGAGAATTACAAAGAAGATTGTTATCCCCAAATTATAATGGGTGCCAATGAAATCCAAGCAACGTCCCATTGAGCCTAGGTTGAGTGTCTCTTTTCACTTGCTAAATTTTATATGTTGAAGATGTGGAAAGTACATTTTCATTAGTTAAAATGTTGCTTACCACTATCATATACTAGTTTGCTATAGTAAACATTGTCATATGCTATTTATTGCTATTATTTACTATTATTTGGGTACTACTATCATATGCTCTCAGATGCTAGCTACATTGTCATATGCTAAGTGCCACTATCATATTCCATGGTACTAGTATTGTTCAGGTACGACTGTCACATGCTCTCAAACACTAACTACCACTATCATATGCTAGGTGCCACTATCGTATGCTATTTAGTGTTATTTTTTATTCTTTAGTATTACTCAAGTGCTACTCTCAAATGCTAAATAAAACTATTATATGATAGTTACCACTCTCATCTACCAATATCATATGCCAAGTACCACTATTTAATAATATTTTGTTTTAAATTAACCTATTTTTAACTATTTTGTACTATTTAGCCATGGTGATGGTAGTCATTGTTTTCTATTCTCCTTTAGCCATGGTGAGGCTAGTTGTTTTTGCCTTGGCCTTAAAGATTTTTGGATAAAAACAATGACATTTTGCTTCTTTGCCAGTGTTTGCACAAATTCCATCTTCTTTTTCATGCTTATCCCTCATTCATCAATGGTAATGGTAGTATAGAGCAATGGTAGTCTAACATCCCAATCCTAGGCAGTATGGCAATAGTAATGGTAGTCTAAAGTCTCACTATGACAATGTTAATGGTGTTGAGAGACCATCTCAACATCATGTGTTTGATATTGTGCAAGTATTGTGCATAGCACTGACACATAGAGTGCTATAAAGGAAAGGGTTAGATGCCCTAACCCTAACCCTAAAAGGGTTTGTATATATTTTATATTTTCAACTAAATCTAGTTATAGTTAGTCATTTGTGGTGTGCTCTCTAGCTGTGCCCTCTCTCCTCATCTCCACTCTTCTTCTCTCCCCTCTTCATATTTTGTCATGGTATCAGAGCATGGTTCTACCTTCCTCCGAGGCATTGCAATCCAAGTGAGATTGAGAGATTGAGCTTCCATCCTTTCATTCCATTGATGAAAGAAAATTTCTGTTTAGTTATGTTCATGTGAGAGGAATTTCTGTCCATATATTTTCTTGAGAGTTCTTTGAGAGATTGAGTATTCATTCTTAAAGAGAGAGAGATCATTGAGAGGCTTTCATTAAAAGTGAAAGAGTCATTTTTGTTCATTTTGTTCTCTAGAAAGTCCTTGGGGAGAGAAAGGCAACTAGAGTCCATTATATTTCTAGAGAGAATGAGAGGCAATCCCCACATGCAGGTTGGCTTCACTTGAGAGAGAGGGACTTGGGACTACAACATATTCACAGCTGCCTTCCATGCACAATGACTCTGGCTCCCGGCTCCTTCAACAACCTCGCCGTCCAGCTACCTTCAAAGGTGACCCTTCTACATGCAAAGGCAGCTTCAACAGCGCCTCAACTAGTCCACTGAGATCACCGCTCCATCTCAGCTTACCACTCCATTCATGTTTTCGGAGATAGCAGACTACGATGTGGTAATCCATTGCTGGCAACAAGCTACGACCTTCTACGCCAACAGTGCCACCAAGCTCTCTCCCACAGTTACAGCCTTCTGTCCCTATTGACTCCACAGACGACCACAAGCTACAACCGGCTCCAGCTAACGAAGCTTCAGCCAGCCTACCTTCTCCCAGCAAAGAGTCGACCCCAGCTTCCGGCTCTAGCCCACTACGAATAGCTAGCAGCGCTAATCTCACAACGCCATAGCGTCTCTACACGACCCAATGAATTTAGCTCTTCAAGCAAACTCCAAGCTCTTGGTGGCCTCCAAGCAACCTTAGCAGCAACGACCAGGCTCAAGGGTGACAAAGCCAATTCCTCCACTCCCGCAGACACAAACGGCCCATTGGGCTGCCTAGCAACAAACTTCCACCAACCGACCAACTCCGTACTGGCCAGCCGCCCTAGCAACAACAAAACGGGTGACTTGTAGCAAAGGTAACCGACTCCCAACAAGCTTCATCTCCATCAACGAATGCGGCGGTCACGCTCCAGCAAGCTCTCCCGATCGTCGACTCAAATAAGGTGCCTTCTCCATCCATCGACCTCCATGAAATGGCGACCCTAGCTGTCATCTACTATTTGAATGGCTCATACGACGGGTGTCTACAAGCAGCCTCCTTCGACGGACTCGAACAAAATCTTTCATAGATTCCATCGGTATCTTTGGGATTCTTATCCCTAGCCGTGATGCTACCACATGGCACCACATAACTCAGCCACATCACTAACCTTACCCATCTTCCACATCATCCTTGGGCTTGATCTACCTTGTGACACATGGCAGATAAGCCACATCATCATTGCCCATGTCAGCAATACTACCATGTCACCATTTATAGTTCATGAGTGCCACATCATCACAACTTGCTAGGTCATAAGTCAAAGTCAACAATACCAATGCAGCATCTGACTCAGTAGAGCCACATCAGCACAGCCAGGAGGCACTAACACCCTGCAATCACAGTTAGCCCTCTGCAGGCACACTGTGCATACTACATGTGCACCCTCTTGACACCTTACAGGCATAGTTACACCTCTGTAGGTACACTGTGCACACCACATGTGCATCATCCTGACACCTCAGCCCTTCTTCACAGGAATACCCCTTGCTAAGCACAGGATCTGCATGTGACGGTGAGTGCCACATCATCACTAGCACCCTTTTGGACCCTCCCACTTAGATCAAGCCGTATCTCTTGATCCGGGAAGAATTTGCGGGCGTTCCAAAGAGAAAAAATGCTCAATTTTGCATGCTCTACATGCTTGTCACATCATGTGCACATTTTGACACAAGTATCACACACTTTTGAGCCTCCATGACAAATCCACTTCTTGTATGCACATCAGCCTCTACATCGATGCATCTGACCCGACCCCTAAAACAAACAAAGAAACATCACTCAACAGTTGGTCTAGATCTAGTTTAGAGTAGATCAGATCATCCATTGTAGAGAGAACTTCAAAGAAGCCAATCAAAGCCATGCTAGAAAATTCCTAAATAGTTCGTACTCGGAGTCAACAGTCCCTTCGCTCACATGCGGTTTCACATCATCACATTACCTGACTCATGACATTCCACAGTTTAGTGAGCAAACTTCAGAGTGTTCAGAGGTTTGACCAATTGTTCAGTGGGCAAAGAGCACATAATTTGATTTCAAAAACACATGCCATCATTTTTAAGCCTATTTGGCTATTTTTTGGCATTGTGCACATCATTTCAAGCCTTGTAAAGCCTCTTGGCTATTCTTGGCATCATTTGTCACAAGCCTCATAACAGATTGAATTATATATTGCAGTTCTATCTCCACTAACAATTAAGCTTTCACTTGATATAGTCAGTGTTTTGCAGTTGATTCAGACAGTGATTTCACAGGCACTTTGAGTACATCTCTTGCACCATGTCTACAACTAGCAACCTCAATTTGGAGGCATATGCTAAGCTAGACAACTCCAATTATGGCACATGGAAATATCGAATGGAGACCATTCTTGTACTTCAAGACAAATGGGAGTATGTTGATTGATCTACACCTAGACCATTGGACGATTCAGCCAGCATAGCTCTACTCCACTTGTTGCCACAACACCAGCAACAGCGGGATCTACAGCTACACTAAGAGTGATCGCACTAGTAGTAGATCTTGCCATTTCTTGAGCACAAGTAGAATGGGATAAGAAAAACAAATATGCATATCATCTCATCAAGCAAAATGTGAAAGATGCCATGCTAGGACACCTCAACACAGTCAAGACATCAAAAGAAGCATGGGATATGTTCGCATCTCTTTATGAGTCCAAGAACACTTCCAGGATTCTCACACCGGGAAACCAGATAAACCAAAATTTTTGCAACAACAGTGAAACCAGTCATGCTTACATACTCAGGACCAGGGATTACAACAATAAACTCGCAGCAACATGAGAGACCATGATCCCATAAAAATGGTTCAAGTCATTTTGAATGGATTAGGAGAGGGATACGAGAATCTAGTCCAGAGTATTACCATCCAACGGCAAATTCTGACATTAGAAGAGCTCCAATCAATTTTACTTAGTGAAGAACTCAGGATGCAAGCCATTCAAGCACGCAAAGATCATTCCAATGATCAAGCATTTATAGCTTCAGATAGAAGCAGAGGCAGAGGCAGAAGAAAAGGTAGATCTTTTTAGCAAAGTGGTCATCATCAGTAACAAAGTCAGCATCAAATTTAGAATCAGCATCAACATCATCCTTAGCAACATTAGCATTAGCAAAGAGGAAATCATTCCAATCGAGGAAGATTCCAAGTATGAGGGAATGCATCCACCAATGTGTCAAACATTCATTGCAATTACTGTCATAAGTTTGGACACTATGAAAGAGACTGTGGCAAGAAGCTATACAACCAAGGCAGTCAATCCAGCAACAATTGATGGAATTTCCTAGGAAGAGGAAATCATCACGGTGGACATTCTAGTCACAATCATTATGCCATTGAACGTGAAAATATGTTCCTTTTGCAAGCGAGGATATGCAAAAGACTAAAAAATTGTATCTTGACAAAAATTACAATTCAAAAGTGAAATAAAGTTATTAAGTTGACCAAGCAGATCAAGATCCTTGGTACATCAATAGCGGTGTAAAATCTCATATGACAAAGAATCAGGAATGGTTCACAAAGATGAAACCGTTAGAAGGACAAAAGAATGTCATCTACATGGTAGATAATACACCAAATTAAGTTTAAGGGAAAGGCATTGTCCCTATGAACAATTTCATTGGTACGAAAGGATTGGTGAAAGATGTACTCTATGTTCTGAAGCTCAGCAAAAACCTTTTATCAGTTGGTCAAATGACAGAACACAACCACCAATTCATTTTTTATGGAGATGAATGCATGATCAAAGACAAATCTAGAGGATATCAGCTAGTAGGAAAAGTAGTCAAGGAAGGAAACTTGTTCAAAATGCTAGCTACAGTACCAGATTTGCATGCCAAGTTAGCTCAACCACAACAAATACCACTTTCTGCAAAATTACACAAGATATATGGACATGTCAATTTCAAAAGCTTGATAGAACTCAAAAATCAGAATATGGCAATTGGAATTCCTAAGCTTCAATTTCTTGGAAAAGTTTGCAAAGCATGCTGCTTTGGTAAACAAGAGCGAACCAATTTCGGAAGAGGCACCTCTCGAGCTAGAGGTATTCTTGATTTGATTCACACAGATGTATGGGGTATGCCCAGACCCACAGCATCAATGGTTTTCATTTTAGTACTTGACTTTCATTGGCGACTATAGCAGATATTGTTGGGTCTACTTTCTGAAAGAGAAATATGAAGTGTTTTCCAAATTTCAAAGAATTCAAAGATAAGGTAGAAAACCAGACAGGTAGAAAGATCAAAGTCATGAGATCAAACATATGAGGTGAATTCATGTCTTCAGCATTCATGAACTTTTGTAGAAGTAATGGCATTTGAAGGAAATTCACTCGTGTAGATGCTTCTCAGCAGAATGCAAGAGCTAAAAGGAAGAACGATACTTTAGCAAACAATTCTAAAGCAATGCTCAGTGAGAAGCATCTTCCAAATCAGTATTGGGTAGAAGTAATAGCCATTGCAAACTACTTGCTTAATCGGCTTCCAACCAAACCGATTTAGGGTATGACACCTTATGAAGCATTCACTAGACATAAGCCATGCATTGGGCATCTCTGCATTTTTGGTTTCATGGCATATGCCCACATACATGATTATCATTACAAAAATTTGGATGCAAACTCATGCAAATGCATCATGGTTGGCTATAGTGAAGAAAGCAAAGCATACAAGTCGTATGGTCCCATCAACCAAAATGTCATTATCTCTAGAGATGTAATCTTTGATGAGGAATCAAAATGGAAAACCTCAAATACACAGGAGATAGACACACCGATTACTCAGTCACCTACAGAAAAGGGTGATGAAAAAGAGCACTGAGAATTGCCAGAAGCACCCCGAGAAGAGCCACAGCAACTCAAATGGTCTACTAGGGAAAGGAGGCCTCTAGCTAGATTGACATATGCTCAAAAAGGCAAATCAATTTAGGTTGAAACCACTAATTATGCTCTTATGACTACCATCATGGCTATAGAAGAGCCAATGCTTACCACGAACCAGGCTCTGATACCATGTGAAGATAGTGGGAGAGAAGGAAGGAAGCTCACTTGCGACTTTCTCACATACACAATGGGGAAATACACACAAAGGTTTGAAGACGCAGTTGAAAAGCCATAATGGCAAACTGCTATTAATGAAGAAATGGAAGCTTTGTACAAGAATAATACTTGGAAATTATGTGACCTTCCACTAGGAAAGAAGGCCATAGCCAACAAATGGGTATACAAAGTGAAGTACAATCTAGATGGAAGCATTGAAAGATATAAAGCTAGACTAGTTGCAAAAGGATTTGCATAGCAGTACGGTTAAGAATACAATGAGACTTATGTTCTAATAGTAGCAAAGATAGATTCCATATGGTTCTTGATATCACTAGTGACATCATTAGAGGGGAATGTGCACTAGCTCAATGTCAAGAATGATTTTCTCAATGGTTACCTAGAAGAGGAAGTTTGAATGCAACAACCATCAGGTTACATTAAACCACGAAAAGAGAATAAGGTTTGCCATCTCAAGAAAAGTCTCTACAGCTTAAAGCAAGCACCTGAATGTTGGTATAGTAGAATCAACAAGTATTTTGCTAATCAGGATACATGAAGTCCAATGCAGATCATATTCTCTACTACAAAGTTCAAGGGGAAGACATCACTATTGCACTTTTATACATAAATGATTTGATTGTGATCGGAAGCAGTGATAGCTTCATCAAAAGATTGAAAGAAGGCTTATCTATAGAGTTTGACATGAAAGATCTTGGACTTATGCACTATTGTCTTAGCATTGAGTTTTGGAGGGATTCAGACCGCACCTTTATGAGTCAGCTGAAATATGTTGACAGTCTCCTGAAGAATTTCATATGGCAGATAGCAAGATTGCAGCCACTCCCATGAAACATAGTTTGAAACTTACAAAAGATTCAGAAACAAGATGGAACACTATATTAGAGAATTTGTGAAAATCCCAATTCCCACAAAATAAAATATAGTCACTTCAAAAGTAAAGTTTGATGTTTTTTATTGAAACATTAGCTCCATTGAGGACCCAAGTTTCAATTATGTTGGGGGAGACTAGACCATGCACAATACTTTCCCAATTCCTAGAACCCAAGCAAAAAGCTTCCGTATGTTGCTATGGCAAAAGGCCTTAATAGATGTGAACATGGCTCCATGGCCAAAACATTTGTTGATTTGCTAGTGAAAGAAAGATGTTTGTTGTTTCATATGCATCGAAACCACAAACAAAAGCCAATTTATAGATGTTGCGTTAGGAAGATTCATTGGAGTAAATTAAATTGCAGTATTGATATATGCAATAGGATTGTTATAGATCTTTGACATGCATCATATAAATGTGGTCTTCAAAAACAAAATTAAACTTGCAACAACTGTCAATTTTTATTTGGTATATTATGTGTATCAAATTAATGCATATGTTTCTATGTTGATAAATTGCAGTATTGACATATGCAATAGGATTATGGTAGAGCTTTGACATCCATCATATAAATGTGGTGTTCAAAAACACCATTCCATCACAATAGAGCTCATGAAACTCTCCATCACAATAGAGCTCATGAAACTCAGAGACATGGTCTTGATAAAAACCTTTTTTTAAATTGCTTTCTTGTACTAAATATAATCAAAACCATTGACACATAGCCAATTTTGCACCACATCATTTAACATAATCATTAACAATTCCATACTAGTATTCATACTCACAAAGTAGCTCATCTCTGAAGGAGATATCCTTTATGGTTTGCACAGTAATGTAGCCATGGGCACTCAAATTTCCTTGTGACTTTTGAGCCCAAGGTGGTAGTTTAGGGATGTACACAAATATAACATTTTTTCTTTCTTTATAATACATTGAGCTATTTATATATCCAGCAATTTTCCATACAATACATCTCCCACAACACATTTCACATCTGTTAATGGCTCAATGAATGGATCTTCAAACATTCCATAAGTCTTCATCCTTGGGAAAAACTTGAGGAGAGATCTCCAAGTATCATAATCATACTTTGGACCATTATATACCATCAAATCTTGTTTCTTCTTGATGCTCGTATGTACAAAAAGACCATATCCTGCCCCAAGTATTGTTGATTTCTTTACTTCATAATGGATGCCATTCATTTCGAACACGTGCTCAATGGGTATGGGCAATTTATGTTTCCATAAACCATTGGATGCAGGATCAAAATTTGTAATAAGATATCTCTTCAACTTTTCAAGACAATCTGCAACACCTATCATATGTTTAAAATCAAAGAATCATTCTTTTAGTGGAGGAATACAAACTCACATCACAAAGCACATAGCATTTTTTGGACAAGGTACTAACTCAATGTCTATTAATTCTTTCACAAAACAAATTGAAACATAATGTTTTGCAAATCGAATCTAACCAAATAGTGTCCAAATATAAATCAAAATGTAGGTACAAATGTTTTAGCTGAGCATTTGTGTCTGCAAATCTAATTAACAAGATCACTCAGATTCATTAAGGGTTGTCTATGCAATAAAATCAAATCAAGTTGGCTAAGAATGCCCTTGTAGCATCGGTGGTGATTCCCCTTTCCTTGCATCCAAGAACCATAGCAAAGCGTTTTGCCTCACTATCTTTCAATGGCCCCATTTTGGCAATTTTTCCTAGCATGCATTCTTCCTCTTCATTCAATGTAACATGATGAGCATGCACCATACTTCTTGTAGTAGGACAAGTCCCTCTCACTCTAGTTTTGGTTATAGGTGAAGTAATACCTTTCTTTGTGTCTTTTTTTGAACTACGAGTAGACATATGAGATTTGACATTCATCCTTTCGAGAACTTCTTTGTTTTTTTCTTTGAATTCAAGGATCACTGGTTGAAAATAATAGAACATATCATGCCCTTCGACAATCGGAGCTTGACCAAATCTGTTAGAAGAGATGGCACTGCGCACATCTATTGCATCATCTAGCATCTGTAGGTATGGTAATAACTCATGAAGCAAAATAGAATCACCACAATCTATATCAAATTTTGTAGGGAAAATGCAATTTTCTGCTAGATTAACACAACCCGTGTAAGGCGAAACATCAATGAACACTGTTCTTGCTGGTTTGCATTCCTCTTTAAAACAACACCACACTCTCATTAATGGTTTAAACTCCGCTTCCACATTCATCCTATCTGGTCGAATGATTCTACTCTTTGTATGCTTGTGGCATGCCATCACACCCCAAACCATAAAGAAATGTAACTTTCTATTAACATGATGCTCCAAAGTGTCCAGCATGTGTTGCATCATGCCCTTTTCTCCTCCAGTGGACCAAATGCCAACATGGTAGTGATCGAGCAACCATTGTAGAAACTCTAAACACCCAAGATGAAGAACAAGCCAATGCTTCCCATTATGCAAGCTCATATGTTTATTTGACTTCGAAAAACAACGCTCGGGCAATAACCCTTTCAAATCTATTATCACTGCTAGTCTTATTTTTGTTATCACCTCTTTTGACATTATTTCTGAGGGTGACATTATGTCTTCTCCTTTACCTTCTAAGATTTCTTCCTGTACCTTGGCTTCATAAAATGACATTGCATCTTCTCCTTTACCTTCTAAGCTTGCATCCATATTTATCAATGGAACATTAACTCCAGACATTGCATCCTCAACATTTTTCAATCAACCATGTTGAGCTTGGAACTTGCATGCTAATGTTCAAATTAGGCACATAACGAATCATTGGATCAGGTGTCACATGTACAGGTGATGCTTCTAGCGATGTGAAATTGAGATGGCCAAGATCTGTTGATAAACAAGGAAATGAAATTCATAAGTAGAAACAAACTGAAGATTGAGATGGAAAACCAAATTGTCAAACTTTAGGTTGTGTGCTCTCAATGCAATTTATTTGTGTGAAAGCATTCATGTTTTCAAAACAAAATTGGATTACTAAAAAAAAGAAAGCATTCATGTTCATATGCTTAGTATACCCCCTAAAGTTGTTTAATCTATACCCTTTCAAGTTATTTTAATCCTCAAAACTACATATCCTTACAATGCCAAAAACCTTTGGGTAATAGATAGAGTGGAGTCCAACATTATCTAGCATTGCCCGAGTGTTCCCACCAAGAAAAGATTTGGCCAAGCGGCCAAAACATATTTGAGCATTCATATGAAGTGAATAAGGATAGAAACAACAATTTACACTAATTCATTCATCACGATCAAGACTCAACACACTTTTTAACATTTATGAACTCATAAATAAATTTGGATGTGTATCACACTCTAAAGGTATTACAACATGCAAACACATCTTTTCATGAAATATAGAAAATTAAACATATTCAAGAATACATATGAATGTTTGAATTATGGCAATGAGGTAGAAGAAATTTCCAAGTAATATTAAAAGATCTTTGGAACAAAATTAATACATCATATGGAGAATATAGCAAGATAACATATGGAAAACACGAACACCATATAAAAGGACAATTTCAAGGACCTGTTGCTTCCTCTTTTGTTTCCCAAAACTTTGAAGCATGTTTTTGTAAATGCTCACGCTGCTCTTCATTGAAGGGTTGAAGCTCTTTTTGTCCTGGTATGGTATCAATTTCTTTATCCCCTCCACCTTCAGTTGTATCATCTTCTTTTGGTACCCCCTCTATTGCCAATATTGGTTCTTGTAAGCCAGCCCATTGTCGAATTTCATGATTACTGTAAGCATACGTGCAACATATTTTTTCAACCTTTGCCAACTCCTCATAAGTCTCAACAACTGAAACAACACGTCTCTTACAAGAAAGAGACTCTATTGCAGCAAGCCCCTCAGAGAACAAGTCCAATACATACTCATCTTCTCGACAGAAACCCATGATCATGTCTTTCATGATACTTGAACGTTTTCTTTTCAAGGACAATTCAATGTCAAATTCATCATCATCATCCTCGTCATCATCATCCTCATCACCTGATTCTTCTACACCACTTGATTTTTCATATTTTCCATCTGCAACATATATTGATGGCTTACATTGTGCATTGGTATAGCGCTCAATATCATTGAAATGCTTTTCCTTGCTTACCAGTACACAGGCAATTAAGCCATCCATAGATCCAGTGATAAATATATCTGCAGTTTTAAAATTAAGGCAACCGAAGTGTATTTTATATTGCCCGCATGTCTTATTTAATGCATTCTTCAAACATGATACATGATCCATGGTCAAGAACACCACAAGAAGGAATTGCACTGGGGGAGAAGCGATTGTCATCAAGCTTTTCAACAAACACTCAAAGTGATCCTCGTTCCAATTTCTACTTCTGCTTGGTCCATACATTACATCCAAAAAGGCAACCCCTATTGCCATTGGCTCTTGGTACACATTATATATAAATTCCATTCCCTCCATGTTTGAACCGACTGTGTAGAACCTCCAAGGCCGGGTGGAATTCGGTCCATGACTTGCACCTTCACTTTGTCCCATAATCCACCTTAGATACCCCTTTGCAGCATCAGGAAATGGTGGAGTTTCCTTGCCCTGTTGAAGCTTCACTTTTAACCATGAGTCAGAGCAACCATGAATCCGATGATACAATTCTAGAGTAATTTTAAAATGTAATCTGCACTCATCCCAATTTTTTAACATTAAAGAAGGCTGTTTTGCCGATATAAACATATAAAGTTCTTCTTGTAGTGCAGCATCTCTCTTGATTTGCATAGCTCGTCCTTCAATATCAAGAATCATGGCATCAGTCTTTGTTTTAGCTATGACTACTCTACCTTCCTTAATGTCATTTTGAATTTGACCAATTTGATCATCACTCAATCCACGCAAGCATCTAAACATTGAGACTGTGGGTTGCCTACGGCATTTTCCATCTTGTGAATATTTGCCTGCAATGTAATCCTCAAGGATGGAGATCCAACCATCATAAATGGCATCGCTTGTGATTATCATATGTACATCCTTCGTGGTAAAGCTATTGCCCAATGTTACCTTGCCAGTGTCAATGAAAGCCTGCAAAATATATGAATCCATTAGAATGCAATAATTAAGAAAACAGACTTGTAAAAAATGATTCATAATTAAAATCTGTACTTACATCCCAATTCTCACGATCTGGATGTCCTTTTGCAAGCCCTTGTTGTGCTTTGTTGGGTCTGTTAAAGAGAATCCATTGTCCCCTCACCTGCTTAAGTATATCAATGTATGGAGATTGTCTCAAGATATTTTGAGACTCCAGGTTTGCCATCTTTGATATCTCCACACAAAAGCATGCAAGACAATTCACTACAATCCTCGCCTGGCGGGTGCGGTAGTAGTTCTTTCTTTGGGCCGTGCTGTTATCATCATTAGATGTGAATATTTTAGCAGCATATATTGAATGTTGTCCAGATAGTATCCAGTAGTGGCACTTGGTTAAATCCTTTTTATCTACCCTTTCCAGGGGCTACTTTGTTTCAGGATTGAAAGGCATTAAATCTGCTACAGCAACAGGAGGCCTAGAGTTATAACTGAAGTCTGCAGCAAGCTTCTCCACATGCTCTTTGTTCAACCCTCTATATACATAGCTTGGAGGAGCTTTTTGATATCTTGCAACTGGAATTGGAAATGTTGCATGCAACCCAAATGGGTAGTATTTTTCATATTCCACCAAGCCTGATGGTTTCCTTTGCCCTTTTTTTCCTATGACCTTTCCGCATGGCTCCAATTCACTACCACTGCTTCTTTCCACAACTGCTAGCATACCCTCTGAAAGTGTTCCTTCTTGTGGTACATCAACTATAGTTAGCTTTCCTTTCTTTGCCCCTTCTCCGCTACCACCTAGTGCTTGAACCATAGTTGACTTTCCTTTCTTTGTTCCTTCCCCACTATCTTCCCCACTCTTACGCTTCTTTAATGTTGCTAAAACTTTGCGATATGATTCAATGATTGTTGTCACTATGTCAATTTCATTTCCATCAATTGATTCAACACTTATCCAGCCTCTTGAGTGCATGTTGTCATCTACATCAGACTTCATACGAGATGCTTCATAATCACTGGGATCCAAGAGAAACTCTTATTTTGATTTATAATGATCAACAATCCAATATCTCCCTCTTTTCCAACCACATCTTCAGTGATTTGATGTACTGATCCAACACAAGTGTATGCACTTTTATTAGGTAACAAAACAAATACGTGAACTCGTGTCAACTGTGCTCCCTCAATACTATAACCAAGGTATGCTTTTTTCTCCAAATCCACTTACAACTTTCTCAACCTTCTTCACATTTGTCTTTCCTGTAAAAAACCCAAGCAATATACAAACTATCATCTTTATAATCTTTAATGTTAGACAAAACACACTATTGATAAACATATCTGAAATAGAATCTAGAATTGACACTAGACATAGTAGTAGATTTGAGAAAGCACTAGATTCTAGGGAGGTTTGGCCGTGCGGCCAAATCTTATGGGCTTCTTTTGAAGCACTGGTGGAAGGGGAGGTTTGGATGTGCTAGCTTCTTTCTAATCACGAGGGTCTATGGAGATTTGGCCGTGCGGTCAAATCTTTTCAAAGCACCAGGGTTTGGGGAGATTTGCGTGCGGCCAAATCTTGCTAGCTTCTTCCTAATCACAAGGGTCTATGGAGATTTGGCCGTGCGGCCAAATCTTTTCAAAGCACCAAGTTTGGGGAGATTTGGCTGTGCTGGCAAATCTTTTCAAAGCACTAGGGTTTGGGGAGATTTGGCCGTGCAGCCAAATCTTTTCAAAGCACTAAGGTTTGGGGAGATTTGGCTATGATGCGAAATCTTCTAGCTTTTTATAAGTCACGAGGGTTTAGGGAGATTTGACTGTGCGGCTAAATCTTGCTAGCTTCTTTTTAATCACAAGGGTCTAGGGAGATTTGACCGTGCGGCCAAATCTTTTCAAAGCAACAGGAGTTGGGGAGATTTGGTTGTGATGCCAAATCTTTCTAGCTTCTTTTAAATCACCTGGGTCTAAGGAGATTTGGCCGTGCAGCCAAATCTTGCTAGCTTCTTTCTAATCATGAGGGTCTAGGGAGATTTGGCCATGCGGCCAAATCTTGCTATCTTCTTTCTAATCACGAGTGTCGAGGAAGACTTTGTTGTGTGGCGAAATCTTTTCAAAGCAGCAAGATTTAGGAAGATTTAGTTGTGATGCCAAATCTTTATAGCTTCTTTCAAATCACCAAGGTCTAGGGAGATTTGGCCGTACGGCAAAATCTTGTATGTTTTGAAAGAAGCCAGAAGATTTGGCCGCATGGCCAAATCTCCCCATTTAAAATTCAAAATTCAAATCTTAAGATTCAAATTTCAAATTTGAAAAATTCAAAATCTTAGATTCAAAATTCAAAATTCAAAATCTTAGATACAAAATTCAAATTTCAAATTTCAAGATTTGAAAGTCAACTCATATACTAAAGACCCTACTTTCAAACAAATCACACTTCGAGATTCCTACTTTTACAAGACTCTTTCTTTCAAATCGTGGTGTTCCAAAATGGAAAAAATGGAGAACATGCATGAATTAGGTACACTTTTGATTTCTTTTGTTTTCTTACTTGGATGATTGAGTAGCCATTGTCGTTCGTGAGCTTGTGCTCTTTGGATTTCAAGCAATCGTAGGAGCTGTAGAGAGAGTAGCTATAGCGACAAGAGAGAATTTCATCCAGTAGAGGATTGGAGCTGTAGAGAGAGTAGCTGTACCAGGAGAGAGAAGCGTCAAGAGGGGATTTCGTCCAGTAGAGGAGTGGAAGGAGAACTGAGGGGATTTCATGCAAGAGGAGAGGAGATTTCGTGCAGAAGAGTGGAAGGAGAACCGAGGGGCGAGCAGAAGGATTTCGTCAAGAGGAGCGGCAGAAGGACGGAGGGGATTTCGTGCAAGAGGAGAGGAGATTTCCATTCCGGGGCACGCAGAAAGTTTCTGAAGAGGAGCAAGAGGGCGTGCAAGAGGGGATGGACAGGAGAGAGGAGTGCAAAGAGGGGATTCCATGGCGCACAGAAGATTTCGGCCAAATGGTGGAGGTTCGAGCAAGAAGAACGGAGGGCACGCAGAAGGATGGAGGGCGTGCAGGAGGCAGAAGGACTCCGTCGAAGGAGGTAGAAGGATCTCAGACGTTTAGGAGGCAGAAGGAGCTCAGCCAAATGGTGGAGATTCGAGCGCAGAGGCAAAGAAAAAGCAAGGGGAGCGCAAAGGAGGCAAAAGTATCTCTGACGTTTAGGAGGTAGAAGGAGCTTGTCCAAACAGTGGAGATTCGAGCGCAGAGGCAAAGAAGAAGCAAGGGGAGCGCGAAGGAGGCAGAAGTATCTCTGACGTGTAGGAGGCAGAAGGAGCTCAGCCAAACGGTGGAGATTCGAGCGCAGAGGGAAAGAAGAAGCAAGGGGAGCATAGTGATAGGAGGATTTCGCCCGAAGAGGTGGTGGCGGGGTGAGGAAGATGAAACAATCCCCCCCAAAAAAGCATGCTTTGGGGGGAAAGGAGCAATCCCCCCAAAAGCATGTAGAGCACCCAAAAAAAAAGAAAAAAAAGACCTCTTTCTAATCCAACTATTGTGTGTGGAATCTATGGAGAGTTGAATTGGTAATGGAAGTTTAAAACCTACATAGTTAAGTACACACTGTTAGGACAAAACTGGGATGGGGAGCCTCTCGGGACCTCTTATTTTGACATAGTTTTGGACTTTTTTGCTTTCAATTAGTTAACCAAGGATGGAGGAGTGTTTTCCAAGAACTACCCCATCTAAGACGTTGTCCTAAGGCTCTCAAACCACCCTAGTTACACATTTGAGATCTAGGAAGGGAGAGAACAAGGTGAGCCTAGCACTTGATCCCCCATGAAGATGAATTCAATTCCTTCTCATAGGTTTACTTTTTATGCTTGGTTTAAAAGGTTTGTTTAGCTTTGCCTTTTAAAGTTTTGGTTTTCTAATAGTTTTAGATTTTTTGGTTTTCTTTTAAAGTAATAGTCCCGGGGGATTCACAAGAGGAAACTTATGATATCACGTGAGTGTACAATAGGGGGGTTTTTTTTAATGAGGCATAAGCTTATACATTAGGGGTGGGGGGCCTTTTATTTTTTCCCAATATTGAATTCAAGTTAGGGGGGCCATGCCATATTTAAGAGGGGGGGACATAGTATAGGCTATCTTGGATAACCAGCCCAAAAAAGTTTGGTTTTGTGTATGGTTTTAAATAGTCATAGGGAAAGTAATCTAAATTTTCTTATTGTGTGATCTAAATGCTTGAGAAAGAATGTAGATTTAAGGAAAGGGGGGACATAATAGAATTTTGGTGGTATCTTATATGCTTAAATAGGGGTGTTTTATCATCCTACATGGATCTTAAATAGGGGGTTTTCTTGAAGTTCATGCACGCAGGTGACGTCCCCCTTTCATGAAAAGTGAATCCCCCGGGGTAATAGTATGATTTTAAAGTGTAATAGTATGAATCATGAAAAGCATGTACAATTTTTTTGAAAGTAGGATCTCTAGATTTGAATTTCAAAATTTGAAACTTGAAACTTGAAATTTGAATTTTAAAATTTTAAATTTGAATTTTTTATTTTAAATTTTGAATTTTGAACTTTAAATTTTAAATTTTAAAATTTGGATTTTCAATTTTTAAATTTAACGTTTGAAGATTTGTCCATGTGGCCAAATCTTCCTAGTGATTTGAAAGAAGATTTGGCCATGTGGCCAAATCTTCCTAGTGATTTGAAAGAAGCTAGCAACATTTGACAGCATGCCAAAATCTTCCCAAACCCTAATGCTTTGAAAGATTTGGCCACACGGCCAAATGTTACAGAACCTGGTGATTTGAAAGAAGCACGCAAGAGGAGGTTGCACGGCCAAAACTCCCCATACCCTAGTGCTTTGAAAGAAGCCTACAAGATTTGGCCACACGACCAAATCTCCCCAAGTTTAAAAGAATGCCACAACCAAATCTTCTCAATGCTTTGAAAGAAGGCACCAAGGTCTCGAAGGATTTGGCCGTGCATCTAAATCTTGCTAGCTTCTTTGAAAGCACCAAGGTTTAAGCAGATTTGGCCGTGTGGCCAAATCTTATTGCTTCTTTCAAAGCACTAGTGTCTTAGGAGATTTGGCCATGTGGCCAAATCTTGTTGGCTCCTTTCAAAGCACCAGGGTTTGGGGAGATTTGACCATGTGGCCAAATCTTGTGGGATTCTTTCAAAGCACCAAGGTCTAAGTAGATTTGGATGTGTGGATAAATCTTGATGGCTTCTTGAAAGCACCAGTGTCTCAGGAGATTTGGTTGTGTGGACAAATCTTGCTATCTCCCTTTCAAAGCACCATGGTCTGTGAAGATTTGGCCATGTAGCCAAATTTTGCTGCCTAAAATTCAAAGCACCAAGGTTTAGGAAGATTTGGTCTTGCAATGAAATCTTGTAAAGCATTTTCATCCTAAGTCACACCATCAGATATCAATATTGAACTATAACAAATGCTATGTACTATGCAGGTGCCACATTGAAAGTGGGGGTTAAAGTCAACTTGCTTGTCAGTGGAAAGATTGTTGCCATTGGGACAATATTCTCTACATCACATGATGACATGTGCCGAGGTGTGCCCTTGGGAGAAAACAATGTATCGGTGGCAATCGATATTTGTATGGATGAAAGTGCACTTCTTCCATTTCCTACAATGGATGCATTCTTAGTCTATGAGGCTTTGGGTAGTGTTATTCGTTGGAAAGCACGATCAACGAGCTGTGTGGACAATGTCAATGGAGCTATTGTACCAATGAATGATATAACATCAGATACCATTGATGTTGAACCTCTATGTGAATATGATGAGTTTTCCATTCGAGAATCATGGAAGGACAAGAAAGTTTTAATATGGGATGAGCAGAAAACCAAGAGCATTGCAAAGGGTGTTGTTTTGTATGTCTACCCATTTGAACCTATAAATTTTGAGATGCTTGGTGAAGGTAATCTAGGTGTGGGAATTGAAAAGTATCATAGTGATGTATCAGGCATCGATACCATCCACTTAATAAAATGGCCCATTGCACAAATAACCTTTTTAGATGGAACTTCATTAAGAATCGATGACACCATGAATTCTCCAAGTGGTTCTGAGAAAAAGCACATGGAAGATGAGGACCCAATGGAAAAATCCACAAAAAAGAGGCGTTACTGCATGATAAAGAGGAAAGCTAAAAAACATGGCATGCCATTAGCATCATCTAGACTCACAAGGGATGCAGTCACAAAAGTATCTATGATTGATTGTTGTAAACAAAATTGTTGTCAATTTGCCGATCGTCAAATGATATCCAAATTACGCATAGAGAATTGGGGCCAAAGTTTGGAGGCTCGCACCAATTATGTATATGACACTCTTGGGGTTGCTTGTCGAAAAGATGAATGGGCAGTTCAAAAATGTCTTTTCATTGAATGGTATTCAAGTTTGCTGTAGAGCATGGTATGAAATGCATGGTATTCCAAAAACAACATTTTATCGATACAGGGAGCAATTTGAAATTGGTATATGAAGGTGCATGCATGTACCATAAAGGAATCATGCGGACAGGTTGGGACCACACAGAACTGGGTAGAGCCATAATCTAAGATTTTGTGGATAACAATTCTGATCGTATGCCACACAAAAGTAGAACACTTCAGGATGGATCAAGGGAAACACAGTTGGTGATACCGAATGTATACAAGCAGGTTGATATTCTCTATGAAGTTAAAATGCAATTAAAGCATAGTTTGGGTTGTAAGGAGATGTCAACTTCCACGTTCAACCGCATCACAGCCCTCATAGATAGGTTCTTTAAATACGTTTTCTTCACTTGATACCTCATCAGTTGGAGAAAGAATGCCCGATGCCTAAAGCTTCACACGATCTCCAACTTTTGTGCATGCATGCATGGCAATAGTAGGACAATTCCCTTTTCTTGAATCTTGTTACATCATGCTTGCAAAATCCTTGAATGCTATGCAATCCTCGAGACCCCTCCACCCTTGCACAACCCCATGTCTTGGTTCTATCCACTTCACCCAACTTGATCTCCTAAAACACTCTTTTGTATGGTCCTTCATTATGCTTGGAACTAGTAGATGCAGGAGTACTCAATGAATCTATTAAAAATTGCACTACATCAGCTACCTACTTCAATACCAAACCATCAATATTGAGCTACTCATGTGTAAGGGCCCTTTTAATCACTGCACTTGCACCATCGTGTTCTCCTTTGCCATGGCCTGATCCAAAGAAGTTCTAAGTCATCTCAACATTGGTCAGTGCAAAGAATCTAGCAACAAAGTAAATGGGTCTTGCTACCTTAAACCGAGATGCTGCTCCATCAAACCACACCCAGTGCCTTTTGAATTGTACCCCTTGTTCTTCAAGCCACTTGCAGTAAAGAAAAAGGCAATGCTGTACAAAAAGAGTGTCATGTGTTTTATCATCAAAAATGTAGAAATGAAACTCCTTGACAATTTGGTCATCCAAAAAGTAGTGGTGATAAGTAATATGAACAAGGATTGTACACTGATCTGAATGCCAATGCATGGATTGAATTTCACTTTGTACTTTAAACGAGTAATTCTCTACAAAATCTATAACAGACAATGAGATCTAATGGAAAATTCTTCAAACACTCCCTAAACTGGTCCACTTGCCATTTGTATATGAAGTTGTGTCTAATGAAAGTGGTTGTGTGTTTGTTTAGCATGGAGAACATGACATTTACTGGCATCTCCTTGATCGATTAAACTTTGCGCTTATTTTTTCCCCCTTTCTTGTTCAGCCCAGCATCAACATCCTCAAACATATAAACCATCATGCTTTTTCACTCATGTGCTACTTCATTTGGGCAGATTGCAAGTTTTTGTACACTGCACCTTTCACATTCCCCCATGAGGCACTCATGATCATGGAATGTTGAGTCTTTGCCTTTAGCACAAACACAAGATTACCATAATTGTGTGACCCACTAAAGGCATGCTCCTTTGCACCACATTTGTCTACTCCTACTAATGAAAGGCATATGTTGCAAAGACAAGAACATGACAGTCCATGTAAAGCAAATGCAATTGTGCAAACACAGTTAAGAGCTTCGTTCAAGTATATCATTTGAATGTGATATATGCAGCAATATGTGTCTCTATCCTTAAGCTTGCATACAAAGTAAAGTTTCAGTTTCTCAAAGGACCTCAACCCTATACAAATACTTGGATATGCAACTTTGAACGCCCTGAAGAAGTTTGTCTACATGGACAAGAAAAGAGCAAACTACATATGTTATGTGGAACACTATAGCAACATAGTTCAATTTCAATACACATGTGCAACTTGTTTTGATAGTTAAGATCAAATGTACTTAATGCCTTTAATTTGTAGCCTTTATTGTGATTTGGTGACTTTTTCCTTTGAAAGAATGAGGATAGAATTTAATATTGTTAAGGTATGACACTTTTTGGCTATTATGTGTAGTATATCAAGGTGCTTATTTATGAAATGAAGCTTACAATCCACTCTTGTTGATTGCTACATTAATCTTGCCAAGATTTTTTTTTGCCAAAATTTTATGACTCTTAGATGTTTGATATACTTATATAAACACTTTGTAAAAAATGCTAGCCAATTGAAATCATTTTTATCAAACTTTTATCTCTCTTAGATGTTTGATATACTTTTATGAACATTTTGTAAAAAATGTTATCTAATTGAAATCATTTTTATTTTCAAGCATGCTAGACAAAGTTTCAAATTTGAGTACTGCTTGGGTGAAAAACTATTTTATTATATACTTTGTGATCATTTTATAATCACATGTAATGGTTTTCTATGCTCCTTATATTTTTAAAAAATTCCTATGAGCGTACCCTAAGCTTAAGACAGGGAATTATCAAAAAATTTATCTACATCTGTTGTGATTTTTTTGCCAAAACATCAAAAGGACACTTTTAGGTCATGTTATACTAGCAAAGTAGTGTTAATGAATGAGGGACAAGCATGATAGAGAGCATGAAGTTGCTTTGTTTAAGATAAATTTGAATTATGCATTTTTGTAAGAGATACATTTGGACCTCATGCTTTTTTTTGGGTGATGGAGTTCCAACAAAAGTCCAAAAAAGAAATCATTTCACAACAAAAGTATTCTTGGGAGATTCTCAAAGAATTTGGGATGATAGATGGATGATGGATGAAAATCTTGTGTCTACACCTATGGATATGAATGCATAGCTTTTTGTAGAGGATTCTTCGCCAATTCTTGATAGTAGAAAGTATAGGAAGCTAGTTGGGACTTTGTTTTTTCTCACAAAGACTAGAGATAATATCATCTCCAAATTTTGTGTTGAAAAGGTTTTCCAACTAGCTATAAGGGAGTATCTAAAGGAAGGGATACAAGTAATTAGGCACATCATAGGGTTTTGTCACTAGACCTGATTTCACCTTCACAAGTGGTATGTCTTCTCAACAAGCCACTAGAAGAATCAGTGGAAGGAAAGGCTGTTGGTACTCAAAGGTAGATTAGATTGTAAGAAAATAATACAATGTCTGTGCTCAACAGATAATAGGATCTCGTATGCAAGAGAGAAAAGTAGATAGTATGGAGAATCAAAATTTTGATTACTGTAAAACTGATACAATAGATGTCGCTGCCTCCCAACCGTGCGCTCCTGTGTGAGAAGCTTCGATCGTGTGTTGGAAACAGTTGAGGACGAGGCTGGATGCTAAGGAATCAGGGTTGCTATAGCCAATGATGATGATGGGCTTCACGGGCTTGCTCTTATATAGCCACCACTCGTAGCCGGTTAGACTCATTTGGGTGATCGACCCAGTCTACACAAAATGGCCGACTCGGTCCCAAAATAGGCCACCGACCACACGATAGAACTGTGGTGCAAAAGAGAGCAACTTACCTATGGTTTCCGTTCGCCATCTGGGATCATTTGGGGCTCCAAATGGGCCCCGCAACCCGAGAGTGGGCTGCCTCGAGAAATGCTCCATCTACCCTCAGTGCGGTCAGTCATGGGATGCCTTCCCACACTTGCATGTAGCCTAGTTGGCAGTGTGCCAACTCTATGTGAAGGTGTCTAGCCATCAGGCCACACATGGCCCCCATCTGGTGTCCCAAACCAGGACCTACTGAATAACTGAGCTACTCAAATGCCTTCTCCTCATATGGGGGGCTTACAAGTAGAGTTAGCTGGTTCCCGTGTAGTTACATGAGAGTGGAGCATTGATATCTAACAAGATATGCTCTTTAGTATAGCATCAATTATAGCATACATGGCAATGTAATAAATACTAAATAGCACAAAATAGTACTAAATAGCATATAAAAGTGGTATCTAGCATATGATAGTGGCACCTAGAATATGAAAATGTAGCTTAGCATCTGAAATCATATGATAATAGTACATAAATAATACTAAATAAAATTGAATAGTACTAAATTGCATATGACAATGGCACCTACCATATGCCACTTCTTACTAGCAATTGTAAGTGCTAGAGAGTGTGATAGTGGTAACCAACACTTTCAACATATGAAAATACACTTTCTACATCTCCATCACATGAACTTTAGCACATGAAAACACTCAAACTATTTTGAATGGGAAATTTCTTGGATTTCACTGAACTTTGATGTAATTCTAAGTACAACCCATTACAATTTAGAGACAAAAATGTTCTTTGTAATCATCTTTCCATCTTGATCTTGTTCCATTGGATGTATCAGAATTTAGGAAATATCTACAATTTCATTGGAGGTCAATCTACAAAACAAGGGATTTTCCATAGTGGGGCTAGGATCACGGGACATTCGACTACCATTACCATTAATGAATGAGGATTGGGACTAGAGTACCATTTGACAAAGTATGAAGAGGGGAGAGGAGAAGAGTGGAGTTGAGGAGAGAGGGCATAGCTAGAGAGCACACCATAAATGACTAACTATATAGTAGATTTAGTTGAAAATGTAGAATATATACAAACCCTTTTAGGGTTAGGAATAGGTCATCTAACCCTTTCCTATATAGCAGTCTATGTGTTAGTGCTATGCACAATATCAAACACATGATGTTGAGATGGTCTCTCAATACCTTCCCTCAAGATCAACATCATGAAGTAGGCCTTACCTCAAGATGATGATTCTTGGGAATCAAAGAAGGACTGAGCATTACATTCCATCACACCCCTTTAATGGGAATGTCCTTCCTCCGGGTCAAACCAAGAGCTTGTTGGTGCTTCTCGAAAAGCTCTTTGCCAAGTGGTTTGGTAAACCTGTCTGCAACATTCTCTTTACTATGACAATGCTATAGTGTGATGTCACAAAAAGTAACACTCTTTCTCTGATGGAGTGCTCTCTGACATCAATGTTCTTTGTCCTGGAGTGATATACTAGATTCTTGGCCAATGCTTGATCCAATTGATTATCACAGTATATTGTTGCTGGATTTGATTCATCAAAGTAATCTATTTCTAACACAAGTCTTCTAAGCCATAAAGCCTCACACGCACCTGTAGTGAGTGCTCTATATTCTGCTTTAGTTGAAGACAAAGAAACAGTTGGCTGTTTGTTTGACAACCATGATATAGCACCTTGACCAAGGAAAAGTGCATATCCCTATGTGGATCTCCTGGTCTCATGATCTTTGGCATAGTCACTATCATAGTATCCGTGCAACGTTGGATGACTTCCTCTATATTCCATTCCAAACTGTCTTGTACCTTTGATGTATCTCAATACTCTTTTGGCTGCATTCCAATGAGACGGTTTTGGATTTGCCATAAGCTGTGTTAGAAAGCTTCTCGTGAGCTTACTCGATAATAGATATCTACCCGTGTGATAGTCAGACATATATGAGATTGGATGACCTGCCGATAGTATTTGTCATTGATGGTAGGTTTTTCTGAATCTTTTGTAAGTTTCAAACTCTGTTTCATGGGAGTGGCTTCAATCTTGCAATCTGCCATAACACCATATTAGAGAATTTGGGAAAATCCTAATAATTTGGGAACTTTTGAGGGGCTGTAATTATGTAACATTCAATGTTTTTCATTGATTTTTCCCATAGATTTGGCAGTCCATCCAAATCTCGCAAATGTGCATGGTTTGCATCAACATAAATAAAATGCCAAATGTTGAGATTTCGACCATTGCATGGTATTTTTTGAGGGGTTGCAATTACAATGCATTGAGTGCACTCCATTGACTTTCTCCCTGGATTTGGCCGTGTATATGAAACTCACAATTTGGAGTGTGCCTGTTTTGCATTAGCCGAGAAAAAAACATCATATGTTTGAGTTTAACGAAGCATTTTTTGCCTCTTCTCGAAAAAAGGTGGTGTTCAAAAACACCATTTTAGTTTAGTTGGAGAAAAAGTAAGAATGTAACACTAGTCCTTGATATTTTGTCGAGTGTGCAGAACTTGCAACCACAAAGCAATGGTCTGCAAAAAAAAAGATAAAGAAAAAAGATCAATGTCATACCTTCCAAATATTTGTCAGTATTCAATTAAATTATCGTTGTGCAAGGAAAAAAAAGACATGCTTTTCAAGTACCTTCACTCCATTGTGGAGTCAGCATCAGAGTCGGAATCTGTTCTATGAGACAAATTGGATAAAGCTCGCTTGCGTGCAATGGTTGGTATCTTCACCTTGATGGGGAGGTTGCTGCTCTTCGAGGAAACCTTCTTTGAGAGGTTAAATTTTGGAACCCATGACCATACAATAGCATCAACAGATTCCCAATGTGGAGGATCACCTTTATTGCACATCCAAATCTTGTTCCAACAATCTGCATACACCTCCTCAATTTGTGCATTGTGTCTTTTGCATATAGGTGCCCAATATTGTATGAAAACCTTCTTGAAAATTTTAGATTTATTATCCTTCTGTACATCAGTTTGAGCAATGCCTAGCCAAATTGGGTAAATTTTTTCTGCTGGTCAGACCAAAAGAAAGTGTCCTTTTTGTACATCAACCATTGGATCAAATGATTGTTTTGGCTTTTTCCTTTGAGGTCCACAGTAGTGATCATTCAACTCTTCAATTCCTTGAAACTCATCGTTTTCATTATCAACTACTTGTGAAGATAGTGGGAGAGAGGGAAGGAGTCTCACTTGCAGCTTTCTCACATACACAATGGGGGAATACACACAAAGGTGGAGGCTGAAAACCGTTTTCCTCTTCTTAGTTGTGAAAGCCAAAAGAACTCTAGTACAAAGAAATAGAAGAACCCTATATGTGGGTCTCAAACCAAACTCAACTAACTAAGGTGGCATACTAACTGAGCCACGAACTAGAGTAGATAAGGATAGTTGTCATCCAGCTATTATTCGTGGGCGGTGTACCAACCGCGTCTGCAGCTACCAAGTCGGTGACATAAATGCACAACGGTCACCCTAGCATATCGCGAGTGGAGCTCGATATCTCAACACTCCCCCTCGAGCTCAATCCCAATTCCTGCACACCAAGCAGGCTCCAAGCAGGTCTCTGAACTTGCGCAACTTCTCTGCACCCAATGCTTTCGTGAATATGTCAACTACCTGATCCTCTGTGCTGACATAAACTAGATCAATAAGACCTAGTAAAACCTTCTCCCGCACATAGTGATAATGCACCTCAATGTGCTTTGTTCTAGCATGATAGACTGGGTTATTTGCCAAGTGTATACTGCTCATGTTGTCACAATAAATGACAACTGGCCCATATGTAGACTGATGCATATCATAGAGTAGCTTATGCAACCAAGCTACCTCACATGCAGCCATTGCTGCACCCCTGTACTCAGCCTCTGTGCTTGACAGGGCAACTGTAGGCTGTTTCTTGCTGCTCCAAGTGACTGCAGCACTCCCAAAAGAGAACACATATCCACTGGTAGATCGTCTATCAGAAATACTACCAGCCCAATCACAGTGTATCCATGCAACTGTATCTGAATCCCAGCCTCATAAAATAGTCCGTACTGTAATGTGGACTTCACATACCTGAGTATGCGTCTAGCTGCATCCAAATGCGGTTTCCTTGGAGCCTGCATAAACTGACTTACCAATCCAACAGCATAGCTTAAATCTGGCCTGGTAATAGTCATATAAATCAAACTTCCTACTATGCGTCTATACATAGAAGGGTCTTCCAGAAGCTCACCTGCATCTGAGCTTAGCTTTACATTCTACTCCAAAGGAACTGAAAAAGGCTTACAGCCTGTCATCCCATATTTGGACAGCATGTCCAATCCATACTGCCTCTGCAGGAGCTGTATCCCACTTGGTGATCTAATCACCTCAATGCCCAAGAAATAACGCAGCTCTCCCAAATCCTTCATCTCAAACTTCTACCTCAATAACATTTTCACATGAAGGATATCTTCATCACTATCACCTGTGATGATCAAATCATCAACATAAATGACAAGCAGCATAATCCCTTTCTTTGTTTCTCTCACATAGAGTGAGAAATCTGCCTTGGAAATATGAAAGCCAATAGTGACAAGATACTGTCCTATCTTGTCAGATCATGCTCTAGGTGCTTGCTTCAAGCCATACAAGGCTTTCTTCAACCTGCAAACAAACTCAGGATGAATAGCATGAACATAACCTGCTGGCTGCTCCATAAAGACCTCTTCTTGCAAATCACCATGCAAGAAGGCATTCTTTACATCCATCTGATGTAAAGACCATCCCTTTGATGCAGCCATAGCAATGGCTGCTCTTACGGTTGCCATCCTTGCAACCGGACTGAAAGTTTCTTCATAATCAATGCCATATGTCTGTGCATACCCCTTGATAACTAATCTTGCCTTGTATCTATTCACAGAACCATCTGCATTGTGCTTGATCTTATAAACCCACTTACAGCCAATTGCATTCTTGTCTTTAGGCAAAGGCACCAATTCCCATGTAGCATTTGCTTCCAAGGCATCCATTTCTTCATCCATGGCTTTCTCCCATTTTTCATTTCCCATGGCTTGCTCAAAAGAAGTGGGCTCTAGTTCCTGTATCACTTTGACCATATAGGCATAGTGAATGGCTGTAAATCCATCATATTTCAGCCTATCCACAGGATACCTAACCCTGGTAGACCTGCGCAAAATAGGATCACTTCCAGGTGCTCTCAAAACATCCCTGGTCTTGCTTACTCCAGGTGTAACAACAGAAGGAATACCCAACTCATCATCAATGCTCTGTTCTGAGCCACTGGATTCACCATCCACATAAGAGTGACCTACATTCACATCAAACATGGGCTGATCTACCTTCGCTTTTCCTTTTTGTGATACCTACATACCACTATCTGCATTGCTTTGAGGAGATTCTCCTAATCTCAATCTACCTGTCCATGGCGAAGTATGTGAACCACTGCTAGAGGACACTGGAGGTCCACTAATATTTTGTGACTGCTGCATTGAATTCTATGCAGCATTACCATTTTGTGCATCTACATCAATCATCACATTTACTGGTTTATACCAGCTGCTCATCTCATCAAAAACAACATCTCTGCTCACTGTAAACTTACGAGTAGAAGGGTTATAGCATCTATACCCTTTCTGCTGCAGAGAATAACCAATAAAGACGCACTTCTCAGCTTTTGGATCCAACTTGGACCTCAACTCATCTGGCACATGGACATAGGCAATGCACCCAAAAATTTTCAAATGAGAAATGTTTGGTTTCCTACCAGTGTACATCTCCTCTGGCGTCATGCCATGTATTGCTGCAGTGGGAGTCCTGTTCATTATATAAACTGCTGTAGCAACTGCTTTAGCCCAATAATAATCTGGTAGATCTTTTTCATTTAGCATGGCCCGAGATACCTCTCCAATATGCCTGTTTTTCCTTTCTGCAATTCCATTTTGCTGTGGGGAATGACTGCATGAATATTGCTACTTTATGCCATGCTCCTGCAAGAACCTTGCAAACTCATTTGAGAGGTACTCTCCCCCTCCATCTGACCTTAGGCATTTAATTTGCAGGCCTGTTTCTTTTTCAACCATAGCTTTAAAAGCTTTGAAGTGCCCAAACACTTCACTTTTCTTTTTCATAAAATACACCCAAAGTTTTCTGCTGAAGTCATCAATAAATGTGACAAAATAGTGACATCCTCCAATAGATGCAGCTTTAGTAGTCCACACATCAGAGTGGATTAATTCCAATGGCTTTTTACTCTCTTGAACATGCCTAGGAAATGGTTTTCTTGCCTGTTTTCCAAATTGACAGGCTTCACAAACCTTGTGCATTTCTGCAACCTTGAATTTAGGCAATCCTGCAACAATATTTTGGGCTTGCATTGATTTAAGTCGCTGTATATTAACATGACCAATGCATTTGTGCCAGATATCAATATCTGCAACTACATCGGTCCCATGTGCAAACATTGCTGCACTCAACTCAAGCATGTCTACATCCAACATAAACATCCTGCCCTTCTTCTTTCCTTTTGCTATCAAGCGACCGTTGTTTTTCATATCCTCAACAAAGCATCCATGAGGATCAAATCTGATTTGCAAGCACTGCTCAACCATTTGACCAACAGAAACCAGGTTCTTGGTGATGTTCGGGACATGAAATACATCGGACAGGTATTTCTTTTTCCCATCCTGCATAGACAAAGGAATTTTACCAATTTGCACAATAGGATGTGCAGTATCATCACCAGTCTCCACAAATCCTAGCTTTTCCATTTTCCTTGCATCCTGCATCCATTCTGCATGACCTGTCATGTGGTTTGACGCATCTGAGTCAACATACCACACATCATTTCGTTCTTCTGCACTTGTCACAGAATTGGTCATATGCTGCACCATAAATAGATGCTCATTTCTGTCATCACCCTGTCTACTGGAAGATGCATAATTGCCTTGCTGCAATTTTCCATTCATAATGTCATTCTGCGCTCTCGCCACACCGCGAAGGGCGTCTCAATCTGAGACAGTGCACTCTTGCACTTCTGGCTGTGCTACCTGCAGAGATTTGCTCCCAAACTCGAAATAGGAAAGCAACACTGGTCCTCTTACCAGGACACCATGAACCTGGTTTGCTTTCTTGAGCTCCCTACCACGAACAAGGCTCTGATACCATGTGAAGATAGTGGGAGAGAGGGAAGGAGTCTCACTTGCAGCTTTCTCACATACACAATGGGGAAATACACACAAAGGTGGAGGCTGAAAACTGTTTTCTTCTTCTTAGTTGTGAAAGCCAAAAGAACTCTAGTACAAAGAAATAGAAGAACCCTATATGTGGGTCTCAAACCAAACTCAACTAACTAAGGTGGCATACTAACTGAGCCACGAACTAGAGTAGATAAGGATAGCTATCATCCAGCTATTATTCGTGGGCGGTGTACCAACCGCGTCTGCAGCTACCAAGTCGGTGACATAAATGCACAACGGTCACCCTGGCATATCGCGAGTGGAGCTCGATATCTCAACACTACTTGCACACAATCAATATGTTACGTCTTTGGCCAAAATCTATCGTACATGGGAAGTAGCAACCTAAGGGTGTCCACTTTTTGTTCACTCCCCAATCCTTAGGAGGTGGAAAAACAAGCTTTTTAGCACATAAAAATGCAAATCTCACCTACTTCCCTATGGATCTAGTCTTTGAAGTCTTCTGACACAACATCACACTTGCTATTGTGCACACAATCGTATAGTCTGATCGAAAATTCGATGCACACACAAAAAATTTCTTTGTGTCACACGGCATGGTTCCAGGGTGGTCACACGTTTGTCACGAACAGAGAGTGTCATATTAAATTCTAAATTTCTCACTCATTTTAGATTAAATGTTATTGAAACTTTGTAAGTGGTCTCTTTGCATTATGTAGAGCTTAACTTGATTTATTGGTAATTTTTTGAATGATTTATCTAATTATAAATAATTATTTATAATAAATAAATTCATAAAATACATGCATTTTAGTAGCACACCACATTTTTTTAGTATTTTGAATAATTAAGCAAATCCAATTCGGTGGAAGGTTAGTAGGCACATAAGGGTGTGTGGTTGAATCATCAAATCCCAAATCCAACGGTTAGATTTAGGAAGATTGAAGTTTAATTTTTACTTTTACTCCTCGGAGGATCAACAAAGAATATTAAAAATAAATCTAGTAATTCTCAAACATAACCAAACATTTCAAAAATGTCAATATTTTTAGTCCTCTGCGTGATGAATAAAGGAAAAAATTTTGGTTAAATTTGAGTAAGGGAAACGTACGATATGGCCTCCAACAGTTAAATCTCCCTTTTGTGGGGGAAAAAGGGCCACCCAAGCCTAATACCAAGACAAGGTAGGCTTGGTATTAGGCTTGGTGAGGTAGGCTAGGAGCATCACCGACCCTAGTGGCAAGCCTTTGGAGTCTGCATGCTGCCCATGTGGAAGGCTGAGTCATCAAAACCATGCCACGTTGTTAGACCACGTGGTGCCATCTCATCAAGGAGATGTGACATCACTCCTTGCCATGTCACCTTACATTGCCACACGTGCTGCCACATGTGCCACCTCATCATTCCACATCATCAGCCATGTGATCACACAATGCCACCTTGGCATACCTCCTCAACCTTGCCACGTCACCAATCCCTCCACCTCACTTTGCCATGTCAATCTACCACCTCATGAATGCCAACTCATCATGCCACATCACCTTTCAATGTCATGGAAGAGACTATATTACCACATCATGACCATGCAGGAAGAGACTATATTACCACATCATGACCATGTATGGTGCCACATCAGCCAGATGTATACACATGACCATGTGCGAGGCATACAATACCTAGATCGAGGTATATGATCTGGGTGAGGCATACAATACCTCGATCGAGGTATATGACCGAGGACACCTAGGGATACCTCGATCGAGGTTCATACATGCGTAATGCACTGAATACCTCGATCGAGGTATAAGGTCTGATCGAGGTATATGATCGGGACTCTGGGCATAGCAGACCTCGATCGAGGTATTTGAAGGTACAAAACTTAGCCAATTAGTATCAATCTAGCACCAAAACTTAGCCAATTAGTTTCAATCTTAGCACCTCTCCACCAATAATAATGAAGAGCAATCTAAGAGCAATCTAGTGGATGAGTTGAGGCTCTCTATAAGACACCACGTTTTGGTTCATTTCACCCATTCTTAGCCATTCTTGCCTCCTCATCACTTTGTCACACCTTCCATCCTACTTTCATTGAGAATGGGTTCTCAAAGCCGTAGAGCTAGTAGACGTGAAAGATGTAGGAAACCCCCCCCAAATCTCATTGACGAGGAGCGCAAGCGGAAGGCTCATGAGCGCAAGAGAGCCTCTAGAGCTCGAGCTCGCGCTGCCACCACTGATCCACCTCCAGCTCTACCTCTACATCCCACCTCCACCCCCACCTCCACCCCCACCCCCACCTCCATTGTCCCCCCATCCTCATCCGCTCCCCTACTTCTAGCCTCCGCCCTTCCCCTAGCCACCTACATTTTGGCCTCCACCTCTACCTCTTCCCCCTCCACCCTCCACCCTCCCCCTCCCCCCGCTCCGCTTGGCGCCTCCCCCGTCCACCCTACCATCTCCCATTGATCCCCTTGCCCCACCTTGCAGCAGTAGTGTTGCTTCACGATGTGACTTGCCGAAGTCCACTATCCGTCATCGTACTAGCAAGATTGTGCAGTCTTTTTTTTGTGACCTCACGCCAGCTTCGCAGTCTTCTCTTCTCACGTCCCTGATTGATCACCCTGACTTGGTAGAGTGTAGGAGGCTTGCTGGTCTTGGTGCACGTAGAGATAGGGTTGTATCTAGCGAGGTCCTTAGCAGTGTTCGACATTCCTATGCTTCTATTAAGCATAGGAACTCCAGTGATGCCTTGGTAGCACGTCGTGCTATTGTGGCTGCCATTAGTAGACCTCATATGATAGGCCATGTGCATACCGCTTCACGTCTTCTTCAGATTGCACCGCGCACATTGCGAGCAGGCATCATTAGGAGGCAGAGTCTAGAGGATAGTGAGACTGATGCTCTTTGGGCTTCGAGTGGTCGTGCACCTCGCAGCGATCGATTGTTGGATGATTCCACTAGGTCCTTCATACAACAATTTTGGGAGGAGCATTGCAGAGCATCCCCCATGTTCAAGAAGGCATTGCGAAAGAGGGTGTCACGTGGTGTGTACATTGAACATGGTGCATGTTTTTTGGAGTGTACCCAGACTGAGTTGTACACTCAGTTTGTAGAGGCGCACCCGGAGTTCAAGATTGGGCAGAGGTCATTTGAGCGATGCAGGCCATGGTTTGTGCGATGCTCTCAGGAGCGTGACACATGCTGTTGTCGCTACCATGTGGATTTTGGATTGATGTATGACGTATTCCGTTCCCTTGATGGTCATAGGGGAGTGGTTCCTACTAGCCCTCGCGACTTCATTCATTCCATATTGTGTACACGAGATGGTGATGCTTTATTCCACTCCCTTGATTGTGTGGAAGGCACGTGTACTTTGTGTGGTGACTTTGCTAGAGTGCCACGAGTTGCACTAGATACTTGTGATGTGCAGATGGTTCGTTGGCAGCAGTATGAGTACTGTACCTTGACATTAGATGGTGGTGCACAGTCGAGGAGGTTGCAGCTTGTGGGGAAGGAGACACCACGTGTTGTATTCATTGACAGTTTTCGAGGGAAGCTGTACCGCTACATACGCCACTCGCACACTGCGAAGTGGGAGGATCGTCAGTTTCGTGCATGTTTGAGGACATTTCCTACAGGGGTGGTTGTCTCAGTGGTGGACTTTGCGGAGAATTACACCTTTGCACCACAGCATGAGATCCAATCGGAGTATTATTTCTCCGAACAGGTGATGTGTGATTGAGTATTGATTTTTTCCCCGCCTCATTATATTGAATTATTTCAATAGTCATATTTTTTTTCAATGCCATATTGCAGGTTGCTATATTTGTGCACATTAGCTATCGTCATGCATAGGCTCATGTGGATGGCATTGATAGCACCATGGACTCACGCGTCATTGTGCGAGAGTATCACTTCTACATTAGTGATGATCGATCGCATGATGCCCATTTTGTGCAGCATTGCTTCACTTTGCATGATAGTTTCTTGAGGGATCATGGTGTCACATGGCAGCGGCGCTAGATCTGGTCAGACGATTGCGGTGGTCAATTCAAATCCGCTAGACAGTTTTATTGGTTCTGCAGATGGCACCGTGAGACAAGCATTCCGATTACATGGAGCTACTTCGAGACAGGGCACGGTAAGGGAGAGCACGATGGTGCAGGTGCTTGCGTGAAGCGTGCTTTGCGTCGATACCAGTTGCGTCACAGTGCCGATCGCTTCAAGGATGCACATGATGTGGTGCAGTGGTGCAGCCAGCACTTATCCACTAGTGCTACCTCCTCGTTTCAGTCGCGTGACGATAGGGTGGTGAGCCGGTATTTTTGGTGCGTGGACATTGGGAGTCTTGATCGGTCTAGGCCTTTTGATTGTCGTTCCGTGCCTGGCACTCTTGATTTCCATTCCATCAGGAGCGTAGGTGAGTCTCACCCCGCAATCTTTTCTCGACGGTTTGCATGTTTTTGCTCTGCATGCATTGATGATGATTGGGGAGGGTGCTCCAGGATACCATGGGCCGATCCATGGGTATGGCGAGTGCTTTCTCCCTTCCAGCCTTGGGAGGAGGTACATGATGATCAGGATGCGGGATTCATTCCTCTAGAGATTATGACCAGCTTACATATATTTTGCGTATTGGTGATATCTTCGCGGTTATTGCTTCGGAGGGCAACGAGGAGGGTGTGGATTATTACTTGTTGCGATGCTCTATGCTGAAGAGTGTGCTGAACGAGGATACAGTGGATGGGCATGGGATGCACTTCAGTGCTCATAGCATGATCGTAAGTGGCCACTATTTTCAGCAGATACAGAGGCGTGGTCGCTATATTGAGTTCCAGGAGTACATGGCGGATCAGGAGGCATACATGTATTCTCATCTTGTTGTTGGGATCAAGATTACTTTGAGTCGTGTTCGCACTCGCAAGGCGACGTCCACTCCACGATGGCGCCTTGCAGTGGCGGATCACGAGAGCATACTTGCAACTATTGGCATGAGAGCTGATCCTGAGGAGTAGCACATTACATATCATATTTTTTGGGATCATCAGTTGATCAGATTGATTTTTATTGGGTATCACTAGTTGATTACACTTTTTTGTATTCGATATGTATAGGCTCACTGTGTGACCGTACCATTGTAATTTTCATGGACTCATATTTTGTATTTCACTATGATGGCTGTATACACGTTCATACACATCATTGTATTAGATTCTATTTTTTACATGATGTCCGATGTCTTCTCAATGGGATTTGTTGTGTTTGTAAAACAAAAAATTGTTTATTAGTAGTAATGTTGTAATTTGTTTTGTGCTTTAGGACATTTTAAAAACGTGACTAAGAAAATTCACGCACGTACTAACGAAATACGCGTGTGGACTTACTTGTTGGGGATGAAACTTCGCACGACTCTTAGGCCACCCTAGACATACATCCACGTGAGATTTGGTCTGAACTGATTTGGTATGCGCCACGTGGAAGGTACAATGCGTACATTTTTACAATCCCTACTAGCACGACTACGTATGAGCTATGGCGCATGTACTAACGAAATACGCGTGTGGACTTATCTGTTGGGAATGAAACTTCGCACGACTCTTAGGCCACCCTAGACATACATCCACGCAAGATTTGGTCTCCAACTTATTTGGTATGCGCCATGTGGAAGGTATAATGCGTACATTTTTACAATCCCTACTAGCACGACTACGTGTGAAAAATGGCACACGTACTAACCAAATATGCATGTGGACTTATCTGTTGGAGATTAAACTTTGCACGGCTCTTAGGCTACCCTAGACGTACATCCACGCAAGATTTGGTCTCCAACTGATTTGGTATGTGCCACGTGGAAGGAAAAATGCGTACATTTTTACAATCCCTACTAGCACGACTAAACCCTAAACCCTAAACCCTGAACCCTAAATCCTAAACCCTGTTGGGGACGAAACTTCACACGCCTCTTAGGCTACCCTAGACGTACATCCACGCAAGATTTGGTCTCCAACTGATTTGGTTTGCGCCACGTAGAAGCAATCCCTACTAGCACGACTAAACCCTAAACCCTAAACCCTGAACCCTAAATCCTAAACCCTGTTGGGGACGAAACTTCACACGCCTCTTAGGCTACCCTAGATGTACATCCACGCAAGATTTGGTCTCCAACTGATTTGGTTTGCGCCACGTAGAAGCAATCCCTACTAGCACGACTAAACCCTAAACCCTAAACCCTAAACCCTAAACCCTGAACCCTAAATCCTAAACCCTGTTGGGGACGAAACTTCACACGCCTCTTAGGCTACCCTATACGTACATCCACGCAAGATTTGGTCTCCAACTGATTTGGTTTGCGCCACGTAGAAGCAATCCCTACTAGCACGACTAAACCCTAAACCCTAAACCCTAAATCCTAAACCCTGTTGGGGACGAAACTTCACACGCCTCTTGGGCTACCCTAGACGTACATCCACGCAAGATTTGGTCTCCAACTGATTTGGTTTGCGCCACGTAGAAGCAATCCCTACTAGCACGACTAAACCCTAAACCCTAAACCCTGAACCCTAAACCCTGAACCCTAAACCCTAAATCCTAAACCCTGTTGGAGACGAAACTTCACACGCCTCTTAGGCTACCCTAGACGTACATCCACGCAAGATTTGGTCTCCAACTGATCTGGTTTGCGCCACGTGGAAGGTATAATGCATACATTTTTGCAAGCACCTTTTCAATGCTTAATGTTTACAATTACGACACACGGCATTATTTTTAAAATACATTATGTATTAGATGTGTGAATTGAGATATTTGAAATTCAAAATCATACTCTTAATTTTAAATACGCACATGGGGATGAAACTTCGCACGGCTCTTAGGTTTAGTGTAATAATTGCAAGCATTGATATATACGAAATTCAATATGATATTCAAAATGATAAAGTTGGAACTTGAACACTTTTTCAATGCTTAATGTTTACAATTACTTCACATGGCATTCTTTTTTAAATACCTTATGTATTAGATGTGTGAATTGAGATATTCGAAATTCAAAATCATACTCGTAATTTTAAATGTTTATGTTACATTTAAACAAACTATAAACTGAGATAAACAAAGTGTGAAGAACATCATGAAAGTACGAAAATGCTCATACATCATAAAAGTGGGAACAATATCATGAAAGTACCAAAATGAATCTGTACATCATCATCATCATGCTGCAGAAGTGCATCCCTATACAAGAAACGTGTGAAGCCTAAACAATCAATCTGAATCCGAATCTGATAGCTCTACATATGATCCTCTAGTGGAACGCTGACGTGGCTCATGTATGACCCGCTGCCCAACCGTCCGCTGTGTGCCCTCAGGCAAAGCTGGCTCAGATGGGCCAGCCTCATCACCTGCATGAGATGGGCCAGCCTCATCCTGATGAAGAGGAGGGCATGCTACACGCGCCACTGCTGCCATCTCTGCCTCCCTCGCCTCCTCTATGTACGCACGTCTCAGCTCCCATAGCCGTGCATCTGCGAATACTCGTGCCTCAAATCCAGCGCGAGTAATCGTCTCTACGTGTAGAAGATGCTGGTCTCGACCCCGCCCTAGCTGCTGCTCCACCCACTGCTGCAATGATGTCTGCAGCTCTGCCTCTCGCTCAATCCGGCGTGCCTCCTCTGCTCGTGCCTCGTCACCTGGCATGAAATCACCATACGAAAAGCGTCGCGGAACGCATGCTGCAACCACCGATGTATCAGCACCCTCCTGCATCAGCAACGCTCTCTGTGCCTCCTCCCTGTAGTGCTCTGTCAAGACTACGCGGGCGAATGGATCAACGGCCTGACGACGACCAGGATATAGATCATCCATGCCTAGTCCTCTGTATGTTGCCACATCAATGTCAGCAAAGCATACAGGGCACACTGATCGTGCCACCATGTGGCGGGTCATGCAATGGAGATGTGCGATGTGGCCGCACCCTAGTCCAAACCACCCTATGGTGTCAAACTCCTCGTGGCAAAGGACGCAAGTGGCAGTAGGAAGCCTGGCTATGACTGTTGTGTCTATGGGTGTCCTAGTCGGCACATCTACAGGAGGAGCGGGGTATAGGGCCACGCTGGGGTCGATCCTATGGCGAGATGGATCACGACTAATATGCCTCAACTACAAAATATAGTGCTCTGCACGATGGTATGCTATGCGTGTCCGAATCCTCTGCTCCTCCAAATCTGTCTGCAACAGTCGAACGCGAGACTCCATCTCCTGACGCAATAGATGTGCCTGCAATGCAAACATGTCGCGTACATGGTGAGAATTAACCAAAAAACTTCAGTTCAAAACACGCTACAAAAAAATAAACTAACATAATCAAAATAACTAACCTCGTCCCTAGACTCGGCCAACAATGCCTCTAACTCTGCAATCCGTGTGTCTCGAGCCTCCAACTCGTGCTGAGGCGGTGTAGATGTGGGAGGTGGTGTAGATGTGGGAGGCTCCATCGATGATCGTGGTGGGGGAGGTGTAATCGCAATAGATCTCGATAGGGCAGAGACCATGTGCTGTAAGGATGATGCCACTGAATGAACATCCCCCCTAATCTGTCCTCCCACCGCTTGCAATGCCGGTGCAGGGATGGTGTGCAACTCTGGTGCCTCGCGTCGACGCCGAACACCTGCAATCTGACGCTCCTGACGCCCCATCCTACCATGTCCCGCTCCTGATCTTGGACGGGTACTAAGGTAGTCCACCCGATGACCAAGCACAAACTCAGCGTATAGCTGCATGGCAAACGACCTGGCTATCTGACGGTTGTGAGGCAATCGACCACCATTCACAGCGAGATATCTCGGATAAATGTGTGCTGCTATGATGGGGTGCCTACAACGTAAAATATGCAAGGGGAGCCCTGATCGTGGTCGCATCGCCTTGGTGTGACCATCCCAAAACATATCCTCCAAGGCTTGCCTGTGATGTGACTCACGCTCAAACAACTGTCGAATGGCTCTCCAGTCCAAGCCACCACCAATGATCTCCGCCTCAGCCTGTGCCTGAAAGCTATCCACAACGTCCTCAACTGTGTCCAATCGACCCAGAGCCTCAATAACTGAATCTAGACTCGCAACCAAGTGAGGGGGTTCCCTAGCATCCTGCAGTGCCCTCATCTCAGCTCTCAGCATCTCTATCTGCATACGAATAGTGGTGCTAGAACCTGTGCGCTGGCTGGCGCATGCACAAAAAAAACACATGGAAATTAATATTCTATTTGGATAATGAAAATAATATTCTATTCAATATGACTTATAATCTATTTACGTAATGAAAACTATTTGTACGTACTCCTTGATGAGGTAGGATGTCGTTGGGATCATCCTATGCACCTACCGGTAGATGGGCCAAATGTGTGGCTCAATATTAATCAATATTATTAATAATTCTTAATTTTGATTAGAATTTTTTCAAACTCTAGTTGTTGCATTTTTAAACTTAGATGTCTCAAATATTTTTTCCTTATATGTTTCCCTTTTTTCACTTTTTATCCAATACGAGTAACCTGACGTGTCTACGACAGGCTAGAGACCCGCTCCGCTGGGTCTCAAAGTTGCGATCATAGATCGTCTTTAATAAATTTATCTACTAAGCTATCTAGCAAACTAAATTAACCTCTCATATGTGATATTGGTAGCAACATCGAGTGTAACCAACGGGGTCAATCTAGCATTGGAGATTCCTACTACTTAGTCCTTGGTAGCAGACACTATGGAAGGGAGCAATCGACAACTTAAAACTTCTTGGTAACGTCCGAGAAATTCTTGGGAGAATGTGCTATATTCTTTTGGCTAGCACTACAATGTTCGACATTGTTGGATGACATGCCTCCTTTTACCTAATCATTATCTTGGGGGCTTTTAATTTATAAATATGCCCTCATTTCACCAAAAATACTATGCAAGTCATACTAAGATTTCCTCAACATCTTTAGCTTAGTAGTTTGCCTACATTTCATGAGCATGTTAAGATATTATAGATTATATATGCAATATAATCTCTCTCTGTCTCTCTCTCTCTCTACTTCTCTCTCTCTCTCTCTCTCTCTCTCTCTCTCTCTCTCTATCTATCTATACATATACATATACATATACATATATATATATATATACCCCTTTCTCTACTTCTCTCTCTCTCTCCCTCATGTAAATTTCTCTCTCTTACTCTCTGCTTACCCCCTTCTCTCTCTCCTCTCACTCTCTACCTCTCTCTCTCTCTCTCTCTCTCTCTCTCTCTCACACACACACACACACGCGCGCATCTCTTTCCCTCATCTCAATTTTTCTTTCTTTTCTCTCTTTCCCTCATCTCAATTTTTCTCTCTATTTTGGGATTAGTCTCCTTAAAGAATAGAATAGAAGAATAGATGTATAGTTCCTTCATCATCTCACATATTGCGTTTCCAATAGATCTTGTATATTCACTCCCTTACCATGCTTGATTTAGCCTACTATTAGATCCATATAGCCTCCACTGGTATTGTGGCTACTTTGTTGTAATGTCTTCAAGCAGGAAAGAAAACACACCTCGGGCTAGTATTGACTTAAGGAATTAAATAATGATCTACTCCTTGACAACCTTGCTTAATTTGGGGCACAATGGGTTCCATTTATACAATTATCTCTCTCTCTCTCTCTCTCTCTCTCTCTCTCACTCGCTCTCCATGTATAAAGCTTCCACATATCATGCTTGTTGCATGTCATCCACCGCCTGCGTGTTGCTATGTGTCATGAACTTGCCGCGTTAGACTATGACTCAAATGCCTCTCTCTTTGTTTGCACAGTCCCTCCCTCTCCCTCATGGCACGTGGCAATCTCTCTCTCTCTCTCTCTCTCTCTCTCTCTCTCTCTCTCTCTCTCTCTCTCTCTTGTGTGCATGCGAGCACACACGCATGCACAAATTCACATGCACACACACACACGCACATACTCTCTACTTCTTTCTCTCTCTCTCTCTACTTCTCTCTCTCTCTCTCTCTCACACACACACACACATTCTCTTTCTCTCTCTCTCTCTCTATGTGTGTGTGTGTGTCTCTCTCTCTCTGTCTCACACACACAGTACCTCTCTCTCTCTCTCTCTCTCTCTCTCTCTCTCTCTCTCTCTCTCTCTCTACGATCCCTCTGAAAGGCTCTGTCTTTCCCTACGTGCCGCCTAATCTCTCTCTCTCTCTCTCTCTCTCTCTCTCTCTCTCTCTCCCCCTCGGCCCCTGTGCCACCGTGTCGCCAAATACTGTGACGCTACGTGCCCGCTCTCGCAGTCGGATCCTTGCGCACAGTTGCTGATGTGGCTTGCGTGCAGTCGTGCGACCCTATGCAGCCCCTCACAGTGCCACATGACAGTCTCGCTGATGTGGCTTGCATGCAGTCTTGTGCTATGCCCCTGTCTCTGCAACCCCTCGCGGTGCCACATGTCATCTTGAGCCGCGGACCATCTTGATGGCAGCCATCCCACACGTGCAGTCTCGTGCTGTGCCCCCTCACGGCGCCACATGTCATCTTGAGCCGCGGACCATGTTGATGGCAGTCATCCCACACGTGCCATGTGGTGGCTTTGCTTGCTAAGGCTGTCTGTGCACTGTGCAGTCCTCTCGTTGTTCACACAGTTTGCAAGTCCATCATCCCCCAGGTGGCAGTTTTATGTTCTCCTCTTCCCGAACCTGGCTCCTCCTCCCCCGAACCTCTATAATTCCTCCCCAAACCTCCAAATCCTCTCCACGTCGGAGGTATGGTATTTCCCTCCTTAAGAAATAGTATAGATGAAACTTTTCCACATGTGGTGTAAGGACCACATTGTCCACTTATGGCCCCTATACTAAGGACAGATAGTGGAGAGGTTTGGTTAATAAGACCTTCTTTGAATGCTTTACTGCCTTGGGTTTGCAATAGATATGGAGGAGATAGAAGGATACCTAATACATTACTTTGAACGATACACAAGCAAGGCGCATCTAGTATTTCTCGGACTACACATTAAAAAAGAGAGCGGGTTCACACTACAGACCTTTTAAAGCGAGAACTTTGAGAAAATAATTAAGCCTTTTCAATATTATCTATTTTGGTTGGGCAATCCACCTCAACTAGTGGCCATTCCTATAGATCATCACTTGGTTCCCATGCTTGGGGAGAGAGGAGACCTTTGGACAATCATAAATTACGTATGTGTTTTCGATGCGCTGGTGCATTTACAAGATCCAATTAGCCATATGCTTATGCATCTAACCACTCTAGTGTTGGGGTCTTTGCCCATGTGGTGTGGTGTTTTAGGGATAATGCCCATGTGGTGTTTTATACAGCCTACTTACTCTACCTAAATTATGAAACAACTCTTAACCAACTATATAATCTATAATATTCCACATAAACGATGATTTTTTAAAAGATGGTTTTGAAGACTAAAATTTAAACGTTTTTTAATTTAAATAAAAATAGCACCAATTTCAAAGATAGCATAGAACCTACTTTAATCTCTCTTTTTCTTGTTCTTGTTTTCTTGTTTTTAATACATGATTTTCTTATTTTAACAAAATTCTTATTTTCTTGTTCTTGATACATGATTTCTAAAAACAAAATTTAAACGTTATATTAAATTCAAAACTTCAGTAATTTGTAAACTTCACTTATAAATTTTTTTAAATAGATTATTTTAAAAAACAAATTATATACTTTTTGACATTTAAATGCTAACTTAAACTCTTATTTTCTTTTTTTTTAAAGATCATTTTTAAAAATAAAATTTAAATGTTTTTTTATTTAAATATAAATAACACTAATAAAAAAAATATCTTTAATCTCTTTTTTTTAAAAGATGATTTCAAAAAACAAAATATATACATTTTCAGGCTTTAAATAAAAAATTACGTAATTCTAAAAATAATTTAAAAAACTTTAAAATGCATTTAAAAAAACTTTAAAATTACGTAATTCCTATAAACTAAAATTTAATTAAATTCTACCAAAAAGAAAATGCTACATAAAAAAAACAGAAATTTTCCATTTCACATTTTGAATAAAAAATGCCTCATTAAACGTTTTTTAAATTTAAAATTTTCACATTTTAAATTATAAATGTCGTAATTCAAAAATTTTAAAAAAATTTACAAATGCATTTCAAATTTATAAATATTTTATAATTATTCCTATGAACGTTTTTTTATTTAATAAAAATAGCTCTATTTTTATAAAAAAAAAAATCATTTTCACATTTTAAATGAAAAATGTCGTAATTCATAAATTCCAAAAAAACATTAAAATGCATTTGAAATTTAAAATTTTTTTATAATTTTTCTTATAAACTAAAATTTAATTAAATTTTACCAAAAAGAAAATGCTACATAAAAAAAACCCTACCTGGACTCTCTCGCTCCGGCTCCGTCCATCTCCGTCGATGTCCGTTGGTGGCTCTCCGTCGCTCGCGCAATTCCGTCGACGTCCCGCAAATCCGAAATCGGTGGATGAGGAGGAGCTCGATCGAGGTATGCGGAATGAGGGGGGTCGCTCTCCTTTTATAAGAAAAATTAGGGTTTAGCTACCTCGATCGAGGTATTCTGCATGCATGCCACGATACCTCGATCGAGGTATTGTGACATGCCCATACATCTCGGTCGATCGAGGTATTGACATGCCACGATACCTCGATCGAGGTATTGTGACATGCCCATACGTCCACGTCGATGGAGGTATTGACATGCCACGATACCTCGATCGAGGTATTGTGACATGCCCATACATATCGGTACATCCACGTCGATGGAGGTATTGACATGCCACGATACCTCGATCGAGGTATGTCGGCAGCAGCCGGATGCCAAGTCATCGGTCCAGCATACCTCGATCGAGGTATGTCATCTGCCCTGTCGGATGGCACATACCTCGATCGAGGTATGCTGGACATGTCACCTTACCTCGATCGAGGTTGAGCTGGATTGCCAGAATACCTCGAACGAGGTAGATGTGGCATATTGGAGAAGACTCCTCACATTGTCTAAAAGTATCCATGAGATGTGCAAATGTCAATTTTTGGCTAGTTCTTAACCTCTCTGAAAACCTGCTAAACATTGCATCAATATCCTCATGTGTATGCCCAACCATCAAGAATCCCAATTGAATTGACTTGAAAATCCCTCGAGCAACAAGTAATGATAGGTATGCAAACAAGTACCTAATCTTGTTTTCAGAACCACAATTATCCAACTGCAACAATAGGTGTTCGGGTAGTCCCTTATAAGGATTTTCTTGATGGGAACTTCCAAGTCCAAGGTCTTTGAATGTTCCACCCACTGCTCCAAGGTGAAGTCGTTGCTTGCCATTAGAAACATAGTGAGAATCCAATGCTTCTCTTGAGGCTAGTGCGTTTAGCAGAGCATTGTCAGACCTTGGCATCCCATCATGTACCAAATCTCCAAGTGCATGGTTATCAAATCTTTCAAGATTTCTCAAACACAAAGCCAATGAACCAATTGTGAAGTTAGGATCCGATGGCCACAAGGATAAAGAAAAGTGACCATAACGTCCTTGACCATGTCCATGTGTTATCATGCCAGTCAAAGCCACTGGGAGCTGAAAGGATTTGTCTGTGTCCTGTGAACGATTGCGTAATCTAGGGATGGCTGTCTTCTTTTGGTCCATCTTATCATGGATAATGCACAAGTATGTCTGAGGATACATTTCAAAAAATCTGCGCCAAGTGTAGTACACATTTCTACAAATTTTTTGTTGTAACATGTGCTTTCTTCTATCTTCCATCAACTTATTACATTCATTTTGGCATTTTGTCACTGCAAGCTGAGCCTTGATTGCACTACATAAACCACACTTAGAGAATTCACTTGTTTTTGACAAAGTTACATGCTTGAATGCATAGACAAACATCAGAAGATAACAATTGAACATATGTTTAATTACAAAAAAATATATGGTAGGTACATTGAACTTACAAAAGCTCTACCTCCTTCACAATATAGTTTTTAACATCATGTGAACCATGATATATGTACAAGACTAATGAGCGAGAGTGCCCCTCACGTTGTGTACTCACAAAATGGTGGTAATATTGCTCTGTGGGCATGGATACCTCATCCTTTGGATTACTTAACTTGTTCATTTTACAAAAGTTTCTGCAATCATGTGCACTGTTCCACATAGCCAGCCATAGTATATCAACATTTTTGTGATATAAAATGGATCCTACTGATTGTCCTCAGGATCAAAACTCTCAGGACAAATGCATACATCAGGGACATTCAGGATGGACTTGTACCACATGTCATCAACAAGCAGTGTGTTGTCAGGGTTGAATTCAATATAAAACCTTCAAATGTATTCAAGATTCTTGAAGAAAATGGGTTTCTACCAGTAACTTGTAGGAACCCCAGGCACATCCCCAAATTGAAATGGTGCCTCTATGCATTCATCTTGGCCCACCTCTGCCAACCAAAAATTACTTCTCCTACACAGGTTAGGAAACGCCCGTTGCATTGCATTTTCCATATTGCAATAGGTGCAACTGCTCCAAAGAAGGTAACAGAACTTCTTTAAAAAAAATATCCTTTGCTTTTATGCTTTTTGTTCTTTCATAACTCGTGTCCACCGAGACACAACTATTTTGGACACCTTACCTTGATTTCACCCAACTCTTGATTTATAACTATTAATAATTAAGCAATTAAGTAATTGATTATTAATTAATCAAAAAACTAGCTAGTAATAAAATTAATTAATAATGCAAGACTTAATAAAAAGTAATAAAAACATTAAATTAATAATTAATCAAAAAATAATTTAGTAATAGAAAAGGATAAGTAATAAAAATTAATTGATAATTAAAAAATTAATAAAAATGAATTAATCATAAATTACAAAACTAAATAATAATTAGCTAGGAACAGAAGGCTCAAGACTTAGGTGGGCATGTAAGGATTAAGCCCTATGTGTCCACATATTAAGGGGTGTGCCACATGTGGAGGCACCTTCCTTTTAATCCTATCAAAACTTTCATTTGGTGTCAAATGTACCCACTGTACCTCCACTTTTACTTCTACAGATCATACTTTATGAAGATGGATATATGTAGTGTTGCAAAAGCACTCTTTTTTTAGTATACTAGGTTAATGTCAAGTGGAGGTGATTGGTTTGGGGGAAAAGTCCAAAACAAGAGAGAAAGTCCAAAAATTCTGAATACAATGTTATGAGTAAATTGAAAGATCCACATCGATAACAACAAGCTATAGCTCGACACTAATAAACATGGATAAACATAACAAAGGGCTTGATCATCTTTGAGCACCATTAATTAATCTTTTTCTACATAAATCGTGCCACCATAAACATTGGAATTGAGTCTAGCAACAAACTAGTTACCATCAACAACTCTTGCATGCATTATTTCCATGTGCTCAATCACCATACCGATGATGACTACATACCATAAACCCTATCAAGGTTTTGCCTTCCTAACACCCCCCCCTTCAAACCAAAGATAAGGATTATAAGAAAACAACATATTGTCCAAACGACTTTACCCCATACAAAATAGGGTAGTGCTCACATTGCAGAGCTTTACAAAACAAATTTAGACTAGAAGCCTAAAAGGGGTGAATACTCACCAAACAAATGTCGCTCACCTCACAACACAAAGTGGGGATTAAGAGTCTCCAAATTCAACTCTAAAATTTGTTGAATCCAAAATTAAAAGGTTAGCCAAAGCTAAATCCAAAGACAAAGACAATACACAAACCCTATTGAGTAGATGTATCCTTCTAAAAGCATAGTGCTTATCACATGTATTAGACTCTTGTTCAATTCATAGTCTTGCATTATCATTAGAAAAATGTTTTTCTACATCCACATTCTTCTTCTTAGCTTCATTCTTCTTCTTTAAAAAAACTCTTCTATGTCCAATCCTTCCATAGTAGTCCCAATTTTACTTATTCAACTCTTTGCGAGTTGATTTTCTAGGGCATGTACAAGGAAGAAGTGATATCTCAATGCTCACTAGTAGAATGATTTTGAGTTGTTCATTTAAGCTTCAAGAAGATGATGAGAAAGATATGATTGTTGGTTCTTTAGAGTTATAAATCTTGCCATATCATCTCAAGATCCCTTCTTCTTTATTTGCTTAGTGGTGTTCAGTAGTTTAGGGATAATCCTCATGTTAACATGTATCTTATTAATTATAAACCTTCAGTGAGTTTAGTAGTTTTAGGCCCTGATCCTCATGTTAACATGTATCTCATTAATTATAAACCTTTTGCTCATAGGCTATAAAAGGAAGCACTTTTGTACCTAATGAAGGCTTCAAGAAAAGTAACAACTATGTTTTGTGTCTTTCGTTAGGATCACAAAAAGTTCAAGTGATTGAAACCATGGCCATTTACTAATATTTGACATTAATAATTCCCATAGTGAAACACAATTCTTGGTCTCCTCTTTTGCACATGACCATACTCCCACATTGAAATATGCACATAAGTATCTTAGAATTCAATACATGTATCCCTTAAAAAATAAATATTTTATTTCTAATTTGATAACTATGTTTTGTAGATTGATTTTTACTCTTGTATACTAGAAGTCAATCCAAATAAAGAATAAATTTTTTCCTATGAAAATTTTATTTGGAAGACAAAACCTTGATTGGATTTATGATATGTAGTTGTGGGTTAGTAGTTGAGCATGTGGTGATAGTGCATGCAAGAGTTTTGATGGTGATTGACCGGATGATAGCTTGGATTTTGACGTTGATGGTGGTGCATTTATCTATAAAGGATAAATTCACAAAGATGATCAACCCTTGGCTATGTGTGGTCATCTTTAATAGTGTCAAGCTATGGCTCGCTGCTATTGGCATAAATCTTTGATTTAGTCTTGCTAATATGTGATAATCCAATAGGCTAAGTAGGGATGAGAAGGAAGCTATTCTTGGTTGTAGTTGTTCCCTTTTCAATATAATCTAGCTTTAGGTTTCATTATGATTTTTTCGTTATATTTCTCTCTTTCTTCCCATAGAGAAGCCGTAGAGCAACTAAATTCTTAGTCCAAAATTCTTTGATTTTGAGCAAGGCCATAGTCCCACATTGAATATGTGAGGAATATGTACATTAAGTATCTAAGAAGTCTATACATGTATCCCTATTATGAAATGATTGTTTTAGCACTATCATTTGTAGATTGATTTTCACCCTTGTATAATGGAAGTCCATTCAAATCAAGAATAATTATTTTCTATGAAACTTTTCTTAGGAAGGCAAAACCTTGATAGGGTTTATAGTATGTAGTCATGGGCTAGTAGTTGAGCATTGGCAATAGTGCATGCAAGCATTGTCGATGACAACAAGCTTGTTGGTGTTAGATATCAATGCTCCACTCTTGTGTAACTACGCGGGAACTTGCTAACTCTACTTGTAAGCCCCCCATATGAGGAGAAGGCATTTGAGTAGCTCGATTATCCGGATGGACACCAGATGGGGACCATGTGTGGCCTGATGGCTGGACAGCTTCAGATAGAGTTGGCACACTGCCAACTAGGCTACATGCAAGTGAGGGAAGGCATCCCTTGACTGACCGCACTGAGGGTAGATGGAGCATTTCCTGGGGCAGCCCACTCTCGAGTTGCGGGGCCCGTTTGGAGCCTCAAATGATCCTGAATGGCTGTGGGCCAAACGGAGACCGTAGGTTAGTTGCTATGTTTTGCACACCGGTTCTATCGTATGGTCGGTGGCCTATTTCGGGACCGACCCTCAGCTGACCGTTTTGGGAAGACTGGGTTGGCCACCCAATTGAGCCTAACCAACTATGACTGGTGGCTATATAAGAGCAAGCTCGTGAAGCCCATTTCATCACTGGCTATAGCAACCCTGATTCCTTAGCATCCATCCTCTGTCTTCTACTGTTTCGAGCATGCAATCGAAGCTTCTTTCATAGGAGTGCACGGCTGGGAGGCAGCGCCATCTATTGTATCAGTTCTACAGTAATCAAATTTTTGATTCTCCATACTATCTTGTTTTCTCTCTTGCGTACGAGATCCTGTTATCTGTTGAGCAAAGACGTATTATTATTTTCTTACATGGTATCAGAGCCTGGACTCTAGCAAGAAGATTTGGTAGTGTGTTTCTGTTTGCGAGCAGATTGTGAGAGATGGCCCAGTCCGCAAGACTGTGAATCCCACCGTTCGGCGAAAGTGGAAAGTTGGACGGCTCTAACATTCCTCTCTCGAAGTTCAAGATGAAGACCATCCTAAGCGCATATGAGCTTTGGGACACTACTACTAGGGTGCACGTGAGGTCGGTTCTGAGATCGGATCCAGCCAATGCAGGACAATAGATAGTACCAACTGCGGATGAGATTCTCGCGTGGACAAGAAGAAATGCAGATGCGCTGTGTTCTATTATCTACAGTGTTAGTGATTCCGTCATGGCATTAATTCAACATGTCACCACAGCGAAGGAGGCATGGACGGTCTTGAAAAATCAGTACGAGACCACGAATCAGACGCAGATTTCGAATCTGGAGACTCAACTCACGAACGAGAAATTGTCTGAGTCTGAAGCAGTAGAGAAGTTCATCACCAGGGTGAAGAATTTGTGCGATCAGATGACTACGATTGGCATCACCATCGCCAGTGAGAATCTAGCACGAAGGTGCTTACGGATTCTCCCACCAAAGTACGACAGTCTTATTACGGCATTGAATACGCAGAACAGAAATCTACTCCTCAACTTTGAGGATTTCAGCGCGATGCTTCTGGAGGAGGAGATGCGTCAAAAGATGAGGACTAGAGAAGATTCGGCTTTCTGGACCGGATCAAAGAAAGGTAAGGGTAAGGACTCTGGTAACCCATCTTCTTCTGACAATAAAAAGAGAAAGAAGAAGATCAAGTGCTTCTATTGCAACAAGTCAGGGCACAAGCAAAATGAGTGTCGAAAGAAGATTGCAGATGAGAAGAACGGAGTAAAGAAAGAGTCCAGCAACAGCGCGCAGGCAGTACCAATAGAGCTATTCATCGCAATTGAGGAGATTTGCATGGAGGCAGTACATGTACCTGCGGATGAACCTTGGATCATTGACAGTGGTGCATCATGCCACATGACCAGTCGGAAGGATTGGTATACCTCTCTACAGCCAGTAGGGAATGACATCATGGTAGCAGTCGGCAATGATGCAAAATGTCCAGCAAAAGGAAAAGGTACGATTGCTCTCAAGTCAGATGGAGTTGTAAAACAGTTGTCCAATGTTCTTTATGTGCCAGATATCAAAAGGAACTTGTTGTCCATTTCTGCGATCACAGATCGGGACATCAAAGTCCAATTCGATAAGAATGGTGCACAAATCCTGGATCTTCAAGGAAAGGTCGTTGGTAAAGGTACACGGCGCAACAACATTTACCAACTCTCAGCTTTCACTGCTTGAGCGGATGTGAAGAACACTAAGCTGTGGCATGAGAGGTTTGGTCATCTTAACCTTAGTTCTTTGAAGGAGATGCATAAAAGTGGAATGATTGCAAACCTACCAGAAATTTCAGATTTGCCCGATGCATGTGAAGCTTGCATGATGGGCAAGCAGCATCGGCAGCCCTTTCCTAAAGAGGCCAGCAGGGCAAAGGCTCCTCTAGAGCTCATTCACATGGACCTCTGCAGAAAGATGGAGACGGAAGCTTTGGGTGGTTCCTTCTACTTCATGACGCTGATCGATGACTACAGTAGAAGGATATGGATACAATCACCAGGCTTGCATGCTCAGTAGAGTACTAGAGTTCATGGTAATGAGTGATTAGAGATTATTAGAATTCATAATTTACTTTTGTGGAATTACTACCCGGTGGTGGTGGCTTTCATCAACCACATCTATTGTGGCTAAGATTCCACCAGGCTGGAGGTTAATTACCAATAATCGTCGAGAAAGAATCGGGGAGGAAGGTGAAGAAGCTGAGATCATACAGAGGTGGAGAGTTCACATCGACTGAATTCGAAAGTTACTGCAAAAGTCACGGAATCAAGAGGCAGAAACCCCCGCCACATACATCACAACAAAATGGAGTAGCAGAACGCAAGATGCGCGTCATCTGCGAAATGGGCCGGAGTATGATGAAAGGGAAAGATTTGCCAAAGACTTTCTGGGCTGAAGCATGTAACACTGTAGTTTACATCCTCAATCGTAGCTACACGAATGCTATGAACGGGATGGCTCCACTGCAAGCCTTTTCTTGTAAGAAACCTTCAGCTGCACATTTCAGAGTTTTTGGATGTGACTGTTTTGTGCATGTCCCTGATGCTACCAGGACCAAATGGGAACCGAAGAGTCGGAAGTGTATTTTCTTGGGCTACAATGAAGAGGCGAAGGGTTACCATCTCTATAACCCTGTTACCAAGAAGGTAATTGTAAGTCGCGATGTGGTCTTCTCAGAACAGCTGCATCAATTGGAGGAGGATGCTTCCTTCCCAGACAACCAGGACCAGGATATCCATCCAGTACCACCACCAATAGCAAACCGAACTCCCCCAACGGTGCTTGGGAGGATTCAAGGCAAAGCAGATGAAGAAGAGCCTACAGAACCACAATAGCAACGGCCATTCCCGAAGTGGGTAAAGCAGCTTTTGGACGGCAGAGAACCTCCAGCCATTGAGGAGGAACCATCCGAACACCGCCGATCCAAGAGATTAGAGGAGTAAAGTTAATTCATAGAGTTGATCAAGCCCTTGGCTAAGTGTGTTCATATTTATTGTGTCATGGTATAGCTTGTTATCAAGGGAGCGGAGTTGAGTGATGGAGGGTTAGGGAGGATGAGGTGTGAAGGCGATATGAAGCATGATGAGAGAAAATCTATATTTATGGTTAGAGATTGGTAGGAGACATGTAGAGGGAAAAGGTCTTCTAAGCCCTTGATCTTGAAAGGTTGAAGATTTGGGTATTTCATGCTAATAGACAAGTGTGACATTCTTTGTCATCCTTCAAGCAAAGAGCTCTTGCTTGAGAATGGCTTTTGGATTCTTGAATGTGGAACCAAAAAAAGTTTCTCTTGCAACCCAATTCTCACATGCAAATCTAAAAAGATGAGTTGGTGGTTGTACTTGCTTGCAAGTGCTCTATAAAGAATACCAAGAGCCTTTCATTCTTTTCATTCCACTAGATGGACTTATCCAATGTCTCTTTAGCATCTTTGTTACTAAGCTTTTTCTCTATTTTTGTGACAATTGACCACAAGTCTTTTCCATGAAATAACAAATGAACTCCAAGGTTCCATGCTAAAAAATTAATTCAAGCTTGGATGTGCCTTCATGATTAGATTCTATCAAAGAGGGTCTAATACCATATGTTCATGTAAACCCTAGCTATAAATCATGCAATGAAACACCATATTCAGATAGAAAGAGAGAAAGATAATAGATGAGTAATCATGAAACCTAAGCTAGATTATATTACAAAGAGAACAACTACAAGTGTAGGTTACTCCTCACCCATCCTGGGGTTATTGGATTATTACATCTTAGCAGCACATATAATTAAAACTCAAATTCCTCCGCCCATGCCTTCCAGCCCATATGCACATCTTAAGGTTTGCTTCACTCCACTCATTACCTTCCTTGCTTTCTATACCTTCATTGCTCCTCCATCCATGCCCTCCAACCCATATCCACACTAAAGGTTTGCTAAGGAATATTCCCTATACCGTCGCCTCGGGGGCTCTCACCCCGAACCCCCACCAGGGGGGCCGTTGGCCCCCCTGGGATCCCCCAGCTGGCCCCTTGGCCTCAGCAAGAATAAGGGGCTCCCATACAATCACCTTTCTACCATCAACGGTCTCATTGATAGACCTCATCTGACATGCAAGTCAGCAGGATCCATCCAGTGTCTCGGGCTCACACATGGCTTCTTCTCATATGGGGGCCTTACAACTTGAGCACCATGGACCACTGGTGGTTACCAGGAGGGTGGGGCATTGAGCATATCTAACAGAAAGTGGTGCCATATAATCATTATTCACATGGTTAAGCACTAATTGAGTGTCCTAGATTCACATGCATGTATTTTGGCAATCCATCATTCATTGTTTTCTTCAACATACCACGTTGTTAAACTTACAAATACGAACTTGTTTAAAATTAAGGCCAATGTATTATCAATAATTAGAATCTCTTTTAAACTTTCTTTTCAAAATAATTTCATGTAATTAATTTTATGAAAAATCCATGTTAACAATTGAACCAAATATATATAGGGTGGATGTTTACAATTTTCAAAAAGGAAATACCTTATAGCTATTTGACTTACTAGATATGTCAATTTTTTGGATATTGTGTTATTAAGTTTTTTAATGAAGGATTTAAAATTTAAGACATATCGTTAGCCATTTTAAAAATATAGTTAAACATGTCTAATCAACCATTGAATATAAGGAATTCTCTTTTAAAAGAACAATAAAGCATTGTAGCTATTTTCACAAAGAAATTTGTGAAGTACAAAAGATGTGTTATCTAGTTACTCTAGCATACTAAGAAAGGAAGCATGTAGAAGAGTGAGGAGTTTGTCCATGTTTTGGTTCTAGATGCACTTGGAGAAAATGCTTGTGGCAAAAGGTTCTTGATTGGTTACTACATGGGAATAAAGATGACATCAATAATGTTCCCTAATACATCCACAAGGGAGGGACAAGAGAGTGACACCCATATGTGTTTGATGCTTTCCAATATTAGGAAGTCTTTAATGCTTTGCAACATGCTGGTTAACTTACATCTTTTATACTTTGGATAGTTAAGTGATGCTAATGTAGAAGAATTGGGCTACATTTAAGACAACCTCAGAAAAGGGCATTGATTTATTTTTTAATGTTGCTTAGATATATCCAACCGAAAAAAAGGGTCTAAGATGACAAAAGAGCCTAGCAAGATGCCTAATGTGGATCCCCAGGGAAGTAGTCCCTTTACTTTCTCCTTAGCATGGTCTACCCCCTTTCTTCCGTCTTCTCTTTCTATTTATACCTATCATGCTTCTAAAGATAAGCATGTAACGGATCTAAAGAGTTTGGATCAACTTATTGGAAACGTTTTGTAAACATAATTTATTTGCCTCAATGTGGCGCATTCAGGCTGTGCTATGTGAAGTTCACATGTTTAGAAATTGTTGTTTATTTTTTACATGTGAGTGGAGGGGGGAAAACTTAAGGATGGATGGAATGAGTAGCTTGCAACTTCTTTTAATGTAGGAAAGGCGATACGATTCTGTAATGATTAGGGAAGTTGGGATGAGAGTGTCATAAGTTGACTCATGGATGTATAAAATGTGATTTTTGAGATTATTAAAGTAAGATGCATAATGACATGCCAAAAGGCAAGGGCCGTAGGGAGGAAACCCATCTTTTCTTAAGTAGGTGTAAGCTGGTAGTAGAGCTTGGGACTTGGCGTGAAGATGCCGACGAAATTGATTGGATATGGTCGCACCGCATATTATGATTACTAGCAGAAACTGTCGATTGTCTGATTAAACTTTGCTTTTATCCCACTCCCTTTTATATCGGCTGCTTCCATCCTCCACTAGCACCATACAGCAATCGGCCTCCCTCATCAGTCCTGCTCTAAAGCTCGCATTCCTGCATCTCTGATTACGTTTTCCATGGCCGCCCCTGACCTCGTGAGTCCCATGCCCTGCCGCGGTCAAGTGAAAGAAAAAATCGTTGCTAAAACTATCGATCGCACAGCCAAAATGTTGTTTCCGGCAAAGCAGCCTTCTACTGATGATGCTCCTCCGTCCCCTAGCGCATCACAACGCCCAGCGCTCTCTCCGCTCTTTGCCTACATGTGAAACTCCCTCAAGTCTCCCTCATGTCAGCTGGAAATCGTGGTTTGCTTGGGAGCACGGGGCAGTCCTGCCTCTTTTGTAAGGGATGCTGTTTTTTATGGTACTCTCAACGGGAGCAGAAATGGGCCTTACTGTTGTCCAGCAGCTTTGCTCACATAGCTCTTGTACATCCGAGTAAACGATAACTAGGTTTTGTGTTTGAATTTCGCATCTCAAACGTATGAGGACTGCATTTTTGTATATGTGACGATGTGAAGCTTACCCCTTAACGCTTTATTGTGAAATTGTAAGCTCTTCAAATCGATGATATGCTCCAGCATCAAGAAGGGGTTTCCCGAGTGGATACATACTATTCTATGTTTTGATAATAGTAAATTCTCGAGACACCAAATCAACATATCTTAAATATGTGTTGCCTTGAATTACTTGCTGTTAGTACTAACTTGGTAACCGCATTGGATACTCAAGTTAGTGTTCCCTCCAAGTTGACAAAATAGGAGTTACTCACAATTCATCACATGAGTAACCTGAGCCGTCTACGACGGTCTAGAGACCCACTCTGATGGGTCTCATTTATTGCGTTTAATAGAATTTAAGGTTTCATTTATAAATCTCAAACTTTGAAGAATTTTAAGAAAATTTACAAAAAACATATACATACAAGACACGCGTGCGCACACTAAATCTTAAAATATCTTAAAAACTCTCTCTCTCTCTCTCTCTCTCTCTCTCATTCACACACACACACACATCCCCCCCCCCCCTCTCTCTCTCTCTCTCTCTCATTCACACACACACACACATCCCCCCCACGTCCTCATGCAGCTACTGCCTCACCCCCTCTCTTCGTGCTAGCTCCTTGAGCCTCCCCTCTTCTCCTGGCTACTCCCTCACCCACTCTCTTCATGCTAGCTCCCTCAACCCCTTACCTCCTCCTTTGGCTACAAAGAGATAAGAAAGAGAGGGGAAGATAAGACACACACACGCACACACACACACACACACATAGGGGATGGGGGGAGCCTTTTATATATATATATATATATATGTATATGTATATGTATAGAGAGAGAGAGAGAGAGAGAGAGAGAGCCCGACATATACACACACACACTTTTTTTTTTGGGATGAAACCACTGTATTTATATTATAAAAGCTTCTTATAATGAGAATTGTCTACAAAATAGACTATTCAGAAAAATCAGAAGCAGTGGGATGAGAGTGCTCTCAACGAAAGCAAGAACGGAAGAGGGAGAGAGAGAAACAGAGAGCCACACAAGTTTTGGTGGGTGCAGAACCACCCTAATCTTCTTTTTTATTCATTTATATATGTGTTTGAGTATTGTACATAACCGAGGTAAAGGAACAGTGACCTTTAACCCCCATAACCTCCCACTTAAAGGACAATGTGCCTTTAAGGGAGAACAACCAGTGAGCATACTATCCAATGCCCATCAATACACGACAATACTCAAACCGCTGACTAGGTAGACTCTTCGTCAGCATATCTGTAGGGTTATCATCTGTATGAATCTTGGCAAGCTCTATGCGCTTGTCCTCAAGTACCTCCCTGATGAAATGGTACCTGACCTCAATGTGTTTGGTCTTTGCATGAAAGACCGAATTCCGTGCTAGCTGAATAGCACTCATCGAATCACTATGCAATGTCGGTACACCTGTATGAATCCCCAAATCTCCCACTAGCCGATCAAACCATATAGCCTCCTTGCAACCCTCTGTGGCTGCAACATTCTCAGCCTCTGTGGTAGACAAAGCAACACACTTCTGTGCGCAAGACATCCACGACACTGCACCACCTGCAAAGGTGAACACATAACCAGAAGTGGATCTCCTACTATCCACATGCCCTGCATAGTCTGAATCTGTGTACCCAAGTACACGCATGCAAGGATGTTTTTATCGAAGCTATGCCTATATATTAATATAAAATCTTGGCGAAAGTTTTCAAGCTCATTTTTTTAGTTTCACAATATTGGTAGAATGTAGTACTTTTTTATATTTTGAATTTTGAATTTTGAAGGAAAAAATGTAAATCCTGGCGAAACTTTAATTTTTTTTGCAAAAAAGTTTCAAATCTTGACGAATGTTTCAAACGTTTATTTTTATTAGGACATACAAACTTTCAAAGCCAATATAACATTTTAGTTTCTTAACGAAACTAACTTGAAAAAATCATCCATGGACGCATGTCTCCTTTACCAAAGCTGATGCACATCTCCTTGGTACCCTTCATGTACCTCATGATGCACTTAACTGCCTCCTAATGCCTCTTTCCTGGATTAGCCATATACCGGCTAACAACTCCCACTGCAAATGCAATGTCTGGTCTAGTAGCTATCATAGCATACATAAGACTCCCAACTGCTAATGCATAAAGAACCTTGGCCATCATGGCCCTCTCCTCATCTGATTTGGGACTATCTGTATGACTCAGTTTCACATATGGAGGCAATGGAGTACTCACTGTCTTCCCCCTCTCCATATTGAAACGTTGCAATACTTTTGTAACATACTCCTTTTGTGAAAGCCAAAGGAGTTTCCTACTCCGATCACGCGTGATGCGCATACCAAGAATATGACCTGCAAGTCCCAAATCCTTCATATCAAAGGCCTCATGCAACTTGGCCTTTAATGCATCTAGCTCATAAGTATTCTTGCTAGCCAATAGCATATCATCCACATATAGTGCCAAGATTATCAGGCTATTATCCTTAGCCCTTTTAGTGTAGAGGCAGTGATCAATTTCACTCCTTCTAAAACCCTGGGACCGAATGAAAGCATCAAACTTCTGATACCATTATCTAGGCGCTTGCTTAAGACCATAGAGACTCTTTTTTAGCTTATAAACTAAATGCTCTTTGCCCTTTTCTTCAAAGCCTTCCGGCTGCACCATGTAAATTTCCTCATGCAAGAAAGTAAAGCAAAATCCCAAATGCTAGTGCATGTAAGAGAGAATCACACCAAATACTAGGTATGCATCTGACTCATGTGCATGTACTATGCATCCATATGAGAAAATCTGGCCCAAAAGAAAATGCCAACTGCAATGGCAATCCAAAATGCCAATAAGTGCCAAATGCCTCAAGCATAAACACTATCCATGGGCATAAGCATCAATAATATCTCATCCAAGAGAGCATAACACTATCAGTGCATCAGCTGCAATGTGTCAAAGCTGTCCCTCAGCATAAAATAGCATCCATGTGCAAAGCATCCATAAAAAATAGCATCCCACAAGGCAATCTGGGCCTATCAATGCATCCAATAAGGATCGCAATGCATACAAATGGCCTATGAATCATCCACTGCAACCCAATGCACACCACGAATGAGCGCACATAGCTCAAACTGCAACCAGAGTGATCTGCATAAGGTATGCTCAAGAAATCATGGTCCCACGGAAAAGACCGATACTGAAAATAGAACCTGAGATGCCTCAAAACATGGGCACCATTACATAATCGGACTCAGCAAGAAAATCTACAAATATCTCTCTTCTGCTGGAACTCCAAAATCCCAACCGATGAGTGAGAAATGGGAGTTAACACTTATCCACTGCCATGTGGCATAAATCTAAGGTTTCAAAACCTTAGAATGAAAAATGCATAACAGAGAGACGAAATCGAATACAGAGAGATCTATAACTCTGAAAATACTCCACCGAATCGTGCAAGAACTGACAGGTAGGGGTTTTTGGGCATTCGGAACGAATGGGACAGACGGTTTTGGAAACCGTGGTCTCAATCACTGGGTCCAACACACGGACTGAAAAACGTTTTTGGAAACAGAGCTGTTTGGAAACTCCACCGGAGTGCGAATGATAAGCAACATAGAAGTTTTAGGAACTCCTGAGTCCACCAGAATTGACAGATCTGCAAATGGTTGCTCCAAACTTGAGTTCCAACACCCGGGCATAAAAACATAGGAACTGACACAGTGAGTCAAAAATCCAATGAAATGATCCCAGATTAAAGAATGAAGGTGTTTCCAAGCTCTGAAGTGAAGTGGACACCAAAAGCAAGCAATAGTTGCCTCTACAAGTCAATACAGAGTCTCTGTCGTCGAACAGAATAGGGAAAAGCTTAAAAAACGACTTTTTCTTTGAAAACACTTAACAGGCTCTCAAACCCACTTCGCAAAACCAAAGTGACTTTTCCAAAGGTTCCTCCAAGGTCTTTGGACACTCGGATGCAAGTAAAATCACCCACAAAGCTTCCCACAGAGCTTCTCCTTCCTCCCACAAAGCTGCTGAGCTTCCAAGCATTCACGCACGCTTAGCTAGATCACCCGGGCTCTGATACCAATTGAGAGTGCTCTCAACAAAAGCAAGAACGGAAGAGGGAGAGAGAGAAACAGAGAGCCACACAAGTTTTGGTGGGTGCAGAACCACCCTAATCTTCTTTTTTATTCATTTATATATGTGTTTGAGTATTGTACATAACCGGGGTAAAGGCACAGTGACCTTTAACCCCCACATAAGAAAACACCTCTAAGTCATCCTCATGACAAGCATCATACAGAGATTGTCGTAATGAGGCTCTGAAAAACTCAAAAGGTTGGAGCAAAGGTTGCCCCAAGAAAACCTGATTCCTTTGTTTCCAAACAGTCCAAAGTGCCCAAAATCTAACCCAATGAAAAAAGAGAGAGTATTGAGCCTGCACTGAAGTCAACCTCCCAAAGATCCAGAAATATTTTCCAAATCGATGTGTAGGGAAACTTAGATGAAGACTGTTTCCACAGTCTCAGAAGACCTGGAACATCTCAAACAATGAGGAGCTGCAATCCTGCGCTTAGCCAAAGTGACCCCTACTAAAAAAATGCCCACCAAACATCTCCAGAGAAATAGTCGTTGCTTTAAAGGCAGCTTATTTCTCCATAAGACTCTAAGATTTGACTTCCACTAGGAAAGAGGTTTGTGCATATGCCAAAGACCATTCCCAGGCTAGACAATCCATGGAGGAGGCAAAATCAGCCTATAAGATTGCATAGAAGTAAGAGCCTGCAAAGTAAGCGGGCGTAATCCTAGAAAATCAGACACCAGTTGTGCCAATCTTGAGTCTATGAGAGCCATCACATGGAGGAATTGGAAGGAAGGACTGCAATAAATCACTAATTTTCCTTTATACAAGTCGATGATGCATACCAAGAGGAAAACGACAGCAGGCATCTGGAAATGATAAGATATTTCCATGATCATCCGCTGCATCTGCAATGTAATGAATCCCAAGCTTCATAAGATTGTATGCTTAAACCGGTTCTTGTAAAGCAAGAGGAATGTCAAACTCTGAACTCCAGTCTATGCTTTCTTGATGAAGTGAGTTAGGCTGAGTTGAATTAACAGGAGACTATTTAACTATAGAAAGCACACGCTTTCAATCTTGAAGTAATGAAGATGAGTAAGGACAACCAGAAATCTTTCCTTGAAATTTACCAATGACCACCTCCCAATGATCCGTAATCCAATCCCCATAAGCCTGTGTCCTCATGTTCATACACATAGCAGCTAGCATGATAGCCCATGGCTGTTTTTGCTGAAAAAAGATAGGAAGCATGGTAATCTTTCTGGCCAAGATATGAAAATGAATGTTATGTTGAGACCCCCATGCATCTTTAGAGAACATACGAAAGGAATCCTTAATAGCCTCAAGCCCTTCTTGCAAGATTTTTTTCTTCCAAACAAGCTCCATCGCATGCGACATGAAAGCATCTATGTCTTTGGAATTCCAATGTAAAAGTGGTAGATAGAATTGAACATGAGCTATAATAATAGATTGAACAATCTTGAGTCGAACATGTCGAGGCCATGTGGATAATTTCCAATAATCCAATTTTTGATAAAGTCTGTCAGACAACAATACCACTTGTTGTTTTATAGTGATATTCCAGCCCATAGGATAGCCCAAATGTCTGACAATCTAATCTGGATGTAAAACCTGACTAGGCCAAATAAGCGAATGCCAGTCCCATGCTTTCACTGGCAAAAGTCTGGATTTAATATTATACGGCATGAAAAAAGAATCATCAACGTATGCCTGTGCTAAGAAAGATTGAGCTCCAAGGAGTTGAAGACCATGTAGCTATCCCAAACCAGTGAGATAATCCATATATAACAAAAAGGGATGTGTAGCAATGGCATATAATAAAGCACTGAGAGGGCAACCCTGCTGCACTGATCTGAACAAAGTCCAAGGCCTAGACAAGTGTCTGCCAATTAAGCATGGAGAAATAGAAGCTTAATATAGAAGATAGATTACTTGGATAAACTTAGGTCCAAATCCCAACCTAGACATGGTATTAAAAATAAATTCCTAGTGAATTACTAGTATTAAATGCTTTTGCAACATCCACTTGCATGATCAAAACATCTTGCGAAGTATACTTTGCGTATTCAATGGCAATCAGAGCATTAGAAATATTATCTCATTGATTTGCCTACAAGGTACAAATCCATATTGTATTGGATGTAGCCCTTCATGCAATAATCCTTTAACGCTTTGCACAATCATCTTAGAAAGAAGCTTGTAAATGACAGGCATTAGAGTGATGGGTCTCTAATCAGGAAAGGATTCACACAAGCATTTTTTTGGAACTAATTTCACCATGCCATGCCTCCAAGAGCGAGGAAGGTGTTGCTCTTGCCAGGCTAAATTAATCATTTGCAAAATAATATATTTTAACTCAGCCCAAAAAGCCACAAAGAATTCCACAGTTAAACCATCCCAGCTTGGGGATTTCCCTCTTGCCAAAAATGTCATCCGACACCCATCAATACTCTACAATATGCAAACTGCTCAGAGGAAAGACTCTTTGTAAGAAGATCTGTCGGGTTCTCATCTGTGTGAACCTTTGACAAGCTGGATGCACTTGTCCTCAATCACCTCTCTGATGAAGTGATACTTCACATCTGTATGCTTTGTCTTTGCATGGAAGACATGATTCCGTGCTAACTGGATGGCACTTTGACTATCACAGTGCAAAACTAGAACCTCTCCTGCAATGCTCAAGTCTCCCACTAGATGAGTAAGCCATATAGCTTCCTTGCATGCCTCAGTGGCTGCAACATACTTTGCCTCAATGGTAGACAAAGCCGTACATGGCTGCAAATGAGAGACCCATGAAACTCCACCTCTAGTGAATGAGAAAACATATCCTGAAGTAGACCTCCTGGTGTCTACATTCCCTGTAGAATCAGCATCTGCATATCCAACAACAGATGTGTCCTTCCTCCCAAAGAAAATGCACATGTTCTTTGTACCATTCAAGTATCTCATGATACCTTTCACTGCCTCCCAATGCTTCTTGCTAGGATTTGCCATATATCTGCTAACAGCTCCCACTGCAAAAGCAATATCTAGACGTGTAGCAACCATGCCATACATCAAGCTTCCTACTATGGATGCATAAGGTATCTTTGCCATTTCAGCCCTCCCCATCTGACTTAGGGCTATCCGCTTGGCTGAGTTTCACATATGGAGGCAACGGAGTACTTATGGACTTCTTCCTCTCCATATTGAAATGCTCAAGTACCTTGCTAATGTACTCTTTGTGTGACAAATGAAGGAGTTTCTTCTTCCTATCCCGAACAATCCTCATGCCAAGTATGTGACTGGCATCACCCAAATCCTTCATGTCAAAGGTCTCATACAACCTTTTCTTCAAGGCATTCTCATCCAAAGTAGATTTCCAAGCAATAAGCATGTCATCAACATGTAAAATCAAAATAAGAAGGCTACCATCTGATGCCTTCTTTGTGTAGAGGCAATGATCTATCTCACTCCATGTGTACCCTTGGGATCGCATAAATGCATCAAACTTATGGTACCACTCCCTAGGACCCTGCTTCATCAGCCCATAAAGACTTTTCTGAAGCTTGCATACCATCCGTTCTTTGCCTTGCACAACAAACCCCTCTGGCTGCTGCATATAGATGTTCTCATGAAGATCTTCATGTTGAAAAGCTGTTTTTACATCCATTTGGACAAGCTCCATGTCCTCTTTGGCAACCAATGCAAGCACTATACAAAGGGTGGTCATCTTCACCAGTAGGGAAAAGATCTTATCAAAGTCAATACCCTTCTCCTGCTTAAAACCCTTGGCTACCAACCTTGCCTTATACTTAAGCAATGCATCTGCTGGAGACATCTTCAGCTTGTAAACCCATTTGCATGGCAATGCATGCTTTCCTTTGGGAAAATGAACCAAATCCCAAGTAGCATTCTTCATCAAAGAATCCATCTCTGACTGCATAGCCTTCTCCCACTTATGCTTGTCATTCCTAGACATAGCATCCTCAAAGCATGAAGGCTCACCACAATATGTCAACATGACATAATCTAGAGATGGAGCATATCTTTGTGGAGGTCGTGAGACTCTAGTGGAACGTCTCAACACTTGCTCACCATGAGCATCTTGCTGTCCCAACTGATTTTCCTGCATAACCTGAGGTTGTCCACCTAGATGTGGCTCTCCCACCTCACGATCTATGGGCTGTCCATGCCCTACATCATGTGGAATAGGTTGTGCATGCCTCTCATATGGTGGTTTTCCATCCTCTTGAACCACCACTTTGCGTATCTCAACAGTCTTTTCTGGCTTCTTGTGCATCTTGTCCTCATTAAAGATAATATCATGGCTGCGTACTATCTTCTTGGCCTTTGGGTCCCACAATCGGTATCCCATCTCGCCTGAATCACCATATCCAAGAAAAATGCACTTCCTTGACTTTGGATCAAGCTTGCTGCATTTTTCCTTAGGGATTTGAACATAAGCTTCACAGCAAAATACACGAAGATGCCCATAAGATGGTGGCTTTCTTGACCAAACCTCTTCTGGCACTTTCCCATCTAGTGCCTTGCTAGGCGATCTATTGATAAGATGTACTACTATCTTGATAGACTCAGCCCAAAAGCCATGAGGTAGACTGGCATTAGAAAGCATGCTTCTATTCCTTTCTTGAATAGTTCTATTCATCCTCTCAACAACCCCATTCTGAGAAGGATTCTCAAGAGTAGTCAACTCTCGCTTGATGCCATGTAGCTCACAAAAATTCTTAAATGCATGAGAGGTATACTCTCCTCCATTATTAGTGTGCAAGCATTTGAGCTTCTTGCCCGACTGATTTTCAACAAATGCTAAGAACTTTTGAAATACATCAAAGACATCACTCTTCTTCCAAAGAGGATAGACCCCCACTTTCAGTGTAGCATCATCAATGAAAGTAGCAAAGTAAGAAGCACCACCCAATGAGACAGTAGGCATAGGTCCACGCACATCACTGTGAACCAACTCCAATGGTTCAAGCCTATTCTTACCCAAATATTTTTTATGTGAAGACCGTGTTTGCTTCCCATACATGCAATGCTCACACATGCTAAAATTGAAAAAATTAAACACGGGAACATACTGCAAACCAAAAAGTATCTTCATTCCTATCATGCTCATGTGTCTCAACCGATGATGCCACAAAGAGGCGGATGGCTGCTTGGTCTCATTGATTACATTATCTCTTATGCCTGACACATGCATTGAGTAAACATTCCATGCTTGGAAACTCTAGCAATCACAAGTGACCCTTTGCTAATTTTCCATGTATTGTTGCCAAAAAACACATGATAGCCATCATCATCAAGTTGTCCCGTACTTATCAAGCTCTTTTTCAGATTTGGAACATGCCTAACCTTCTTGAGTACAAATGTAGAATCATTAGGAAGAGACAAGTGGATATCTCCCACTCCAACAATGTCACATGGATAATCATTTCCAAGTCTCACAGTTCCTTTCCTTCCTGCATCATAAATGGTAAACCACTCCCTATGTGGAGTGACATGCAAAGATGCTCCTGAGTCTAGTATCCAATTCTGTGACAATGCATCATCACTAGTCACAAGAAAAGCATGCTCAAACATAGAGGCATAAAGAATGTCACCTTCATCACTATTGTTACTTATGGCATTCACTTCCTCTATATTGACTGTGGATTTCTCTTCCTTCTTGGGTTGCACATTAGCTTTGCCTTTGCCTTTATCGTTCTTCCATTTGTAGCAATCCTTTTTGAAATGGCCTTTCTTCCCACAATAGAAGCATTCCAAATCCTTTTTGGCATGGGATTTTTCTCTAGATTTGCTTCTAGACTTGCTTGTATTTTTGTCGTGGTATTTCCCCCTAGAATATGACCCCCCTCTCACATTGAGAGCACTTGAACTTTTAGTTCCAGCATTTTTCTTTTATTTACCTCCTCAGTGAGAAGGCTACTCTCAACATCACTGCTTGTCAAGCCTCTTGCATGCTGAATTGCTTATAGTAGTCCTAAAAGTGTCCCAACTTTCAAGAAGGGTGACCAATAAGAACATTGCCTTAACTGAGTCATCAAAGGCAATTTTCTGAGCTGAAAGTTGATTGAAAATTGTGTTAAACTCATTTAAATGGCTAGGCATTGAAGTCCCTTCTTGCATGCAAAGATCTATTAGTTTCTTCAGCCAATACACTTGACAAGCATCACTCTGCGTCTCATAAAGATCATGCAACTTTGTCCACACACCATAGGCACCGCCTGCAGTATCTTTCACATTAAAATACACTGATTTTGAAAGTGTGAGCATGATCATGGAGCATGCAAGCTCGTCCAATTCCTTCCACTCTTCATCATCTTCCCAATCCTCTAGCTTTATGTCTTTGTGTTTTATAGGCTTTACTTGCTTCTTCTGCACCAGAACATTATAGATTTGCCCTTTCCAATAAAAGTTTGTGCCATCCAACTTCTCAATGTTAAACAGTGCATTCTCTGATGCCGAAGCCATCACAATGGATGATAGAACAACCAGGATACACTGCACCAATGTACCAAACTCAAGCCCAAAAAATATCAACTGCAATGACAACAGCCACACTGTCACTGTCACATACTTGTTCTGCTGTAAGTGACCTCAGGGCATCCCAAAACTAGCCAATAGCTTTTGCATGGTAGCTCTGATGCAAAAAGTGTAAACAGAAGAAATGTAGCGTGTAGAAAACTCTACAACTTCTCAGTGTATAGTAAGTCCAAAATCCTTACAGATTTCCTTATATCTACTGTTGGAGACCACCACCTGCAAACTTTTACTGTTGTAATAACAGTTTGCAATAGTTTTGGCCTGTTTTGAACTGTCAATATCTTCCCAACCGTAACTCGGTTGCCTTTGCTGTAAACACCAAAGTTGTAGAAACCAATAGATCTACAAATTCTAGTTTACTGCAAGTCCAAATTCATAATGGATTTTTTTATATTCACCGCTGAATGCAGCCCCCTGCTCACTTTTTCTAGCTGCTGTCATAAACTATAAAAACTATAAATCATGGGCATACCGGGCATCATAACTTTTTCTCTAAATCTTGAATTGAAATGCTTTCAAAAACAAGATTGTATGTTGTCCAAAAAACTAAAACTTCTTAGTTCAACTACTTCTGAAAACAGCCACCTGCTCACTTTTTACTGCTATCACAAGACTACAAACTGCCAATCACCAACTTTTCTTGAAGCATTTGAGGCATAAACTCCAATGAAATAGCCCAACAATTCTGAAAATTGTTATCTGAAAAATTCCCTTAGTGGGAAGATTATTGCACTCACAAAAATAATCCCTTCCTGGGATACAAGACAACTTCAGAAAAACACTGCTCACTTATGCTCACTTTCTCAACTAAACAAAGGCTCAAAATGCATCAATTGTAAGCAATCACTTTCAACCAACCTTTGGCTCGATATGCATCAACTTGAAGGCATAAACTCAACTGAAATATGAATGTACCGGCCACCTTTGATCAACTAGAGTCCGCCATAAGCAAAAGACGTTTTTGCTTTCAGGCCCTAAAAAAGCAACTTCCAATGGCTGGAATTGCAGAGCAGCAGGTTGTTTTTGACCGTAGATGGATAATATTCCTTCTCCCTTGCTCAAACAAGGCAATTGATCGTTTGAACAGTCGAGGCAACCTAATATATAAGGCTAAAACAGTAAAAACGAGCTAGTGTGTCAAAATACAGCTCCTAGGGGCAGCCCACGGGCAGTAGGAGACTCCACGCAACAAGTTCGGGCTCTTGGCACAGCAACACTGCAATGCTACAGTCTCCTTGTTGGCTTTGCTCAACCAAGCTCTGATACCAGTTGATGGAGAGGAGGTCTTATCGAAGAGCAACAAAGACAAAGGGAGAACACCGAAAATTGTGGGTGCTAACTCACCCAGATCAAGGTAAGCTCTTATTATGTATGTATGGTACAAAGGGGTATAGATTGGGCCATTGGCCTTTACCCCAACACATGACTCAAAATAATTCTGACTGACGTCATTTTAACAATAGGAAATAATATTTAATCAAAGTCTATACCTTTCAAAAATGAGGGTGTGTTTATATTAATAAAAAAAGTACCACATCAGTTAAATATTTATATCTCTTCCCCAATAAGCCAAAATGGGAGGATAGTCATATCATACGTTCTGAAGTCAAAATTCAGAGATGAAATTCCAACCATCAACTTAGCCACAGAACAGGTAAGAATAACATTTTCAGATATCATATTCTTCTTCCTTGGGAGCCACAATGTTGAGCCTGCATACTACTCCAAGGATTATTGTGCACGGGATAGCCGGAGAGAGAAGGAGACCCTAGCTAGAGTATGACCCTTCATTGATAGATAGCATTTAGACGTGCGCTTGTTGCAACAGCAGAGGCAATGGGAGGATTAGTTGGTGTCATGATGGTATCAATAGTGCTCTTCACAATGAGTGTCTCAACAGTCGTCTTAGCAAGGGGGGTAGATATAGTAACAAAAACCAATGGTCGATCACCAATAGTGCTGGTATCAATAGTTCTCTCCACAATGAGTGTCTCATCAGTCCTCTTGGTAAGGGGGGTAGATACATTACCAGAAGCCAATGGTCTATCACCACTAGTGTTGGTATCAATAGGATTAGGTGGTGCCATGCTTGTATCAATAGTACTCTTCACAACAAGTGTCTCAGTAGTAGTCATCAGAGTATTGCTTGACCTTTTAGGTTGTGCTGGCAGGATTGTTTCTAGAGATAGGGCACTTGTAGCAATTTTTATCTGTTGGAGGTTGGGGTGCTGGAGTTAAGTGGGACCCCACAATGTCTGTGTCTCTTTGGATCAAGGGGGGGAACTTGTGGTAGCACAATCATTGTTTGTGGGGTTGGCTAGTGTGGTCCTCCTTTAGCGGCACTAGTTGTTCTAAGCCAAGAGGGGTCTTTTCCTTTTTTTCCACTTTTGCAATTAGAACCCAAGCCTGCTGCTCCAAGATATTTTTTGGTGTACTCCATTCCTTTCTTTAGACAGTCCTACTCCTGTTTAGAAAGTTATTCCATGATCTGAAGATTGTCACCACGGCCCTGGGGACACCATCAAAAGCAAGAAGAAAGCATCAATAGAAATGGTATCATTAGAAAAAACTTTGGTGCATCTTTGAATCCATATACACCAGAGCACATTGCTTCATAGAGAATTCCAGTGGGTTGGGTTGCTTGTGGGTTGATCTCCTAGTAGAATGTAGGCATATTTGAAAGGGAAAAGTATTAAATGCCTTTGCAGTAGATCAATTTGGAGGAAGGGTAGTTAAGGAAGAGGTGGGGGATGTCTTCTTGAGCTCTGTTACATTGTCTACACCAGCCTTCTCCTTGGTCGATTCTCCTAGCTCTACTAGCCATCCACACTGCTTTGTGCGCAATTAAGCACAATAAGCAGGATTGTTTCTCTAGTTTACCTTTGTCCCACAACTTCTCAAACCTTTGTGTCCATTTCTTTTCTAAGTCTCGTCTGAGCCAATTTTTATTAAGTCAGTCTACCACAATTTGAGTGACCACAAAGACTGGGATCAAGAAGAGATTATTTTGCCCTACCCATCTGAATTCTCGCAAGGAGGGTTGGAGTCTACCACCCATCCACGTTTGGTAACTATCTTTGTTCCATACGTTCTTTCTGTCCCAGAGCAAGAATAGGTTGAACCTATTCAATCTATGTCATTCTTGGAGAATCTTGTCTTTTGTCCACTGGCCCTAACCACGGTTCCAAAGGTCATCCCACTTTTTGAGACCTTTTTTATTGAGCCTTAAAGCACCTTTGAGTGCTGTGTCTGAGAGTGGGCTGCCACTCATGATGATGGAGAACCAAATGGAGTCGTGGTTGCAAAGGGTTCCTGTCTTCCTAGTGACTCTTTGCATGTTAGGAATGGTTTCAAAGATTCCCAAGCCTTCCACATGCCCTTCTAGAGTTTAGATCCTTTTGCCATGGAAGGTTCTTTTCAAAGAGTGCTACTCCTATTGGCAAAGCCCTCGACAAAATATAATCCATAAAATGTATTTTGAAGGCACTTCAATGCAGAGAAGCAAGACAAAATGTCATGCACAACATCAGATGTTTAAACATGGCATATAGTCTGATGAGAATTGATTAGAAGTCCCACTCAAATCAAATATGGGACTTAAGAGGAGCATGAGAATGCACTTTACTTACTCTGCGAACACTAACACCACTAGGATCTTACATCAATTCCTACTAACACGTTCTTCCTACTAACTTACCCCTTAGATTTCTCTTTTTCTTTTTCTTATTCCTTCTTTGAATGGTCATAAGTACTCTACTCGGCTCACACAAACCTTGAGGTGCTAGTTCCAGACAAATCACACATCCATACTTCCAGCAAGCATTCCATAACAAGGAGCCACTACATCCCTCTGCTGCAATGGACCAAAAGAAGATTCAGGCCAGTGCACATGAAATACTACTTTGCATTATCTTCATTGACAACACTCCAACAACCATGAACGTTGGATGATCCAGAGGATTGGATCAAGATCAAGAAGGGGGGCATGTTAATAGATTGGTTAACAATATGCCACCAAGGAGGAGGAGGAGGAGGAGGAGGGAGGAGGAGGAGATGGAGGAGAAGGGAGGAGGAGGAGGAGGGAGTTCAAGAGAGGGAGGAAGGAGGAGAAGGGAGGAGGAGGAGGAGGAGGAGGGAGTTCAAAGGATGGAGGAAGGAGGAGATGGGAGGAGAAGGGAGGGAGGAAGAGGAGATGGAGGAGAAGAGAGGAGGAGGAGGGGGGAGTTCAAGGGAGGGAGGAAGGAGGAGAAGGGAGGAGGAGGAGGAGGGAGTTCAAGGGAGGAAGGAAGGAGGAGATGGAAAGAGAAGGGAGGGAGGAAGAGAAGATGGAGGAGAAGGGAGGAGGAGGAGGAGGGAGTTCAAGGGAGGGAGGAAGGAGGGGAAGGGAGGAGGATGAGGAGGAGGAAGGAAGAGGGAGGAAGGAGGAGGGAGTTCAAGGGTAGAGAGTGCAAGGGTAAGGGCATGCTAGAACACGATAGTGTAAGAGAGCATGGACACAATGGAAATCAATCGCATGAACACAATAGTGAGCTTGAACACTGAATCCCAAAGAGTGGGAGCGTCATTCCATTTGAGAGATATTTATACATGTTGGTCTCTCCACTTTTGGGTGGGACCTTTTGGGTCTCTACACAAAGTGGAAGGACCTCCGAAAGTATAGGCTTTTAGTCTTTCTCTCTCTAGATCCTGATCTTGCAAGTATGATTGGATCTTTTCTAGAGAGGATTTTGGCTATCCTCATCCTTTAAGATTTATCATACTATCTTTTAGGATCAAGATATTACAAGCGGAGCTTCACCGCCGCTACTCTACACACAAAATGCTCTCATAGTTGTTGTCCTAGACTGCACTTCTGGCCCTTGCTGCCACAGGTTTAACAACTCCCCGGGACCGATTTGATTACCCATCCTCGAGTTATGGTTGGGTCTTCAAACAATGTTGTGATGTAGTTGTCTTTACCCAATGAGTATGGTAAAGATGGTGGCAGTGATACATGGAGTGATCTTCTTGTCGATTTTTTCCTTGTTATCCACGAACACCATAGATTGCTTGCTCAGTTTTTAAGAAGTCAGTGTCAATCATTTCTTCAAACAAACACATAACGCCCTTGAAGAGATATGGCCCTTTGAAAGAGGCAACTTGTTGTTTGAGCATCTATCTGTTGATTTGGATTGAAGCTTGAGCAAATGGTCATCAATGGTGAGGGACACCTCCAGGATGACTGCTAAGGATTCACTGTATCTTGCACTTTCCTTGAGTGTTTTGTCATAACTGCTTTGCATAATTGATGCATGTCTTGTCCAAGGCTCTGATGAGTATTTCCTGGCTTGTTGTCCATTTGATTTTAAAATTTCTATTGATTAACGGCCAATTGCGAGGAGCATATGCATTATCTGGTTCATGATGATTGGCATCCCACCGGTAGCGATGTGGCACCGCATCCAATGTGGGATGCGTGGGAAAGGAAGATGGAGCCTATATATATTCAAGGAGGTACTTTTCATTAAGCAGCTTTGATCTACGCCAAGTAGGCTATGGCTCCAATTTCATGTTGATGTTTGGAGTGATTTGTGCTTGGCGGATACTCATTGAAATTCCCGAGAGGTCCCATCCTCCTCTTGACTATATGTTTGCGTATTGCCTCCAAAAACCACCAATGGGATTACCAGGCATGGGAATTATATCTGTATCTTGTTACAACTCCCTTGTGGGTGTGTGTATTGGATTATCCAATTCTTGAAGCTCATTGATGGAATCATTAATGATGCCTTCCATAGAAAACTCAAGGGAGATTGGAGGGACATGTGGTATTGGGGGAGAGGAAGATGTTATAGGGGAAAAGCTTGAGGTCGAAGCAAGTAGTGAATTCGAGAAGTTAGAAGTAGGGATGTTGGAGGAAAGTGGAGGGACAGCACGACAAATTGACTTAGCAACTTGATAATCCTCAAACAATGGATTGTCAAGTGTTGGAAAAAAGTTAGGTGTAAGTGGATAATAGGAGTTAGATTCTTGGATTAGGCGGCGATAGTGTTGAGAGGCATGGGCAAAGAGGCATGGCAAGGAATATGGATTAGCATGGATTTTTAAAAAGGTATGGAGGATAGTACTGGAGTTAGGTAGGGATGTTAGTAGATCAGAATAGAGAGTGGCAAGATAGGGGAGATTAGATTGAAGGTAGACCATATATTCCTTTGGCAAATCCCTATCGCTTCTGGTAGGCATTGATAGCTTTAACTTTGGATTTTTCTAGGAGTTGTATCCAATGGAAGTTGCTGGTGATTGTTGCAGTAAACGTAGGAGTCCAGCTATTACCCAAAGAGGGGGGCTTCCCATCAAGCATTAATAATGTAGTATTGCATCAGCCTTTACTCGTATGAGATTTGCATGTATTGAGAGATAGAACACATTCCTCTTGTCTTCATCCATGTGCTAGCATAGATCTCGGAGATTCTTTGTGCTTACTGGTCTGGTCCAATCAAGACCAGATATTACATGTAACATTTTGATTTGCAAGTGTTTCCAGAGTATGCGTATTCTTCCTTCAAGGTGATCCTCTTGTTGGAGGATTGCAACAAGCTCTTGGTATAATGTAGTGATGCCTTGTATCAAAAGATCTTGTGCTGACCCCTCCGCATCATCATCGACTTGACCTAGTAGTTGAATTTCCAACTTGGAAATTATAGCTTTTTGATTTTGCCACTCCATGCACTTATCTTTATACTTACCCAATGTGGAGGTGTATGCAAGCTTTAGACTATTGAATTGTTGAGCTGCTTTTGGATGCCTTGGAACTTGATCATTAAGCACGCGAAGTTAGAATATCTCTTGTTCTTGAGTGTCCAGTTCGGCTTTTGCGTGCACAAGTATCTCCCTTGATTCCATGCCTTCCTTCTCTAGTGCTTGAATTTGATGTTCACCATCTTTGAGGCTATTTTGCAACTAATTGTTTGTGTCTAATGTGGTATGGAGCTAATCCTCTTTAAGTAATAATCTTTCATTTAATTGCAACAATTCCTTTTTGATATCATCACAAGTGGCTTGCATATGGGAGAGGGATAACTCGACCTTTTCCTTTTGGTTCAAGGCCTTAGATAGCTGTAGGTGTTTATCTTGAAGAGAAGCTGTGGCTTGTAGGGCATCCTCTCTACTTTCTGCTAGAGCATTGTGTGCAAGGAGTTGTTGCTACATTTGTTCTACCATGCTTTCTTTGAGCTTCATAATTTCAGTCTCGGCACTTTGCACTTTGGATTGGAGTGATGGGAGCATCTGTCTTTCCATTTCTCTTTCCTGTGCATCTGACACCATGGTAGCAAATAATTGAGACCATTGTTATAACTGTTGGCTATGATGTTGTATGATTTGGAATGTGCTATGGCCTTTCTTGTATTAGTCATACAGTTGATTCCCATGTGCCCATGTGGAATTTTGATCTATGACTTGAACAAGAGTTTGTTGTATGGTGCCACTAGAGACATTTGGGGGTTGTGACTCTAGAGTCATGGAGTTGTCAATATTGGTGACTTGTGATTCCTAGAGAGGTATGTTATTTGGCTCTCTTGCAAAGTCATTATGTGGAATGGTATCCTCTTGGATTTCCATGTTTGAGCCTTCTATTGCGGGAGCAAGACTGAATTGAGTTGCAGTATTCTTTGGCAGAGTTCCACATTGTCATTCTCTGGACTCTGTTCGGATTGTTGCCCTTACATGATGTCCTCATTGAGAGTAGATGGAGGGTCTAATTCCCATTCTGGCGATAATATCAATGCTTCAAAGTCCTCTATATCTTGTGTTGAGAGGGGTGTAGAGTCATCCTCTTGCTCTATTGCAAACCCAATCATTATGGCCAATAGATGGGCAATGTAGCTTTTGCCATTATGGGTAGTGGATACATAATTGGTTAGCAGCAAGGATATGTGTTGAGCCCAATCTTGTAGTTTTGCTCTACCAAGGAGTGTAAGAGTTTTTACTAACATATAGTTTTTTCTCACTCCTGAATGATTGAAAATGTCAGGCCAAAGCTTAGCTACCTCTTTGCATATGGTGTCCAGAATCATTTCATGGCATATTCCCCCACTTTGTGACTTTGTGTTAGGTGGGAATAAATCCTGAATTTTAGAGAATCTTGCATCCAAATGTTTCTTTGGATATTCTTCTTGTGCATCTGGAAATGAGAAAGACTCCTGCATAGTGGATCTACTAAGGTAGATCTATCTGTAAGGTCTTTTCTTTATATGTTACTGCTCCATACTTATCTTTCTCCAATTCTTTGCTTTTATATGATGTTATGAATTGACAAATGTATTCAATCATAGCAGGTGATGGTGAGAAGGATTTTAGCTTCTTAAAAAGACTACCTAGTCCCTTTGACTGCAAGAAGTTGTAAGCATTGGGTGACATGGTGAACGTTGAGACTCATGGCCATACAAGCTGTATTGTTCCATCTCTTGCTAGCTCTTTGTTGGTCTGGTCCTCAAGGTGTTTTGCACTAGCATCTTGCATAGTCAATTGCTCTGGCTCAATTTCTCCTGCCTCTAGTGTTCCTTGGTTCTATGGCATTTCTTCTTGGCATGTTGCATTTATTTTCTCATCAGTATCACTGTCTAGAACCACTAGTTGTGGTCGTTTTGGTGCTGACCCCTGGGTAGGTGAGTCTGCACCATGTCCTTCTTCAGGTTGGTGATTTGAGGAGGGCTGTTGAGGTTGAGTCTTAGGCCGTTTGGCATGGTGTCACTTTGTCAATGGCGTTGTAGACCTTTTTTCCATCTTATTGGACTGTCTTCACCCTGGCATTGCACACATGAATCACGTGCCAATTTGATAGTGCCAATATAGTGTCATGTGCCAAGAGTGCATGTTTCTTTTGTGAGTGGCTAATGCATTTTACTCTTTTTGTGATGAGGGTGTTGTGTGTGTGGATTTACAACAAGTATCTCTTGGGGCTTTTATTTGTGCAATTTATTCATGGCGCTCGAAATGTGTGGGTGCGCTATGCATGACTAGTGAGGTAGGCATTCCTTCTATATGCTTAATTTGCTAAGGGAATCATAGGACAACTAGGACACAATCATCACCTCTGAGCCCTAGGTTGAAATCGATTGAAACTACCTATATGTGCGAAGGCGTACATATGCTAGTGAGTGCTCATGGAACAATCTAGTCCTAACTATGGAAGACTTGGGACCCCCAAATCTTCATTATTGTTGGGGATGGCTTGGATGTTGATGTAGTAGCGCTTCAATCGGCTCTCGTTTATTGTTGTGAATTGGACTCCATCCAATGTTTCTAGTAGCACAGCTCTGATGGGATTCATTTTTTTGACTCTATAGGGTCCTTGACCTAGAAATTTGAGCTTGCCCTTATGGACTTTGGTATTGTATAGCAAAACCAGGTCACCTTCTTTGATGTCTTTGTCTTTGAGGTTTCTATCAAACCATGACTTCCTTCTTTCTTTTTTCTGTTGTCATGGCATGGTAGGCAACTTATCTAGTCTCTATATGCTTCTCTAATTGGTAGAGTCTTTCTTTCAGCGATTCATGATCTCCCATGCATTCTTGTACTGCTATGCGTAGACTAGGTATTACAAATTCCAGTGGGACCACAGCTTCAAGGCCGTACACCAATTGAAAAGGTGTATTTCCTATACTGACCTTGAGGGTGGTTCTCTATGCCCATAAGGCTGCATTTAGTTTCTCTTCCCAATCAGAACGCCTTGGTTCTACTACCTTGGTGAGGACAATACATAGAATTTTGTTGGTGGATTCGGCTTGTCCATTCCCTTGGGGGTAGCAAGGTGTGCTCTTTCTATGGATCACCATAAAGCTAGACAAGAGTTCTTGGATGACCTCATTGACAAAATTTGTGTCTCTATCTGACACAATTTCAATGGGGGGGGGGGGGAAAGAGGGAAGGGGGGGGGTGGAGGTGGAAATGGGGGGGAAAGAGAGAGAAAAAAAAAGGGGGGGGGGGTGGAGATGGATAGAAAGGGAGTGGGGGTGGAGGGGGTAAAGGGGGGGAAGGAGGGAAAAACAGGGGGGGGGGGTGGAGGTGGAGATGGGGGGTGGAGGAGGAGATGAGAGATGGAGGGGGATGGGATGTAGAGAGTGGTAGAGAGATAATGGAGTGAAGGGAGTGGGGGATAGAGAGAGGTAGAGAGATGGTGGAGATTGGGGGGTGGTGGAGGAGATGGGAGATGGAGTTTGAGGGGGAGGGGAATAAGGGGAGATGGGGTGTAGAGACAAGTAGAGAGATGGTGGAGTGGAGGGAGTTGGAGATGGGGGGTGGAGGAGGAGATGGGAGATGGAGGGGGAGGGAAAAAAGGGGAGATGGGATGTAGAGAGATGGTGGACATTGGGGGCTAATGGAGGAGATGGGAGATGGAGGGGGAGGGGAATAAGGGGAGATGGGGTGTAGAGAGAGGTAGAGAGATGGTGGAGGGAAAAAGGATGGTTACTTTGAGTGGGGGAGATGGGGGATGGACGGAAAAAGTGGAGGTGGTGGGGAGGAAGATGATGGGAGGTGGAGATGGAGATGGAAGTGGGGGGTGACAGAAAAAGTGGTGGTGGTGGTGGTGGATGGAAAATAGAGAAAGACGGAAATTATGGTGGCTTAGTGGAATTTGGAGAAGGGAGTGGCTAGCAAAAGGGTGGGGAAAGAAATGAGGGGGGTTGGTGTTGCTTTTATAGGATGTGGGGGGATTAAGGGTTAATTTTGGGTGTTATTAAAGACAAGGACATACCAAATAACGTATCCTTTTAGGTATCTCATAGCATAGGTTAATCTCTTTGAATACATTAATATTCTCATAGCACAAGTTAGGGACTTCTATTTAATGAACATTTATGTTCGGTACAACGGGGAGAATGTCTCATGGAGGCACACGGTGGGTAGCACTTTTAGAAAGTTCTCAAGGATATAAACCTTCGGCCTCTCTCTCTCTCTCACTCTCACACACACACACACACACACACTTCCTTTCTTCTCTCTCTTTTTTAACCCCCCCTTTTTAATTTTATTTCTTTAAAAAAAAATTCCATTATTTATCACCCTTTAAAATGTCTCTATTTACCTCTTCAAAACCATAATTTTTAGGATAAACAACAAAAAAAGAACCCCCCATACTTTCATTTAGAAATATAATCTCCCCCTTCTATATTGTAAATATTAATTTTTAAGCTTCTTTTCTTTTCTTATGTTGTACCCCCTTTAAAAATATATTGCACGTTTAAACCCCCCTTTTTTTCCAAAATCTCCTATATTCAACTTTTTTTCATTTAATTATTTAATTTGTCTGAAGTTATTATTCCCTAGCCATCCATAGGTATCTGGGTTTTCAAAAAATCAATTCCTTATTTCCCTTACGATAAATAAATATTTCAAAACCATGGTTTTTAGACCCCCCTCTTTTTGAACTAAACTTCCTAAAAACTAACCCCCTCTAATGTAATGTTCCTAACTAAACCCTTTGGTGGCTAACTAATCTCTAAAAACTCCCCAAACGAACCAACTAACCGACTCTCTCCCCGACTTGCTGTCCTAACTCCCTAGCTCCCTAGCCTATATAAGAGACCCCTACACTAAGCCTAGCCTCACCGTGCCTATGCATACTATGCAAAGTGTTGTAGATGCTCTAACTTTGTCTGCAAGACTCCCTTGGCCTGCACTCCTACACTAGGATCTAGACTGGCGCATTGCTACTGGCAGAGAGCTGCTACAGGCCTTGAACACTTTACTACCTTGACTGCTGCCCGCGACTATTGCTACTGCTCCACTCATGACATTTGATGCAGCTACTGACTTGACTGTTGCACCATTCGTGACCATCGATAATAGGACTGCGATTACATAAGCCTTCATGGAATCTAAGGTGTGTACTGCAATAGAGTATCCTTAGTGTCTTTGCCCAACCTACTAGTCTAATACATGACGGCAGACTCGTAAAGTTCAAAGGAGTCTTGCTTCCTTGAAACCTCGAAAAATTGAACCTTGCAAAGTGTTTGGCTTCCTTGATTCTTGGCAAACTCGGACGCATTCACTCCTTTGCTTGAGCTTAGTAATACCGCGCGTATGTAGCATAAAGCCTTGCTTATTTATTTATGTGTGTTATCTGTGCGGTCCTATGCATATATATATATATATATATATATGCTTCAAAAGCTATCCTTATTTATGGTCGCTACTTTAAAACTATCCTTATACATAGGTATGTATATAAGGGACCTTCTATCTAAAAGCGCTCGGTTTTTTTAACATATTACTACTTTGAGTAATTTAGCTATTATTATAGTGAGGAATAGTTAATTTAAGCTACACTTATATACATATATGTAAGTCTTTTCAAATCCCCCACCCCCCATCTAGCTTTGCAGACTTGTTTTAACTAATTGGGTCATTTTTTGTGGTGTTATTTCTCCATTTAATTCACGATTCATGGCCTTTTATCAGTGAATTCTTAAGCACTTAATTGCTTATTAATTGCTTATGGACTACAAGTTTTTTCTTCTCTGTAAGCAGGGATTGCAAAGAGATCTTTCACCTGCTACCATAATTTTCCTTGGTGATTCTAGGATTGAGTTTTATTAATTGGTGTAGACTGGCTCAATGTAAATTTGCTAATTTTTTCTCTTTGGGGCACCGAAAAATGAGATTGACTAACCTAAGGGAGTGGATCACCCCCCACTTTAAGTATTCTTTTAAAGGCGAAGAATACCCCCCTTATAGTCTCACACGCATTGGTGGAAGACTAATATGAAGGACTTGTGACACTATTAGTACATATAACATGGTATTTGGAAAATTTTGGTACTTGTGAATCTAGACGGTTGTCTTGGTACTTGTAAAGCAATAACAAGCCAGGGAATACATGTATTACCTGTCTACCCAACTGAAACTATGATGTTCTAACACCTAGTTTTTCTTGGATGGTGGTAGGTAAGTGGACCCTGACCTCGGAGCCTGGATGACTTGACGGATTTGACACTTTTGTACCAACTGTATACATATGTTATGAACACCTATAAGATAAGGAATTTATTATCCAACCTTTTTTGAGCATCATGTGCCATGTTGTTAAAAGGTTCTTTTTTTAAAAACACACACACACTTCCTACACCTTCCTCTCTTTTAGTTAGACCCTAGCCCCCATCTCTCTCTCTCTCTCTCTCTCTCTCTCTCTCTCTCTCTCTCTCTCTCTCTCTCTCTCTCTCTCTCTCTCTCTCTCTCTCTCTCTCTTTCCTGTTTTTCTTATATATTCCTTAATTTTCTTTTTTCCTTTATTTTCCCTACTTCTCTTTGTTTTCCCTAATTTTCCTTATTTATTCTTTCTTTTTTTTACACTTTATCTCCATTTTTTCTTAACATTTCAATTTATATTTTCAAAAAACCCTTTTTTACCTACCTCAATTTTTTCCTTTCTTTCTTTCTTATTCCCTTTCCCTTATTATTTTTTCTTTCCTTTTTCCTTTTTATCCCTTATCAATAGTTTTTTTTCTTTCATATAAAATTTCTACTTTCTTCTTGTAATTTTCCATTTAATTTTCTTATAATTTTGTCTATGTTCTAATTTTACTGGTTTTTTCACATTTTTTACTCTTCATCCTTATCTCCTAATGTTTTATTTCCTTTATTAAATTTTCTTAATTTACCTTATTACTTTTTCTTTTTTTGTTTACTATCCCAATTTTTCTTAATTTTATTCCATATATTTTTTGCTTATTTCTTTTCTTCTAAATGCCTTCTTTTCCTTATTTTTTCTACTTAAAAACTTTTTTCCTACTTTCCATTAATTTTATTTTCTACTCTGCCAAATGTTTCCCTTTTTAATTTTCATGCTACCCCCTCGCCCCCCTTCTTCTTTTTTTCTAATTTCTCGTTGGCTTGCTAATTATTTTTTTAAATTATTTTTAGTTTACTCCCTTTAAAATTGATTTCCTATTTACCCTCCCTCCTCAAACTATGTGTGTTATACATTAAAAAGATCCCTAACTAAACTACAAACACTACTACAAACACTCTACCCTAACCAACCCAAATACCCGACTCCTCGCTCCTCGATTGTCTATCCCAACTCCCCTTCCCGGACATAGTGCCTATAAAAGCCACTAACTATTACCTCGTAGTCTGCACCACCTACGCCTAGTTTGGGAAAAACCCTCGGGTGCCACACCTCTTCATTTATTGTGGCCCCCCTCTCCTACCCGACCCTCCCGACTACCCTTCTATCCCCCTTTTTAAACCCCTCTACAATAGTTCCCTCCCTCACAGATACATAGAAGCCCGCTACTTTATGCCTCTGCTCAGTGTGACGGAACGCTGGCCCCCTTGCTCTGTATGCTTCCGTGCACTGCAGACTGCACCTAAAAGGCTAAAGTACCTATAGTATAGTCTCGGTACGCTCCCGAGTCCCGTTGTGACCTCTGTCGTGCCAACCTCTAGGCTTCCTTAAGCCTTGACTGTTGCCCGGTCCCCATTGCGCATAAATCTACCTAGTTGCGAGAAATACTACCTCGAGTTTTTACCACCACCCCCTTCCAAGCTGTCGACTATCATTGGACGCGTCACTCTCAGGCCCTTAAGACTTTTTACCTTTCAATTGAACCCCCCCTTCCCCCCTTTTAGTTGTTTTGCTATTATTCATTTATTAAAACACTAACCCCTTTTAATTTTCTCTGTTTATTTCTTTTCTAGTTATTTATTTTCTTTTTTTCATTCATAATTATTTTTATTACACCTTTTTCCCTTATTTTAAACCCCCCTTTTTTCTCCCTCACCATTTCTCTTCCTATTTTTTCTTTCCTTCAATTATTCTTATTCCCCCCCCCCTTGTTATTTAATTTCTTTCCCTTCTTTCCTTACTAATTAATCCTCCTCCCCCTCTTTTTTCATGATATTAAACGTCTTTAAATTGATCTTCCCCTGCTTTTCATTTAAGTTTGCTCATCTCCCCCCCCCCCTTCTCTATATACATTTTCCCACTATTTTGCTTCATTTTCCTTTTCTTCCCCTCTAAATTGCCATGGTCCTAACCCACCTTTTCCCCTATAATTTCCCCCCCTCCCCCCCCCCCCCCCCCCCCCCCGCAATTTTCTTACTAGTCTCCCCCTTAAAAAAAAAAAACCTTTACATCAATATTATCATACTTAAAGGTTCCCCCCCCTTTTTCTATATATTTTTTACTTCCCTTTTTCCCTCTTCTCAATATTCCCCCCTTTTTATATAGCTACATCTAATTCCCCTCTTCTCAATAATTGATATCTAAAGTTCCCCCTTCTTTGTTTCCCCCCCTTTTTTTTCTATGTTCTCCCTCAGTCTCCCTATTATTTATCTCCATTTAAGTTTTCCCCCTCTACTAATCCCCCCATGTAATTTTTCTTACCCTCCAAATTCTTGTTATTTAATAATAGTTCCACACCTAACCTTATACCTAACCACTCAACCTAAACCTTTTACCTAATACACTCGACCTAATCCACACTTGAAGAAACCCATCTTTTTTATTTAATTTTTTACATCATGTTGGTTAAGTTTATTGCTAAGCTTCTAATTTATTGTGACCCCGATAACAAGGGAGGAGGGTTTATGACACCTGTCTTCCCAACTTAAGTTAACTTGGTTCTCATCATGTTTTCTTGTTGGATGGTGGCAGGTATGGAGATCCTCCTCTTCAGTAAATAAGATGCTTATTAGGACTTCACCGGCGTTATTATTTTTTACATTATTGTACCAACTTTTGTTTTATGAACACCCATGTAATAAATGATTTTTTATTTGAGCTTCGTGTTCCGTGTTGTTAAAAGGTTTTATTTTTTTAAACACACACACACACACACACACACACACACACATAGCCACATGTGCACATTGATAATCAAACATGGACACATGCACATGCATGCCCACGTATAGGCACAATGCATGCACGCATAGACGTGCATGCATGCAAGCACATCCATGTATACATACACATGCATGCACATATGCACGTGCACGTGTGCACACGTGCGCACACACATAGACACACGTACACAAACATGCACATGCACACATGTAACATATTCAAGAGCTACAAGTTTGAATATGATTAATTAAAGACATGATTGGAGTTTGATTGACTTCATCATGGTTTTAAGCTTCCTTTACTAGAGGTAGAGTAATGAGAGAATGATCTTCCAACCAATTACTTTACCTCTTGTTTGAAGGCATAAAACTTGGAGGAAATAAGTTGATTTACTATTAACATTATTAATTAAATTGATAATTTCTTAATTACTTCATGAAAAATTTGCTCAAAAAAGAGAGACCATGTAATACAAAATTTGGTCCTAAAGGGGGCA